>NW_026535863.1:1200000-1880000 GCF_028551555.1 Melozone crissalis
GACATATTTTATTTTCAGCACATTCTCTAATTTTAAGGTAAAAACTAGCCATATCTGTACAGATTAGCTTGTCTGCAAACTCCAGGGAGCTCTGAACAGCTTGTGGTCACACAAATCACCCCCTCAGCATTCCAAGCCCCTCCCCAGCACTTCACACAACCACTTCAGGGCCTTAAAAATCAAGAATCAGGAGAATAATCAGGCATAGAGTCACCATTATCCCAAATGGTACCAGCACTGAGCCAACCAGAACTCCTCACACTCCCCTTTAGTGTCAATTCATTGAAGCAGTGAATGAAAGTGCTTGTGAACAGCAAATTTCCACAAACTGAATCCAGATTTTGCAATTGTTTCTTCCAAAAGGCTGGCTATTTTTAAAGCACTCCAAGTGTTTAATCTCTTTTCCTTTTGAAAGATGCTGTATGAGTACAAAATACAGACACAGATCTATGGCCCTGGACAGTTTAACTACTTTGAAGCACCTGTGTGGAAAAGGCCTAAATTATGTTCCTTTAATGAGTATTAACATTACTTTTATGCCTGGAATGTTTCTAACCAGGTTCTCAAACAGATGAATTTTCCGTGCTAATTAAAAATTGCTGTTTGTGGTCCAAAGTGCTGTCAGCTCATGGCCAGCTCTGGCAAACATCACCTCCCAAAAACACACAGACACATTTGGGAGCAGAAGTACTGCCCAGCTTTCCAGTTTACCTCCAGTTCATTGAGCCTCTGGATCCTTGGTGTGAAGTGAAGCTTGTCCACATCGCACGCAAATGGAGGCTGCCAGTCCTGGAAAACAGAAGGGTTCCATCAAAAGAGCAGGAAAAGGAAAGGAGTTTCTGTGACAGTCAAAAGCCAGGGGAGCCCAAAGCATGAAGATGCCCCCGTGGCCTCCAGAGCCTCCTCAGCCCCACCAGAACTTGGTGCAGAGGGGGCTCAGCAGTCACAGCCCAACCTGTCAGGGAGCCAGGGCTGTGCTGACACCCAAATCCCCTCACCAGGAACAAGCCAGCAGCAAGGTGAGATACCTGGAGTGAGTGCCATTGTCTGCCCCTCAGAACACCCCACTGTGCCTCAAAACCAGATAATGGAACCACAAAATCAGTTACATTTTGGAACTGAAACCTGTCCTGCATTGTAAGCCTGCACAGAACCATGGAATCAGTAAGGCTGGAAAAGCCCTTTGTGATCATTGGGTCCAGCTTTTAACCCAGCACCACCACCATGATCACCCCTAACCCATGTCCCCAAGTGCCACATCCACACATCTTTCAAACAATTGCAGGGATGGCGACTCCACCACTGCTCTGGGCAACCTGTGCCAATGCTTGACAATTTCCTTGGCTGCAAACACTCAGGAAGAGCTGGAATATGACCAATTTTAAAAAAGATTATTATTACTATGATAAAGTACCTGCAACTGAAGTGTTATTTATAAACACAACTATAAAGCTGTTTTATCTTTGAGATCTCTGACAACTACTGCCCACTCTTGGCTTGCCAATACACAACTTCACAAAACTAAATTAGATTTGATTTAAACTTGACAGGAATTTATTACATATAAAGTTATCTTATTATCACTAACTACAGAATGAAGATAATGCACAAGTGAGCTACTGACAAAGGAGTAAGACAAAGCTTTGCTTCAGGAAAACGAAAACCTTTCTTCAGCATTGGGTGGCTGAGGCAACTGAAGTAAGACCAGCATCATAAACACAGTATTTCTTATTTTAGATTCACAGACAACATGAAAATTGGAGTTAAAACCAATCATACACGATTTGCAAAGCAATTATCTTACAAACAAACAAGGGGCAAGATTCACCAAGAGTGTGGAGAAGCTGAAGAGCAAAGAGAGCCACCAATCCATACATTTTACCAAGCTTGTATTGATTAATGCAGAACTCAGAATTGGCAATAGAAGTTTTCTGATCCTGCAAGGCACTTGCAGCACATCACAACTTGACAACTCCGATTGGAATTAACATTTGAATTGGAAATTAGACAATGGTAGGGGGTCAGGATGACAAATTATCCAGAGAATACTCAATCCTTGACCAGTGGGATACATGTCTTGATTATTTTCCTACTTTTAACCAAAAAACTGCCTGGTGCCCAAAGATGTGTTCTTGAGAAACTTGATAACACTAACCCTTCTTTGACTGCCTATTTATGCCAGAAAACCAAATGCAATGAAACCACCAAGTCTGAGGAAGAGAACTGACATTCTTTTCTAATATCCTGCTGTCTGATGAGTCATTTAGAGCCCTCAAGCTGTAAGATGAGAAGTACAACTGGGAACAACTGGGCAGGATTTGAAGTATTGTACTTCAACAGGACAAATCTGACTCTCAAGCTGAACCAACTGGTTACATCATGAGTCACAGCTCCAGAGTGTGCTCTGTACCAAAGACAGGGAGACAGGCAGCAATACCAGGAGGGGACACAGTGGCAATGACACACAGGGCCCTTGAGACACTGGGGACTGAATTAAACTGCCCAGGGGAGAACTGTAGGGAGCTTTGCTTAGGCTGAGAGTAAATGAAACCAAGAGGGCTGTGCTGCCTCTGGCCTTGCCAAGCAGCAAGCCAAGGCTGTTCCCATATGGACTGTGCATTACCCCAAACCAGACCCTCTAACAAGGCTCTGCAGGGGACAAGAACCAGGAGTAAGAGGAACAGGGCCAAGAATTCAGCTCATGTAGGCAATGATACCACATCTGAAACTGTCACCAGCCTAGGCTGCATTTCAGGGCTACCACCTGCAGTTACTGCACTGGCAACAGTCAGGGCAGCCAAGGAAGGGAGGGCACAGCACAGGAGATTTCTGGTCAGGCCCCATGTCTGCTGGCACAGGTGCTGTTCTGGGCAGAGCCCAGAGGAAAGCCTGCATGCCACTGGGCACAACAGGAGGAACAGGATCTACCTGCTCCTACAGGCTCTGGCTCATGCTCAGACTAAAAAATCCAGCTCCAAGGGTGCCTAGGGCAGACACAGACCCAATCCAAGCCAGACAGCACAGAGCAGGCCAGTCCCCTTTGCTTATGGAAGCAAATGACGAAGTTTATGTGCATGATCTTACAGAAACACCTCATTCACAGCTTGGCACCCGAAACATCCTGCTCCAGAATGAGCTGATTATCTCCATGATCTCCATGGGTCTATTTATTACTGCCTGATGCATGTTTGGGGACAGCCTTTCCTGTTTGGCCAAAGACACTGGCTCTGGCAAAGCACCAGTCACCTCCTGTGTTGGAAGAGTAACACGACTCCAGACAACACAAGCTGCCACAACAGGCATTTCCTACTCCTGCAGCTCTGAAGTTTACCAATGACTGAATGACCAACACACACACCAAGAGCCCTGATGGCATGTCAGCTGTTTCTCAAAGACAAGCTTTGGGAGCTCCATTTATTCAACAGCACTTTCAGAAGGTGACTTTTCAGCCTATCAGGCAGATGGGGTCATCAGCCAGAATCAAACATTTAACAGCCTTAAAAATGTTTAATTTTCAGCAAGAGAAAGTCATTGCAAGAGCTTCCGCTGGGTGATGGTAAATTGGATTAATGAGAGGTAACACAGAGTTGACTCCAGCTTCTGAGGTTTTTAAGCAGGTACCATAGAATATGTTGAGTTGCAAGGGATCACCAAGTCCATCAGGATCATCACATCCAATTCCTGACCCTGCACAGACACCCCAACAATCCCACCCACTGCCTGGGAGTGTTGGTCAAACACTTGGACTCAGACAGGCTCGGAGCTGTGCCCATTTCCTGGGGAGTCTGTTCAGTGCCCCAGCACCCTTTGGGGGAAGAACCTTTTTCTGACATCCAACCTAAACATCTCCCAGCTCAGCTCCAGCCATTCCTGCGAGTCCTGTCACTTGTCATGAGAGGGAAGAGATCAGTACCTGTCCCTCATGAGGATGCTGAAGGCCCCAGTGAGGTCTCCCCTCTAGGCTGAACAAACCAACTGCCCCTCATGAGCCTTCTCCTCCAGACCCTTCACCATTCTTGTGACTCTCCTTAGAATGCTCTCCAATGGCTTAATGTCTTTTTTATATTGTGGTGCTCAAAACTACACCAAGGACTTGAGGTGAGGCCGCAGTAGCGCAGGTAGAGCTGAGGGAAACAACACCATACATAATATTTCACATTAGATTACCATAAAACCACTCCTGGCTTTACAAACACACTACAGCACATCCCACAGCACACAAACTGTGACAGATGACACTGCTGCAGACCCACAGCCATTCACCATCTGGAGAAATGACAGCAGGTATAGCAGACAGTCCATCCTGACTGTCACTGAGTCATTTAAAGTCACAACAAGTTTATTTTGGAGCATCCAAACTACTCAAAGTTGATATAACAAATAAGGCTAATATTTATCTTTCTCTATTCCACAGTATGGCAAGCTCCTGAAGTCCTAAACAAGATACTTTCAACTCTTCTTTAATAAGTGTATTATTTACTCAACAAAAATCTTGGACACATTTTGAAGCACAAGTTACCAAGCCAAATGCGATGCTTGCTTGCAGGCCCATGAAAAGACATTTCTGTGAGACAGAAATCCTTTATGCACTTGGAAAGGCAGCAGCACCACGAGAGGGAGCTTTGCTGTTCAGGATTCACTTGCCAAGCTGCTGAGCCACATGAGCAGCTTTGCTGGGGAAGAGACCAGCCCCCACCCCCAGCTCTCCAGGCTCTCTTCCCTAAAGCTCCTGCCTGGGAATCAGTAAGATTTGCCTTCTCCATCCACATCCTCAAAGGAACTGGTTTGGATTCCCCTGTTTTAAAATATGAATTTTAAAAGTGTAAGTAGTTCAATTTGAAGTGTCTTCCAACAGCCATGCTGAGCATTAAGTATATACAGAAATAAAGAAGACATTAATTTCCTAAAAAAATCAGTTCTTACTCCACCAGGACTCTCCATTTGAAATTACTCTATTGTGTTCTCCTGTCCATCCCTGGCTGTTATAACCCTACAAGGGACAAACAAAATCCTGTGCCCACCTTGGTCTGCAATTATTATAAACTTGTCATCAAATCCAGGCAAAAATGAGATTGACTTCAAAATTCCAGACTCTTCTATAAACTTGAGGGACAAATCCAGCCATGCAGAAGGCACGCTCTAAGGATCACATTAATATTTCAAGCAGTAATGTGGACTACAAATGGTCAGCAGAATTATTTCTGTGATTTCCATATTCCAGCTCCCAACTGACCAGTTCCAGGGATGTCAGGCTTCAGAGCACTGCATTTCAGCTGGCAAACCTGCACCTCACCCAAACTCACTAATTAAAATTTAACCACCCCCACCCCTATGAATTCAAGTGAACAAGAAATTACCAACCTCCCTGCTAAGCTGTTCTACAAGTTGGTTGGCTTCAGCTTTTCTTCCTCCCTTATCCTCCTGTCCTTTATAACCAAATCCCTTGTCTGCTGGCTGCCAAAGAAGCTATTCCTGAATCCTTCCCAGAAGAAATGCTTCAAGACATTTTTCAATAAACAAATACCTTTTTCCTTCTCTTTACAGAACCAGCTTCCCAGTCCTGCAAATAAAAGGGTTTTTTCCTTGGGCTTTTTTCTGAAGTCTCTCATATTTTTTCAACACCTTTTGAAAACTGCAAGTAGCATTTTACTTGCAGTCTCTCCCATGTCAGACACAAAAAAAAAAAGAGACAGCTCTTTCATTATTTTGCTAGACAGCAGCTCATAGTAAGATCCAAAGGAATATCTTAGCAATTCTTGCCAGAGAAACACATCCATTCAGTAAACTGCAGCAATTCCCCCCTTCCTGGGATGCCCACCCTGTGAGCCTGACCTACATTCTTTGTTCCCACATCTATGATCTTGCCTTGGCAAAGGTGTTCCATGATTGCTGCCTCTGAGAGGAAAGGAGCACACTCAGTGACTCAGGAGGTCCCTTTCAGCCTCCTGGTTTTATGCCTACATTAAAAACACACTTGGAGCTCACATGGCAGAATGCACACAAACCCATTATCACCCGGCAGTGGGTCAGCCACAAAGCTCCTGTCTAACGGGAACTAATCCCTCTGTGACCCTGTTAAAGGCTGACATCAGTTGGAAACTCCAATCAGAGGCTAACCCAGTTTGTGATGAACAGTCCTTCCTTGGCCATTTTAAATGGTGCAGATTTTTTCATCAAACCCCCTGAATTCCTCCTTGCCAGTAAGGGACCCTGGGTGCACTAACCCACCTCATGTGCAGAACTCTCCAAAAAGGAGCCTGGTAGGGTATTTCTTATTTGAGACAAAATTGGGCTCTGTTATGTATTGCAGACTAGCAAGGGAGAACAGGCCCAACCACAGCTCCTTCCCATCTGAGAACCACAGCCAATGAAAATGAGCGTACAGTGGGAATCACCCCTCTAGATCCCAGTGCTTCTGTGCCAGCTCCACACCTGGAGAGAAATAAAGGCTCAGGTAAGCTGGAGATGATTCTCAAGCACCAGGGCAAGCTGCTCCTTGGGACCCAAAGGCAGAGAGGACAGAAAATACATGCAGGGTTTGAACCTCTAAACACAACAGGCAGCCAGGCTCACATACAGGAGATGCCAGGCTCCTCTCCATGGAGGCACCTGCATGCAAGGAACAGACATACCAATGTACCAGCAGCACTGCAGGTACAGCTGGGGATGGACAAGGTCCATCAGCAAATGCCAGACCCCTGATTCACCTCAGAGCACTGACCAAGACCTGAAACAGAGCATCCATCAGGCTGGGGCCAGACCCAGCTGTGAGTGTGTGAGGGCAGCAGACCCCAAGAGCTGCAGCCACCTCCCCTCAAGGCACAGCACTACCCATGTGTGGAGATCACACCTTTGCTCTGATCCCCAGTACATTCCCAGAGTGTGAGACCAGCAGGGACAGTGCACTCTGTTCCTTGGGCTGTCCCTTACAGCCCTTGCAATGAGTCCAAACCCTCTTCAGAGCTCTAACTGGCAGCTTTCAAACCTTGATTTCACTGCCAATGTAACTCAGATTAGGAAAAGACCTGAATTTCACAGCCACCCAGAACAGCTATGGGCAACTCCACCAGCCTCAGCCACGAGCAGCTGCAGAGCCTTGGCTGCCCAGGGATTCCCTGCAGCTCCACCATCCACTGCCCTGGCCCTCCACAACACCCTCCCCTTCCAGCTGCTCAGATTCACCAGGCAGGTAAAGCACCTGCTCCAGGAATACCTTTCACTCAGGCACTCCTAAGGGCAGCAGCCTGGAAGATCCCACAAGTTCTTTTTGATCTCTAAAAACACTCAGCCTGGTCTCTGGACATGGACACAACATTGTCCCCCAGCACATCTCAGACACAACCCAATCCTCTGGGATGGAGAGGAAGCACATCCTGATGGACACACGGTATGGTTTGCTTCCATCCACTGACAGCTTTTGTTTCATTGCTGGGCAAGGGAGCCATGTTTAGTTTTAAACTCCATTTTCAGCTATTAGCTGTCTTATGTTAGATAGAATTTCTGTCATTTTTTGTTTATGTTATTCTTGCCCCATATGGAAAGTTCTGGACTAAATAGTTCCATCTTAAATTTTCAACAAACTGAAAAGTGTGTGTTGAAAATCCCACACTGAAAGAAACTGAGGCAAGGAAAGGAAACTCTCATTGTTTTTTAAGCCTACCCCAATGTTTCAGTGTTTCTGAAGAGCAGAAACCACTCATGGTGACCACAGCAGCCTTGTGCATCGCCACTGCCATTAGTAAAATAAATAATAAACTAAAAATAATTATTCTTTTGCATATTTTCTTGCTAATTAGATGTCAGTAAATAACCTACTCTGAATTTACCTGATTCCACAACACAACCCCTGTGATGAATATGACAAGTTCCTCATTTAAAGCCAACATTTCCTAATGACCTTTGGTAGAGGATCTATTTTTCTTCACATGAATTGACAGCAGGGGAACAGGAACCTCAGCACTAAAATATCTCTTCCCCTCCCAAAACCTCATTCATTCTTGATCCCAAAATTCCCAAAAGATGCAGATCCACCACTTTCCACCCTTCACTGTCCCCTTCCAGCTGATCCCCTCTCAGTCAGAAATGCCCTGTTTCCTGACCCACCTGAGCCTGGCCCCTGCTCAGCAGGACTGACAGACGTGGCAGCACCTCTGGTTTCTCCCACTGAAGCTCACTCACATGTTGTAATTGAGTTATCTCTGTGTTTTCTTTTTGATAAAATCAACTGACTGAGCCTCTGTGCATTATCAAATCTGAAGGATCATCACCATCAACTTCCTGTTTCAGACAAAGTATCAAAATTCTCTGCATTAATTCCTGCTTTAGTGGTGGTTTGTTTTACAGCTCCAGGACTAGATTGTCAGAACCTTCAGTCAAGCTGCTCCAAAACTGAACTGGTTTTTTGTTTTGCGTTTTTTTTTCTCCATAAAAATGAAAATAAATCAAGCAACCAGCTGAATGAGAAGCCTAAACAGACCTTAAGAGGTCTAAACAACATTTAAATCAATGTTGCTCCTCAAAACATGTCCCAGGAGGAGGAGGTCCATTTCTCCCAAGCCCTGAGCCTTTAGGTTTCACCACTCAGGCTCTGTTAAGGTTGAATATTTCAAAATTCATTATTTCATGTGCTGAACTTTTCTGATGCATCTCTGTGTCCTCTCCAGTTGTCAATTTTTTTAAAATCCTCCAACGAGTGAGAGGTCCTGAATGCAGAATTTTCTACTCTCGTGCTGCCACAGGGGTAAAATCCCCCCCATTTCTCACAGAGAAACTCCAGAGCTCCCATTCCACCATTACACTGCTCCCCACAGGGATCCACAGCTATTTTTCTATACTCCTTCCTCCTCTAAGATGCTCTATGCTCCTTTGTTCCAAAGGTAAACCTCCTCATTGAGTCCTACTTAAGTGATTACTGTTTCATAATATCCACTGTTTATTGGGCAACTGGGATCCCTCTAAAGCAATGAGCCACCACCATAACTTCATTCACAATCACAGTTTTTGCTCTTCTAGGCTTGTAAGAAAAATTACATACCCTTGGCTTGAGGTTATGAGACACCATTAGAAAGGGATCCTTCATTACAAACAATCATTAGTTGAAATAATTTGTGATTTGGTGTATTAATTTTGCACAATAGTAATTTCTGTAATTAGAATACTGATCACAATTTCTAGATCTCAGACAACAACAACACACAAATACATGGAATCATGGAAAAAAATAAAACTAATTTGACCACATCAGTGTCCATACAATTGTATTCCACACTATCACCCTCCAAGTTTTTATCCAGGACTATTCCAGACATTCTTCCACTCTGGAGCTAGAGGGGGTCAACTCTTGCACCCACGAAGAACTTCAGGAAATTAATTTTCCCCATTCTCAAGTTCACCACTATTCCAGGATTTACTGAAAACTGACAGTCAATAATTTCGATAACTCTTTCAAATTTCCAGCTCTGCTAATATAGACTTTCTAATCTTTAAGTGCTTGGTTTAAGTTACTTGGAAGCCTTAACAGTACTTCTCCATATTCACATTATTTAAAGCAATGAAATTTAGCCTGGATGTTCTCAATTTTCATGCTTGGCCTTGGGAAAGTGATGATGTTTCTAGTACATTGTACAATTCTGAGTATTCTGAAAAGCATTTATATGTTAAGTAAGGCTTAAGTAATCATTATTTATTATTTCTTCACAGCAGCAAAGCAACGACGCAACAAAATGAAGGAAGAGTCCATCTTCAAGAAAGGCTTGGAGCATTTGATACCACTCCTGCTCCACACATTGCCATTAACTCTTGAAGCTCAGCTTCACTTTTGTGAGACTGTTTGCTTCCATTAATTGCTATTAACTACCTACCTTGAAGAACAAGTCCATTCTCAAGCAGTTCTTCATTTGACCCCCTATATGCCCTCACTGACTTGCAGAGCTATCACAAGTTTCTAGAACATAAGTCCATCACTTGACATGCCAAGTTTTGGAGTAAACTTAAGTTTATTCCAAACTATCAGATACTGTTTAAATGGAGAAATGCTAATGAAAGATGGTTTTGGTTAATTGAAGAAAATTTTAACTCCAAAATGGCACGTGATGGACTGCAAGCAAGTACCCCACCCACTTTCCTGCATCCAGCTGCCCCTTCCCTGCAGATCTGCAACAGACTCAAATTTAAATCTCCACTTTATGCAGCTCATTAACTACCAGGAGCAACCCCATCCGGGCACTCTGCTGCCAATGGGACTCTCTACTCACACCCCACACTGCTGACAAAAAGCCACAGAGAGCAGTGCCAGTGAGCTGGTTATGGCTGCACCCTCCACCAGCCACTGCACCATCTTTGAACCCCCAAATGAGAGCAAAACTCAGTCATTGGTGATGGCTGGAACAAACAACTGGAATGAAGGGAAAGAAAATTCCTTTTGAGTCCTCAACTGGAAACTGCCATGCAGAAATTGCACCTCCTGTTATATTCCTGGATGTTCTTTCATCTTGTGAACATGCAGTGATCACCCAGAATCCTCTGTCTTCCACCCAGATGTCTTCTGCACACCAGCTACCTCGATATTTCTTCACTAAACAGGTCACTGTCCTCCAAAGCTGCTGCACAAGAAGCCACTGCAGGTGTGGTTTTCTCTGGGCCCACCTGGTTCCCAGGTAATGCCAGCAGAAAGGGACCAGAGAAAGCCCTGCTGCTGCTCCTTCCAAGCCCAGGCAGCTCTCCTGTGCATGCTCAGGTGCTGGAGCATCAAAGCCAGCTCTGGAGCAAGGACTTGTTCATAAATAAGTGGGGAAGTTACAGCTGGGCACCACCAGCCTCACACAACATTACTCCGTACTGCTACTCATGCACAGACACACAAATTCATCTGCTGATAACAATACAGCAGAGTTTAGGCTAAAATAATGCCAGCCCAACATCAAATTTCCAATTCCTCTCTCGGCACAGATCCTGCCAGTTCATGGTGCTGCCTACCTGCTTCCCGGCACGTAACCAGACTGCGCACGCCGGCAGGAGATTCCCTGGGATGAGGAGGATTCCAAAGGCCAGCCATCACCAAACAAGGCATCCAGCTGGAGCACACACACTGCGGTGCACAGGGCAGGGCACGCTCTAGCTCACGGAATTACAGACCCCTCGATTACACCAAAAAGAACAATAACTGAATATTCACTGCGGCTCCTGCTCGCAGGGGGAAGGCCAGGAACTACGTCAACTTCAAGGGTTTTCTGGTCGCTTTGGAAGAGCTCCCTCTATGCTCCAGGCCGCTGAACCAAGCACGCACTTCACAAGTCATCCCAGGCATTATCCAGGGAAGATAAAGCCATGGGAGCTCAGCTCTCCCAAAGCCAGGCTCCACAGAACCACCCGTGCTCAGCCCTCAGCGGCTCCAACTGTTTTCATCCTGCTGCTAAATACGCTCAAAGAGCTGATCCACGGCCAGGCAGGCACAGCACCTGGTGTAATATCTGCTGCAATACCTGCCCCTTCGGGAAGGGGAGAGCGGCTGAAAACGCAGTTGCAGTGAGTAATTCAGTCCTTTGGAGGGCTGGTGATTTATGATCTCCAACAGATAACCTCCTACAAGCAGCTTGCTGATAAGGTTTTGGCTTTTTACACAAGCAGCCAAGAAAGATAGGATTTTTTAGATGAGATGTTTCTAAAACAAAAAGACACCCCCCTCAAAAACATCCAAACGAACAAAAAAATAACCCTCTCAAGAAACCCAACCAAACAAAAAAGCAGTTCTGGTCGCAGTTGCTGAAACATTGTTGGCAACTTGGCAACTTAAAACCCCAAAACATCTACTAAAAAGTACTACAGATCTTCAGTGGTGACTCTGTAACAAAAACCATCTTACCCCCTTAACTCTGAGCATCTGGCTGCCCTGCATGAAAAGAAATCCTGGCACATTCTACCAGGACACAAATTCAAGAGCTCTCTTCACACAGCAATCGGGGATTATTCCTCCAGAGAGCTGGAACACCTTCCTTCCTCTCCAGCAACATTCACATTATTCGCTCTGCCACCAACATTTCTGCCACCTCAGACACTAACACAGCAAGTTATTACTATTTTAATTCAGAAGGAAAAGAATGGACACAACAGGAGTCCCAGCAACAACCAAAACACAAAAGTAAGGAGTGTGTGTTTCTGAACATTATTTCTTTGAAGTCAAAGTCTCACTCGCAAAACTTCAGCCTACAAACTGTTCAGTCAGCTTCCCCCTTGCTGGAGGAGATGCAAGCTCGGTGCCTGTTTAACATTCTAGTTGTTGCCGTCATGTTAACTACCTTACCTGGCTGCACCAGCCCAAGACTCACTCCACGCTCCACTTAGGGCAAGAGCAATTCACTCAAAATAAAGATGATTCACACACTGTTTAATTAGATTTTTACTTCCAGAAGCCCCTCTCCTCACCAGTGTGGGTGTTCATTCCTTTAAACAAACTAACAATTCTGACTCCACAAAACTGTGGTTCTAAGATCGTCACAGCATTTCTTAGTAAATTGAGTCGACGAACAAGGGGAAATCAGAATTCATACCCCAATTTTGAGCTTGCTACACTATCGGTTGGGATGATGATGATGAAGATGAAGGCTTACTACTTCTTCCCACTGTGGATTGCATTCTAAAATGGTGGCCATGTCTGTCTAGGCTTCAGCTCGCACAGCCACCAGCCAAACTCACGGCTGCGGAGTTTGGTCTTGTCCAACTTGAGGAACAGTTCCCTGCGCTAGAAGTGCGCCGAGGCCGGGGAGGCCGCGGCGGGGCCGGGGGCTGCGGGGAGCGGGTCCCCCCGGCCCCACACGGCCACAATGCCAACATGGAGGGCAGCACCCCGGGACCTCCTGCGGGGTTCGGTGGGGCCGCTCCGGGCGCGAGGCCCCGGCCAACCCCGGGAGCCGGGGAGAGGCCGGGCCCGGCCGGGGCAGCTGCCCCCCGCCCCCGCTCCCTTCACGGCCGCTCTGGCGACTCCCCCACCGGGAGCTCCGACACTTAGGAGCCACTTCGCGGGGGAAGCGGCCGCTTCCTTCGGTCCCCTCAGCCCCAGCCCAGTGAAACTTCTGAGGGGCGGCTTCGCCTGCCCGGGGTCACCTGCGCGACCGCGGGCCGGGGGAGCCGGGCCGGGCCCCACACAAAGGCCGCTCCCGGCGGCGCCATGCGGGCACTCACCGGCGGCGGCCGCACCTTGCAGATGCCGGTCTGCTCGGCGATGGGCCGGATCTTGTGGATGAAGGCGAAGGGGTCGGCGAACTCCTCCCAGCTGGGCTCGAAGACGGGGCACTCGGGCGGGGGCAGGAACTCGGCCATGGCCCGGCCGGGGCGGCCGCTCCGCTCCGCGCTCCGAACAATCACCGGAGACGCCGCGCTACGTGCGCGTCCGCGGGGGGGCCGGGGCTGGGAAAAGAGTCCGCCCGGCCCGGGCAGGGGAGGGGGCGCGGCTGCCCCGCCCCGCCCGCGCCTTTGTGCGGGGGCCCGGGGCCGGACCGGGGAGGGCCCGTTGGGGGCGGGGGGAGCAGGCAGCGGCGGCTCCTCTGGAACGCGGCCTGGCCCGCGCGGCGCCGACCCCTCGTCCGCTACCGGGCACCGGCGGAGAGCGAGGCCCAGAGAGCGCCGCTCACCGCGGCCGCCCGCTGGGGGTCCGTCCCGGTGCCCCCCGCCCCGCCGGGCCGCAGCCTCGCGCTCCCCGCTCCCGCCGCCTTTGTGCGCGGCCCCTGGCCCCGGGCGCGCTGCGGCCGCTCCCCCCAGCACCGCTGGTTCGGGGAGCCCCCGGGCCGCGCTCCTCGCCCGCCGCGCCCCCCGCGGCCCGGCCGCTCCGGCCCGCCCCCCCGCGCGGGGCCGCCGGCGCTGTGTTTACATGCGCGGAGGGATCCGCACAGCTGACAGCGGACCGCAGCCGGCGCTTCTTTTTTTAAAGAGCCTCTCCGCCCGCCGCCATTGGCTGAGCACGGGTCGCGTCACGCGCGGGGCGGGGCCGTTCGCCTCCGCGCGGCCGCATTGTCTGCCCCGGCCGCGGAGCCCCCGCGGCCCCGGTCCGGCCCCTTTGTTCGGGGGGAGCCGGGCCATTGTCCTGCCCGCCGGCCCCGGGCAGCGCGGGGGGAAGGAGCGCTCCGGTTCTCGAGGGAGCGCCGCGAGCTGCTCCCCCCCCCCCCTCGCAGCCCGGCGGTTACCGGAGCTGCCCCCGCCGGGGGTCCCACGCTGGGCGGTCCCGGCCCCAGCAGCGGGGCTGGGGGGCGGTGCCGGGCGGGGGAGGGGCGGCCCCGCCGCAGCAGGCGCCGCACGTAGCGCACGTGCGCGGGGGGGCGGCCCCGCTCCCGCCCCCGGCCCGGCCCCCCGGCCCGGCCCCGCCCCCGAGCCCCAGGGACCCCAGGCAGCGCCCCCCGGCACGGACCCCCGGCCTGGCACCGCCCGGGCCCCAGGGACCCCCGGTAGCGACCCCCGGCACGGACCCTCGCACCGGCACCGCCCCCGGGCCCCAGGGACCCCCGGCCCGACACCGGCCCAGGGCCTCCCGGTAGCGACTCCCGCACCGCCGGGGCTTCCACGGCCCCTGAAGGCACAAAGCCACCCTCGGTACTTCAGGTCACCGGTCTAGAGCGGAGCCAACAGCGGTGCTGTCACATCCGACAATGAAACAAACAATTGCAACTTTTGAGACGTGCACACAATGCTCAGGGTGTCATTTCTTGTAACACTTCACTTACCGGCTTCAAATTTCACTAAAACTCAGAAAAGCCTCCCCTGTTAACTGCCGTGGCTGGATAAATAACACCGAGTTGCAGAGCAGGGTTCGGGCAGCAAGGCCCCGAGCTCACCCCGCTGCACGCTGCCGCAGCAGGGATGGATGCTCATGGAATCGGCTCCGTGTCACACCGTGCTCCCACCGCACGGAACACCTGCCCCGGGAGAGGGGATGAGGAGGAAGCCGTCAGCTTTTCACTCTGCTGCTCACGGTTACACTGAATCAAAAATTTGTACAAAGTGCTCAGGGCTAGTTTAGGACAAACATAATTCTTTTCCTCACTTAAAAATGGAGGAAAGAAAGCAAGCGGACACAGCTTTTGTTAAGCATTTGTGCAGGCGGTGTCACAGGGAGAGATCCTCCCCTCTGAGCTGCCCTGGGGGGATGCAGAGGAGCAGGACCCACACCCGGGGGCTGTCCCTGCCAAGGGCACAGGACAAGGCATCACCTTCGAGCCCGGCAGCCCAGGCTGCTCTCCATCCCACCCTGGGCTCAGGGGCCGTACTGGGCCAGCGCTGGTGCCGAGCCGAGCTCTGAGTCAGCACCGGCCCCAGGCAGCGCAGCAGCGGCAGCAGCGCTGAGCTCTGATAGTCCCGTCCTGGCAGGAACACGGTGACAATCCAATCCTGGCAGGGACACGGTGACAGTCCCACCCTGGTAGGGACACTGTGACAGTCCCACCCCGGCAGGGACACTGTGACAGTCCCACCCCGGCAGGGACAGGCTGGGCCCAGAGTCACACCCAGATGCAGCTCCAGGAGCCCAGGCAGGCTCAGCTTCTGGGAGCCCTGCAGAGTCCTCAGCCAGCAGGAGCATCTCCAGTTTCCAGGAGGCTCCTGTCCTGTCCTTCCCGCAGTTTGACCTACATCTGATGGAAGTCACTATACCCCTCTCCTTGTACAAAAGCAAGAACAGGTTTAGTCAGGGAGCTTTAACCATAGATGTGAAATGCACCATACCTGTTTGTACTTTCATTTACACCAAGAGACCTCATGGTACAAATCAAATACCATCATCTGTAGAGAAAACAAAGCTGGTTCATCACCTTCCAACAGCTGATCTGCAGCACATCCCAAACGTGAGGGGCTCTGGCAAGGAGCAGAACACTACCTTTGAAACTTTGGGTCTGAGTGTCCCTGAGGGGCAGGGATGTTTGATCAACAGTGGATTAGGGTGTTCCACAAATAAATCCATTTCTGCAATGATTCCCTGAGGACTCCTTTCATCAGAGCTGAAGGACCACATTCAGCAGGACTGTTTCTGCTACTTCTGTCACATCTAAAGGCGTCCCATGGGGCTGTGATGAAAAAACACTCAGACACAGGAGTTTTACTTGAGTAATTCTGATGGAGGAGAAAAAGCACTTTCTGCAAAGATCTGAAGATGGGTAAAGCAGGGAGATCAAGGGATGACCCAGGGATAAAAAACGGGTGCCTTGAAGGGAGGGCAAAGTGGCTCAGGGGTGGATGAGATGGAGATTTAAGGTAAGCAGGAAGCCCTGGAGGGTCTGTGCATCCCATCAAGCATCTTACTTGTCTTTCCTGCTAACCTTGCTACTGCTAATGAAAACACTTCATCACCACAAATGTGTACTTCTGCACGTTGCCTTCTCTGTATCTTCCCTCTGCTGTGACATCTGCAGTATTTGTTCTGTTCAGGGGATTAGTGTGGCACAGCACTGTCTGGCTTAGAAACCCAATTCCCCAAGTGTTAGAGGCACAGGCTGCAGGAAGAAAAGCTGATTTCCCTCAGCTGGAATGAGAGTGCAGACATTCCTTCTTCATGGTTCAGTTGACTGCCATTAATTAACCTTTTATTAGATGGGCTTTCTCCCAGCCTGTTCCATTTGTGCCCTGTGAGCAGAATTCCCCCATTTGCTGCAGCTCAGTGTTAACCCAGGAGCAGCTGCAGGACTGGCAGGGACAGTGAGAAATAAGGGAGCAGGGCTCCAACACACAGTGCAAAGGCCATGCAAAGGGGTTAGCCCAAGGTGAGGAGTGCCAAGGCTTCCAACTGAAGCCAAGCATTCTTCACCACATCAGGGATTTGTTCTTGGCAGCTCCTCCATCCTCACCCAGCTGTGAGCTCCAAACAGAGTATCTGTCCAGAACATTCACAGCTGATGTCCCTTTGCAGGCTGCTGCAGCACAACTCACACACCATCTGACTACTGGAGTCCCATCAGCCTGGAGGAATATTTAGCAAATCTTTTGTGTTTTCTTGGATGGGCACCATACCTTGAACTTCCCTACCAGTGCAGACTCCCCTTCATTCTCCTGCACCAGCCATCACCTGCCTGGAGCACTCTGTTCACACAGCCTAGGCTGATCTGTTTGCATTTATGTATCTGACTCAGACACTGCAAGGAAGATCACAGAATCCCAGACTGGTTTGGGTTGGGAAGGACTTCAAAGCTTATCTTGTTCCACACTGTGCCATGGGGGCAGGACACCTTCCACTATCTCAGGTTGCTCCAAGCCCTGTCCTACCTGGCCTTGGACACTTCAGGGATGGTGCAGCCACAGCTGCTCTGGGCCAGGGCCTGAGCACCTCACAGGGAGGAATTCCTTCCCAATATCCCATCTAACCCTGCCCTTTGGCAGTGTGAATCCATTCCCTTCTGTCTTCATCCTTCCTGTAGGCTCTCTTCAGGTACTGGAAGGCTACAATTAGGTCACCCCAAAGATGCTCTTCCCCATGCTGAACAATCCCAATTTTCTCAGCCTTTCCTCACAGGAGAGCTGCTCCATCCCTCTGATCAGCTTCATGGGCTCCTCTGGGCTCACTCCAGCAGCATCACCTCCTTCCTGTGCAGGGGACCCCAGAGCTAGATGCAACTCTGCAGCTGGTGTCTCATGAGAGCAGAGTAAGGATTATCAGGTTAATTTTCCCCCTTCTGTGTACCTGCCCTTGCCATTCTAGACCAGCTCTCCTCTTCAGACAAAGGCTGGCTACCAGTCCCTTGATCCAACACCTTCCATCCCAATTTGGGTCTGTTTGGTTTAATTCTGTGTCACAGCAAGAGCTGCCACTGCAGCCCTGGTGCCATCAGCCTGGCACAACAGGAGCACTGAGAGGAGCAGCTTTAGGAAACACCCGGACTTCTCAGAAGATATCTGCTCTTGGGACACTGGAACAGCCAAGCAAACAGCTGCCAGACGCTCTGCAATGAACAATACTCAGGGAAATATGGTAACACTCCAGAATAACCCAGAAGTGAGCTGGAGATGCTGCCCAGGGGGTGCACTGTCATGTCCAGGCACCACCAGCACCACTTGGGAGTTGAAATTTCACTGAAGCCAAAGCCCTCATTTCATCAGCACAGTCTGGCCTAATTAAAGCTCTACATGTTTAGAGGAGTGCAGGGCAGGGAGAGCTGTGCTGAGCTTCTCTGCTCTTTAAGAAAATAGGTTCCTGGGAACAAACAGATTTAGTAAGCAGAATCTCTGACAGATCAAACCAAACCAGTTTTCCTGGGCAAACCAACAGCCTGCACAAACCTGCCATGCAGTCCAAGTGTCATCATCAAGGCTAGAGAAGGGGTTTGCATTTTCCAGCTGCTCCCAGAGATGGTGATGCACAGCAGTCCTTGAGAAACAGGGCTGTTAGTGACAAGGCACTGTGATCTTGGGATCCTGGTCAGAATTATGGAGTATTCTGAATACACCGGGCTCTGGCATTTACAGCACAGCTCCCAGCTCAGACACTGCACTGGCTCTTGCTCTGATGCCAGGCCAGATCATCTGTCTCCCACTGTGCCCTAGGTGAGACTCAGCAGCAGCACTCAGATGGGAAATTAGGGACTTTGCTGGCAACTTTTACTACAACAGAACCATTGGTTTTAATCTAGAGATGCTCTGGTATGTCTCTGCCTTTCCTCCAGAAGCTGTCCCTCTCTGCGCTGCTCCCTGTGATCCCTTCTGCACTCTGGGGTAGCCAAAGAGCCTCAGCAGCTCTGAACTCCTCAGGCTGGAGCTGCGAGCACAGGAAACCCTGCTGAGGGGCCTGCAGAGGGGGCAGGCAGGAAACCTGAGCCTGGGCTGTGGGCAGGAACAGAGTGGCCGAGGACTGAAGTCCCCCAGCTGCACACAGGTCCAGTGGGGACTGTCAGCAGCCAGGTAAGAACAGCTGGTGAGCATGTGGAGCCAATATGGAAGCTCCCCTGCAGTTGTGCAACTGCCTTCAGCATTACTTTTAATAATAAAATTCTGTAAGTCCCTTACCCTATCATTAACTGCTATTAAAGCTGAGTAAAGCCTTACTCCAAATCCTTGCCCAGACTACCCTCAGAACAAGGATAAGCAAACCACAGCTGTTGGAGGTGCTGGAAAGGCAGAGCTGAGGTGCTGTTTCACACGCCTCACCTTGCTCTCAGGCACTCACTGACTCACACTCAAGAAATTTGGGCTGCACCTTCCTGTGCTCCAGCAGTGTGGGACACAGCCTGCTCCCAGGCAGGACGTGCAGCAGGTGGGATTCTCATGGTGGGGAGGCTGGAAAGGGACCTGGCACCAGTGTAGCACTGACAGCCAGTGAGGGTGAGGCTTTGAAGTTCTTTATCTTAAGGCAGGTGCCTAAAATAGGTCAGAGTAACCTCACCCAACCCCCCCTGCTGCTCTGCACCGCCTGTTCAAGGAGCCTTGGGGTGACTGCTCAGCCCCAGGCCTCAGTGCTTGAGAAAGTGAAGCCCTGGCAACAACAGAGCAACTTGGGAAACACATTTTGCCACAATGTATAAAACCACAAAAGCCTATCTTTTTTCTCAGAAAAAAACACTGAGACATGAAAATCCAGCCCCTTGATGCAGTGAAACAAAGTACCATCAGTGCTGGTGCCCCAGGAGGATCTGGACTCAGCTGTGGCTTCTGCCAGGGCAAGCAGCAGCAGCAGAGTGCCCTGTGCCAGCCCTGCACAGCCCTCTGTCACTGTGTGTGCCACCTCAGATGAACCCCTGCCCTGCCCACGGTGCTGTGACACCCCCAAGCCCAGGCAAGGAGAGAAGCTGGTTCTGCAGAAAATGTTTAATTAGCAATTCTTGTTCCTAGTCAGGCTTCCTGCCTCTGCTGCAGCCAAAATCCCCCTGGGTTACCCAGACTCGCTCCAGGACTCGCTCTCAGACACACCAGGGGTGGCATTACCAAGGCACTGAGGACACTTCATTGACTTGGGCAATGGCACAGCATTCAGGGATCCTTGCACCCAGGTACCTGCATTCCAGAGGGATTTCCACTCTCAAACTCTCCCACCAAGCTACTAGCCAGGTTTCAATCAGCAAGTACACACAAAGCCATCTAAGCACCTGTGGATCCCTTAAAATACACTAAAAATGTCCAGTCCAAGGCTGACAGACAAGTTTGTTAAAACTTAATCAAGTTTGTTAAAACTTAATCAAGTCTGCTAAAACCCAAGTAAAAACCTGGGTTTTTAACCACTTTTCACTGATAAAGAGCCATGGAAAAACTGCTCCTAAAAAGGATTTAAAGGTGCAGATCACTTGAGTACAATGGAAAATGTGCAAGAGCTACATGAATTAAGGCAGAGAAGACATTTCAGTCAGTGCTGATGGCAAAGATGACAATGTCAGCAAAGCAAAGGTGGCAAAAACCCACATGAATCATACCAAGGAAGACCGATAATGAGTATGGGAGATGGCACACAAGTTCAAAGCAGCTGGGGAGCCAGCAGGCATTCAAAGAGGAAAGAATGGCATTAAACAACCTGCAATGGAAAGAATTTAGGAGCTTTACAGTCAAAAATTAGGTCTCCAAATGCAGAGTTCTGAGGGAGCTTCACAAAGGAATCTTAGCTTACTGTCTTCATACCTGGAACCACACACATCTGAGGAAAGTGATGTAAAAAATTCAAGGTCTCCAAGAGACCTTAGAGCATCTTTCACAAGGAAGTACAAGACTAAATAAGAAAAGCCTTTAGTGACCACAAGTACAACACTAAGGGTTAATCTTCATCTGCCAGCACCTACAATTAGCAAAGAATAAAGAGGTGTATCAGCACACAGGTGCTTCAGAAAAGTGCCTGCACTGATCACGAATGAGTGTTTAATACAACCAATCCAAAGTAAACACAATCTAAACCAATATGGGGTCAAGCTGCCTCCCTCAGCCTCACCAGGCAGATCCAGCACATGCAGGCACTGAGCAGACATGAAGCACTTGCAGGCAGTGACAGTAACAAAGCCAGTGCACATATGCTCTAATAGACAGAGCTGGAGCCAGAACACTCTGCCAGGATCTGCAACAGCAGTGAACAAGCAAAGAAACAGGCACAGAATTTGAAAACACAGAGAGGAAGATAAACACTAAACACAGCAACAAGTAAAACAAGAAACAGGAGTACTGTGCATGGAAGTGCCAGTAAATTGCTGGAATGCTGAGGGAAGTGAGGAAGAGGAACCCCCATCTCTGGGTGCCATATGTTCATATGATCACAGCAAGGCATTAACAGCAGACTCAAAGGCATTTGTGGACAATGGCAGAAACTGTTCTACAGCACACTGAGACGTGACTGGGACACTTCCATGCACACATGGGCTCTGCCTTCCACATAAACACATCGCAGGAGTTGGGAAGAAAAAAGGCAGAAACCATTCTGTCCCCCTCAGCAGGGAGCAGAGGAGTCTGTGGTTCCACAGCAGCTGCAGCTAACCCTGGTACCCCAGTTCCCTGCTCCAGCACCCAGCTGCTCCTACACTGAGTTTGGGGGAGCAAAGGAAAACTGGGCCCTTCTTGCAGGATGAGATTTTTTTTTCTTCCAATTTAAAACAAAGCTCAGTGCCAAAGGCAGTGTAAGAGTGAAAACACGATTACATGTGTGAGACAACAGGGACAGTGATAGCCAGCAGGTAAGATATCAAATATATATATATATATATATATATACATACATATATATATATATATATATAGAGAGAGAGAGAGAGAGAGAGAGAGATATACACACATATACTTCTTTTAATCCCATTTAATACAAAGCTCAGTGCCAAAGGCAGTGTAAGAGTGAAAACACGATTACATGTGTGAGACAACAGGGACAGTGATAGCCAGCAGGTAAGATAAAATACACATATATATGTGTGTGTATATATATTATATATATATAATATATACATATACACTTTTTTTATCCCATTTAATACAAAGCTCAGTGCCAAAGGCAGTGTAAGAGTGAAAATACAATTGTATACATATATATGTATGTATATATATATATATATATAAAAAATATACATATACTTTTTTTATCCCATTTAATACAAAGCTCAGTGCCAAAGGGAGTGTAAGAGTGAAAACATGATTGCATGTGTGAGACAACAGGGACAGTGATAGCCAGCAGGTAAGATATAAAATACACATATATATATGTGTGTATATATAATACATACATATATAAGAAAATAACTCAGCATAGGGCATTGCTTTGGCAGGTTGTGCAGAATTGCACAGAATAAAGTCCTGAACTGCTGGAAGACAGCACCAGGCTCAATGTAGGGACATCACAATCTCTTGAGAACACTGCACACCAGCAGCAGCACCCAAGGCAGGTTCCACAACAGGGTTTGGAAATAACTGAAAAGCCACAAAGATCCCCACTCTCAGCAGAACAAGTGAAGTGCAGCTTTTGCAAGTGGTGGTGAGGTAAGAGCATGAAATGCATTTGACAGTTGCAGCCACAGAGCTCTAACAAAAGGAAAAGCAACACAAAGATGCTGAAGGTCTTTGCAGCCTTCTTGAAGAACATTGCTTGGAATTCCTCCCTAATTTGAAGTTCTGCAACAAGTCTCTCGCAGCAGCCACCTCCGAAACAGGAACTGGAACACTGACAGCCAGTAACCTCAGGGGTTCTCATCTAGGAGAAAGGACAGATGAAAACTGCAGGGCAAAAATCACAGAAACATTGAGACTGGACAAAACCAGAGTCCAACTATTCCCCCAGCACTGCCATGTTCACCACTAAACCATGTCCCAAGTGCCACATCCGCAAAAACTTTTCAAAAATGATGTGGTGAAGTCATCACTTCCAGGGATGATGGCTCCACCCTGCACTGGGCAGCCTGTGCCAGTGCTTGACCTCCTTTTGGGAAGACATTTTCCCTAACATTTAATCTCAATCTCCCCAGTGACACTCGAGGCTGTTTCCTCCTGTCCTGTGCTCGTCCCCTGAGAGCAGAGCCTGACCCCACCCTGGCTGTCCCTCCTGTCAGGAGCAGTGCAGAGCCACAAGGTCCCCCCTGAGCCTCCTTCTCTCCAGGCTGAGCCCCTTTCCCAGCTCCTTCTGAGCTCAGTCTCAGGAAGTTTGGGCCATTTCAGACAGGAATTTGTCCCAGTTTAAGCCTTCTGAAGTCAAACACAAGTTCTGGACTTGACAACAACAGGCACTTGCTGCCTGGTGTGTAAGGAGCAGAGACAGGTCTGCAGATAGGGCCCAGCACAGCCTCTCACCAAATCCAGAACTATTTAGAGATGAAAGAGCTGCAGCTGAGGAGGAAGCCACAAACAGGCCCTCAGCACAGGGTGATGGCAGCTCAACATCTCCCATCACCTCCTGAGGGAGCAGAGCTGCAGGGGCAGAAATGCCTCAGGCAATGTCTGGGGCAGCCCTTCTGGAGCCCTGATCAGACCCACATGCACACAAACCCAAGTCATCTGGAACATTCTTTTCAACTTCTCTCAACATCTGATCTCCAGTCCCAACCCTATAAAGTGAATTTCAATATTCCTGCCTGTGATCAGGACGTGCTTGCCACTTTTTTTAAACCCTTGTTCCTCCCTCAGCTTTGCAGCTGACGTATCAAAATCACAGCTGCACATATTGAGCCAAAATTGAGAGACCACTCACACATTTACTCGTGTCACACAGAAGCCTGGAATAGTTCTTAGAGCCAAGATGAGCACATGCAGTGGGCTGCAATGCTTCATTTTAAAGGGACTCAGATCCACCTCCTTTTTTTTCCTCATAAAGAGTAATTCACTTAAGACTTCCCAAGTCTCTCTGAATTTCTAATTAACTGTTCAGCATTAGAAAAAGTAATTCCTAAATGTTTCCAGAATGTTTTCTGGATCTTCAAGCTTAGTGTTTACAGCTATTGCCTTCTACCAAACATTTGAAAAGAAGGATTTAAGTTTTTGTGCCCAAGTAGCCAAAGCTCCTGACACAGACCAGGGAAAACAAAATAATGCTACAGAAAAAGTGGGAAACCTGCTCCTGAAAGTTGGCTGGAAGCTTGAGAAAACAGGGTAGTATGGCAAGATCTAAGAGTATCTTTAGACAACACAACACATTTTCTGTCACATGAAGCTGGCCATGCAAAGGAGGGTCTGCAGAAAGCCAAGGAACAGGGACATGACAGCAGAGAGATGGAGACCAGGGTTTAACTGGCTCAATCCACTGAAAGGCTCCACACACAGCACCACTCCTCATGTGACTCTTGCCCTTTTTATTTTAATTTAATATCCTGGTATTCTCAGCATCTTGTCAGCCAACACCTACAAAACCTTCAGAGCAATGTAATTTTCCCCATTTCATCATGCTCTCATTCGTCTCCCCATTAACAGCCAGTTGAGAATCCACATCTTTAATCTACTTGCCCAACTTTTAGGAGAAATCTGTAGATCAAAGTCTCTGCACAGCCTGAACTTACACTGTTAGTCCTTTTAGTTCAAACCCAGATAGAGCCAAGGGATTAATCATTATCACCTCCCCAACACACACAGAAACCCCTACAGCCCTTTCAGGGACTCCTTCAATATGATGGAAAATTGTTCTTCAGCTCTTTACTGCTGAATTTACTTATAAGCCCAGTCCTTGTTTTTGGACTTCAGAAGAAAACACTTTTTTATTTGAAGTAATTCCTTATAAACATGACAAAACAGGCAAGATCAGGAGTCACCTCATTCAGGATCTTTTTCCTGACAGAAGCCTCTGTGTTTTCCCAGCCAGAGCAGCTCACAGCTCCTACCCAGGATATGGCATCTCCACATTTAGTACCAGGCTCATTTTTCTAAATAAACTTTTTGGAGTTACAAAATAAATGTGACTTCAAAGGTACTTCTGTGAGGGTGGGGAGGCCCTGGGTCCCAGAGAAGCTGTGACTGCCTCATGCCTGAAGTGCCCAAGGCCAGGCTGGATGGGGCTTGGAGCACCCTGGGCTAGTGAAAGGTGTCCCTGCCCATGGCAGAGGGTGGAGTGAGATGAGCTTTAAGGTCCCTTCCTTTTTGTTGCCACAAAACTTCAGCAAAGCCAGTGAAAAGCCCACCCCCTGCACAGAAATAGCTCTGCACTATAAATAGTGACCATGGCAGCTTTGTTTCCGTGCAGCATCTCCTACACACAGGAAACCATGGCCTGCTGCAAAGGTTTATCTGGCAGAACAGAGGCACTGGGCACAGAGCAGCAGCTCTCAAGTTCTCTGCTGTGACAGAGTCACTACAGAACCATGCCAGCCTGGCTTCTCTCGGGGAATCTGGAGGATTCCAACAGAAATGCCAGCAGGCCTAGCAAGGCTGAAGGCCTGGGACAAAACAACCAACTTTGCACAAAAATTGTGCAAAGATGCTCCTGTAAGCAGGCATAAAGTAATGGAATGAGTGAATGGGTGAACCTCACCTATTTGACAGAATTTTAAGAATGTGAGACACAAAAGTTCTTTCTGATATTAACTGAGATCAGTTGATCTGTAGTAAGGAGGTAGAGGATGTGTAGCTGTGGGCTTATGTTACCTCTTTCATCATACAATTACACTGTGGCATACTTACTACAGAAATCAGAAATGTACATAATTATATATATAATATAGATATTAGCACATTAAAGGGGATTCAGATTGCTTTTTCAGAGGGGAGAGTGGGTGGAAATCAAATTCTGCTGCATTGCATTCTCTTGGAACAGCACCAGAACTATCCTAGAACAGATCTTACAGATAACACCAGAATTTACCACAAAGTTCACAGTGACCGCCATGGCTCCAACTCATTTCCTCCTCCTCCTCCACCTCATGACTCACACAAGTTTTTCTGTCAGGTGAGAGCTATTAATTGCCAATCTCAATACTGGAGAAAGCTGTGTCACCACACAGGTAAAGATATATTTAGTTACCACTAGATAATGCCTGCACTTCTGCCAGTGCAAACAGGCACATGACTGTGCAAAGCACAAGTATGGGCATTTCTTATCAAACAAAACAACAATTAAAGTACAGAATTGGAGAAAGGCTTTCAGAGTGCCAAGCAAGCAATTTCCTTAAAGTGACAGCTAACATCAACCTCTGCAAGTTTCAGAAGTTCACACTCTTACACTCAAATTTTAATTCAGTGCAAGTTCTCCTCTACATTTCAAGAAGCAGATGAGCCACACATTTGCTAATCCAACCATAGAGTCAGTAATTAGGACATGTTTAAGGGTTTCTGCAGCTCACTGAAGCAAGAGCAGTTTTAGCAGGATTTTCCTGCTGTAATTGGCTTCATATCTGAGAAAAACCCTATCTTATCTTAGCTCAGCATGCACATGCCTACACAGAGAGCAGCTGCCCACTAGCTAAAGCAACAGGGTTTCTTAATACTAATATGATGAAGCTTCAAGTATGATGTAGGCTGAAAATGTATAATGTGTTTTCAGCAGCAGTCCCATTGCTACCAGGTGCCAGAGTATCTCTTGTGAAACCTTCCACCCATCATGTTGCAGATTACATCTTCTCTAAGTAACATTCCATGTTACTTTTAAAAATTAAAAGCATAATGCTTCTCATTTAATGCTACAGAGAATGAGATTCCCAGGTTTTCAGAGCTCAGCATTCCATGTGCACCAGGATTTTACATGACTAAGTGCCCTGCACAGCCCCAGCACTGAACACACCTCAAACAGACACACCACGAGCCAACTCCCACTGCAGAGGAAGTGGCCTCTACACAAGTAATCCACAATGCAGTAAAAACCAGACACTATTTACAGGAGAGAGTAGGCCAGGCTTCAATGAAACCAAATTCCTCACAGAAAAGCCAAATCACTGCTAAAAGGTCTCACTAAAGGCTGGTTCAGAAACCCACAACTCCAACACAATTAATTTCCAAAGGAAATGATGGTGCTGCACTTGTGGCACAGAGCACCCCCATGATCTGCTGGCAATGCAGGATGTTTGGGGTGAAAACCTGATCCTTGCACAGCACCAAACAGCCCTGCGCACGTTTCTCTCTGGGAACTGCCATCCCATTAAAACCTGAATGATTGCCAACATGGAGTCCTTCTGACTGGAATGAATTGTGTCTGTCCCTGGGCCCCACCAAACACATTTGCTTAATCAACCAGTAAGCAGGAAAATATGTTAATCAACAGGACTTCAAATTCATGACAGTTATGTCTACCCTGGAACATAAAACCACAAGGAAAAACAAATGAGAAACTCACTGAAACACTGGCCACACTAGCTGTGCTGAATGGCAGGAGGTGTGATTGCCACACATCCTGCACAGCAGCAGGGCTGCCTGTCTGACACAACCATGGAGGTGATAAAGCACTAAGACTGCTCTCCCCATCTTTGTAAAACTGGTAACTTCCAGCTGCAAATCAGATTGACTCAACACAATGGCTAAAAAAATATACAGTGATCCAGAAAAAGAGCCAAAGAAATTCCTGGTCAGCTCTCACAGACCAGGTTGTTCTGGGACCTTCTATCAAGAGCAGCAGCCTGTTACTCTAAATTACAGGTGACACCCCCACCTAGAACAAGTGCAGCCAACTGGGACCAGGAAAAGGGCCCCATTTTGTGAGGGATGTCAGATACTGCAGCATTACCCGAGCACTGAAGCTTCCATGCAGAAAGGAGTTCAGGATCTTGCACATTCAGCTGAGGCTCCTGCCAAGCAGGTGAGCACATCTGCAACCAACACACTTCAAGGCTTGGCCTGAATCATGCTCTGCTATTAAATCAGAAGGAATATGAGTAAGTTTGAAATTGGATGGGGAAAGTTCTCCAGACCAAATCTCATCTTTGAGTCAGGCTTTGGTATCCTATAATCACATTCAGTATTCAATCATCAGATTAACTATTCCACCTTTGGCATTGCTGTGGGGGAGACTGCTCAGTCATCCAGCTCTACAACAATGCAGTTATTTGGTTTGTGCTTCACTGTGTGCCCAGGCCCCCACTCAGACAATGCAGAAGGTTTCAGACAGAGGCTGCTCACAACTGAAGATAAACCTGATTAGCCAAATCCTCTCCTGTTCCATCAGCTTACACAGAAGCATGGCAGCATTCATAGCTGAAGCCATGGAATAATTACTTCTGCAAAAGACTCAGTTTTAGGGAAAACTAAGATGTTTAACTGTGGCCAGTTAACCCAGAGATTTTTCTCCAGACAGCTTCAGGAGAAGCCTGACTAGAGAGCTGCAGACAAGAACTGCAGTTCCTTCTGTGGGAGGGCACAGCAACACAAGGGCAACCACTGCCCAGGCTCTGGCTACAGTGGCAGGTCCACCATGCTATGGCACACCCCTCCAGGACATCTGCTCCCCATCCAGGTTACTGCATCTCTAAGTTATGGCCCTCTCTAAAAATAGGAGACAACTAACCCAAACAGCCTCCAGCTTTGAAGGTCTTGCATCTTCTATGGGTAACACAGCTTCTTTTGCCTCTTGTGACACCAGCTCTAGAGTCTTGGAAAATATATACCTAACACCTTCCAGGAAAAGCTCCAGCTCATTCTAGTCTCATGTTCTGGGCACTAATAGCTCTTCACATAGCAATGCTTAAAGGGCAAGAGCTGACTGAACCATAGCATGGTTATTTTATTCAGCTACCTTCTTCAGAAAGGAATTCCATCTCCTGGACTGCTGACTGCATGTAGTTAATGAGTGTACATAGTGTTTGGACACTACCAAAGTTCTTGATTAAAGAAGTTTATTCCAATCAGTTGACATCATTTACATTGCTACTAAAGAGGCAGTAAAATGGCAAAGACTTGCAATTCACTGTTGGATTTAATATTCTTCTCCTTCATCTTCTCCATCCATCGAGTCTGTGCCCACTTCTTCATAATCCTTCTCAAGTGCAGCCAAATCTTCCCGAGCCTCTGAGAACTCCCCCTCCTCCATCCCTTCTCCAACATACCAGTGAACAAAGGCACGTTTGGCATACATCAGGTCAAACTTGTGGTCCAGGCGAGCCCAGGCCTCGGCAATGGCCGTGGTATTGCTCAGCATGCAGACTGCCCGCTGCACTTTGGCCAGGTCACCCCCAGGAACCACAGTGGGGGGCTGGTAATTGATGCCAACCTACAGGAGAGGTGGAAGAGACACCATGAGTTTCTCAGTGGTGTTTGACAGTGACAATAATCAAAGTCAGACAACAGGAGTTGATTAAAATGTGTGACTCACCAAACAGCCCTGGCATGAGAACCTAAATCTCCACATCTCAGAATACAAACCAGGTACCTACAGAACAGCTCAGAGCAAACACACTCCATTGTGGGAACATATCAGAGTTTTCCCCACCTGTCACAGACATCTTTTTATAAAAATCCTTTAAGATTTTTCTCCCTTCTGAGAAGCTGTAGCCTCAGCAACAAAGTGTAAACAATGGTTATCTGCTGCTGTGAAATGCAACAGGTGCATCTGTGATTGGTCTCGGGAGGATGTTTGGATTTACAGACCACTCACGGCAGAGCTGGGTCTCACTCTTGCTGAGACACAGAACTTTGTTACTCATTCCTTTTCTATTCTTAGCTTAGCTAGCTTCTGAGAACTTTCCTTCTATTCTTTTAGTATAGTTATAATGTAATATATATCATAAAATAATAAATCAAGCCTTCTGAACATGAGGTCAACATTCTCACCTCTTTCTTCATCCTGCAACCCTAGTGACCACTGTGACACCCACCTAGGCTGAGAGAGAAGACATCCCCCATGGTGCTGTGCAGCACTAGTGCCAATCTACATTAGATTGCTTCCCCCAGTGGCCAGTTGACCCTGCCCACCCCAACTGTTCATCCCCCATTTCCCCTACACATTGCTGCCCTTTGTCCTGCCCTGTGCCTTCAGGTCATTGCCACTGACTCCACACAAAAGCCTGTGCACAGCACGTGGTTGTGCCTTTGTCCCTGATCCCTTGGAGTGGTGGATGCAATAAACCTTCACTGGAATACACCATACAAAGAGCCTTCCTGTCTGTCCTCTGCTGAGCTATCTGTGGGGTGTGTGTGTGTGCATGGACTTGGAATGGCTGCTCTTGTGGCCTTACTCTGAGTGACTTCTGAAGGAGACACTTTGAAGAAGAGTAGTCAGAAGCTCATGTTGTTTCTTCATGGGAATGCTATGTCTGAGGCTCCAATTATTAGAGGAACGAGTCAGTTTAGAAACCCTCCGATTAGAATTGGTATAACTATGAAGAAAATTATTACTGGCAGCATTTCCACCACCCTGCCCTATTGCAACAAAACAGCACCCACCACCCAGGACAGTGAATGAGAAACCTAAGTGTTGTGGTGTGCTGCAATGTCCCATTTTAGACTTCCAGGTCACCTCCCAGGTGTGCCTATACCTCTTCCCCCTCGCCCCCTCGCTGAGTGAGTCCTGTCAATCAGGCTTAACATTCCAGCAAGGCGTCGTGTGGTTGGTCAAGTTCAAAAGATGCCCCTACGCCCAGGGGTCATTGGCCTGTCTAGGTGTCATCCCCCCCCCGAGACCCTGCCCCTCTCACCTGGTTGGTGGCTCACCTGTTCCCTCCCCTTCCCCTGTCCCTGAGCTAAAAAGGTGAATCAAGCCATGTGGTCGGATTCTGTTGGAGCTGTTGCTCACATTCAGACCTCTGTAACCATGGAATAAACCTCTGGATATTAAACCCTCCAGCAGAATCCATCTCCTTTTCCTCCTCACCATCGCCTGAAGCCTTCCCTCCTGAGGTAAACGGAGTTCCTAACAAGCCTGGACTTGTTCAGTGCCCAGCTGCAATCTCCAGCAAGCCAAGGTATCTCTGGGGTGATTACACCACAGTTGCCGCCTTTGGCCCAGCAGCGAGGGTCAGACTGGCCCAGGCACAATCTAACTGGTAATACTGGGATTCATATTCCAATACCTAAGAAATCACGGTGGAACCAAAACTTGCCTTAAACCCAGTGGGACACCAGTCCACAAACTGGATGGTGCGCTTGGTCTTGATGGTAGCGATGGCAGCGTTGACGTCCTTGGGCACCACGTCGCCGCGGTACAGCATGCAGCACGCCATGTACTTGCCGTGCCGAGGGTCACACTTCACCATCTGGTTGGAGGGCTCGAAGCAGGCGTTGGTGATCTCGGCCACGGAGAGCTGCTCGTGGTACGCCTTCTCCGCTGAAATGATCGGGGAGTAGGTCACCAGCGGGAAGTGGATGCGAGGGTAAGGCACCAGGTTGGTCTGGAACTCGGTAAGATCCACGTTTAAGGCACCATCGAACCTAAGGGAGGCAGTAATAGAAGACACTATCTGACCGATGAGGCGGTTCAGGTTGGTGTAGGTTGGGCGTTCAATGTCCAGGTTCCTACGGCAAATGTCATAAATGGCCTCATTGTCAACCATGAAGGCACAGTCAGAGTGCTCCAGCGTGGTGTGGGTGGTCAGGATGGAGTTGTAGGGCTCCACAACAGCTGTCGAGACCTGAGGTGCAGGGTAGATGGCAAATTCCAGCTTGGATTTTTTCCCATAGTCAACTGAGAGGCGCTCCATCAGCAGAGAGGTGAAACCAGATCCAGTTCCTCCCCCAAAGCTGTGGAAAATCAGGAAGCCCTGCAAGCCAGTGCACTGATCTGACTGCAAGAGAAAATACAGGTGTTCAAGACATTGTGTGCAGTAAGAATCCCCAGTCAAGCTCAAGAAAGACAGCTCTGAATTCTGACCCATACCAACTGCTCAAGCTTCAGAAATACAGAATTTATCCACCAAGAGTCAAGGAGGTGTCCCAGGAAAAGCAATATTCTTGGCTGGTTTAAACCCCCTATGTATTGGATAGCGACCACTTCAAATCACTAGCTTAAAATTCCTTCTATCCCCAATTCTCAGCTGAGGCCATTAACAATGAGCAAGAAAAGCAGGAATATTCAAAGACCTACACACTATCTATCCCTTACAGTTCCTTGGCATTCTCCAACTGCACAAAAATGGAGCAATCCCCCATCCCAGAGCTACTGTAGCAATGCTGCAGGAGTGCCAAGCGTGTATCTCCGCTGGGGGAAGTGAGCTGTCACAGCCCATTACAGTGCCAGTCCCACTCACCCCACTCAGGAGACAAAACCAGACAGCCCTGTCCTCACAAAGAGGTGCCACATGATGCTCAGCTCCCAGGACTAACAGGGACTGCCAACAGCTTGTACAAAGAAATCATGACTGTTTTTCAGGTCAAAGTAAAGCCTGCTGCAAATTTATCATTGCTTTAATTAGAGACTGTGGCAGTCAAGCGTTGAGAATAATTCCAGTTGTAATCTGCAAAAGGTGGACTTTACACCAAGACTCAGTTATAATTCCATATCAAAGCACCTGGAATTTGCGCAATGAGAATTACCACCTTTGTGACACAGATTGGGCAATGGACATGCTTAGCAGCCCTAAACAGGGAACTTGAACTTCCTAAACTGCCCCCTTCATAAGTTTGCCACATGACTGAAGAACTGGGGAAGCTGAAACATTCCAACTTACTGAGATTTATTCCTTTTCTACTGTTATTACCATAAAATTAATCCAGAAATCATAATAGCAGGAAATGCAAACAATAATCCAAACCACAGAAACAAGCACTCTTATTTAAAATTCCTTGAAAGAGCCACAGCCAGACACCAATCCTTCTCCAGCAGGAACTATGCAAATCATAATTTTTGGTTCTGACTTTCTAAACATGAAACTATAGATGAAGTTTTAGGTGCCTCATCAGCATTTTAGGCCACTTAAAAGCCATATCTGACAGCAGAAACCCAGCTATTCTCAGCTGGCTAAGAACAAAAGCAGATGCACACTAAGTCCACAGATTCTCATACCACAAAGAAATGAAAGCACAGTTGATATATTTGATAACCTCATTTCCAAACCCTGTAAAAGAGATGTTTCAGAGCTTGCAGTGGAGCCTTACCAGCTTCCTGATGCGCTCTAGAACCAGATCAATGATCTCCTTCCCCACTGTGTAGTGACCTCGAGCATAGTTGTTTGCAGCATCTTCTTTGCCAGATATCAGCTGCTCAGGATGGAAGAGCTGTCGGTATGTCCCATTCCTAACCTCATCTGGGGAGAGACAAGAAATATACTATATAATATATAAATATTTCAAGTAAATTTTCTATATAAACCAGCTTTTTCAAACTTCTAGGCATGTCCAGAATAATGTATTTAAACCTTTAGAGATAAAAAGCAAATACCAATCAGTAGGTGCCTTCCCACAACCTAAATGCTGAATAACTAAGAAAAATTAAGTTATTGCTTAGGAAACTTCTCTATTTTACACCAAAGTTTAGAATTTTGACCTGTCAGAGCAATTAAAATCTGGACTATAGCAGAAGCATTTTTCCAGTTTAAGACAACTTAAGGCCCATTTTGCAGCCAGTAGCTGAAATCCCATTTTTCCCCTTCACTTCCCAATCCCTCCAGGATTCTGCTTGATCCCAGTTTCTGTGGGCAAGCAGAGCCAACTCTGCTTATATGTCCCTTTCTCTTCACTGAACTTTGTGCCAAAGGTGGAGAAGGGTTCAAAAGAGATGAGAAGCTCTTAGAGCAATTATCTGAACACTGAGCTGTAAGCCGTAGCACCACATCCCCCAGCAGTTACACATTTGGAGACTGATTTGGAGCCACCAGTTCCCAGAAATATGCACTTAAATCCAGCAGGCTAAAGCTCTGTCCTACCAGAAAGGTACAGAAACTGATCAGAGCTTTGTCTCTGGTTTAGCTCAAACCACTCTTGTGTGCTATTGCAGTATTGCATTCTTTAATTTAAATCAGGTGGACAGCAGAGAGCCTTATTAACTACAGCTGAAGTTGCCTGCTTGCATGTATTCATTAATCTGAAATAGAACAAGCAAGACAAAGAAAAGTAAAACTTAAGACATAAAAAAAAAGGTAGCATTTAACCAGTTTAGGCTGAGCAACTCCCACTCCAGTCTGCAATCCAACAGTCTAAAGTATTTCTAAGACTGCATCAAAATAAAAACAATTTGGAAAAATTTACCACTCAAATACCCATGTGTCTAAGACTTCCTATAATACTTCTCCACATTACAAGGGACAAATATGGGTAATAAGGGAAAAATATAGAACCAAAATAAAATGGTTCTTTATCCTATGCTGGCAGAGGTAGCACGAGCCAGGATGGTCCTTGGGAAGTAACAAAACTTGTAGAGTTCAGAGGATCAGCCACAAGTGTCTGGAACAAAGGACTTGGGTGAGGGGACAGCCAAACCAGCTTGTCCCAGACATTTTATCCTTCATGCTTTCAAGTCTAGCTGGGGTAGACTGTTAAAGACACTTGTGTTGAATTCCTAGATATCACTGCCCTATTTTGTGGTGGAAAGTTTGATGGTATTTTCCCACCACATTCACAGAGGTGGTGCATATCCACCATCCTGCAGCTTTATGCAAGGCCAGCACTGATGTGGAAGGACAGAAACCCCTGTGCACACATGGCAGCTGCATGCACAAAGATGGTTTTTCATAAATTCAGTGCACAGGGACTTGCTGCATGAATGGGGACTCATGAGCCCTGCCCAGGGAACTGGGGCAGTAATTTCCACATTAGCCAGGGAGGAGTAACAGCCATTTCCCAGAAAGGCACAGGATGTAACCTTTAACAAAAAGCCCTAACTTTGAGTATTACCCATCTTTCCCATCTCCCCACACTACACCTGCATCACCAACAAGCACTGGAACACTCACTGCCTTTTGGCATTTGTTCCAAGACTCCTCTGCCCTGTTTTGCCACCTGTCTCATCTTCACTCTGAGCTGTTCCTGGTTGCTCAGAGCCACCACCTGGCCAGAGCAGAGGAGGCAACAGCCACAGGGTTCAAAAAAGCACAAAGCCAGACCTGCAACAGCTCCTGGGAATATCAGTGTATGGCCAAGGGTGCCTGGGCTCATTTCAAAGTTATAGCCCAGCACTCCCACACTGAAACAGCCACACAGCTTCTGCTCCCCTGAGAGGTTCATCTGCTGTGTTAGCCACAAGAAGGGGTCTGGTGGGTTACACTGAGCAGAAGTTACAGAACAGCCATGGTTTGGGTACAGAGGAGTGGCCACAGTCACATCTCCCCAGCTCTGTATTGCAGAAAGATAAACCACAGCAGCTGCATAAGCACAGGCAACAGAGGCCTCTGCTGTAACAGCCCCAAATCACTACTTGAGACAAGATAGCCAAAAACCAGCTCCAGAACAATTACTTCTGGCACACACTGGTGAGAGGAAAACCAGGATTCCTGACACAAGGGATGAAGGTCTTGTGAAACCAGGAGCTCACATTGAGCTGACAGTGCATCCACTCTCCCAGGATGGAGGACTGGTCAGTAGGTGATGCATGGGATCACACCTGAACACCATGAGATGGTGTTGTCAGAGCTTGGAACAGAACACATTTCAGGAGAAGACTGTTTCTCAAAGTTAAGGCACCAGGAAGCTGAAGTGCATGTTGAGAAATCTCTGAATTTAGGCCAGCTATGGGAACTCATTTCTGCAAGCTCTGTTCAGCTTCCACAGATTGCTTTGGGAAACTACAGCAATCATTCCTGTGCACAATAAGGAATCTTCCTAATGATATCTATTGTGTCTCTTAAAGAGGTTCTACTGACTGCAGCACACATTATGCCATGCTGCTCCAAGGGGCTGTAACTGCTCCTTGCATAGCAAAAGCATGAAGTGTGTTCATGAGACCCATTTAACTCCACAGCCTGGCAGAAGGCAATGCTGAAATTCCTGAAAGCTCCACAGAGCCCATTTGCCAGTCTCAATGAAAATAAAGCCAAGCATTTTCCATCACTAGGAAGGTGTAGGCAAGCTTCATGCACTAAAAATTTAAAGCCCAAAGCATTTTTCAGGACTAGAGGAATGGATCCCTCAGCCAAAACCAATAGTCAAAAGTATTTATGCCGCAATAACATGTGGCAAAGTTCTCCAGTGCCTTTGTGAAATATGAAGCTGTGTTTGGTGTCAGGTACATACAGGCAACGTGTGCATTTGTGATTGTGAAATGTGTGGAAACCAACCATGGGACAGTTATAAAGGTGAATTCTAATAATAACTGAGGAAAGCAAAGCATGGAAGAAGGCCTTTGAACCTATCTTTTGTTTGCAATTAACCTTTATAAATCTTAAGTTGATTTAGGAGCATTTGAATTAAAGCTTTAAGGATATTGCTCTTTGACAGGAACTTTCTGCTTGTAGCTAAGCCTTAAAGAGTTTTGTAATAATAACCTTTTCAAGTATAATTTTAGAATATTGCTTGCATCCTTGAAACTATAGCTTTGGAATATATATAAAGGAAATATGCTTATCTCACACCTTAACAAAGCAGAGAAAAGCAGCTTGAGAAAGGAAGATGAACATCAACTCAAGGATTAAAAGTTTTGACCAAGGGAAGCTGGACATCACTGTTATGAGATTTATAGTCCTTGCAATTAAAAGGTGGACCCACATCTGGAGAGCTGGACCTCACCAGATGGGATTCTTCTTTTGGAAACTGGACCAGCACCATCTGGGGATGCTCCTTTTGGGATACATCCTGAGAAAAACTAAATCACAATAGTGTATAGAATTGTGACGTAAAAATTGGGAATAGAAACTGCTGATGAGTAAAAATTGGAATAGAAACTGCTGAGAAAGCTGATGAGTACCTGTCGCAGACATTTTTTCATAGAAATTCTTTCTTTGGGATTTGTGAATCTTCTGGGAAGCTGAGGCCCCAGAAAGAGAATGTAAACAATTGTTATCAGCCTCTGTGAAATGCAATAGGATGCACCTGTGATTGGTTCATGTTCCATGTGTACAATTAAGGGCCAATCACAGGGCAAGTTCTCTGGAACACAGTGACAGAGAACTCTCTTGTTTTTAGATTCTTTTCTATTCTATTCTCAGCTTAGCAGCCTCTGCAACTTCTCTTCTTATTCTTTTTAGTATAGTTATAATGTATTATATATCATATATCAATAAATCCAGCCTTCTGATCTTCAAACAAGATTCTCATCCTTTTCTCACCCTGACGACCTCATCAGGTCGCTGTCATAAGTACCCCTATAAATACCCATAAGCCTCAACTATGGGTGTGCAGCTGGAGGGAAAACTTCCCCCCAGTGCTGGATTGCTCATACTTTACCATATTAATTAATAAATTGATTGCTGCTTGAACATTGGCCTAGCCAAGCTTCTCATGAATAACACCTTGCAGTGTTACCTATGACTGCAGGCTCGAGGTCCACAAAGACAGCCCTCGGGACGTGTTTCCCCGCCCCCGTCTCGCTGAAGAAGGTGTTGAAGGAGTCGTCCCCGCCGCCGATGCTCTTGTCGCTGGGCATGTTCCCGTCGGGCTGGATGCCGTGCTCCAGGCAGTAGAGCTCCCAGCACGCATTGCCGATCTGCACGCCCGCCTGCCCCACGTGGATGGAGATGCACTCGCGCTGCGGGACAGGGACAGAACGCACGACTCAGCACAAACACCACTGCCCTTGTTCAGCACGCCCGGGGGGACTGCCAGCCCGCAAAGCCATTTAAACATTGGCCTTATTGTCTCCGTGTTGGGGGCGTTTGGCACAAAACACAACAGGACACAAAAGCCCTTTGAGGCATCATCAGCTCCGCCCAGAAAAACCCTTTTGGACATTATCATTTTTACAAGCTCATTTCTCTTTGTTATTCTTCAATCAGACAGGAAGAGTCTGATCAACTCTTTCAAGTTCTTCAGCCAATTTCCCTCTTCATACCAAACCCAATATTTAGAAAAGCTGATGATCACACCTCTTATTGGCCTAAGTGTCCAGAACAGCAACACCCAGAGCCCAGCAACACCCAGAAGCAACAAAATCCTCCCAGGACCCGGAAGCACGTCATTTAATGTACACAAAACCAAAAAAATATTCTCCAGACCCCTTGAGGAAACTTTGTCACTCAGTAGGAAAGGCTTTGCCTAACAAACCCCTTCACAACCCTCCATAAATACAGACCCATCAGACCTCAAACCATGCTGCTGTACACAAGGTACTGAACTCCTCAACACCAGATAAAACCTCATGAAAGCCATATAGAAAATAGTTCATGGCAGCAAAATTATCTATTCCTATCCATTTATGAATTCCCAAATTCCCTCTAATGTCCAGAGTTTCAACCCAATTTCTTTAATACTGCAGCACAGGACTTCAAGTGGTAAAAGCCAAACCATAATAGGAACACCTCCAAACTCCTGGTCCATCTGTGGCATTTTATATTCAACATCTAGTTTTCAATGTCAGTAAAGCACATTCTAGAAGAGCCTACACAGACTTCAGTTTGATGTGACTTACTCAAAACTCTGTTCAGACCCTGTGACTGGATGAGACAATTTGGTTCCCTGGAATTCCAGGACAAGCAGGAGTCCTTTCAGGCACAAGTACAGGCCAGGCAGAGAATGGGCAGAGAGCAGCCCTGGGGAGAAGGAATGGAGGTGCTGGTGGATCAGAAGGACATGGGAGTGCTGGTGCATGAGAAGGACATGGGGGTGTTGGTGGATCAGAAGGACATGGGGCTGTTGGTGCATCAGAAGCTCAGCCCCAGCCCCGTGCTCTGGCCCCCCAGACCCCCCCTGTGCTGGGCTGATCCCCCAGGGGCAGCAGGGCAGGGGGGGATTCTGCCCCTGTGCCCTGCTCAGGTGAGGCCCCACCTGCAGAGCTGCCCCAGCCCTGGGCCCAGCACAGGAAGGAGCTGGAGCTGCTGGAGAGAGTCCAAAGGAGGCCACGGAGCTGCTCCAGGCCTGGAGCCCCTCAGGGAGAGCTGGGGATGCTCATCCTGGGGAAGGTTCCAGGGAGACTTTAAAGCCCCTTCCAGCGCCTAAAGGGAGAGCTGGAGAGGGAGTTTGGAGCTCCAGGAGAGCTGGAGAGGGACTTTGCACAAATGGAAATGGCCTTAAAATGCAGGATGATAGGGTTAGATTAGACATTAGGATGAAATTCTTCCCTGTGAGGGTGGCACAGGCTGCCCAGAGAAGCTGTGGCTGCCCCTTCCCTGGAAGTGTCCAAGACCAAGCTGGACAGGGCTTGAAGCAACCTGGTCTGGTGGAAGAGATGAAGCTGGATGGTCTTTAAGGTCCCTTCCAACACAAACCAGTCTGTGATTCTATGACCTGGAACTGCCTAGTCCATATCCGTAGTCAATGCAGAAAAGCAGCACAGTCCTTTCACAGTTTCATTGGGAACCCCATTAAATTAAAATTTGTATTTGTCAAACAAAAAAAAAAAAAAAAAGAAAAAAAAAAAAAGAATCACCTGTCCTCAAGCACAGCACTGAACTGTTTTAAGCTCCCCTCCATCCAAGCCATACATTCAGGTGTCCAGCCCACATCCTCTCTGCAAGCAGCATCACTCAGAGCTGCTGCCACCCTTCTCCTCTCCAAAGCCATTACACCACCACCCTCCAGGCTGAGGCACTGAGCTGGGCCAGTGCTGCCATGGCAGGGAACACACAGTCAACCTGCACAGTGTGCAAGAGGTGACAGGAAAGCTGGCAGCAGTGCCACAGAGAGCAGATCATGGCAGTGACTCAGGGAACATCCCTTTAGGACAGCCTGAAATTTCTCTGCAGGGACAGAAGAACAGAGATCACCATGCCAGCCTGAATCCTTCCCTGAGGTCCTACCAGTGACCTAAGCCTTGCTGGAGAAACCCTCAAGCAGCTGGGAAAGGTCACTGCAAGGTGTGTAAGGACTACAGCACACCAGAGATGGAGGGGGTAAAGAGAGGGGTATGTGGAGCAGCTGAGGCCATTGGCTTGGTTAGCCAGAGAAGAGGGGAAGTTTGGTCATGGTCTAGAGTTCCCCACAAGAGGAGGCTCTTTGGTGACCAGAGACAGGACCCAAGGGAAGCTGTGCCAGGGGAGGTTTGCCTGGAGATGAGGAAAACATCCTTCCCCCAGAGGGTGACCAGACAATGGAACAGGCTCCCCAGGTCACAACCCCAGGGCTGACAGAACTCAACACAAAGAGTGGGACTCCTGGGGGTGTCCTGAGCAGGGCCAGGAGCTGCACTCAGTGACCTTTGTGTGTCCCTTCCAGCTCTGAATGCACAGCTTGGCACTACAGCCACAGAGCAGGTGCTACATGAAACGTGGCATGTTTACTTGGACAAAATACAAAGTTCAACACATTGGGCAACGACTCCCTGCACAAACAGCATAACTGAGAGGGAGCCCTGCTGCAAAGATCCTGGAGGCTCCCACACAAACCAGCCTGAATGTCCCACGAGTGCTCTTGTCCTCAGAAGGGCAAGCCATGAGCCAGGGAACAAAAGGAGACACGTGGGGAGCACAGAAGAAGGCTCCCTCTGCTCTGCAGGTGGCTCCAGGGCAGATTCTCAGAGGTTGCTGCAAGGCTCGGGTTTGTGTCAGGAAAAGCCTCCCCAGTGGAATGGTGTGGCCCTGGGACGGGTCACTGCAGAAGTGGGAGGGGATTTCCATCCTTGGAGGCTTTCAAAACTTGGCTAGACAAGGTCAGTGACAAAGCCTGGCCTGGTGCTACTCTGAGTCCTGCTTTGAGAGGTCTTTCAACTGCTTTCCTACAACTCTACTAAGGACTTTTAAGTAGTATGTGGCTATTCAATGAAGCACAAACCTCTGTCAGACACTAACAGATTCCCTGCCCATTTTGTGCTGCATGGCCTTTTCACAGACCAATAATACTGAAGAACGAGGCTCCAATTCTATTCCAAAAGCACCGGCTCCACGCTGGAATGACAGGCAAGAGAACTGCCACACTCATTATAGCTCAGGGCCTTCACACATCACTGATGAGCTTCAGAACAAGGATTAAATGTATACAGACAGTGCTGGTAAATGCTGTATTCAAGCCACTACAGAATCCTCTTATTTACTTAACTAACACTCAATGCTTTCCCCACACTTATATACACTATTTGCAGGCACACAAAGCTTCAGGCAGAATTTCTCCAGCCCAGTCTCTGCTTCCTTTCTCTACAGGATGGGCTCCAGGTGAAGGGCACTGCCCTGTCCTGCCACTGCCCTTCCAGCAGCTGCAGTCTCAGCCCCTTGCTGCCCTCACTGCTGCAGCCCTCCAGCTCCCCCACGGCACTGCTGGATCAGGCTCTGGGTCCCTGCGCTCCCCAGCACGGTGCCCAAGGTGCAGCTGCACCTGTGTGAGGCTGATGGAAAGCCAAGTTTCCTGAGAATGCCAGCTCAGGCCAAACTCAGCAGCACATCACATGGAGAAACGCTGTTTCCCTGGGATGGGACTCCAGGGAACCTGCATCCTTTGCAGAGACCAGGGGCTGCATTCGTATTCTTGATTTGACTTTATCTGAAAACCGTGACAATAAACAGCCCCCAAGAGAAGGGTAACAGCAAGAACCTCAACACATCCCACCAACACTCTAACTTACAATAATTTTCAGCTCAACAAGTATTTCCCACACATTCACATGCCTCCAGCAGCAGTCTTGCTACATTTGTAAATCCATGTAACCTTCTGACAATCACTTTTCAGAGCAGTAGGAAGGCAACACCCCCGCGGGGAAGAGCCGAACGCCCATCCCGGCCTCCAGCAGCGCTGCCCAGCTCAGCACCTGAACCGTGTCCTGTGGGACACCCCAGCCCCGCCACACCTCTCAGACTGCCCTTCCAGGTGACTCAACCTGTCAGCGCATTCTCGCCAGCCCGTCTCACAAAGTCCTTCAGGAACTCTGCCCATGAGCCCAGCCCCCGGACAGCCGCGGGGCAGGAGCGGGGGAGCGGCACCTCGGCACCTCCCAGGCCGGTGGGCCGGGCTCCTCCTTCCCTCCCTGCGGCCCCGCGGGTCGCGCACCCCGCGCGCAGCTGCCCCGGCCCCACACGCCGCGGCTCTCCCGCGCTCTGCGGGCTCCAGGGCCCGCACGGACAGACGGCGCCGGGGGCTGACGGTGCCCGGGACGGAGCTGTAGCCCCTGAGGGTCCCGGGGGCCGCCATGTTCTCGGCAAGCCCGCCACCATTTTGGGACGAGACGGCGGGAGCGACAGGGCGCGGGACGAGACACGGCTCGGGGAAACGAGACCCACTGTTCCCCAAGGCCCGGCGGGGCCGTCCCGCTGTACATCCCGTCCCCCTCCCCTTACTACTGCAGCTCGCGGAGTGGCGCCGGGCTACCCCAGCCCCGCCGGGCCCTCACCCCACTCACCATGGCTCAGGAGCGCCGGGACAGACGCGCAACGTGTCTGGGCAGCACCGCAACAGCGGTAGCTCTTACCGGGCTCACCTTTTATAAAGTGAGGGGCGGGGCGTTTGGCTCCCTGCGCTGTTCTCATTGGCGTGGCATGCGCTCACCTGTAGACCATTGGGTAACAGAAATGTCTGTCACCACTCTGCGCGAACTATTGGCTGATTCGTAACAAAGGGCGGGGAGGGGGCGGGGTTCAGTCTTCCCGCCAACAAGGGCCGGCGCCTTCCCCCTTCAGGCTCTGCTTCAGGCCGGGGGTCGCTCTGTCCCGGGCCGGGGATCGCTCTGTCCCGTGCCGGGGATGGCTGTGGCCAGGCTGGGGTCGGGTCGCTGTGGCCGGGCCGGGGATCGCTCTGTTCGGAGCCAGCGGCTGAAGGGCAGGGGGCTCAACACTGCCGACCCCTGGCTATTGGCCAAGGGCTCCGAGCTCAGCTTGGGGAGCCCACAATCAGCGGCTGCTGCCCTGGGAAGGAGCCCTGAGGGACCAAGGGCCGCTCATGGCCTTGCACTCACGGGGTCCTGGGTGAGAACTCTCCCTGTCCCGGCGCAGTGAGCCCGGGGAAAGGCAGCAGTGAAACGCCCGGGCAAAGCTGGGACCAAGGCATGGGCACCCCGGGATCTGCTGAGGGACAGCCCCAGAGCCCCACCTCTGCCCGGTGGGCACCCACAGGGCCCGTGCTCCAGGCGCTCTGGGCTGAAAAAGAAAAATCCCTGTCCCAGGAGGGTGGAGGCAGCTCCACTGCAGTCACAGGGACTACAGGGTCAGTGCCAAGTGCCATTAGTGGGATGGAGACTCACAGAATGGAAAGGACTCAAAGCTAAAGGGCCAGATCTGGAGGCCCACATAGGATCTACAGGAATCATTAGGTCTGGTATTTAAATGCCCCAGTTGAAGTTGGATATTAAGTGGAAAGCATAAACCCCCTGTGGTATGTCCCAAGGGTTATATTAACAGAAATATTCCTGCAATTGCCAAACTCACTCCCTGGGTAAAAGCAGCTGCTGTGTTTGCAGGTCTGATATTTGATACCTGGAGTTCCATCCATCCTTGAGGGCCTCAGCACCAGCATCGGTTTCAGGAAATTCCTTCTTCCTGCACTGAGCTGAGTTTTTGCAGCAGGGGAGGGACGTGAAACAGTTTTGAACAATAACAAAGTAGGTGATTTTTCCTCTTCCTGTACAGATCTCCAGCCCTGCAAGCAGCCTGGATAAAGGCGTTACTTTTAGCAGGAGTGTGGTGGAATTGTGCCAGGCTGGATTTGTACATGGAGGGGAGGGATGAACTGATCCCCAGGACAGGGAACTGACACCTGCTGAGGATGCTGCTCCTGCTGTTATCAACCCCATTGTGATCATTTGAGCCCAAGGCGTGGAATGAAACCTGTGTGGGTGTGCCCTGAAAGGAAAGAAAGGCAAAAGCACTCTGGCAAGAAAGGACCAGAGGATTGAGAGAGGGTCAGAGGTGGAAGAAGGGGAAAAACCCACAAATAACACTGATATAATTGTTTTTCCAAAGAAGGATACCTAGTGTAATGTGTGACTGAAAAACAAGTGGGCTATAAGAAAGCACTAAACTGTGTTTAGGGAATTTGGCTGATGTATTAAGTTTTAGCTTTCATATTTTCCACATTCTGTACTGCATTAGTATATAGCTCTAAATTTCATCTGGAGTGTCAGGGAGTTCTCACAGTTTAGTTAGACAAAACAAGGACACCGCTGCAGCTTCAGGCCCTAAAAGCGTAAACAACAGGGAATTGAGGAGAGCAAACTGGGAGGATGGGACTGCATAACCTGGAGCTGGAATTGGATAATTAACCCCAATATGGAAATGAACCAAAATTTATAAAAGTGTGAGAACTCATGGTTTGCCAGCTGTCTTGGGTGTACCCTCAGCAGGGTTCTTGTACTGCCCAGGGTGTATCCTTTGAAGGCCTTTTAAATTAATATCTCCTTTATTCCTTTAACACTGTCTAGCTCTGTTCTGGGTGGCCTCTCAAGGCATCATGGCCATCCCCACAGCAGAGTGGGGAGTGATCACAAAATGGGTACCTGTGAGCTGGGTGATGGACACCAAGGGCAAACATACACCAAGGTGTGCAATGTGATTTTAAAGATAAGTCTTCTCTTTCATGTTTTGATCCTCAGCAAGCCCAAATTCTTTGCTTAGTGCTTTCAAGCTGGTATATATTTGAAGAATCCAATCAATATTAAACTACTAATAATCCCCAAACTGTGCTCCAAGAGACCTGAAAGAACTTCTCTTCCTGTTCTTTTTTCTCATTTGTTTTATCTTAATTGCTTGGCCTAACCTCACTGAGCATGACCTTGGCTTTAGTGCTTTTAGCTGTGACCATCTCCTTAGTGAAGTGTTTGGTAAAGAAGACCACGATAGTCCTGGTAGTCTGAGACAGAAAAAACTGAAATGACAGAACCATGGAATGGTTTGGGTTGGAAGGGACCTTGAAGCTCATCTCATCCCATCCCCTGCCATGGGCAGGGACACCTTCCACTATCCCAGGCTGCTCCAAGCCCTGTCCAGCCTGGCCTTGGGCACTGCCAGGGATCCAGGGGCAGCCACAGCTGCTCTGGGCACCCTGTGCCAGGGCCTGCCCACCCTCACAGGGCAGAATTTCTTCCCAACACTGAGTTTCAATCTCTCCTCTTTTAGTTTAAACCATCCTCTGCCTAGTCCTGTCACTCTCTGCCCCTGAAAACCTTTGCAGCTGTTGATGTTCATGATCAGATAGGAGGGATCCCACCTGCAGTGGGCATGAGCTATTGGAGGATGAAAGAGATAAATAGTTACAATATTTTAGTTTCTTTTTATTCTTTTTTATTTAAGAAAAAAAACCCAGTTAGATGTTTTTTGGTTTTTTAAAAATAATCTATTGTGCTTTTCTCAGTTGGAAAAAAACACCAGCACTGCATGTCTAGTGGGACCTTTGCAAATCCAGATTTAGGAATACTTTTCCTGTAGGTTAAAAGAGAAAATAGATCAAATTAGATTTAATTCTTCCAATTGTTGCTATTGTATTACAAATACTTCAGTGTTCTCTTTTTTTCCTTTCTCAAAGCCTCCCATTTTAGACACCAGGTACACTGTAAGAATTTAATCTGCTCATTCAAAGCAATACATTTGGTTCTGTTGTTCCAAATTACTAAGGAGATCTTCAACTTTTGAGCAAAGTTTAATCTAAATTGTACAATGTATGGGAAAAAAAAGTGCCCACACTGATTTAAAAAAAATCATAATTTTTAAACTAGTTATAAAACTTTAAAGATTTGATTGATGTTTTTCAAATGCTCTGACCTGAAATAACACTTCCACTGCTCCAAGTGTCCTTCAGCTCTACCAGTGCTGTTGAGCAGTGGAGCAGGGCCTGGACTGCCAGTGGTACAGAATCACACAAGAGGGAATTTTATTTATCCCATTTTATTCTCTGTTAGAAACATTGCAGCACCACCACATGAGATGGGCCAGACCCCTTGCCAAAGCAGAAAATTCAGATGGTATTGCTGAGTGCAGTGAGCATTGTTTTCAGCTCAGCTGACAAAATCAGATTGGGCTGTGCTGTGGTGTTAAAGGTGCCCTGGTCCAGTTTCAGCTGCGGTTTTGACACGTTTAATTCCTGTCTCAGTGCCTGCTCTGACTTGGGCATCTGCAACCTGTGCTGGCACTGCCTCAGCCCCACTCCCCAGGCTGTGCTGGGTGTCTCATGTGGCATCAAGGGCAGGTTCAGGTTGGACATCAGGAAGGATTTTCCTCTCTGAAAAGTGATTAAACACTGTAAGGGGCCTCCCAGGGAGTCCCCATTCCTGGAAGTGTGCAAGGAAGGACTGGAAATGGCTCTCAGTGCTCCAGGCTGGTTGACAAGGTGGGGGTTGGTCACAACTTGGGCTTGATGGTCTTTGAGGTCTTTTCCAGCTCAATAATTGTGTGAGTCTGTGAAAAGGACATCACAGCAGTGATTCCACATGTTTGGAGATGAGTGTGCCTCAGTTTCCCTCAGTGTGCCCTCCCACAGCTGAGTACTATCAAGAATTCCCTCAGTCCTACAGATGCTGGTGCTGCTGCACACCCAAACCCCATTCCTTGGGACCTGAAATGCTTTTGATTTAGTTTAACTAAATGGTCATGTCAAGTCCAAGGGGCTATTGGGGCGTTCTTGCACACATTCTTTTTTCCTGCTGGAGACCAGTTCTGTGAGCAGCAGAGGTTTTTGTTTCTCCAGTGTGAGAGCCTGAATGAGAGATGTGGCACTCCAGGGGCTCTCCAAAATGCAGTTTATTGTATCCAAGAGGTTACAGCAGTGCAGGGTTGTGAGTGGCAGAGCTGTGCCTACAGCTGTCAGCTTCAGCTGCAGGCAGGCCTGGAGACCCTTAGTTTAGGTTATAAATGCATTATATACTTTTCTTTTGGTTACAATGCATTATATACTTTTCTTTGCTGAGCATCCTAATACAGCAGAACCAATCTATACCTTAACTTTTATCTGTAGTCTATCATAAGTACTATAATTACCATATTCATGTTACTGTTCTCCAGTCACTAAAAGTTAGTGCATTGCAGTTTAAGCTAGAAGTTGTTTTTCAGTTTTCTTGCAGTGGGAAATTCTGAGACCTTCTTCTACTTGCAACTTTGCTGCCTTGTTTGCCTCTGCTCTCTTTCTGCTTGGTAAAAACATCTTCTTGTTTGAGGAGGGTTTATCCTTTGCTCTAAGCCATAAAAACCCCTTCTAACTAACACACCCTTTGCCTCCTTGGTTATCCAGCAAGACTGGCTCAGCAATTCTTTTCTTCTATATCAAAACTTGCTTCCATCTCTATTCCTTCTCCAGACTCTACATTTAAAAATCTTTCTGCTAAGCACACATATCTGTGAGACTTTCTTGTCAAACTTAGATCCTTCCCAACACTCCAGGATTTCCCTGAGCCTGGTAATGCTGTCATGGCCCCAGGCACAGACTTTGGCTGCAATCTGTGTGTTCAGTGAATATGACACCTTCCAAAAATTCTGGCCTAGCTGTGTATCTGTGATACAGTCTCTGTGGCTGTGCTGTGGGCCTGGGGCTTCTCCAGCAGCTTGGATGAAACTTCTTTGAATGTACAACTCTGCAGCTCTTGCTTTCTGTTCTCTCTCAGAAGAATTGGATAAATAATGTGTGCACATTCACTTCTACCACTGAATTCCCAAAACCACAACATCCTTAACCCTGTGCCTGCCTGCTCTGATGGCAGGGACAGGGTTAAGGGATGGCCTGGGAGTTCCATGCACATTTCCCAGCACTCAGATGGACAGGGGCAGCCTGCTGCCTGCATTTCAGCCAGATACTGACTGAGGCAGCAGCTCCTCTCATCCCCAGCTCACAGCACACCCACCCAGGCGTGGGGATTGCTGAGGGCACGTGCATGGTGAGAGTGAAGCCATCAAACTGCACCACTCAGGGGACAGTGCTTCACCACAGCTCCATTGTTTCAGAGCTCAGGGTCATCTCCTCCTCCCCAAGTGCTGTTTCACACATCCATCCTCAGTCCTGGGCACTCACCCTGCTTTTAGACCTGGCTCCTTCCAGAAGTGTGGGGCCCCTCTGAGTGGATCAGCAGGGAGAGACACTCCCTTCCAAGTGAAGGTTGGTTCTTCTTCCAAAGAACCCAGCCCAGATGCCTGTGGGGACAATTCCCACACAGGAGCAGGGCAGCTGGGGAAGGGGGGCTGGCAGTGAGTTTGTGGGATTTCCTGCTCTTGTTTAAGCTGACCCCACAGCTACCAGCCTTACACCAGCCCACTGCAGGCTGGATCAGGGGGCACCTCAGCAGTGTGGGGACCCTGCTCCTCAGTGACAGATTGTATTCTCTGGCTCTGAAAGACCCTTTCTGTCTCTAATAGATTTGATTTTATTAATTATTTTAAATTTTAGATGGCAGGTCCTGGACATCACCTGGGATCAGGTGAAGGGATGTGTCCTGCTCCAGCAGCAGGAAGGAGCACACTCCAGCAGCCAGCTCCTTAACAGGGATTTCACTTTCTTGTAAGGAGAACTGCATAATCCAGGTGGGTGGGGATCCTCTGGTGTGCCCCAGGGGGGTGTGGGCAGGGCCCTGGGAAGGACAGGGATGTGCAGGTGAGGATGCTCCTGGGATGCACCTGAGAGTAGCAACAGCCCAGTGCACATCTGTGGGTTTTGGCTGCAGAGCAGGACGTTCATCTCCCCGCACAAATCTGCACATTTGTCCTGGTTTCAGCCAGGACAGGGTGAAATTTTTTCCCAGCAGCCATGAAAGGCAGAGCCTGGAGCCATGTGGGTGGGTGCAGGTTGTTATTCCATACCATGCACTTCACTGCCAGGGTGGGAAGGTGGCAATGAGGGGAGAAAGACATAATGACATTCCCTTTTGGTGGGGAAAAGCATGGTGTGGTTGGGAAGAGCTGTTGGGTATTGTGGTTCTCCGTGTAAATAAATAATGCCTTATACCTTGTGTTATTAATATTGTTGCTATTACTGGTCACTTTCTTATCTCATAGCTGTTTCCAGTAAATTGTTCTAAACTCATGATTTGCACCTTTTGTGCCTCCAATTCTCAATCCCATCCCCTCCCCAGAGCAGGAAGGTGGAGGGGAAGGGGGACAGTGAGAGGCATCTGGTTTGGGGAGTCTTGATGGAGACACTGAATCGGGGGATATAATTTCTAAACCTCAACAACCTTCTATGTCATCACACCGACCTGCACACTTTACCTCAAGTGCTGCATTGCAACAAACAGAGCAACAATTCAGGGAGAATGATTAATCCACTGACCTCAGGCCAAACCTTGATGGGAGGACATGGATTCTCCATAAGGGTTTTGGGAATGTTTGCTGGGTGCCAAGATAAATCTTCCATTTAGAACTGAAAACTATTCATAACTAGACAGCACTGAATTCATTCCTGTTTTAAACAGTCCTGATCCAGATGGGCTGGGAATCCTTAAATACAGGAATTACAAGGCAGAAGACAAAGCCAGAGTGGTTTGTAGGGAAGGCCTGCAGAACCCTGGCTGTGTGCAGTAGGTGTATCTCTAATTATGTGATTAAACCCTGTTTGTACCTGATCCTGCCCCCGCAGGGAGTGTCCAATTAAGTGGCAGGATGTGCCTGAGTTGCCAGAGTGGAACCCCAAAGGGCTGGGCTCTGTTTTTGTTTGTGAGGTTCTTTCAGTGCAGCGGTGTCTGCCCACAGATTACCATTTCATGAGCAAGATTAATATCAGCATTCTCTCCCTTGATCACTTGGCTTTGTAACCTCACCATGCTATTAGCCTGGCTTCTTGGAGGTAATCCTTAAATAAGTGCCTGGTTTAATGACCTTAAATACATTCTCTGCTTTTAAATCTTAGATTATTTGTTCATCCAAGTGTACTAATCCTGCTCCTGCAAGCCTAGACTTCACTACCTGCCCTATTTTTTTGTTCTCTGCAAGCCCACATTGCAGGGGCTGCTCACTTTAAATATTGCTTCAGCCCAGACTCTTTCAGTGCTGCTTTCCTGCCTTTCCTGCTGCTCTGTGGTACCAAACCTGCCATTTGTCAAAGCTGAAACAGCTTCTCTAGCAAGTACAGTTGTTTTTCATTTAGAATTCAAAGCCTCCTGAGGAACTCACCCACTGGGCCATGGCCTCTCTGTTTTGGGGTGCTGTGTCTGTGCTGGATATTGCCCCTGTCTCAAATGATCCCAGACTTTGGTACCTGAACCTGTACCCAGTTCAGTTTGTTACCTGGGAGTAAACTGTCCCTAGCCTACACATTTTGTCTTCTCCACACTAACTTTTGGTTTAGATACTGAAAATGTATCTTGTCTTGCCCAGCTAGAGGAATTGGTCTCTCTTTTAGGGCAATTAATTGGCTTTTTTGGGGAGGTACTCACCTGGAGAAGAGAAGGCTCTAGGGAGACCTTAGAGTTCCTTCCAGTGCCTAAAGGGGCTCCAGGAGAGCTGGAGAGGGACTTTGGACAAAGGCATGGAGTGCAAGGATGAGGGGGAATGACTTCCCACTGCCAGAGGGCAGGGATGGGTGGGATCCTGGGGAGAAATTCCTTCCTGTGAAGGTGGGGAGGCCCTGGCACAGGGTGCCCAGAGGAGCTGTGTCTGCTCCATCCCTGGAAGTGTCCCAGGCCAGGCTGGATGGGGCTTGGAGCACCCTGGGATAGTGGAAGGTGTCCCTACTCATGGCAGGGGTGAAAACAAGATCAGCTTTAAGGTCCTTTCCAACCCAGACCATTTAGTGATTCTTTTAGTGTGGGTTACCAAAATAACCCATCAAGCCAGCTCTCTCTTGGTGTGCAGCTTCCCCTCCCTGCTGCTCAGGCAGCAGCACCAGGGCCCAGCTCATTCCTGTTCCCAGAGCTGGGATGTCCCCAGCTGTACTGACTGTGAACACCTGGCAGAGGTGCAGTGAGTGAGTGTGGCAAGCAGGGCACATCCTGCAGGGCTTTGGGCTGGGGCAGAGGTACAGCTCTCCATGGCACCTTGTGGTGCTGTTTGGGATCTGTGCTGAGCACAGCACTGATCCCACAGGGATGATTCAGCTCCTGCTGAGTCAGGAGCTGTTCTGCCCCTCACCCTGAGCAACCAGCTTTGGGCCAGGGGTGCACAAGGAGCTGGGGGGACACAGCCAGGACAGCTGTCCTTTACTGACCACAGGGATATCCCAGACCTGTGATGCCATGCTCACCCTGAAACAGAGGGTGGGGGGATGGTGGGGTCTGGCCAGGCTTAGGACAGTTGGTGATGAGCAATTGCTTTCTTGTATCACTTGTTTTTCTTGGTTTCTATTTTCCTCTCTTTGTTAGTTTTCTCCCCTTACATTTTTTAAAAATTATTTTTCATTATTTACCTGTCTTCATGCCGACCCACCTGTTTTCTCACTTTCACCTTCCACTTCTCCTGCCATTACAACAAGGGGTTGTGTTGGTGCCTAGCTGCCAGCTGGGGTTAAAGCACAACACATCCACAGTCCAGACTCCTCCATGTGTGATGGCCAGGCAGCAGAGGCTGGCGGAAGTGTCACAGACCTGACTTGGTTCTTGCTACCCAAAGTGTCACAGACACAGAAAAATCCTTTCTTTAGGATTCTTCCCTCTTCTGGGAAGCTGAGGCCCCAGAGAAAGAATGTAAACAATGGTTATCTGCTGCTGTGGAATGCAACAGGTGCATCTGTGATTGGCCCATGTTGGATGTGTACAATTAAGGGCCAATCAAAGACTGAGCTCTCTCTGGGACAGAATCAGAGAGAGCTCCTTTGTTTATTCATTCCTATTCTATTCTTAGCATAGCAAGCTTCTGAACTTTTCTCTCTATTCCTCTTAGTATAGTCTTACTGTGATATATATCATAAATCAATAAATCCAGTCTTCTGATCATGGAGTCAAGATTCTCATCTCTCTGTTCACCCCTGCAACCCTTGCAAGCCCGGCAACACCCAAAGTGCACACAGGGTGGCTGTACTGAGAATCCTGTGCAGTGCTGAGCAGTAAAGCAGGTAGGAACAGAAACTGCTCAGTCCACTGGCTCAGATTTGAAACCCTCTGGGAATTCATAGTGACACTGATGGATTAGAGCAGGGCACCAGGACAGAGCTGAGCATTCATGCCCCCATTAGCCCTGAGGAGCTGAAGCACTGCAGGCACTGACCTGGCTGGAGAGCTCCAGTGCCCTGCCCAGGGGTTCATGGACAAGGCAGAGGTGCTCTGCAGTGCTCTGCAGCACAACCAGTGCTCCCAGTCCTGCACATGGAACAGCCTCTTTTCACTGCCCTCTGTGCCAAGACCAATTTCACATCAGCTTAGCTGGATCAGCAGCACAAATGAATTGTCTGTGAAAGCAGGGAAGGGGTGCCAAGGAGTGAGCCAGAGGGTCCCAGTAAACTGCACTTCATGTTGTGCTGCCCTGAGTTTGTGCAGCACTGGGCACTGTGGCATCACCTCTCCAAAACCAGGAGCTGTGTCTGGGGTACCATCCAGCTACACACAAGACATTCCCTTTTGGTGCCAGCATACTGGGATCCCAACAGAAATCCCATATCCTAGCAGGGGCCTCGAGGAAAGGGATGGAACCAGATCCCCCCGAGCAGTGCTGGCACCAGAGCCAGGCTGGAACACCAGTGGCTGCAGCAGGGACTGAGCTGGTGAGGGCACAGAGCCCCCAGATCGCTGCTGAGGCACAGCCACAGTCCTCACATTTTGGTGGTCCAGAGCTTTATTCTGAATAAAGAATCCAAGCCTCTGAATGCAGCAGCAGCTCCAACAGAACTCCCTGGGCCCGTGGTTGCTGCTCCTTTAACCCCGGGGAGAGGGCAGGGAAGGGGCAGGGAGCCACCAAGCAGGGACAGGAGGGGAGGGACAAAGGGACAAAGGACACCTGGATGGCCCAATGCCCCCCTGGGGTACAGGGCATCCTTTGAATCTGCCAATCACTCAATGCCCTTCTGGAATTCCAGAACTGACAGACAGTGTTGGGAGGGGAAAGGAGAGGTGACTGACACACCTGGGAGGGAATGATCAGGGGAGGGACCCGGGGTTCTGAGATAAACCCTGAAATCACACCACAACACTAGCCTTTTTTGGTGCCAGTCCCTTGGACATGCCATGGCATGGCAGAGAGAACCAAGTCCTCCAAGAGAACAGGAAAGAACGAGGCAACAAGTTCTTGAGGCCATGTCCTCATGTTCCACTGCCAGCTATTCCAAATTACCCAGCGATTGTGCAACGAGCCGTGCTCTGGCTCTTTGCCACGGACAGCATTCCAGGCAGCGTGCAGAGCCAGCTGCTTCGGGAGGGGAAGGATACCTGTGCTGACACGGCTTTGCTCATTTTCCCTTGCTCTCAGGGCATCTCCTCCAGCTGGGCTGGAACAATGGCACAGGGTACTCGGGGTAGGGAGCAGATGGAGCGCTCTGCCTCTGCACGCACAGCGATTACAGCAACTGTCAGCTCCCCGCAGGGAGCCCAGAGCCTCGGCAAGATAAGGAACATGAAAGGGGGGCAGAGCCCAGCTGGGCATACACACACCCTGCTGCTTCCCCAGCGAGGAGAGGCGGGCACAAACACACCCACAAGGAATCTTCCCAGCGCAGCTCTGCCCCGGGGACGCTCGGATCCCATCAACACAAATTACCCTGAAAGGTTTGTGAAGGACAGACCCGCCGGCAGCTCTGCCCTGTCCTGCCACAGACAGCCGGGGCTGCTGGAAACACGCGGCTCTGGCTCTGTGCTTCGGCCTCCCGGGCGCCTGCTGTGGCAGCACATGCCCCACTGCATTCCTGGGCTCTGCATTTCTGTCCCACTGCATTCCTGGGCTCTGCATTCCTGGGCTCTGCATTTCTGTCCCACTGCATTTCTGGGCTCTGCATTCCTGGGCTCTGCATTTCTGTCCGGCTGCATTCCTGGGCTCTGCATTCCTGGGCTCTGCATTTCTGTCCAGCTGCATTTCTGTCCCACTGCATTCCTGGGCTCTGCGTTTCTGTCCAGCTGCATTTCTGGGCTCTGCACTTCTGTCTGGCTGCATTTCTGCCCGGCTGCATTTCTTGTCTCCAAACCTGCCCCGGGCTGTCCCGCCCAGCTCAGCCCACACAGTGGCTGAGAGGCAGGTGCCCTTCCCTCCCTGGCAGGGTTTCTCCAGGCAGAAGGTGTATCTGACTAGTTCATGTCTCTGTTTATGTCTTACGCCCCCAGGAAATGGCCCTGGGATGCTCAAGGGACAGATCCTCCTCCTCCAGGTGCTCCCACCCCTGCAGCTCTCCCAGTGTTCCATATGCAGCGCTTCAAAAGCCAAAGTGCAGCAACCACTGGGATGGACTGTGCCACACTCGATTCAGTTTTAGAAAAGATGCAAAACCCACTTTTTCCAGAGCTGCTTCCACCTCTCAGAGGATGGAAGTGTTATCTCAGCAACCCTGGAACCTGCTCACTCTTCCTCAGGGGTCACACAAAGGGAGCCAAGCACTCGATTTTCACTCTGTGTAAGATTGGGTCATTTTCAGGTGCTGGGGCACTCACCCCACAGCACACTCCTGTGAAAATTGCCTTCTCTCCCCCATTCAGCCCCACAGGCTCACCTGGATTGCTGGGCTGCCATTTCCCTCTTCTCTGTACTGAGGGGCCCAGCTGGGCTCATACCAAAGCTGCACTGGAGGGACCTGGCTGCCTCACAACTCAGCACTCAAGTATTTATGCTGAAATGCATAAAAGTGTTGGTTGAAAGAGAACAAAGCTGGCTTTGATAAAAGCCCTCATGCTCCCTCTGCATTTTTATGGCCAGTTCCACTCATCTGCTGTGGTTTCCTTTTGTGTCCCCAGCCAGCTTCAAAATACTTGGTGGGTTTTTGGCAAAATACTTGGTGGTTTAGTGTTTCTTTGATTCTGGAGTTTGGCCTGTATTAACCTGACTCTGTGGGAGGCAGGGACGCTTTCCCTGCACCAGTTGTCCAAGGACTCTGAAGCTATTTCATCTCAATTGTTTCCTTTCCTCCTACTTATGTTCCTGCCAGGGAGTGCAATGTCAGATATGTAAAATTACCTTCAGGGAAATTCATAACACATTTCAGAAATCCCTGTTCCCCCACCAGCTCCCTGCAGAACTGCCTGTGCTGATGGGGCAGTCTCTGCTCACACAGAGGTTCAGGGAATGCAGCAAGGTGAGCTGTGCAGGACAGAGAACACCACAACCACCTCCCTGGCCAAGCTGGCCCTGCTTTCATCAGCCACAGCTCTTCTCTGAGCTCTGCTGAGCTATTCCCCTCCACACCTGCAGGCACAGGTCCCACAGACACAGAGATCTCACTTCATCCCTGCTGGGCTCCTCTTTGAGGCCTCAGCTGGATGGGAGAGCCTTGGGACACAGCAGGGAGCAAACAGCAAAGTTCTTCAAGCTGCTGCTTCAGAGTCCACATTGTCAATACTGCCCTGGTGAGGATTCCCTCAGTCAGAAGGGAGGAATCAAGGAGAGGCCTCAGGTCCTGGTAGGCCCAGACACCCAGGTTTGCTGACTTGCAGAGTTAGGAAAGAGGGAGCCTTGAATCCCAGCCTCTGCTCCATGCACCACTTACCTGGTTCAGTGAAATGTAACTCATTTAGGGAAGGAAGAGTGTGATTGTGACCTCTGTGCAAGGCATGACTTGTGGCAGCTCCCCAGGACAGCTCAGCTGATCTCACAGCCTGCAGCTGCCAAAAAGGAGCAAAGGCCTCCATCCTACCAGTGCCCCTGGAGCATCCCACAGGCTGCATGTGCCAACCCAGCAGCCAAGAAAGGAAAATTTAGCCTAAGTTATCAAACTGAACACACAAAGGGCTCAACAGCTGCTCCAGTGGGAGGTTTGGGAGGGAATGGGAGCAGAGAGGTGAAGCTACAGGAGGTGCCAATGCCAGAACCAGACCATGGCTCTGGGCTATGAACCCATCCCAGTACCAGAGCCAGACTGGAGCAAGGTCTGCTTTTAACCATCCTGAGCACATTTAGGGCACATAAACACTGACCCATACAAACCAGGCAGGCAGGCACTAGAGATCCCGCCAAATCCACACCGGGAAGCAATTAGACAAAACTGTTTTTATTTGCCCCTTGAACCTTGCTGGAGGGATTGGCTGGAGCACAGGAGGCAGGTTTGTTACTGTTCCCTCTCGAGGCACTGCTACATCTTAACACAGGAGGGACTCAGGAGTCAAATCTATGCAGACATTAAGTAGAAGAATCAATTTTCACATTAATTTAAAGTGATCTACATGTGGAAATTCGGGTTTCTGCTCTGTCTTGGTATTGATAAAGATGGGCTGCAAGATGAGCCTTCCTAGGTATCATGTAAATGCTTTCCATGCCTGAGGGTTGTCTACCATTATTTTCTAGGAGTTACCACAGGCAACTGGAAAACAGTTTTTCAACAGGCTGGATAAAAAGGAGTGAACATATTTGTGAGTCTATGTGAATTTTTATTAGCTCTCATTGACACAGGAACGGTGCAGCTTCAGCAGAGCCCAGACCTGGTGCTGTGTCCAGTGGAGCAGCAGCTGCTCTTCCCCCAGGCCACGTCTGCTGACAGGGACACTGCTCCCCACAGCTCCACTGAAGGCACAGTGGAGCCGCCTGAGCTCAAATCCCACACAGTGATGCTGCTTTCCCCCACCTCCTGCCCACCCCTTGAAATTCTCAGTCACCTCTGGGAACACGAATTAGCCCAGGTGCTGACTGAGAGCTGGGCTGCACAGCTGTCCCAAACCTGCCCCAGGTCTCTGTGCCACCAGCACTGCAGGGGTTTCTCATGGCCTGCAGGAACCCAGACCCTGACTGAGGCTGAATGACACCCAAGATCTCATGGTACAAAAGCTTCTGCCCAAGAATTCCCATCACACTGTTCATTTCTTCTCAGCATTTCAAGCCTTTGTGATCCTATTTAGTATTTAAGAGCCAGCAGGAAGCACACCTGGATCCATGCAGGACTCAGCTCTCCTCTCCCTGAAGGGGAGCAGGAGCTCCCAGCACTCTGGGGGCTGTGCTGAGGATTTCAGCTGCTGCCATTCCAACATGAAGGCTTTGACCTGAGCTCTCCCATCTCTCCAGGGCTGTTCTACTGACTGGGAAAGCTTTCACCACCCCAGCTCCTCCCAGTGCCACCCACTGCTCAGGAATCCACAGGTGCCATTTCTTGGAGGTCATTTACTCAGTGGTACTCAAGCTGATTTCCACAGTCTGCTCTGCACAGTGGCTCCTTCAAAATGAGGGGTGAGCAGTGCAGCAGATGTAAGTAACACGGACTGTAACTGGAGGATTTCAGGTCAGAACACATATCCTAACAGACAACAATCCAAATGGAAGTGTGAAATTAGTGATGCGATCCCACATTTTGCCATGGGTGCAGAACCCGAGTGAAGCTCTCCTGTCCTTTGGGGCACATCTCCTTGGTGAACCTGCGCAGTCCTTGGGCTTAGGGCTAAGAGACAGGAAGGGCAGGAGGGAAGAAGCAGTTTCCATGACAAATGTCCATCTGACACATCCAGCAAGGACACAGCACAGGATGTGCCTCCTGCTCCTCAGCCCTCAGCCCCCAGATCACAGTTGTGCCTCTCTCACTGCCCTGATAAATCCTGACTGCCCACAGCAGAAGTTCCTGACACCAGGCCACACATTGAGGCAGTGTCTCCAAATCATAGAAGTGCAGGTGCTCAAGCACTGCAGGAAGAAAGGATTTGTTTCTGCCCCTCCTGCTGTCAGGATGCCTCCTCTGGGAGACTCATCTGAGGCTCTGCCTGCCCTACAGAGCCCTGCCAGCAAAATTGTTTCATTAGAGGGGCAGGGGAAAGGTTCTTCCCATAGCCTTGGCAGCATCCTACCCTCACCTTGAGTTTGGTGGCATAAACAAATCCATCACCCTGCCCAGCTGGGTCAGTACCCAAGTGCTCGGGAGCAGAGGACAGGGATGTGTCCCACAGAGAGACACAGCACCAGCAAGCCCAAAGCACCCCTGGACAGCTCTTGTGTCACTCACACAGGGCTCAGCAATGGAGAATGAGCTGGGCCACGATTACCAGCAGTGATAAATGCAGGGAGAACCATGGCTGCTGCAGCCTCCTTCCATCTTTAATCAGCTCTGTGCCCAGCTTTTAAAAGGCAGAAACCAAAACTGGTCACAATATCCCAGATCACTCTGACCATCAGCTTTTACAAAAGAGAAATTCCTTCCTGACATCAGTGTTTAACACACTCATATGTTCCGACATGCTTCAGCACTGCCTGTCCAATGATTCAGGTGCTTTTCAGGCTGGAATCTCTTCACTCTTGCTGCCTGAAAGCTCCATGGTCTGGCACACTTTCTTTGTTTGCTGCTCTATCAGCTTATGCTGTCTGCACATTCTACCTGTGTTTGTTCCCAAGAACTCAGTTAATAGGACTGCACACTTTAGCTGGAATGCCTCACACTCACTTCAGGTGCCACAGCTGTCAGGTGGGATAAGGTTTTGGAGAACATAAATGTTAGAGCTTGGGGCAGCGAACATTCCTTCTGAAAATCAACAGAAGACAGCCTTAAGCCCTGGAACTGCTGTGGCTGCAGGTCAGACAGTTTCAGCTGCCACGAGGACTCAGTGCAGCAGTGCTGTCAGTGCAGTCCCTGTCCCAGTGCCCCATTCACAAGGTGTCACGAGAGACACCTCAGCCCCCCGGAGCAACAGCAGGCACCAGGGAAGCGGCAGAGCAGCCAGACTGGGGCAGGTTGGGCTACGAGGCAAAGGTGTCAGGGTGAGCTGTCCCTGCAGGGCACAGGGACCCTCCCACCACCAACACTCTTCCCGTGTGGGCGCAGCGAGGAGCCGGCCGTGCCAGGGCTGCGATTCCTGGCGCTGCTCAGCTGTGGATCTGGGAAAGGGGGCGGCAGTGGAGCCGTGGGTCGGTCACACCGGGAGCAGAGGCAAGCTGCGGCCAGCCAGGCCGCGGGGCGGGCTCGGTGGCGCTCGGGGTGCCCGGCCGCGGTCAGTTCAGGGCTGCCCGGCCCCGCGGGGCTCCGGGGGCTCCCGAGGGCCGGGCCCGGCTCCCACCCGGGCCGGCGTCACTCGTGGGCCACGCGCTCCAGCGCCACGTAGAAGCTGTCCTTGTCGTCCAGGCAGTGCCAGCCGATGGGCCCCGCCTCGCAGTCGGCGCACACCAGGAACTTGACGTTGCCCACGTCGCGGGTGAAGCCCACGTTCTCGAAGGAGAACATGTCGCGCACCAGCCAGTGCTCCCGCAGCACGTCCCCGCCGCCGCCCGCCGCCGCCGCCGCCGCCTTCTTCCTCATGGCGGGCAGGAGGAGCTGCGGAGACACGGGGCCGTCACCGCCCGGCCGGCACCGCCCGCTCCCTCCCCGAACCCCCCGGTACCTCTCGGCGGGCGAAGGTGGCGGCGCCGGGCAGCAGCACCCGGGAGCCGCAGCGCTGGCACAGCACGGCCCGCAGGTTGCGGCCCTGCGCGCACACGAGCCCGGCCGAGCCCGGCGCGGCCGCGGGAGCGGCGGGGGCAGAGGCCGGAGGCGCCGCCGGCTCCATCTCCGCGCAGGGCGCCGCCATGGCGAGGGGCGGGGCCGCAACGGTGACGTCAGCGGAGCACAGCGATGACGTAATTGCTGTGGCCCCGCCCCTCTGCGGTGGCCCCGCCCCTCTGCCCATCCACGGGAGGGGCCGGGAGAGCCGGGCTGGGAATTCTGTGCGGGAATGGTGTACGGGAATGGTGTATTGGGAATGGTGTATTGGGAATGCTGGGCTGGGAATGGTGTACTGGGAATAGTGTATTGGGAATGCTGTACGGGAATGGTGTACTGGGAATGGTGTATTGGGAATGGTGTATTGGGAATGATGTACGGGAATGGTGTACTGGGAATGGTGAATTGGGAATGGTGTATTGGGAATGGTGTACGGGAATGGTGTACGGGAATGGTGTATTGGGAATGGTGTATTGGGAATGGTGTATGGGAATGGTGTACTGGGAATGGTGTATTGGGAATGGTGTACGGGAATGGTGTACGGGAATGGTGTACTGGGAATGGTGTATTGGGAATGGTGTACGGGAATGTTGGACTGGGAATGGTGTACGGGAATGGTGTATTGGGAATGGTGTATTGGGAATGCTGGGCTGGGAATGGTGTACTGGGAATAGTGTATTGGGAATGCTGTACGGGAATGGTGTACGGGAATGGTGTATTGGGAATGGTGTATTGGGAATGATGTACGGGAATGGTGTACTGGGAATGGTGAATTGGGAATGGTGTATTGGGAATGGTGTACGGGAATGGTGTACTGGGAATGGTGTACGGGAATGGTGTACGGGAATGCTGGGCTGGGAATGCTGTACTCGGAATGGTGTACGGGAATGGTGTATGGGAATGGTGTACGGGAATGGTGTCCGGGGAATGCTGGGCTGGGAATTCTGTACTGAGAATGCTGTACTGGGAATGTTGGACTGGGAATGGTGTACTGTGAATGCTGGGCTGGGAATGGTGTATGGGAATGGTGTACTGGGAATGGTGTACTGGGAATGCTGCACTGGGAATGCTGTACTGGGAATGGTGTACTGGGAATGTTGTACTGGGAATGCTGTACAGTAATGCTGCACTGGGAATGGTGTACTGGGAATGCTGGGCTGGGAATTCTGTACTGGGAATGCTGTACTGGAATCCTGCACTGGGAATGCTGGACTGGGAATCCTCCCCCAGGAATCCTGCCCTGGGATCGGGCTGAGCCCCCAGCTGTGGCTGCCCCTGGGTCCCTGCAGTGTCCCAGGCCAGGCTGGACAGGGCTTGGAGCCCCCTGGGATGGTGGAATTGTCCCTGCCCATGGCAGGGGGGATGAGATGAGTTTCAAGGTCCTTCCCACCCAAACCAGTCTGGGATTCTCTGGTTCCCCAGGGATCCTGGACCGGCAGTGCTGTGTCTGTCGTGGCCCACAGGGACCATCAGGGAGAGTCACTTCCCAGCCATGGGAGTCTGGAGATCCTTGAATTCGTGGTTGGAGAAGGAGCTCAGTTGATGCTGGACAAAGGGAAATTGTCTCCCTTAAAAGCCTCCATCAGTGGAGATATTCCAGAACCATCTGGATGCAATCCTGTGCTGTGGGCTCTGGGATGGCCCTGCCTGGGCAGGGAGTGGGACCAGATGAGCCCCTGGGGTCCCTTCTCTGACCCTTCTGGGACCCTGTGAAGCTGCAGCAGTGATTGCACCAGGATTTGGGAGCACCTGGGCTGCTCTAACAGCAGCTCTGTGGCTGCTTGGCACAGGGAGAACCCCTCGATGGGGAGGGCAGAGGGCCTGAAAGGGGCAGGGGCACATTGGCAGCAATGTGTGACCCCACAGAGCCTGGGCAGAGTCTGGGCAGTGCCAGGGCAGTGCCAGGGCAGTGCCAGGGCAGGGCAGGGGGCAGTGCCAGGGCTCACAGGCAGCACTGAGGGATGAGGTCCTGGGGCCCAGGGCACTCTGCTGCTCTTCACTGAGCACCTTTGGGCCCCTCTGGCCGTGTGCTGCTCTGGGCTGCTGCCACCCCTCTGTTGGTCTTGAGAAGATTGAAAGAGGCCTTTGACTGAGCCACTGCTTCTTTAGAGGACAGGCCAGATCCCAGCAGAGCCCTGGCTTGCTGTAAATGTGCCCCATGTTCCTCCTGCTCACTCCTGACTGCTGCCAAGAGCCCTCAGGAGAAGCCAGAAATGGGAACTGATATTTGAGGTAAATATTCACTAAATATTCTCTGATATTCACTAAATAAATGTGTAGTATTTCAGCAGCAATCCAGCTGCTCACCTCAGGCTCCAGCACCAGCTGGGGTGTGAGTGTGGCTGGGAGACATCAGCCCACCCTCCTGGCACCTGGGCAGGAGCTTCTGAGGCTGGGGCAGAGTTTGGGGTGTTTGAGCTCCTGAGCCCTGCCTGGGGATGTGTGGGGAGCAGGAAGGGGACAGGGTCCAGTTCTGTCCCACAGGAAGGGGACAGGGTCCAGTTCTGTCCCACAGGAAGGGGACAAGGTCCAGTTCTGTCCCACAGGAAGGGGACAGGGTCCAGCCCTGTCCTGGGGCTCAGGGCAGTCCCAGAACCCCCATGCCTGGAGATGTTCTGGACTCCCCAGAGCCTGATCCAAAGAGGATCAGGGTTACAGACCCCCAGAGTGCCCTTCCCAAGCACAATTATCCCTGGATTCTGTGAGCTCCTTCCTGCTCATGGAGGGTCAACACCAGTTTGAGAAAAACACCCCAGAGCATTGCTGGGAGCTCAAATCCATCCCTGCCGTGGAAGCTGACTCTGGCTGCCCCAGAGGCACCTGAGGGTCACTCCAGTGTCACTCCAGGGTCACTCCAGTGTCACTTTTCTCTCTCTCCAGAGCTTCAGAGCCTCCCCATGGTCACTCCTGCCCCAGACCAGCCAGGAAAGCTCTGCTCTGCCCACACAGGGGGCTCAGTGGGAGAGGCCTGTGGCTGCATTTCTCTCCACAGAGAAAAGCAAGGCACAGCTTCCCAAGGATATTTCCTGGGAATTGCAGCGAGGAACCTCAGAGAAAGAAAAAACAATTCTTATCTCATTTGCTGCTCCTGTTGTTGTGTTGGAAGATTGTTTATCTGAAGGAGTTTGTCAGTTGGATTCTGCTGAGGATTGTTTTGTTTCCTTGGCCAATTGGAAAAAGCTGTGTCCTGGCTGTTGAGAGGCAGTCTTGAGTTTTCTTTAGTATCTTTTAGTATTCTTTAGGATTCTTTGTAGTATAGTATAATACAGTATAACAAAGTAATTAATTAGCCTTCTGCTACCATGGAGTTCTGCCCATCATTCTTCCCAGACATTGGGGATCCTTGCAAATCCAACAGGAGGCCTTTCCCTCCCAGTCTGGAGCTGAACATTTGTAAGGTTCTGCCTGGCTGTACCACAGGTGCATATCCTAATTTTGGGGTAACCCGGGCTGTGAGGGGTGATGTGGGAGGGGAGCCCTGTGCCTGCCCTGGGGAGGCTGCAAACCCACCCTGCAGGGCTGCACCTGCCCTCACCTGCTCACATTGATGTGAGATGGGCACTCCTGAGGAGTCCCAGCCCATAAACCTGAGTGGCACCACAGCACCCTGATGTCTCAGCTCGTGGCCCCAGGCTGCTCTGGGCTGGTGGCTGCAGTGGTGGCTCTCACTGTTACAGTCCTTGGACAGTGCAGGAATTAAATAAAAACCCACGAAAAGGATCTTCGGCCAATTCTTAAGTCTTGGATGGGAGCTTTCTCTGTTGAAAACTCACCCTTAATTCTTCAGTTCTTACTTCTTGTCATTTCCCAGGACGTTTCCTGACCACTGCACAAATGTGAGTATTCTTTCTCTTCCATACAAATTGGCTTGCTGCAAGGTGTTCATTCACAACCAGCTCAGTCAGGAAAACTGTAGTATTTTAAATTTATTTCTGTAACTGTTACTTTATCAGTTACTCTTGCAAAACTCCCAAGTCAGAGGTGGTGCTCCCATGTTTTGCTAGCTCCCTCAACATAAATAAGGCAGAGTGCTTGGTGTTTAAAGAAGAGCTGAGGTGATTATGTGTGCCTTAGCTGCAAGGCCTGCCTTGGTGATTCTCCTCTGCTGCTTCCATGCAGCCAGCAGTGGAAGGGTGAAAATGCCTTTTAGCATTTTCTGCTGGATCAATCATGGAGCAAAGCTTCACTCTTGCTGGCCAGGGAGATCCATACCAGCTTCCTCCCAAGCAGAACATTTTGTCTCTGTTTTGCTTTCAGCCGGAGCCTGGATGTTTTCTCATCTCCAGCAGCAACATGGAGCATTTTGAACATTTATATTCTGCATTGCCTCCCTGGAAACACCTTGAAGTTCCTCTTCAAACCCTTCAGTACATCCTGTCGTGGAGAGGCAGGGATGGATCTGCTGGTCACATCCTGCTGTGACCCAGTTCTGCTGCTGCTGAGTTTGTGCCCAGCCACACACTGGACACGGCACTATTGGAGCTGAATCCCCCTGAGCCCCCTGCAGGAGAGCAGGGCCTGTCAGGGAAGGGAGAGCAGCCCCTGACAGCTCCAGGGGCAGCACCAGAGCCTGGCAGAGGGCACAGCTGGGACAATCCATGGGTGGCACCAGGGAGTGCTGCACTCCCCAAACGGAGCCTGTTCCCTTCTTTGCTTCCCCAGCCCTCACTGGCTGAAGAATGATGGAGCAGTTTGGGGACAGGTGTCAGGAGAGGCTCCTGAACATCTGCAGTGAGGGCTGAGCTGTTTGTGGGGGGAGCAGGTAGCAGGGGGAGGATCTGGAGCCATCAATGAGGCAGTTTGTCCTGAAACCAAGAGAATCTGTTTTGCACATGGACAGATGAATTAATGCTGGGCCCCATTCATCCCACATGCCCGTGGAGGAAACAGGAGCTGTAATTTTTTGCAACTGCAGCTCTACTGTAACAGTATTAGGATTATGAAATTGTTTAATTTGGAAAAGGCCTCTAAGATGATTGAGCCCAACCATTTCCCCAGCACTGCCGTGTTCACCACTAAATCATGTCCCCAGGGGTGTTTTGAACACTTCCAGAGATGGTGACTCCACCACAGCCCTGGGCAGCTGTGCCAGGGCCTGATCAGCCTTTCAGGAGAGAGATTTTTCCCAGTATCCAACCTGAGCCTCCCCTGGCACAGTTTGAGGCCACTCCCTCTCCTCCTGTCCCTGTTTCCTGAGAGCAGAGCCCAACTCCCCCCAACTGTCCCCTCCTGTCAGGAGTTGTGCAGAGCCACAAGGTCCCCCCTTTGCTCCAGGCTGAGCCCCTTCCCAGCTCCCTCAGCCCCTCCTGGTGCTCCAGACCCTTCCCCAGCTCCGTTCCCTTCCCTGGACATGCTCCAGCCCCTCAATGTCCTTGTAAGGGTCCCAAGGCTGCTCCCAGGATTGGAGTGTGACCTCAGCAGTGCCAGCACACAGGGATGCTCACTGGTCACAGCATGGCAGGTACACACCAGGTGTCATTGGCCACCTGGGCACACCTGGGCACACGTTCAGCCCCTGATAATTCATTATTTTTGCTGACTGTCACCAGTCCTTTCCTCCTCTCTGCTCCATGCTCTTCTCCAACACACCTGACAAGAAATTCCCTCATTAGGGAGTTCTCCAGGCCTGGCTGGTCTCTGTGCACAGATCTCACAGCTGGAGCAGCTGTTTTTCACCACTGGGCTGAAGCTGCAGGGCAGAGACACCCGAGGGCAGCTGCCTGTCTAACACAGGCTTTGCACAAACCCTCCACACAGCGGTCAGTCATGTCTGGAAGGTAGAGAACAGAAGCTAAACTCCTACTGGCTCAGGAAATATTTTATTCTTTATACTTTCATTAAAAAATAAACATAGGAAACGAAACCACAGAACACTTGTGTGATAGAAACAAACGCAGAAGGTCAGAGCATTGGCTGAAAGTGCATCATTAGGTCATGCTACCACGTCCCTGATCCCACCCTGTCCCCAAGCAAGGAGTCAGCAGGAAGCCCAACGAGCAGCACTACATGGAGCCCAGGCACTGTGGGGCCAAGCTGATGGCAGAGGGGAGCCTGAGCCCCCACAACAGTGAGGCAGGACATGCTGAGCAGGGAGAGCTCCATGAGCTGCTGGGAGCCACTGGTGGAGCCTCACCTGGGCTCATGGGGCAGCCAGGGATAGCAAGTGTCAGAGGATGTGGAGTCATGAGACAGGGGAATAAACAGCTGAGAACAAAGGGCGAAACAGAATCCTGGATGTCACTCCAGAACAGCCCTGGAAGCAGAAAAATCCTAGATGAAAGGAAAACCAACACAATGAACTTGAGTGAAAGGCTGCCTCGGGTGTGCTGGGCTCAGGTCTGTCTGGGGACAATCCCCAGTGCCTCACCCAGCAGGACCCTGGTGGGCAGCAGCCACTGTGTCCCTGCTCTCCTGGCCTCAGCTCAGGTGACCTCCTCACAGGGTGGGGCACAGCCAAGCCCCCGGTGCCACACATCATTTGCAGCTGGAGCTGTCAAGCTTTTTGAGGAAACACGATGTGATGAACCTTGCTGAGCACCTGATCAAGAGCACAAACACTGCAGATGCTTCTGTGGCAGGCACTGAGCTCCTCCCCTGCCTCTGCCCGTGGCCTCAGGCTGTGCTCACAGGGGCTGACAGCTTTAACCTTGGACTCCTTTGTGCAGCCCTGCAGACACAGTGACAGCTCAGGGCCCTCACACCTCACCCAGGCTGGCTCTGCAGTGCTGGGGAGCACGCTGCAACATTCAGGACGTACACAATGATTTGAAGCTGGAACACAAGAGCAGCTGGGCTCAGCCCCACACATCCACACGGCTGAGAGCGACCCGAGGACCCGCGGGGTCCTGCGGTGGCTGAAGAGGTGACCCAGGGCTATGTACATGTCCTTGGGAGGGGTCACCGGGCTGCCTGAGACCAGGCTGGGGCAATGTGCTCTGCCCACAGACTGAGCCACAGGAACAGCACAGAGTGCAGCTTCTGACCCATTCATCCCCTTCCTCCAGCTTCCCACAGAGCCCCTGATTTCAAATGACTGCTGAGATCGCACAGTTATGCACATGCTCTAGTCACAAGCAGCACAGAAAGCTGCTGTTCTGGTGCCTATTCCCACAGCATCCACAACTCTCAAGAACAGCCACTGCAAATCATTTGGGACTCTTCCTCCAGCCGAGACATTTTAGAATGTTTTTCTTTGTGAGTTGCCTCTGCTCACTTCTCCCGGAGGACGCAGACCCCGGCATCGCAGCGCTGCATCCCCAGGGAGGTGACGACTTCCCAGCTGTCAATGATGGGGTCATAGCACTCGATGCTGCTCAGCAGTGAGTTGCCATCGTATCTGCCAGGACACAAAGTTACACATGAAGGAGGGTGGAGGAAGAGGCTGAGGCATTCAGAGCTCTTCCTGGGAGGCTGGAATAGCCCAAATTATAGCCCCTGTGTTGTCTTATACAGCAAGAGTTCTATTATCACTATAGTGCAAGGATTCCATAGCACCAGAGTTTCATACCTCCTTGATGTTTCACATAGGCAGCTCCTCTAAGCACAAACTCCTCCTGGCCCTTGCAGCAGCCATTTGACTCAAGAGCCCACCAATCCACTCTTTTATACCACTGTTCTTATTTGCTACAGGTGTGGCCTGTTAAGATCAGGCCTGCTCCTAATCTTTAGTAATTGGTTCAGCTGCAACTCTTTGGGGAATAAGATTATATTCTATACCACCTTCATCTCCCTACACCCCTGCACTAGGCTGCCATTACTGTCTGCTGCTGCTCTCCTGCTTGCCTGGGCCCTGGACTGTGGCATTCACATTCACTGAAAAAAATCCCTTTGCCCAGGATTTTTCTCCTGGGAAGCTGAGAAGCCTCAGAGAAAAGGAAAACAATTCTTAACTCATTTGCTTCTCCTGTGTTTTGCTCACGTGGAATGCGTTTGGAAATTGTTTACCCACAGGTTGTTCCAGATTGCAAGGCAAGATGTATTCTGTTACCATCTGTACGGCAGTTTTCTTTTGTCAAGTGGGCAGTTTGCCTTATCTCTCTCTGAGTGACCACAATCACATCTGCTGATAACAGCCATTGAATGTCACTGCTGATAAGAACTGATAAGAACTACACCATCCCATTGGGAGATGTGAGCCCAGAGGGAGGAGCCAAGCATTCCTACCCAGATATAATCTGGGGATTCTGGAACACCAGCACAGCTTCTCCACTGGATTGCCCAGAGGAACAGCAGCTGCCTCTTCTTCCCCTGGATCTTCAGAGGAAGAGGCTGCACCTTTCTCCAGGATCCCTGCTCCAGCAGAACCAGCCCTGACACTGCAGGAGGGCTGAGCCACAATTCCAATGGGACTGCTGCCAACAGCCTGACCCACAGTGTGTCAGGTTGGGTTCTGACTCTGGCAGTGTTGTTTTGGTTTACTGCATTGTTTATTTTATCCTTTTATTTTCTTCCCTATTAAAGAACTGTTATTTCCTGCTCCCATATTTTTTGCCTGAGAGCCCCTTAATTTAAAATTTATAGCAATTCAGAGGGGTGGGAGGGTTTCCATTCTCCATTTCAGAGGAGGCTCCTGCCTTCCTTAGCAGACTCCTGTCTTTCCAAACCAAGACAGATTTGTTTCATTGGATTCTGGTGTGAGTTGTTTTGACTCTTTGACCAATCAGGGCCAAGCTGTGTTGAGACTCTGCAAAGAGTCAGGAGTTTTCATTATTATATTTTTAGCATTTTAGTAAGTATATATAAAAATATATATACATAAGTGTGTGTATATATATATATATATAAAAGTATATATATTATTTCATATAATATAGTATTATAAAGTAATAAATGAGCCTTCTGAGAACATAGAGTCAGATTCATCATTCCTGCAAACACAACACTGACCTTTGTGCTGCCTGTTGTGGTTGGGCACAGTGACCCTGTGGGTGTCTCCCCTCACAGAGGAGAGGCCCCGTGGCAGGGACAGCAGCTGTGTCCCCTGGGGTCCCCTGCAGGGCCCTGGCTTACCCGGCGATGGCGTAGAGGCGGCCCCGCAGCACGGTGGCCCCCACGTAGCAGCGCGGCGTGGTCATGCTGGTCACCGTGGTCCAGGAGTCCGTGCGGATGTTGTAGGCCTCCACCGAGGAGAGGTGAGCAGTGCCATCAAACCCACCCACCACATAGATGTGGTCATTGAGCAGAGCCACGCCAGCCCCTGCGGAGAGAAGGTGGCACAGTCACACCCACGAGTGACACCAGCAGTGTCTCTGTCCCTCTGGGAGCCTCTCAGGAACCCCAGCCAGTCCTGAGTCAGCAGAGACCAGGGGGCAACAGTGGGGAGACACTCTCTGTGCCCTGAGGGTGCTGAGGGCTCTCCCATGCCCTGAGGGCACCTGAGCTGGTCACCTTTGCAGCAGAAGAGACACCAGGGACATTGGTAGATGCTAAAGGGCTGACTCTTAGCAGGGGTTAATCCAAGGTTTTATTCAGGGGCTCTGGGGAGCTCCTACACCTCAGGAGGCTGTCGCAGACATCTTTTATGAAAAATCCTTTCCTTAGGATTTTTCCTCCTGAGAAGCTGGGAGGCCTCAGGAACAAAATGTAAACATTGATTATCTGCTGCTGTGGAATGCAACAGGTGGATCTGTGATTGGCCCATGTTGGATGTTTGTAATTAATGGCCAATCACAGTCAGCTGGCTCAGACAGAGAGCCAAGCCACAAACCTTTGTTATCATTCTTTGTTATTCTATTCTTAGCTGGCCTTCTGATGAAATCCTTTCTTCTATTCTTTTAGTATAGTTTTAATGTAATATATATCATAAAATAATAAATCAATCCTTCTGAAACATGGAGTCAGATCCTTGTCTCTTCTCTCATCCTCAGACCCCGGTGAACACGGTCACTGAGGGCCTCCTGCTGAAAGACTCGGGAGATGTGCCAAGGTTCCATTTAAAGGGAGGTGGAAAACCAAAGTAGAAAACATTTTACTAACTAATAAATGACCCTAAGGGATGGGTACTGGGGGATGGACATTTAGGACTGTGTATGGGGCAAGGCTTGGGGGGCTGACCCCTGGCCTCTGGCTGATCACTCGACATCCTGGATCGAAGCTTCTAGATGGAGGGAGGGATGCTGAGTGATTGACAGAGAGCCAGGGTAGGGGTTTGGGGATGATCTCAGCCAGGGAGAGGGATTACACAGGTTAAGGGAGGGGGGTACAGTCTGGGATAAACCATTTGGGAAAAAAACCAGGGATATGAAACAAAATTACTTCAAAGTATTACAAAGTGTAAAAACACACTACAACAGGCAGCCCCAGGCTCGCTGCCACAAGGTGAACAGCTCAATTCCTCCCTCTCCAAAGGACATTTTTTATGCTTGTACCTCCCCTAAAATAGCTGATAACTGTGTCTTCTGTTGTTGTCTCCAATATGAAACATGAAAACACCTCACTCCACCAAACACTGCTGACTCTGTGGCATGGGGGGTCTGGGCAGCACAGCAGCACAAGAGTTTACCTGGGCTGACACCTGAGCACAGGTGTGTGAGCACAGCAGCCCCAGGCCTGCTGTGCTGGCAGGCAGAGACAGGTTCCTCTGGTGCTCTGAGTCCCTGGTGCCACCCAGCTCCTGGCTGTGGCTGCACACTGCTCCATGCTAAGCTGGAGGAGGGATTTCCCTGACATTACTCCTCTGAAGACAAAATGAAAGCTGGTTTCTACACTGCTGCAGAGGCAAAGGTGGCTGGAGCAGCTGCTGAACAGGTGTTCTCACAATGAAAGCAGAAATAATATGCTGCTCCAACTGGGAATTCATGAAAGCAGCAGCAAATAACCCCACCAGCCTTGGTTCCTCGTTGGCAGCCCCTCAGGTACAGCACAGGAGGACACTGTGACATTACCAGGCACTTGGTGGCCTCAGGGGCTCCTGGGAGCACAGTCAGCCCTGTCAGGCTGTCACCACCCACAGGGAACTCTTGCACTGATGAATACCCTGAAGGAAATGAGCCAGCTACCCTGGCATGGATGTGTTTCTTTACAAACAGGGTATAAGAGACTTTCTGTTCCTCTAAACACACCCTGCCTTTCCCTGCCTGTCCTTGCTGAGCACTCAGAACAGCTGGGAATGGCCAGGCTGGCCCAGGGAGCACTCCAGGAGCTTTGGATGAAGAGAGACCAAACCAAGGCCTAATCAGGGAAATTGGTCCAGCAATGCAATGTGGCCAAGGTCTCTGAGAGGTGGCCTCCCTCCAGAACTGTCCTAAGAGGTGAAAAGAAACAAGGAAGAAATGTTCTGTGTGAAAAAGGCAAGATTACTCTTAGTCCTGGTCTTGGAATTCAAACACCTGCACATGGATAAATCTTAGAGGTTTTTTGGGGACAAAAGAATCCTGCAGGGTTCAAGGTCACCAGCACTCAGACCTAAGATGTGAGTAGTTAGGGTTGTTATTACCAGAGTGGCAGCACCAAAACCTGAGCAAAAAAGGGCCCTTGGGCATGTTTCAGACCCAGGCACTCCAGGTCACAGTGCCAAGGAAGGAGCCACTGAGCCAGTGCTGGGGACAAGAGCCTCACCAGGGTCCTGCTGGCTTGTGGCACCAGGGAGCTCATGCTGCAGCCAAGGCACAGCCACTAAAGCCTCCAGCTCCTGTGGGGAGCACAGACCTGGGAAATGCCTTTTGCAGAAAACTTGAACCCTGCTTTTGTCTTGAACTTGGTCTTGCTTGAACTCTGGTCTTGTCCAAAATCAGACTATTCTGGTGCCCACAGCAGGCCCCTTGAGGAAAGCCATCTGATCCTCAAGCTTCCTAGAGATTCATGGATTGACCTCACATGGTGCCTCTGACCTAGCAAAACCTGCAGATCTCATCCTGTGTTTTATCTGTATGGCCTTCCTGGATGTGGAAAGTGCCCAACTCCTAAATCAAGTCCACTCTTGGCAGATAAACCAACACTTAACAGGAACATCCCTGTCACAGGAATAAATATTTAAAGATTGGGGTTTTGGTGAATGCCACTGCAGGCATAAGAAAACTGAAATGTTTTTGGAGCAGAGCCCAGTTTTATTGAGTAGCCAGTACTTGTCTCTAACCAGGACCTGCACAGGGATCACATGGAGCAATGCTGCCCAGCTGGCTGTGAGGGCCAGTTATTGCAAGAAGCAGAGAAAAAGCAACTTCAAAAGGGATTTGGAGAGGGTCTAAGCACATAACTGTAAGCACTGGGAGGCACACAGGGGTGGAGGCACAGAGCAACCTTCCCATGCACACACAGGAAGGGCCAGGGCAGCAGGCCTGAGGCACACAGCCAGAGCAGGAGTCAACACACCTGGGCACACAGGAGCTACAGGAGCCCCACGACAACCCCTCTGAGAAATGAAGGAGAGTTTAAGCAGAAAGATACTCCAAAAGTAGGATTTAAACTGTATTTTTGTCCTAGATACAAGTGCCAACTTAAAGCTTGGATAGAACACCAGGCAGAGAGACAAGTGAAGAGCTGGTGGGGATAATTATGGTGTGAGTGCACCATTTGTGTAAGCCCACTGCTGGGTGACAGTGCTGTGGCAGTGCTGTGACAGTGCTGTGACAGTGCTGGCCCAGAGCAGGGCTCAGGGGAAGGAGCCTGGCAGTCACACCTGCCTTCACTGTGCCCCATGGAGCTGCTGAGCACTGACCCAGTACTGGGGTCAGTCTGTGCCTTGGGAGCTCTTCTCCATGCCAGGCATTGCTCCCAGATGTGGAAGTCATCCAGCATTTCATCAGCCTCCCTGTAACCTGTGACCCTGCCACTGCATTCCTCTGCATACACCTTGGCCTGGGATGGAGGCATGTGAAAATTAATATTTCTCTTGGGAATTCAAGCCAGTAAAATCATCCTTTCTCAAAGCCAACCCACCCACTGGGGCCAGAGCATCCTCCAGGGCAGCAGAACACAGCAGCATTGACTGCTCCCTCAGTGCAGCAGAAACACACTGACCTCAAGGCACTGTGGCTGTGGATGTGACATCTGGTCAGAGAGAGAAAGCTAGATAAGCTTTCCCATGAATTGGTCTGAGGCAGCTGGAGAGAAAGAATGATAGTCAAATACTAAACAATCCACAGGTTGTGTTTGTAGTAACTTGTTTTTCCATAAGGCTGTTTACAGATGAGTGTCTTCTTAATTAGCCAGTGGTGATGGTGGTTTGGGTAAAGGACCAATCAGGTCCCCTATAGTGAACTAGAGTATAAAAAGGAATGGGTTCCTAATAAAATTGTTATTAGCCTTCTGAAAACACATGGAGTGTGTCACTCATTTATCTGTGTCATTTCTGACCCAGCAGTGACACTGTGGGCTCTTACCTGAGCGCTTGGTGGCCATTGGAGTGACATTTGTCCAGTGTCCAGTGTGGGGGTCATACCTCTCAACAGAATTCAGGATGTTCAGCCCATCGTAGCCTCCTGAAACAAAACACAGGAGCAAACCATGAGGTTCACCTGGGGAGAATGTTTTCTGTGCAGAGAGCAGTACCATGCTCTTCTAGTATTGAAATTACAATCGACTTCCAATCCTTAGAATCTGGTTTAAGCCCAGAGAAGAGTAATAAACATAATCCTATTCATACTGGCCCTATCACTGACCCTAAGCATCCTCCTAACTGCACTAAACTTTTGACTCACCCAAATAACCCTGACTCAGAAAAACTATCCCCATATGAATGAGGATTCAACCCCCCGGGATCTGCTCGACTCCCCTTCTCAATCCTCTTCTTCCCAGTAGCCATCCTTTTCCTCCTATTCGACTTAGAAATTGCCCTACTCCTCCTGCAACCATGAGCCACCCAACTACAATCCCCTACCACCACCCTAACCTGAACCTCCTCACTTCTCCTCCTCCTTACCTTAGGACTAGTAGGACAACACAGGAGCAAACCATGGGGTTCACCTGGGGAGAATGTTTTCTGTGCAGAGAGCAGCACCATGCCTGGTGAGCCCCAAGCACAGCATGGCACTGCCATCAGCACAGCCCATCCCGGTGGGGCAGAGCATCCTGCAGCCAGCCCAGAGCCAGCTCTGCCCCACACTGCCCTGGGAGGGCATCACCTCCCCAAAGCAGCAAACCAGGCCAGCCCCATGGAGCTGCCTCTGAGCACGCTGAGGCCACTGCTGGTGCAGCCCTGCAGATGTGCAGCTCCCAGGTCTGTGCTGAGGCTGGATGGTGTAGGCTGGGATCTCTCAAGAGCTGTTTCACAAGCAGATACTACAATCTCTGTGCAGCCCCAGCAAAGGAGCAGTGTGCTGTCATCCACCCTGGGGAACAGCACGAGGAAGAGGAATGAACATGGTTGGTTTATCCAAGGCCAGGTTGGGCAGGGTTTGGAGCAATCTGATCTAATGGAAAGTGTCCCTGCCCATGGCAGGGGGTGGAATGAGATGAAGTCCCTTCCAACCCAAACCATCCAGTGGTTCTATGAAACCAGTGCCTAAGATCTGTGACTCCCCAGGAAGAGGACTGCAACAGAGGTGGGTGCAATGCTGGGCTTGCCTTTTCTGGGGCATAGAAGGTGACCCACAGAAGCTTCAGAGTGCTTTGTCCTCGGGCAATCTCACTTTATTCACAGCTGGTGTGGTGCTCTGAAACTGAAATGACTGCTACAGGAAGAAGCTGGAGAACAGACAGCTCAGGATACATTTCTGGAGCACTACAGCCACCATTGCAGGTGCACCCCCTGTCCCACAGCTACCTGCTTCATCTCTGGGCATTCAGAGCCCAGGCCACACAAAGCCTCAGCTGGCATTGCTTATCCTCCACACTCCTGCCACCTCTCAAATGCAGTATGTGTAAACTGTGTTTAATTTGCAGTGATGTGGCAGCTACAGTCCAAGCCATTGTGATGGGCACAGTGAGGTCAGGCAGCTCTCACTGACACAGCTGTGAGTGCCCAGTGAGGTTAAACCTTTTCTAACATGGACGTGACAGGTTGGGGCTGCTCAGGCAGCACTTGAATGTTCTCTTGGGTAAAAAGGCAGGCTGTGCCCAGCTCAGAGGTGCCGAGGGTACCTACCCAGGCAGTAGATGACTCCATTGGCCACCACGAGCCCTGCTCCCTCCCGTGCTGTCTGCATGTCTCCCAGCATGCTCCACTGGTCGATGTTGGGGTCGTAGCGCTCCATGCTGGTGTGCCGGCGGCTCCCGTCGAACCCGCCCGAGACGTAGATCATGTCTGCAGGGACAGAGGAACCACAGCCAGTCAGCCAGGGACAGAGGGGGCACCAGGCACAGCCAGTCAGCCAGGGACAGAGGGGGCACCAGGCACAGCCAGTCAGCCAGGGACAGAGGGGGCACCAGGCACAGCCAGTCAGCCAGGGACAGAGGGGGCATCAGGCACAGCCAGGGACAGAGGAGGCACCAGGCACAGCCAGGGACAGAGGTGGCACCAGGCACAGCCAGTCAGCCAGGGACAGGCAGCCCTCCAGGGGTAGTTTCACATGGAGCAAAGCTACGGCATGGACTGCAAACCACAGAAAACAGACCATGGCACACCAGGAGCCAAGATGAACCCAGGCTGCTCAGCCTGGCTCACAGGCCCAACAAACAAACACAAGTCCCATCTGGCCCTTAAATCTGCTTCTTGCTGATGGATGAAAGAGAACAAATACAATCCAGCTATTCTTTTTCATGCTGCAGAACTCCTGAAACACTGCCATACCCAAACCAAACCCTGCCCATGGTGAGCTTCATGTCAGTACCTCCCCAAAGCCCTCACTCCTTCCCTGCAGATGTTCCAGTCACTGCAGTGCTGGATGACCACAGCTGTACTGGCTGTCCTGTGCTCACTGTTGCCCAACACTGTCACCACCCTCAGAGCTTCCCACTCCCTAATCTCTCTCAGAGCCCCTTTCCCCCAGTTCACAGATACATGCTGCAGGAATGCAGCGGAGGCAGAGCTCCTCTCAGGATATGTGGGCAAGTTTTCCATTTCTGCATCCCAGTGATGAGAAGGCAGAATCTCAGGCTCCCCTCCTCCCGCAGAGCCAGCCCACTCTTCACACAGCAGCTCAGGGCACCTCAGGCTGGAGCTGAACAGGCTGCTCTGCCCTGGTATTGTAAATCAAAGGTGACTCTGACGAAGGGGAGAGAGAATGATGCATCTGACTCCATCATCAGAAGGCTAATGAATTACTTTACTATACTATACTATGTACATTGTATCTAAACTGAATCTGCCATGCACTCACCCTTGCTCACAACTGCTCACACTGCACTCATCTCTGATTCTCTTGTGACTGTCCCATGACAGTCTGACACACACACACATTCTTGGCCCTGATAGGCCAAGGGAACAAAATACCCTCACTTTGGGTAAACAATCTCCATATTGCATTCTACTTTAGCACAACACAGGCACAACAAGTGAGATAAGATTTGTGTTTTCCTTCTTCTCTGCTTGTCTCACAGCTTCTCTCTGTTCAGAGGGCGTGTGAACACCACACCCTGGCAGTGAGCAGGACATACCTCCAAGGGTTGTGGCTCCTGCCAGCCCTCTCCTCACGTTCATGGGAGCCACAGAGTACCAGATGCCATCCTCATCTGAGGTGTAATCCAGGCACTCCACGGAGCTGAGGCGGGAGCGCCCGTCGTAGCCCCCGATGACGTAGATGCGGTCGTGCAGCGACACCGTGGCCACGTAGCGCCGCTTGCGGGTGATGCTCTGCGACAGGAAAACAACACTGAGGTCAGGAAACAGCACTGGGCATGGAGACCAACCCCTCACAGAAACAACACCGGGCATGGAGACCAACCCCTCACAGAAACAACACTGGGCATAGAGACCAACCCCTGCTCTTCACCCTCTCCTACTGCTCCTTTGGGAAATGACATAGATGTGGTCATGCAATGACATCGTGGCCACGTAGCGCCTCTTGCGGGTGATGCTCTGCGACAGCAAAGCAGCACTGAGGTCAGGAATCAACACTGGGCATGGAGACCAACCCCTCACAGAAACAACACTGAGCATGGACACCAACCCCTGCTCTTCACCCTCTCCTACTGCTCCTTTGGGAAATGTCCATTGTCCCAGGGGAGACAGCTCTATGGATTTAAAGAGCACAGCCTGAGTGACTGTGCCTGCCCCCACCTGGCTGTGCTCTCTTCTCAGGACCATGTCTCTCTGCACTCAGATATTTCACACTAAATGTCACTTATCCTGTGCTGCTGCATAACCCCCAATGCATTTGGGATGATTTTGTTAGCCTCCTATTACAATGGGAAAAAGCAGGGACTCTGAATATTTGATGAAGCTATCAGCCTCCAAAAAAGATCAGAATTTTGGAACACCAGGTGATACTGAGTCTGCCCTGACTGGTGATAGTGAAGAAGAGGCAGTTCTCCACCATTTCACACAGATAAAGGTGATTTTAATTTGAGTAGGAATACTCCTCAGTGCAGGAATTCTCTCTTCCCATTATGCTCCAAAACACTGCAAGCAGTGGGATCATGCAGCAGCCTGAAGACTGCACTGATTACACGGTTCCTATTGACATTCCAATTATCATCACTAACCTTAAAGCTTCACACCCCTTCACTAAGAAACATGATAGCTCTCACTCCCACAGCCAAGATGTGGGTCTCTGCAGGCTCAGCTGATCAGGTCTATGACAACAACCCCCTCTCCCTCAGTCACTCTGCATTCTCCATGTAAATCTCTAAAGAATTTCTGTCAGAAATCCTCAGCAGATTGCACAGGACAGCCCAAGGAGATTGTCATCCAGCTGGTGCTGCAGATCAGTGTTTGCTCACAGCCTGCTCAGCCCAGTGGTGCTCAGAAGCATCCCCTTACCGGCAGGAAGCTCCACTCCTGGGTCTTGGGGTCGTATTTCTCCACCACATCGATGGGGGACTGCTGGCTGCCGAAGCCGCCAATCACCAGCAGCACCTCGTTAGCTCCTGAGGGACAGAGGGACAGCAAAGCCAAGTCAATCCCTTCATAACCAAAGGGTCACCTCAGGGGAACAACCTGGAGAAACTCTGAGCCTTCCCTGGCATGAAGCTGCCTCTAAATCCCTGTTTTTGTCTCGGCTCAGGGACCTAACCTGGCTCAGGCACTCACACTCCCTTGTCACTGTCACATTTTCTGGAAAAATCCCTTTGCCAGGATTTCTTCTCCTGGGAAGCTGAGAAGCCTCAGAGAGAAATGAAAACAATAATTATCTGATTCTCCTGTGTTTGCTGCTTTGGAATGTGGTCTGGAGATCGTTTACCAACAGATGCATTTGATTGGTTTCATGTGAATTGTTTTTACTTAATAGCCAATCACCATCAGCTGTGCCAGAGTCTGAGGAGTCAGTCATGAGTTTTTATTATTCATTCTTGTTAAACCTTCTGTCTGTATCCTTTCTCTTTCTTTAGTATAGTTTTAGTATAGCAGAATAGAATAGAATAGAATAGAATAGAATAGAATAGAATAGAATAGAATAGAATAGAATAGAATAATAAATCAGCCTTCTGGGAACATGGAGTCACATTCCTCATCTCTCACCTCATCCTGGGGACTCTCACAAACTCACTCCCTCTGTGCTCAGTAAGAAAGAGAAGAGAGAAACTCTTCAGAGCACATGGCAGACAGTAGACTGAGGTGTTAGGAGCTGGCTGCTGGAGGGCTGTTTCTCCTAACATCAGAGGCACTTTGAAAAGACAAGCTGCCTCAGAGACAGGTGGTGAAATTCACTCCTTTATATCTCCTTTTGTAGCCTTTCTGCTATTTTTCCCAAACTTCTCACCACTCCACAGAATCTGTAGGAAAATGTCTGCTTCCCTGCAGCCTCCTCTTGGTCACAAGTGACATCCAGGCCTGATTTAGGGGACTTTGTTCACCATGTAACTGAGAAACAAGTCAGGCTGTCTGAAGCTTGGAAAACCAATTAAATATTTTCCCAGGAACTGTCTCTTAAATCTTGTGTATTTTATTTCAAAATTGCCTTCCCTCTACTTTCTCTGAGATGAATTCTCTGAATTTATCTTATTTCCTCCATGACTGTTAATAACAGCTGTGACCTGGAGAGTTGTAACTTCCCCTCCAATACCTGCCTGGAAGCCTCAGGCTTCTGTCTCAGGTTTAGAACAGCTCAGCATCCCCTCCACTCCTTGGTCCTTTCTGGAACAGGAAGTTTATCACTAGAATTTAGGACTGTCCAGCCTTTCATTGCACAAGGACTGAACACCAAGCAACAAACATTTAACAAGACTTTGTCACAAAGCAGAAAAGCTGCCACCTCAGATGAAGAATAATATAAAAAATAACTGGGAAGGATTCACAAGAGCTCCAACATCCTGGAAATCCTCTTTTCCAGTAAGAAAGCTATAAGTGCAATCACTTCAGCTCCTCCCATGAAAGTTAATACATGCCTTGATCACAGTTTAAAGTGACCCATTGCTGATATCAGATGGTATGGAATCAATTAAAACAGCTAGGGCTGAATCCAAAGCATGAACCTCAACAATAATGTGCAGTTTTAACCCATACAATCAGACAATAAAACAGTTTTTTAATGTCTTTTTTATCGAGTGAAGTATTTCAACTAAGAATAAAATGAAATGTGTTTTTTTCTAAAATCATAGAATCTCAAAATGGTTTACGTTGGAAAAGACTTTAAAGGTCATGTCATTCCATGTTCAGGGACAGTTTGCACTATCCCAGGGTGCTCCAAGCCCTGTCCAGCCTGGCCTTGGACACTTCCAGGGATCCAGGGGCAGTCACAGCTGCTCTGGCAGCCTGTGCCACGGCCTCACCACCCTCTCAAGGGAGAATTTCTTCCCTGGATTTCCCCTCTTTCAGTGTGAAACCATTCCTCATTGTCCCATTGCTGCAGTTTCTGATGAAGAGTCCCTTTCTGGCTTCCTTGAGGTCCCTTCAGATACTGGAAGGCTGATTCCATGACAAGCTGAGTTGAAGTGCAGCTCTTTGAAACTGGCACAGGAATTCCCACGAAATGTGCTGAGGCCTGGACTAGGCAGGAACAGCATAACAACATTTCCTTCAGGCCAGAAAAGTCTGATCAGTGTGTCTCTGACAAACCTGATCTGCCCTCCTCCTTTTGTGGTTAAAAGAGGCCACAAAGGGATTTTGGAATCTCTCTCCACCACACGTGCAGCAGTACTGGAGACACACAGGGAGGATTCCTTGCAGGGAGAGTGGTCCCTGCTGGCACTGATGGCAGTGCCCTGGGAGTGCACAGGACACAGGCATGGCACAGAAGCAGCCAATACTTTTCCTTCTTCTGTAGGTCAGTCCTACTTTTATGTTGCTCTTGAGTGCTCACAGCCCAAAGACAAACATTTTCTGTGCAATTCAGTGACCGTGCTTAGTAGAAGTTACAGAAATAAAGGAAGATATCATTTATTTGCCTTAACAAGGCTAGGGAGAAAATAAAAGGCACCTCTGAAGGGGAAGAGGGACATCTCCATCTCCCTCCTTGTTGCAGAATTATTTGTCGGGGATGAGCAATTTGTAGGGTGCAGGGAAAACTTGGGACTCAATGTGAGAACAGCAAGCTTCGTCTATTAAGAAAAGCATCAGACACTTGCACAACAAGTAATAAGCTCATAAATATTCTGTAATTTACACTGTCTATTAGCTACACTACAACATCAGCTCTTCCCCATTCTTTAAAAGTTACATCTCTCTTTTCTCATATCTCTTTCACTATTTGTTATCATACTACAGCTAGACTCAAAGACACACTATCTTGCAAGTACAAAACTTAAAATTAGCCACAGCCTTGTACTTTTCTACTTCTTAGCTACTCTCCCAACACCTCCTTGCACCTTCCCCTGTTCAATTTTCTGTGGAAGCTTGCTGTCACTGTAAGGCAGCTGCCACTCACCTCACAGGTCTACTTTGGACTCTGATTCCTACCTCTTCAGACAGGAAGAAACTCCCATAGTTCTTGGACAGCTGCATGCTGGGACAAATGTATCTGCAGGCACCAGGTACTCAGGAGACTGGTTTTGAGGCCACAGCAGGGCCTGGGATTAAAGGCAATCAGCTTGTCCCCACACTGGCACTAAACAATCATACTCTATAAAAGAGACACCTATGCCCTTTGTCCAGTCCCCTCTCTGTCCACTGGGGACCATGGCATGACAAATTACTGCTGTGAAGAACACCAACACAGTCACAAGGCATTAGAAAAGGGCTAACACAACAGCTGCCAGTGCCCTGGCCCCTCTCAGGCCCTTTTCCTGCTGCTCACCCAGACGTGCTCGTGTCCTGGGTCCCTGCATCTGGCTGCGGAGCTCGGGCCGAAGGTGGAATTTCTTGGCTTCGTCCACGAGGTCTCTGCACTGCAGGCTGCAGCGGATGAAGGGCTGGGAGGGGAGAAACATGAGTCACTGCTACATGCAATGTATTTTAAGAAACCTCAGAAGAACTGTCCTAAAGCCAACTCTCATCAGCTCAGACAGCATGAAAAGGACTCGTGTGCGGGCCTTGGGAAATGCAAAGGGAACTGAAGATGCTGAGCAGATCTGGCTCCATCCTCACAGTCTGGCACTGAAAGCTCCCTAAAGAAAATGGCTGCATTGGAACACCAAGGAAAAGCCACTTCTGCTCCATTTAAGCCAGCAGAAGAATGACTAGGAAGGGGACTGGCAGTGAAACCACACTTGTTCTGCCCCACATAACCTGTCCTGCACCTGCCATTGGACAAGAGAGGCACAGCACAGCACAATGAATCTGTTTAGCTGATTTACTGCCCTGATCACTGTGCACACGGGACATGGAGTTGTGGAGAGGCAACAGGAACACTGAGGTCTTGTTGAAGAGTGAGGGTCATCCAAGAACAGCCTCATCTCCTTGAACAATGCTGTGTAATTCCCTTCCCTAGCCAAGGGCCTGGACCAACCTCCCTTCAGCTCAGCACTCATTTTCCCATGGCTGTTGGGTGTACATGCTGCTTCAGCAAGTTCAGATTTACCTCTACAGGCTCCTGGTGTCTGTGTGAGGCAGCCACATGGGGCCAACACTCCACTCTCCACACGGCCTCAAGCTGAGGACGTGCCACCAGTGTGTGGCACCGCCAGACTGGACAGGTCACCCTCCACATTCACTCTGAGAGCTGAGGGCTGTCTCAGTGACACACTCTGTCTCAGGCTGGATTTGGAGCAGATCTATTTGTTCTGGTACCAGTCCCTTTTCCATTAGCTTAAATTTCAGTTTGAAGGGGACCACGACAATCTGACTGAACACCCTTTAGCTCTGGCACAACCTAACGCAAGAGCCCATTAGGTTGTCCTGATTTAACAAAATCCACAATCTATCACATCTGAGATGACTGTTGATAAATCAGCCTTTTCCTGACATAGAAAAATGTCTGTCATTCACCATTCAGCACCTGTCAGGTGACAAGGACTGGTGACCCTTGAGTACATCCCATCACCATCTAACCTGAAGGCTGGTTTGACCTTCTCTGGGCCTTCCTTTGAAATCTTGCCTGGGGTCACTTCCTGTCTGGAATTGAATTAGCACTTAAAAGCTTAATTGTCAATTTGCATCATCCCCATTTTGGGCTGCCTCTGCAGCACCCCAGAACACAAAGCAGCAGTGTTAGCCATGGCTCTTGGCTGTGTGTTGGTCCTGCACCCACACAACTGCTGTCTTTCTCACTCAGAGGTACTTGCTGGCCATCTGCACCTCAGACACCTTCTGAGGAGCCATGACCTCCTCGAGATCAATGCCAGCAATCTTCAGCCTGGGGAAGAGGACGTGCCAGTGCTTGGGAATGAAGGCAGAATGCACTTGGAGACTGTAAGGGATGACAACAGAAAGGTGCTGTGGGTATCTGCAGAGACAGCTGACTAATGGCTCTGGAGAGGGCACCCTGGGGCTGCTGGCACAGCAAACAGCTCAGTGTGACAGCAGCGCTGGGCTGAGCAGGGACAGCTGCACAGTGTCACCAAACTGCAGCAGAGAAAGGGCTCTGCAGCCGTTCTGGGGCCAGCAGAGGCCAGGCAGGAGCAGCAGTGGCTGCCACACTGTAGCAGACTCCATAGAATTGTCTAAGACCCCTTGGAGGGCTGAGACTTAACAGTAGGAATTGCTGAGTCATGATGAGACAGCAAAATAAGCTCCTGTCTCCTGCCCCTCGGACCCCAGCTTATCTCTGCAACCCCATAGGTCACTTTCCCCTAACCCCCACTACTGGACAAGTTTGGATCCCTCTAAAAAGGGGCTGTTTAGCCCATTTGGCAGAAGAAGAGCCGTCACTGGAACCCTTCACAGACCCCTCAATAAAACCATCCCTGTGGAACGACCAGGACCTCTCCTTCTCCTCTCTCTCATCTGCTTCTTCCCCGAGCCCATCGGTGCCTTGGCAAACAAGAGCTGAAATCCTGGGAGAGCTGATAATCACTAAAGAGCTGAAATCCACTGAGCTTGCTTAAGGCAGCAGTGGCTATGAGCAGCCTGGGTATTTGGGCACTGTCTCCAAGAGGCACTGAGCTGTCTGGGTAGCACTGCCTTGCTGGGGGCAGAGCCTGCTCTGGGGCAGGGGGCCCTGGCCGTACCTCGGTGTCGATGACGTCGGTGATGTAGCGCGGCGTGAGCAGCGGCATCCGCACGTACTGCAGCAGCTCCGGCAGCGACGCCTCACGCTCCTTCTTGGAGTGCTTCACCCAGTTGATCACGGCCTCGAACACCGGCTCCTCCGAGTCCACCTGCACACGAGGCACATCCCGATCAGGGGCAGCACAGCAGGAGCCACTGCCATGGAGCACAGAGTGCTCAGCTGCTGCACTGCTTCACAGCCAGCAGGGGAGCGGGACACTTCAGCTATGAGTGCCTTAGGGAAAGCCCCATAACCACAGTGAACTCCCTCACTTTCTTTTCCTTAAACCTGTGTTCGCTTTTTCCCCTGCAGCTGAGATCAACCACGGGCAGTGCAAGTCCCAGAGCAGGGAGTGCTATGGTGCAGAGCAGAGCCTGCAGCTGAGAGCTCCATCCACTGTCAGTGGGAACTCACAGGACAGCTCCCCCAGTTCTCTGGAGCAGGAGCTGTGATACTGCAAAATTCCAAGTGCTATCAAAGAGATGATTAAATCATGTTTCCTTTGCACAGCAAAGTGTCTGCCCTAGGCCCTGGCAGCCCTGGGCCTATGCACTGCCCCTTGGACACTCCAGCCAGAGCAGGTACATTTAAGGTTTCAACCCACCTTTTAAAAACTACAAAGGATTTCAGAGTGGAAAATCCCAGGGCATGAATGCTACTGTTTATTTCTACTGTTTATTTTATTTTATCACTAGTTTATTTCTGTCTCCATTTAGGACTAGCATGTGCTGGTGCTTACACCACTTCTGGACATTACACTGACTAAATCATCCAAATTTGATCCTGTAATGAACCACAGATGCTTTGGACACCTATGATTACCAAAAGCAAAAGAATTGTGAATATATATATATATATATATAAAAGAATTATATATTACTTATTACTTATATATATAAGAATTATATATTCCTTAGTACTTATATATATATATATAAGAATTATATATTACTTAGTACTTATATATATATATAAGAATTATATATTACTTATTACTTATATATTACTTAGACTTTGTTTTCTTTTTGCACATCTATCAGATCATCCAACGTAAAAGGAAATCAGACATGAATTTATTATCACACAGTCTGTTAACTGAGACTAAATATGAAGATAAAAGAAGAGCCTGTGATGAAAGGACTGAGCCTTCCCACCAGCCTATGACTGGTCCCCTTTGAAATCCAGTCTGAAGCTGTCAGGCAGAATGTTTTGAAGCAGGGAGTCACAGAGGTTAATTATGTAAGGCATTCTTCTACACCATTGTTTTATATTTGTTACATTGTAATTTGGAATGGCCTCTTTCTCTTGGAATTACAGGGGAAGGACAATTAGAGCTCACAAAAGGAGAGCGGACTAATGTATTGTTTCCAATTTCCCCACCTCCTCTTTAAATGCAATAATCCTGTGTTGATTTATTCCCTTCTGAACTGAATGTCCTCAGATATATTTAACAGCTTTACCATTCATTGAATCATTTATGTTTTCTGATAAATGATGAGTAACACTAAATGCAGGATCACACTGAGGGCCTGTCATTGCACTTCTTGAGCAGCCCAGAGTTTTTCTGAGCGTGTTCTCTTACCACACTCGATTCCACACAGCAGCTCTGTGCTAGCACAGCAGGAGAGAGATCTGCTCCTTATCCCACACTGGTCTGGGCTGGAAGGGACCTTAAAGCCCATCCCATTCCACCCCTGCCACGGGCAGGGACACCTTCCACCAGACCAGGCTGCTCCTGCTCCTTGGACACTTGCAGGGATGGGGCAGCCACAGCTTCTCTGGGCACCCTGTCTCAGCATTCTCACAGGAAATAATTTCTTCCCAACATCAAATCTAAATCCCTCCTCTTTAAAACTGTTAATCCTTGTCCTATCACTCTCTGCCCATGTAAAAAGTCACTCTTCCTCTTTTTTATAAGCCCCTTTATAAGGTTTCCCTGCAGAATCCTCTTCTCCAGGTGAACAGCCCCAGCTCTCCCAGCCTGGCTCCAGCCCTCAGAACATCTCTGTGGCCTCCTCTGGACCCTCTCTAACAGGTCCCTGTGTTTCTTGTGCTGAGAACCCCAGACCTGGACACAGCACTCCAGGTGAGGTCTCACAAGGACAGAGAAGAGGGGGAGAATCCCCTGCCCTATCCTACTTGTCACATGTTCTTAAGGTACAATAGTGCATGACCAACACACTGCCTGCTGCAAGGTCTGATCCAGCCCTTCCAATCCACAAGGAATGTCACCTTTCCTGAGCAGATCATCCAAGAAACTTGGCTGGGTCAGTCTGAAGTTCCACATTATTTTCTGCTCCCAGTAGCATCACAGAGACCTCAGCCCCTCACAGCACAAAACTGCAGCCTGTCAAACACCAAGCACACTCAGCTCCCTCCACTGCAGATCCCAGCCAGAACTGCCTTACATGCTTCTTCTCAAGCAGCCTCACTAACAAGGGGATGTTGGCATAGCTGAAGACAACTTTCAAGGAATACATCAACAATTCTCCTCTGGCTATCCCTGTACTGGCTTTTCAGGAATCCCATCACAGATATCCCATACTTTGCTTCCAAGCATTCCTGTGCCCCTGAACTCTGAGCAGTGATTGCTCCTTTCCATTGCACTGAACATCACCTCTCGACAAAATCCACCTCAACAAATAGTCAAGCTCCCTCATCATTACCAGGGAATGTTCAACTCATTCATAGAAAAGTTGGAAATTGTATTTGACATGTTCCAGTCACATAGCACACCCTCCAGAAGCTCACCTTCAGGGAACTAAATCTCCCTGTAACCTCTGGCAGAGTCAGACCACCCTGCACCATCCCAGGATTCCTTGTGCAGCAGGCAAACAGAAATTAAAGCTTGAGGCTATTTCTGAAATGTAGGCATTGGGACAACTTATCTTCTCCAGGGAAAGGAGGGAATGAAGGGACAATAACTCTGCAAAGGGAACTAACTCACTGTGGTTGACTTGCAAGAAACACTTGTGTGACAACAAATTCTTACAGAGAAGCTACATGGTACTGATAAAATTACAAACTAGCAAAAAGAAAAATAGATGCCTCCTGAAAATTAAATTTCAAATTCAGGAATTGTGTGAGGAGTCCATCCCAGGAGTATGGACTAATTACTGACTGGTTTCTATGTTTTATTTCAATGCTTTGCACAGTAATGGTACTTTTCAGGTTTTACCTGAATTTCATCACACTTGATGAGCTTTTCAACCTCTTCTTGATTTAAGAGGATAAACTCTTCATGCTGAACCACCTCTGGAAAATGTTTCTGGCTGAAGACCTCTGCAGCTTGCATTAGATCCACACAATTGTGTGTCTCAGCAAAATCCCGAATGCCCAAACAATTTGATGGATCCAGCTGGCTTTCTAGAAACTCACAGCAAGCTTGTTTCACACCTATGGAAGATTGGAGGGGTGAATGAGCACTGCACACTTACTATCAATCCACTGCTTTGGCAAGGCCCTCAAAAAAGAAAGTTCTAAGCAATAACGAAAATCCAATTCAAACAACAAGTAAAAGTACTGCAGAAACATCCACATGCATGTATTGCTTTGGAGACTGGAGACTCTTGGAGCAGCCAGACCACGTGTTTGGGCTGGTGTGAGCTCTGGCTGTTCTATTCCAATGAAAAAATTACATCAATCTGATACTAGGAAGACTCCAATGTGAGTTATACTCAGCTTCATGGATTATAAACCACTAATGTGTCTGCCAGTGGATATGGCACCAGATTTCTAGGTCTGTGATAACTTTTAGGTAAGCTGTCTGGGATTTTGGATAATTGTCCAGGACAGCTCCACAAGTGCATGTGCAATGACAGCAACCAGTCTGTTACTGACCCAGACACACTGTGAGGGCAGGTCAAATGACATCTAGGATTGCTTATTATAATAATCTAACTGAGCTGTAACATTTATGTGCTATACAGCTCACAATTCCTCTTGGGAATCCTCCTGCAGAAATACAGTAGCCCAAAGAATGGAACCTGTTTTACCATTTTGTTTTGCACCCAAATCTGTTCCTCTACCAATGAGACCACAGCACACAAGAAAAGAGAAGTTGGACATAACTACTTATAAATATCATTCTTCCCCCAGTCTCTCTTCCATGCACAGAGGGACAAACAAACCAAATCTCTAAACAGCAACAATGATGCAATTTGTGCTAATCTTTCAATTACCTTTCAGCTGAAGCAGACATGCTGCTGGAAGCAATTCTTGGACGTTTTCTACTGTCACATGCACAGTTTCTGTATATACAAAGTCCAGCAGGATTTCCATGGTGGAGGCTGTCAGGCCCTGGATATCCACACAGGGTTTATCCTTTTCTGAGAGCTGTAAATCAAAAGGGAGACACAGCTTTATATTTCATTAATGTGATCAGAAAGCCCACAACTCTCAGCAGGTTTGAAAATAAGATCTGTCAGAGCTTTCAGGAGAGATATGTCCTTTCTATTCTGGTGCTCACTGAAAGGATACAGGGAAGGAGGGAATTTCCCTACAGAATTTACTTACAGAAATGAGTAAGAGACAAAAGTTCTTTATGGATCAAAAGGACAGTCACACAGCACAGTAAAACCTGTGAGCTGAGATCTGAGTCAGCAGAGATCTCATGTGTCACCTGTGCAAGACAACTAAACTCTCCTCCATGCAGTACTGCAAGGGAATTCCCCCCTGAGCTGGATGTGTGTGACATGCTGCAGTTCCCATGCAGCCTCCATCTGTGTTGGCCCAAACCAGGTTCTTTCACCTTGTGTGAAAGAGGCCAATCCAAACCCAGAGTCTGGGTATTTGATTCATCTCACTTCAGTAAAGAAAGGGGGGCTGGGGGCCAAAGCCCCCAAATCCCCAAAGGCAGCCTGTTTACTATTAATACATTTTAGCAAACAAAGGCATAATGTTCATTGGGGTCTGAGGCAATATATCATGTTGTGAATTGTAGGATACATCATGATATGAACAGTGCAATGGGGAAGAAGGTAAGGGAGCAGAAGTCTATTTTTAGGCTGATGGGGATTTTGAAGTTTATAATGAATTTTCATTCTCAGAAGGAGGTGAGGCTTTCTGTTCCAGAGTGGATGTAGATTGCTACTGGGATTAGGCTGATCAAGAAGGAGGTTTTGACTGTGTTTGTAATTGTGTTGGGGGTGTTCTTGAGGCTGTTGGATAGAAGTGGAAATAGGATGAGGGTGGAGAGGGTTACTAGGGTTAAGAGTAGTTCTCTTATTGATTAGCCTTCTATATTCTATTGGTTAACCATTCCCTTGCTTCTGATGCTAATTAGTCCCATGCTCAGTCTCCCTCTTCCTCTGGGTCAGAGGACTTCTGCAGTTGGTGGCTGTGAGTCAGCAGCTTGGACGTGCCCCTGCCAGCATTACCTTCTGCCCATTCAGAGCTGAACTCAGCACAGCTGCTGAGCTGGCTTTATCAATTTCTTCCTTATTTTGGGAGGTTTGCCAAGTGTCTCTGTGGCCCAGAAATTTGGCTCCTCTGTGCCCCCTATCAGTAGGACATCCTTCTGCCTGAGCTTTGGTAACTTCTCCCTGGGCATGTCCAGCCCTAAACCTGACCAAGTCAATTCTACTGACTCATAATTTTCCTTTCCAACACCTGGACATCTTCACCACTCTTCTCTAAAACCAAGCCAAAGAAAAAGTTTTCTCAACTTGTCAGTTTCCTGATACATTCTTCAAGCTTGTGGTGAACTTCATTCCTAAAATGAAACAAAGTAAAATGACACTGTGCAGTGATGGCACTCACACAATCCAGGCTTTGTCCCTCGACTATTTAATCACCTGTATGATTAATTTTGGAATAATTATTTTTTCCAAGGAACATTATCCTCTCAATGGTCAATCCTTGGGAACAGCAGATTCTGTGAATCCATCAAATTTGTACAAACCAGATTATATTTCACAAAGCATCAGTTTCATGGTTCAGTGCCTCCAGCACAGAGCTGCTGGCAGAGCACCTGATGATTCCTGACCAATGGACTGGCTGGTGGGCTCACTGATCACACCCTGCACGTTGCTGCCAGCTCAGCAGCATGGCTGCACCTCAGGAGATAATGATCTTCCTGTGGCATGCTGCAAAACCAGCCCCTGGCTGCTGGAGCAGTCAGCACCAGTGCAAGCACAATGCATGTGAAAGCCCGTGGCTTCTCTTGCCAAGAATGAACCCAAAGTTGGTACAGCCAGTTGGGCAGAGGCTCAGGGAGCAGAAAGCATGGCCAAACATCATCACTGAGCTTCACATCTGCCACAGCTGGGGAAAAAGGAGGTGACACAGAAACAGAAAATAAGAGCAGTGGAAGCTCCTCCTGCAGAGGCATTCCATGACACAGCACAGATGTCTGCTGGGACTGAGCCCTGTCTATCATGCAGAGACACACTTGCACAGAAGTACAGGAGGTAAGGATGACCCTTGAAGGAATTTGAGGGAATTCAAATCTCTTGACTCAGTGAACAATCTCTATGGCTTCCAAAGTTGGGAAGGAACAGCAAATTACCTTGTCTGACCTGCTGTGTGACAGGCCAGGCATTGCATTCAGAAGCTAAAACCAGTTCCTGCCTTGGGCTGGACAAAACATTCCTGAACCAAGACTAAGCTGTTTGTTCCACAAAGGACACAGGTGCCACACAAGTTCAGAACTGATCAGACAAGATATTCAGGTGATTCTAATAAGCAAATGAAGACATAGGCCATACATATTTAGGATCAAAGATGTTACAAACTTCTATTTAGCTGTAAGCATCAGTTCTTCACACATCAGCTGGAGCTGATAAAGAAGCTCCTGACCCACAATCAACCAACCATGCACATACTCTTTTTATATTGGTGACCACAACACAAACCACAAGGACAACACCAATACCATACAGATTATCACTTCCTGCTTCTCTTGTACTTCTGCTGCACTCCACTGCTTGGTTGTTATTTTGCTCACTTTACTCACATGCAAAGAATGCCCAGGAGGAAGGAAGTATTTTATGTAAATTCATCTAATGTGTGTGATGCGGAATTGGGATCCTAACATCATACCTTAAAGAAGGGTCTCATGTGGAGACAATTTGATTCTGAACACAGAATCATGGATTGGTCTAGGTTGGAAGGGACCTTCTGTGGACCCTCTCTGTCAGTTTGAAGCCATTTCCCTTTCTCCTGTAACCCCAGTGAAAACAGTGTCTCTCCATTTTCTTGTTGGTTCCCTTCAGGTACTGGAAGGCCACCCCAGAGCCTCCTCCAGACTCAACAATCCCAACTCTCTCAGCCTTTCAGACTCATGAGGACTCTGACCTGAGCTCCAGCATTGGAGAACTGCCTGCAGTGCTCAGTGCTGGGCTGCTGGGACACAGCCAGTCCCTGCTCCATCCATGCAGCCACATCCTTGGACTCAGAATGCAAAATGATGGTCATACAATGCAACCAACACACGGGCCAGGCAGCTTTCCTCTCCAAGGTGTTCACTGGTTACTTCTGAGGTTGCTCAGCGGCACCAGCCACATCTCTGCTGTCACAATTTCAGATTGGTTTCCTACTTTGCTGTTTAATGTCAGAGCTGTGCTGACTTTCCCTGAAGGGAGTAAAGCAGCCCACAGATAGGAAGTGTGCAGCAGTGCAGATCCCCAAATCAACCACAGCATCCAGGAAAACAGCTAAGGACAGTCACCTCCAGGCCTCAGGAGTGTTGCCTCAAGATACCTAAGGTGCTGAAAGCCTTAAGGCAGGGGCTGAGGTTACAGCTCTTTTGTGAGACACAATGTTGCTTTCTCCATTCCACCCACAAATCATTCTGCTGGGTTTGGCTGGGGTAATTTATTTCCCTCCCAGTGGCTGGCATGGGGCTGTATTTTGGATTTGTGCTGAATGCAGGGATGATGATGGAGATGTTTTTGTTATTGCTGAGCAGTGCTCACACTGAGCCAAGGCCTTTTCTGCTTTTCACACTGCCAGGCTGGCAAGGGGGCTGGGGGTGTGTGGGGAGCTGGGACAGGTGACCCAAAGTGACCAAAGGCACGTCCAGGCCATTGACACCATGCTCAGCACATAGAGTGGGGGCAGAAGGAAGGAGGGCAGGGATGTTTGCAGTGATGGTGTTTGCCTTCCCAAGTCACTGCTGTGTGTCCTGGAGCCCTGCTCTCCATGGGATGGCTGAACACCTGCCCAGGGAGTGAATTCCTGGGTCTGCTTTGTTTGCACATGTGACTTTTGCTTTCCATATTAAATTGTCTTTATCTCAACCCGTGAATTTTCCAGCTTTTACCCTTCTGACTCCCTCCCTGATCTTGCTGGTGGGGGAGCAAGCACGGGGCTCTGAGGGGCTTGGCTGCTGCCTGGGGTTAAACCACAACAATCAAGCAAGAGAATGGGTCTGAAATTTTGCAACTCCTTTCTTACCCAAGGCTACTTCTTGTTTTTGCCCTACTAATGCAGATACACAAAAGTACTCTGGAATAAGCCCCAATTTCTTCTCACAGGGGGAGAGAAATGCTGGCATGAAAGTGCTAATGTGTGGCTCACTGTACCCTGGAGAGCAATCACAGCACAGAGAAGCTGACCATGTAAGAACCTGGAAACACCAGTTGTTTACTTTCAGAATAATATTTCTCTGTTCTGGGGGAAAAGAACCCTTCAATTTCTAGAACACAGCCTCCAAGAGAAGACAGAACAGTTTCCTTCTGAGGTGGAGCCAGTAATCAGCTCTTAAAAGATCCCAAGTTATGTTAACTTGGACAAACAAAGACAAATGCCAATGCACAGCCAAGATCCAGGGGAGATAAAACTGCTCTGCAATTTTCACTACAAGGAACAACCCTGCAGGTAAAACTGATGGTGTTTCAGTGCTCCCACACTGCTCAGCACAGGGGCAAAGCAAAGTGTTGTAAAAAGCCTGGGCTTCATCAGGTGATCAGTGGCTTCTCCTCATGATGCAAAACAGCAACAAAAAATGGGAAGGAATTAATACTAAGCTAGACTGAGAACTTCTTAAAATGTTAAAAGTCAGAAGTGAGAGAAGGAAGGAAACTTGAGACACAGAGAGGCAAAGGCAGCTCTTTATGACAACAGTATTGCTGACAGTCAGTTGTACTGGCTATGCACAGATGTGACACCAGGAATACTGTGTGGCATAACCCCAGGAGAAAAGGTCAGGAATGCCATGGCAGAACCCCAACATCAACTCTGAGCAAAGCCTTGTGCAGCCCACCCTGGCACATCAGAGCCAAGCAGTCCCCAGAGCTGCAGGAGGCAATGCATGGACTGCTGAGGAACCCTGGCAGGGGCTGTCAGCCCATGACACCACACACACACACACACACACACACACACACACACACACACACCCACACCCTCTGAGCTCCCTGGAGTCCCTGCCTGGCCAAACCCTGCACCCACAAGTGCCTGGAGAGTGTCCAAGCACTGTCCCATCACAGCCCTGACACACACAGGAAACATGGCCACTCTGAGGCTCACCAAGCTGCCCCTTCCTGGAAGGAAGTGTCCCACAAACACTCTGGAATTGTTGCCCCTTGGCAGGTTGGGCACTTTAGGGTTTCCATAACAAAGAAACAAGTTTGGAAGAAACACAAACCAAGCAAAAGAAAAGAAACCCTTAAAGCAGAGGCATTGTGGGAACATGAGAGAGCAAGCAATTCTGCCCACTGAGCACAGCTGCTTTCCCAGGAAGAATTTAATTTCCTAGGAAGATTCCCATGTCTGAAAGAAGGTCACAATGATGTTACAGTTAACAAGAGTGTAATAAAGCAAGGAGAGATAGCCCAGACCCAAAGCACAGCAACCCCCAGCCTTTGTTAGCAGCCACAAAGAACATTCTGGAGCACATGGAGTGACACTGCCAAGAACAAGGCCAGAAGTCAAAAGCACTGACAGGAACGTGGATGCAAACCCAGAGAAGCAGAGACACCCCTGTACTGCTGAGCACCTAGAGCTACTGGAGAACAGAGAACTTGAATCTGCTTTCTGTATTTTCTTCATCTAATTGCATTCCTTTATGCAGAGAAAGAGCACAAACCCGAAGAATTTACAAATTTCATGAAGATATGCACAAAAAATTATATTAGTCTGAGGTCAGGACACACATGCATCATTCTGGTTTCTTTGCACAGGACTGTAAACACCTGCTGCCCTGACAGCACTGAGATAAGTGGGCACACAGAGAGCTCTGCCACAGCCTTCGTGCCTGGGTAAAACAAAGAAAAAAATCACTCTCTGCTGCAATGACTCTTGGGCTAGCAGGGAGGGCTTTAGGACCTGTGAGCTACTGAACAATGTTTCTCCCTGCTCATGGGCAAGGTGGCAGGATAAGGAAAGCATCTTCCATAAGAAAAAGCTGCAAAGATTGACTCCAACTTATAAAGACAAAGCCAGGCAAAGCATCTGACATTCAGCAGTGCCAGCTCCAGCTGAGGCAGTGCCTGTCAGTGACTCAGGGAAACTGCACACAGGTAGTGCAGGTCTCACAGAAGGGCTGAGAGCCAAGGTGCTCACAGGTGACATGTGCTGGGTGGCCCAGAGCCACCCCAGCCCCAGTGACACCCCCACACAGCCCAGCCCTCAGCCAGTGCCAAGGGCAGCCCAGAGCATCATCAAACACCCTCCCTTGCACTGCAAGGGCTGCCCAGAATCCCCAGCACGGCTCCCACAGCGCTGTGCCAGGGCAGGAAAGATGCCCGGAACCACGGAAACCACAAATCAGCACTAGAAAAATAAAGAAATGTATCAGAACTCTCTGGATTGGCAGCTCAGCCTGGCAGCTCCCTGGGCACAGGGTGGTCACAGCAGACCACGAATCAAGGCCACAAGCTCTTAACTTCCCATCAGGTCATAATAAATGGCTCTGGGGCAACCATAAGACACAGAATCACCTCGAGGGGCTCCAGGGCCACCAGGACAGAACCCAGAGGGCTCCAGGGCCAGCATAGGGGGATTCACAGAGACCAAGGGCCACCATGGAGATATCCAGGGCCACCATGGGGGTTCCTGAGGCACCCACAGCCACCATGAAGGGATCAAGAACCACAACGGGGGCATCCTGAGCAAGCACGGGGAGTATCCAGCGGACTCCAGGATCACCACCAGGGGATCCTGGGCCCCCACGGGGGGATCCTGGCCCAGCTGCTGAGCAGCTCAACAGAGAACAGCCCAAGCACTGGGCGGCCCTGCCTCCTCCACCCACGGAGCACCCAGGGCCGGCGGCAGCACCGACCTCGCTGGTGAACATGGCGCAGAAGTAGTCGCTGCAGGCGGCCAGGACGATGCGGTGGGCCGGGAAGTCCTTGTGCTCCACGCGGAGGGTGACGTCGCAGAGCGTGTTGCTCTTACGCAGGGCGTTCATGGCGTTGAGGATGGACTTGGCGTGGGAGTTGGTCATGATGTCCTTGGGGGGGGCCATGGCGCGCGGCACCTGCGGGCACAGCCAGCACGGCCACATGGCACGGCGCCCGCCGCCGACAGGGGGCGCTGCCGCCGCGCCGCCCTCAGCGCCCGCCCTCAGCGCCCGCCCCGCCCGCCCGGCGCCCCCGCCCACCGCGACCCCGCGCCGACACCCGCCCGGAGCCGCCAGCTCAGCCCGGCCCGGCCCGGCCCCGCCTCACCCCGCCCTGCCCCGCCCGGTCCCGCTCGGCTCGGTTCAGCCCGGCCCGGCCGCACTCACCGCCGCGGGGAGAGGTCCCGGCCCGCACACCTCGCCTCCCCCCGCCCTTCCCTCTCCCCCTGCCGCGCGCTCTGATTGTGTCATCGCGCCGCGCGCACAGCGCCCCGCCCCTGGGTGCCGGGCGGTTGCCGAGCAACGAGCCCGGGGCGGGTCCCACAGCGCCCCCCAGCGGCCCCCGAGGGACCCGCAGGACACTGAGGGGCGGGGGGGAACGGAGCTGAGGGAGCTGGAAAGGGCTCAGCCTGGAGAAAAGGAGGCTCAGCCTGGAGAAAAGGAGGCTCAGGAGGCTCAGGGGGCCCTTCTGGCTCTGCACAACTCCTGACAGGAGGGGACAGCTGGGGGGAGCTGGGCTCTGCTGCCAGGGAGCAGGGACAAGAGGAGAGGGAGCGGACACACAGGCTGGGCTAGGGCAGGTTCATGTTGGATACTGGGGGAAATTTCTTCCCTGGAGGGGGGGTCAGGCCCTTGTACAGCTGTCCAGGGCAGTGGGCATGGAATAGTGGAATCACCATGCCTGGAAGCGTTCAAAATATGTGTGGAGATGGCCCCTGGGGATATGGTTTTGTGGTGAATATGGCAATGCTGGGGGAGTGGTTGGACTCCGTGATCTTAGAGGGCTTTTTTGACCTCAATGATGCTGTGATTCCATGATTCTGGGTTCCCTGCTGCAGTGCTCTGAAGCAGAGCCCTCACAGAGCCCTCACAGAGCCCTCACAGAGCTGCCTCTTTTCCCTGGTGTGGCTCCTGCCGGGTGAATCCCTGGATCTGGCTCTGCCAAGCTGGGAGCCAAGCTGGGAGCCAGGCACCGGCAGGCACTGCTCTAGAATCCCAGGATTTTAAAATTAATACTATTTTTGAGCTCTTCCCACACACAGAACTCAACATCTCCGGCAGATCGCCTCCAGCTGACAGCCCTGAGCCGCCTCCGCTCCCCTCCTGCCCTCGAGCTTGCTTCCAAGCCTGCCTGGGGATGAATTTTAAAACCTGAATCCATACATACAGTCAGGTGCACAGTCATTGTCAACAACCTGAGATAAATTCCCAGCTAAACGTAGAACAGAGTATGACTTAAGAAATCTGTACATCGAGGTTGAGATATTATCCTGGCCTGCAGGCTGATCATTAATTCATAAGCTTTGTCCTCCAAGAACCAGGGTCAGTGTTTGGAGGCTGTACATGGAATGAGACTTTGGAGGATTTGTTTGACCTCAGCCATGCTAAAGAAGCAAATGATTGGCAAGACCCAGCAGCCAGAAATGAGAATCCAGTGTTTGGCAAGGAGGGCAGTTTACCACTGCCTTCAGAGCTGCAGATGCTCTGCCACGAGGGATTTTTGAGTCAGCAGCACATTGTTCTCTAGATCCAACTCAAGCAGAAACTGTTGTTCTGGAGGCAGGTACCAGTATGTGTGTGAGACTGCATCATCCCTGTTCCTCTGGGAGCTCAGAGTCAGGAGGGATGTGTGTCCAGGGTGTGAGAGCAGACTCAGTGCATGGGAGATACAGCGTGGAGGAACAGAGGAAAGAGGCAGCATTTGCCTGCTCTGTGCTTTCTGTGCACCTCATTTCCCAACAGTCAGCCTCTGTGCTCACCTGGACTGATTGTCCAATGCTGCAGATGAAACCCCTGGAGTACCAAAGGCCAGTTTGGAACAATGGGTGGCTCCCCCACCCCCTGCATGGGTGCAGCCTCACCTCCAGTCTGGGGGGGCAGTTTTGAGCACTGCAATATAAGAAGGATCTGAAGTTATTGAAGAGTGTCCAAAAGAGGGACACAGAAATAGGGAAGGGTCTGAAGGGGCCACATGAGGAACATCTGAGGGCACTTGGTCTGTTCACCCTGGGGCCTGAGGTCAGAGCCCACTGGGGGCTGCAGCTCTGATCTCTGCTCTGTGTGGCAGGGACAGGAGCTGAGGGAACAGCTGGAGCTGGGCCAGGGCAGGGTCAGGCTGGGTATCAGGAAAGGTTCTTCCCCCAGAGGGTGCTGGCACTGCCCAGGCTCCCCAGGGAATGATCACAGCCCTGAGGCTGCCAGAGCTCCAGGAGTGTTTGGGCAGTGCTGCCAGGGATGCCCAGGGTGGGATTGGTGGGATTTCTGTGCAGGGCAAGGGATTGATGGATGGTCCTTGTGTGTCCTTTCCAACTCAGGTGTTCTATCTATAATTCTATGATTTTTTTCAAGAAAAAAATCTGAGGAAAATTAAGGCAGCCACGGTAAAAATTGCACATTGAAATAAAACTTTATATCTCAAAGGATGAAAAGCACAACACAATTTACTGTATGTTTGTTAATTTAGGTACTTGTTCTTATTTGAATGGTGACATATATTGCATTGCTCTCTACATTAATGTTCTTCATATATTTTTTATCCTTTTAAATAAATATTATTGAAATAGGAAAAAGGAACTAAAATAGAGAAATTAGAATGATCAAATTTGTGTAAACAAGAGGAAAGTGCATCATAGGGCTCAGAAATAATGTACAAATAAATTCACTGCAGCAATGTCCTTTAACAATAAGCAAATATTCAGAATAAGCAAATATTTCAGAATAAGCAAATAAGTAAAGCAGGGCTTTGAAAATGAACATGTCATCCCATGTGTGGGAGTGCATTTCAACCCCACAGTGGTGATGCTGTCTAGAACACTCTGTACAAACACACCATGCTCCAAAGACACCTACATGTACCTGGACAAGGCTCTGAGCCACCTGATGTGATGTTGGTGTTAGTTCTGCTCTGGGTGGGGTGGGACCAGCTCTCTAGGCTTCTGATTTAAGTTGTGCTTTGGGTCTGGGTTACTGTCCAAAGCGAAGTTCCTAGGTTTGTCTTGATAGGACTTGTCTGGTCCTTGGAGTGTCCTCTGGGATTGCATAAAAAGCTCCCAGCTGGTATGGTGCAAGGGAGAACCTTGGGAGAACTTTATCTGTAGTTTCCTTTTGGGTTTCTCCCTCAGACTGGCTTGGACTGAGATACCTCCTGCCACTGGAACAGGCCCAGCCCAGTGAGTGGAGGATCCACCTGTGCTGTGCTTATGTGAAGAGGCAGTTGGGATGAGGTTAAATGGCTTTTGAGGTCTGTGTTCCATGATTTTTGGGGCAGATGGTACTGAATCTCACCTGCAGCAGAGCTGCTCAGGTCAGCACTTGTGCCCCCAGGACTTCCTGCAGAGTGCTGTGACCCAAACATGGCACTCTGTTCCGGGCTGGAGGGCCAGATGTATTCTGTTACCATCTGTATGGCAGTTGTCTTTTGTCAAGTGGGCAGTTGGCCTTATCTCTCTCTGAGTGACCACAGTCACTCCTTCCTCTGGAGGGGACATTGCTGATAACAGCTATTGAATGTCCCTGCCTGGCTGATAAGAACTACAGCATCCCATTGGGAGATGTGAGCCCAGAGGGAGGAGCCAAGCATTCCTACCCAGATATAATCTGGAGATTCTGGAACACCAGCACAGCTTCTCCACTGGATTGCCCAGAGGAACAGCAGCTGCCTCTTCTTCCATTGGATCTTCAGAGGAAGAGACTGCACCTTTCTCCAGGATCCCTGCTCCAGCAGAACCAGCCCTGACACTGCAGGAGGGCTGAGCCACAATTCCAATGGGACTGCTGCCAACAGCCTGACCCACAGGGTGTCAGGTTGGGTTCTGACTCTGTCAGTGTTGTTCTAGTGTACTGCATTGTTTATTTTATCCTTTTATTTTCTTCCCTATTAAAGAACTGTTATTTCCTGCTCCCATATTTTTGTTGCCTGAGATCCCCTTAATTAAAAATTTATAGCAATTCAGAGGGGTGGGGAGGGTTTCCATTCTCCATTTCAGAGGAAGCTCCTGCCTTCCTTAGCAGACTCCTGTCTTTCCAAACCAAGACACACTCCGTGGTGACTCAGGTGTTCTGCCAGCCCTGTGCTGGGACATCAGGGACACCATTACCAGCAGTTGTGGGAACACTCTTGGCTCTCCAAGCCTGCAGTGTGTCCTGGCTCAGTGTCTCCTGCACAAGCTAGGCTGGCGAAGCTGCTGTCATACTGCCAAGCAAACCTGGTTTTCTGCAAATCAAGGTGAATACACAGTCTGTGCCTGCAGGTCCTGTAGGTTAAGGACACTGAAATGAGATCCCCAGGAAGCACAGCTGCTCTGGCTGTGCTCCAGCCCTCTATCTCCCAGACATACTCACTCTTTCTCTTAGAAAGACAAGTCAGACCGTTTTGCTTGGGCACAGCAGTGCAGAGCCCAGATGCCCAGTATGAGATGTTTTGCATTTGCTGTTTTTGTGGATCCCAGCTGGAATCCCTCTCACTCCTCCCTTGCTCCCTTGTCTGTAGCTCTCAGGGATAACAGTCCTTGGAGCTGTCATTGCCCAGCAGAGTAACCTGGAGAGGGTTGTTCTCCCACACCTGTGCACTTGGGAAGGTGATTGACATGGCTTGGACAAGTGTAAGTCTGCCACAGAGAGGAACAAGGATTTCAGGGAACAGATAGATGGATTCTGGAAGAACTGAGGGTGCATCCAAGCCACCTTCAGTGCTTTGGTTTGAAAAGTCTGCTAAGGAAGGCAGAAGCCTCCCGTGAACTGGAAACTGTAAACCCCCTCTTCTTAATTGTTATAAATGTGAAATATATGAGGGCTCTCAGATATGGGAGCAGGAATAACAGTTCTTTATTAGGGAAGAAAGTAAAAGGATAAAATAAACAATGCAGTAAATCAAAACAATACTGACAGAGTCAGAACCCAACCTGACACCCTGTGGGTCAGGCTGTTGGCAGCAGTCCCATTGGAATTGTGGCTCAGCCCTCCTGCAGTGTCAGGGGTGGCTCTGCTGGAGCAGGGATCCTGGAGAAAGGTGCAGTCTCTTCCTCTGAAGATCCAGGGGAAGAAGAGGCAGCTGCTGTTCCTCTGGGCAATCCAGTGGAGAAGCTGTGCTGGTGTTCCAGAATCTCCAGATTATATCCGGGTAGGAATGCTTGGCTCCTCCCTCTGGGCTCACATCTCCCAGTGGGATGCTATAGCTCTTATCAGTCATGCAGTGACATTTAATGGCCTCTTATCAGCAGATGACTCCTCAGAGGGAGAAGTGGGTGTGGAAGAGATAAGGAAAACTGCCCACTAAACAGAAGACACCTGCCATACCTCTAACAGCTGGTAAATAGAATACATATTGCTTGGCAATCCAGGGCATTCAGGAACTCACAGGGCCTGTGTGACTCAGGCACTGCACTGTAGTGTTCAAGGAGTGGAGGTGTGCAAGAACTCTGGAGACTCAAACCAGATGTGCCCCTGAGATAGTAAGGAGAGTTTTAGGCTGAGTACAGGCAGGACCATTACAAACAATTCTAACTGATAAAAAAAGCGATTTATTTGAAATACTTTAGTTATAAAAAGTTTTTTGGAGGCTCATGTACTTGTAGACACAAGACTGATGTGTTTTATTGTTCATTCACAGAGAAAATGTTTTCTGTTGAAGTTTCTGTTATTAGAAGTTTCCTTCTTTTCCAGGACTTTGATCCCTTTGGTCCCACACCAGGCCCATTCTCAGTGCTTGCAGGGCATGCAAAATTGTGGTGCTGTGGGAGAAGGATGGTTTGGGGAAGGCAGAGGAAGAAATGTTGGAACTGCGTTGACTGTAAGTCTCTTATGTCAAAACTAACAAAAGCCACCACCAGATTTGGGAATATCCTCTTGAGAACATTAATCCTCTGGAGGATAATCCTTTACCAGCCAGAGGCACTCAAAGGCTACTGCCAAGTGCCTCCTGTTTTCAGCTCCTGCTTGGAGCAGCTCATCTGAGGAGCTTGTTCTCAATTCCTGTGCTGCAGTTTCCAGGAGAAACATTCAGTTACTGCATTTCAGCTCCTGTTGCAAGCCCTGTGTTAAGAAATGTTTTTATTCTCTTCCAGTCCAGTTACCCAATGGATGTTCTTCAGCTGGAAAGAAGGAAGAGGTGATTTCTTATATCAGAGAAACTGATATTCCTGGAAAAACAGGCCAATTTGCACCCAGGCTCTCCTTCAAGTCTGAGCAGCATCAGGGAGCTCCAGATTCTTCTTCAGCAGTGGTTTACCAGTTTGGGATGGGCAGGACTGTTGTGGCTGTGATGATGGAAGAAGCCAGACTCTTTGATCCCTCACTTCTTACACAGTGGTTTTCAACCTGGCTGCACTGTGGAGCAAGTCAGCTCCATCCCTGTGGGAGAAGCTCATGCTCACTGTCCGGGGAGTGGTGGAAGAGGGAACCAGACTGGGCTGCTGATCTCAGTGATCTGCTGGGAATTGTTGCAGTCATGAATGGAAATGTTCGTGGCAGACTCAGTTTGCTCCTCCCATGAGCTGCAGGGTAGTGTCATCTCCAGCTGCCCACAGTATGGCTGTTCTACCTTTCCATGAGGTCACAGTGACTGTGGTTGTCTCCACTTTGCTCTTCACAGCATGAAGTGGGTTCAGTGAATGTGACTTAACAGGGAAAACTCACAAAAACATCACTCAGGCCTTTAAATTACATCTCTGATCCTTCCCAAAGACACCGTTACATAACCATTATGTAAACTGTCTCCAAAAATCTAAGAAATGCCTCTTGTAAAAATACCCCACCTCCATCATGGAACTATTGTGAAAACACACAGAGGAGACCAAAAACACTGCCAAGGAGCTATCAAGAGTAAGCCCAAATTCCCACAGAGGAACTATTGTAAACCTAACCATAAAAAATGGAGGGATCATTGTACAAATCCCTTCAAAAGGCCCTCATGAGAATACTTCCAAATATCACACAAAAGATTTTTAATACTGGATGCTTTGTGGGATTTTTTAGTTGTTTTTTTTTTATGGTCCTTTTAATGAGGTGTTTATTGCTATGCTTTGACATTACAGATCACTTCCAAAATGGCTTCTATGTGATGTTATTGGGGCAATTTTACAATCACCAAGATGTTCCCAGTAAATCCATATGGTTTTGACTCTAGGGCAGCTTTACAATTGCCTTGATGATTTTCACAATTGTTTCATCAGTGACACCCTGAGGGCATTTTCTAAATGTCCCTTCAATGTGATCTCTGAGACTTTTGATAAATTTCTTTGCTGGGACCTTAGATCTATGTATTTTCATAACTGCCTTTGGCTGTTGTTTCTGGTGTGCTGTGTCTGTAGTTCAGCATTTTTTTCCAGCTTTCAGAAAAGTCACAGAATTGTTGTCTCCTGGGCTGAGACTTTGGATAATTTTTCAAATTTTTCTGTCCTTTAGGTGAGAGCTTTGAGTCAATTTAAAATGACTTTGGGATATCAAGGTTCTGGAATTGGGGGATGTATTCAGGAATACTGTAAGAGAAGTCTCACAGCGGTGGTCTGGGAAGGACTTTGAAAACCTCCTGTGATGAACTGTTCTTCAAATGGCCTGTGTCTGCTGGGGGGTGCATCTGTCACATGGATGGGATTGGCCCTGAGCCCGAGTGCCACCAGCACAACAGCACAGCCCCCTGCAATGGGTGTGGGGACTTGCAGGGCTGTGTGTGTTTGTGAGTGTGTGTGTGTCTGTGTGTGTGTGTCTGTGTGTGTGTCTGTGTGTCTGTCTGTGTGTGTCTGGGGGTCTGTGTGTCTGTGTGTCTCTCTGTGTCTGTCTGTGTGCGTCTGTGTGTCTGTCTGTCCCTGTCTGTGTGTGTGTCTGTGTGTCTGTGTGTGTGTCTGTGTGTGTCTGCGCGTGTCAGTGTGTATCTATCTGTCTGTGTGTCTGTCTATTCTCTGTCTGTGTGTGTGTGTCTGTGTGTCTGTCTGTCCCTGTCTGTGTGTGTGTGTCTGTGTGTCTCTCTGTGTCTATCTGTGTGCGTCTGTGTGTCTGTGTGTCTGTATGTGTATGTGTGTGTCTGTGTGTGTCTGTGTGTGTCTGTATGTCTCTGTGTCTGTCTGTGTCTGTCTGTGTGTCTGTGTCTATCTGTCCGTGTCAATGTCTGTCTGTCCGTGTCTGCGTGTGTGTCTGTGTGTCTGTGCATGTGTCTGTGTGTGTGTATCTGTCTGTGTGTCTGTGTGTGTCTGTGTCTGTGTCTCTCCGTCTGTCCGTGTCTGTCTGTGTCTGTGTGTCTGTCTGTGTGTGTCTGTGTGTCTGTGTCTATCTGTCCGTGTCTATGTCTGTCTGTTCGTGTCTGCGTGTGTCTGTGTGTGTGTGCACGTGTCTCTGTGTGTGTGTCTGTGCATGTGTCTGTGTCTGTGTATCTGTCTGTGTGTCTGTGTGTGTCTGTGTGTGTCTCTCTGTCTGTCTGTCTGTGTGAGTCTGTGTGTCTGTGCATGTGTGTGTCTGTGTCTGTGTGTGTCTGTCTGTCTGTGTGTGTGTGTGTCTGTGTGTCTGTCTGTGTCTGTGTCTCTCTGTCTGTCTGTCTGTGTCTCTCTGTCTGTCTGTCTGTCTGTGTCTCTGTGTGTGTGTGTGTGTCTGTGTCTGTGTGTGTGTGTCTGTCTGTCTGTCTGTGTGTCTGTGTGTCGGAGCTGCAGCAGTGCCCGCGCACCGCACGAGGGCAGGGCAGTTCCGAGCCGGCGCCAGCGCTGGGAGAGCTCCGGGAGCTCTGGGTGTGTGCGGGTGTGTGAGTGTGGCTGGAAAGACCCCGGGGACTTCTTCTGAAACCGCCAGGCAGGAGCTGAGCGTCCCTCTAACCTTACCAGGACAATATTTGGGTGTTACAGAACCACAGAATGCTTTGAGTTGGGACGGACATTAAAGCTCATCTTTCCCCAGCCCCTGCCATGGGCACCGACACCTTCCTCTGGATTAGTTTGTCCCAAGCCCTGTCCGACCTGGCCTTGGTGCTGTAGTTCTGGGACAGGTCCTGGGAAGCTGGGAGAATCTTTATCCTTGGTGGGCTCAGAATTTACCAGGAGAAGGTGCTGGGCAGCCTGTTCTGGCCTTGGGGTTATCCTAGCTATGGGAGGGGATTAGACTGGGGTCTTCCAGAGCCCTACTCTGACCAAAATTGTTTTAGATTTCTTTTATCTCTCTGCTTAAAGGGCTGTATTTGAGGTTAATCTAAACATCCTATTGAGGACCATAAATGTTCCAGTATTTATTTTGTATGTAGGTTCTGTATATATTATATTATATTATATTATATTATATTATATTATATTATATTATATTATATTATATTATATTATATCATATTATATTATATTATATTATATCATATCATATCATATTATATCATATTATATTATATTATATCATATTATATTATATTATATTATATTATATTATATTATTTTTTAATATTTAACTTTGCCCTGTGTAGAACCTTTACAAGATCCCTTGGACAGGCTGGTTGCTGTTACAGCATCTGGGACATCTGGGACAGTCTAAATTATTTCAAAATCATAAATTGCCACTAAGAGATGTTCTGTCTGGTACTGCTGTTTTTACTAACACGTTTTGCTTACAGGCTTTCTTTGCACAGGGATGGTGCTCCAAAATCCCTGTGTAGTTCACCAGGGCCAGGTGAAACTTCCTTTAGCTGTGTTTTGCAACCCTCAATGCTTTACAATGTATTTTCGAAACCAGTCTGTGTTTTAGTCCGACAAGGTCCAGGGAATATGGAGCTAGGTCAGTTCACATTTTATTTGTTCATTCACAAAAAGGTCTGGATGGAAGTGAAATAAAATTAAAAAGGCAAATGTTTCTCTCCCTATACACTATTGAAAAAGCTGATGCTTTGAGAATCTTGGTATCTGCAAAATTTTTCTGTAGATTCCTCTGTTGCTATTGGATTCTGGACACCTGCTCCCTCTAGACTGAAATGGTAATGCCCACCTTGTATAGGTTTCATTAAGAAAGACATAAGGGTTTTTCTTTTGCCTGTAGCATTGCAATGGAGCTGTTATTGTGCTCTGAGTGATGGGGTTGTTGGGGTGGGAAATGGATAGGAGGCCTTTTATGCAGGAAAGATTGCTGCTATCATGTGCTTTAAAGTTTTATGGGGCTGTAGGCAGTAAAAGTCATAATTCTTCTATAAGCAATACCTCCTGTCCCTGAAATTCTGGTAAATAGGAGATCACACTGAATAGGAAAAATGAACTCAGCAGAAAATTAAGTTCCCCAGTACTGTGGATTGTCAGAAAATGAAGTTTCTTTTATTTTCTTTTCCCCCCCCCTCTTTATTTTAACTCCTCAAGGTCCATCCCATGGAGGTGTGCACCCAGAGCCCCCACAGGCTTTGGCAGAAGATTGAGCATGCCTGTCCTTGATGGCTGGAAGATGAATCTCATCCAGCTCAGCAGCCTTTAGCTAGCACTCTTTGTTCCTTGTGTCTGACTGAGGTCTAACTTCTGGTAAGTTCTGTTGGTTTTTTGGGTTTTATTTTCCCTTTTCAGAAACTTTCTTTGGAGCAAAAATGTCATATAAAAAAAAAAAAAGCACTTTCAGATTGGAAGGACCTGTTTCTGGAAGGTGAACTGCATCTCACCCCATGGTGAGCACATGGTGAGGCAGCTGCAATTTCTGCCGTCATTTTGAGCTTGTGGAAGGCATTTAGAGGTGAGGGTTGGATCCCTGGGCACAGAGTTTGGAACACAGACCCTCAGTTAAGGATGAAGCACTTTCTATGCTGATTTTTTCCTCTTTTTCATTTGGTTGATAAATTCACTCCACTATAAGCTCCCCAAGGCTTTGTTAACAGCAGTCATTAAACACTGCTAGGAAGGAGGAAAAAGGGCTTAGAGAATGTGTCAGTGCTCCTGATCACTGATGAGGCAGTGACAGAGCAGGTACTCAGGTAGGGGAAGCTGCTGCTGAGAGCTGGCAAAGACATCCCTGAGCATGTGAAATGTGAGAAACCAGGAGCAGGCACTGGAGGGAGGTAAGGCAGAAGCTTCAGTTAAGTTGGAGAAGGAAATACCTCCTGCCAGAGCTGCTGTGTAGAGGGGGGTGAGGTTCTGTGAGTCACCTGGGCCAGGGGATTTAGCATGTGTTCCTTGTGATCTGTGCCACAGACCTCAAGGGCTTTCCTTCTCCAACACTTCTTATGATGTGCCTTATGATGTGCCTCTCCAGACTCCTGTGCAGATGATCTTTCAGGTCTCTTCCAACCCAAACCACTCTATGATTCCATGATTTTCTCTCTGCTCTCTCCCCTTATACTGGCTGCTAAAGGTATCTGTAGCTGCCTGTGGATAAGGGAGATGAGGAGATGTGGAGTGGCCTGTGCAGTACAACTTCTCGATGCAAAGTCTTTTTGCTGTTTCTTGCTCATGTGGGAGGATGAGGAAGGTGGTGGTGTAGCATGTGTGGTGTCTGGTTGTGGCTTCCCAACTTTGTGTTCTGCTGTTTGAAGACTGGAATTTTCAGATAAACCTACAAGAGAAGGGGTTTCCAAAAATCCTCACCTTGGTGCACTCATTCCATGGAGATCTGGAGGACAGGTGAGTGCTTCTGAGGGATGGGAGTAGAATCCAAAGGACCAGGCTCCAGTTCAGCCTCAGGAGCAGTGACACTGCAGTGACAGGAGTGGCCTGGTGGAGAACCCACTCAGTGCCTGTGGCACTGGAGCTGCAGTGGAGCTGCAGGTGGAGCTCTGGGGACCAGAGCCCAAGGCAAGAAGCTGTGAACTGCTGACCCTTTACACACCAAAGGGCCCAGGGTCCTGTGGTCAGGCCAAGGACTTGGACACTCAGAGACATGAGGGGAGCCAAGGACCCCCAGACTTTGCTGTCCTTAGACTGTGATGGGATAAAAGCCCAGAGTTTTCTCTGGGGTGCCTCCTCAGAGGCCCCAGCTCAAGCTGTTAGTTTGTTATTTAGCTGTTGCACCATGATTAAATTCTTGTAAGGATCTGGGCATTTGAGACTCTCATGGAGTCCTCTGATGGGAAACCCAGGATGGAGCTGGTGAGAAAATCGGAGTCACTTGGTGAGTGTGGGGATGCAGCTGCAGAGGGACCTTGGTCCCAGCTGGGGTGGTGGGACAGTGACAGCCAGAGTGGCTCCTGCATGTTGGGACAGGGCAGTGCCTCTGTGTGATGGGCATGTGCCCTCTTGGGAATTGCCATTCCCTCCCCATTGGCCTTGTCAGCACATCCCCATCCCTGTCTGTGCTCCCTGCAGAGCACACAGGGCCCCAGCCTGGCTGCCCTCACAGGCACAGACCTGCTCAGCCTGCTCCAGCAGTGCTCTGTGTCTTGGAAAGGCTCTGGAGCAGCCTCACAGTCATCTCAAACCCCTCATTCCCTGCAAGCCTCCAGGGCTCTGGGATGTTCCTTATTCACAGAATCACAGAATCATTCATGTTGAAAAGGACCTCGAATTCATCATGTCCAATCCATGCCCAATCCCCACCTTGTTACCCAGCCCAGATGTCCTGGATTGTAAGATAAGTGTGTATTCTATCACCATCTGTCACAGGTGGGGCAGTTCTCTGCTGTTCATGGGGCAGTTTTTTCTTTATCTCTCCCACAGCCAATCCTCCCTCCAGGAGATCTCTGCTGTCCATGGCCAGCGAGTGTCCCTGCAGGGCTGATCCAATTCCAGCATCCCATGGGGAGATGCTCCGCCCAGGGCAGGAGCCAAGCATTCCTACCTGGATCCAATCTGAGCCTGGCACAGCACAGCAGCCTTTGCCCCCTGCATTGCCAGAGGAGCAGCTTTCTGCTGCCCTGCATTGCCAGAGGGAGCCCAGGCCCATCTGCAGCAGCCCTGGAGCGGCAGAGGAAAACTCCCCCCTTGTGCAGGATCCCTGCTGCAGCAGAGCCACAGCTGGCACTGCAGGAGGGCTGAGCCCCCATGGGATGGGGCTGGGACACCGCCCTGGCACACAGCGGGGCAACTCCTGTTCTCACTCTGGCAGTGGTTTGTTGTTGTTTTATTGCATTTGTATTTTTAATTTTCCTAGTAAAGAACTGTTATTCCTATTCCCATATCTTTCCCTGAGAGCCCCTTAATTTCAAAATTATAATAATTTGGAGGGGGGAGGTGTTGCATTCTTCATTTCAAGGGAGGCTCCTGCCCTCCTTAGCAGACAGCTGTCTGTTCAAATCAAGACACTAGGGACACTAGCCACCTCCACGTGTTCTTTGGACACCTGCAGGGATGGGGACTCCAAACCTCTCTGGGTAGCCCCTTCCAGTGCTTAACAAATCTTTCAGGAAAGAAATCCCTTCTGATGTCCTCTTGCAGTATGGTAGAAAAATTATAAAAGAAAGGCCTCATAAAATCAGACCTTCTCAGTTGGATGGATGGCTGGCCTGTCATTTCTTCTAAGCGCAGGCAGCACTTTGCAAGTGTCCATGTGAAAGCAATCCTGGTGTGAACAGTTTGTTAACATAACAATCTATTCCTAGGTAAAAAAACCCTGCATAAACATTAAACCTATCCCATCAGAACCAGTGAAGAAAATATGTAAACCACTTAAGAGTAGAGAGATTTGATAGACAAGTAAAATACCTTTTACTAACAATAAAGTAATTGGCAAGAAAGCTCCTGACCAATTGGAGTCCCACATGAGGTTTGTAAAACTGTATAAAAATGAGTTATGTGGATAAAGAGTGGGCTTCTTCCACCATGAAGAAAATGGAGTCTCACCTGATTTATTCTGATGATGTCCAACCTGAATCTCCCCTGATGATCCAGCCCCTCAATGTCTTTCTTGAAATGAAGGCCCCAGCACTTGTCAAAAGAGAGAATTGGACTCTTCAAGGCTTTGCTCACTCAACTCACACTGGACACCTTCAGGTGTGCAGTGCAGTTTTATTCCTTTTACAAGTGATTTTATTCTGTGTAGGGTGATGAGGCGTGTACATAGCAGGAATAGATTCCCAGAAACAAAACTGAGCTTCCAGAGGAAGAAGTGATGTAGTAAAGACAGAGAGATGGGGATCAATGGAGGGTTTTAACAGCCAGGCAGAAATGGCAAGTCAGGGGAGGGTAAGCCAGGCTCAGGAACTGGAACCTGCTTTGCCTTAATGTGTCTTTTTCCTTTGCCCCTAATGTAACTGTGCCCATTGAGACATTGCCCTCACTGTCTTCCTCAAATGTCTCCAACGTGGTGACAAAAGAAAATGTGAAATTCCAGCTGTGGAATTTTCCAAAACATGAGTTTAAATAAAAGGGGAGGAGGAAGGGGGAAAATAAAGGTCTAAATGTGAGTGGAGAAGGAAGAGGAGAGGTGGCTTAGCAGGGTTGGGCAAGGAAAATAATCCAGTTATTTTAATTGATTAACTCAATTGGCAAAATTGCAAGAGAAAACCAGAAGATTAAAAGCATAAAAGGCTTTTTCCCTGAGGGCTTGGAGTAAAACAACTGCAGACTTTTTGGTGCAATTGTTTTTTTGTTTGTTGACTGGCTTCATGGGGCAGGACAGCAAAGGGGAGGAAGAGCCCAGCTGTGTAGGAGCCAGAACTTCTTCTGGGCACCCCTTGAACCTCAGAGCCAACCTTGGACTCAATTTACCATCTGCTTCAGGATTAGAGTTACTTTAGCTGTGCTGCTGAAGGCTGTAGCTTCCCGAACAGCTGATCTCAGGAGAAGTTGTCAGTGGCACCAAAACAACTCATCTGGTTCCATCCTCCTCTCTTTGCTGGTTCAGGCAAGCATCCATAATGAAAGTGGCCATTGTTGTTGTTGTTGTTGAGAATTAACCTCAAACCTTTCCCAGGTGGTGTGGAATGGCCGCTGGATTTTATACCTGGACTGGCAGCAATTCAGGATCAGCTCTTCCCACACACTGCAGTGTAAACATGGATGTAGAATGATGTTTTTTGAGAGGAAGAGCAGGTTTTTGCCTCTACTCACCAAGTTCTTGGCTCTTTTCTGTCTCCTACAACTTCTAAAATGAACACTTCAGTTGCAAGTGTTAAAATTATTGTTTTTATTATTATTATTATTCCCCAGAGTTTGGGGTCAAGTAGTATAGCGATTCAGAAGAATAGTAGGTAGGTGAAAATTTTTGTAACATAGGGGTCTGAGGCCATATATCATTTTGCAAATTGTAGGATAGATCATGATATGAACAGTGCAATGGGGAAGAAGGTAAGGGAGTAGAAGTCTATTTTTAGGCTGATGGGGATTTTGAAGTTTATAATGAATTTTAAAGATGATCTGCTTGGATGAGAACAACTGTGCATCTCCCTCTGCTCCCTCCTGTGCCTCTGCAATGTGCTGGGGAACCCTGGGCATGAGGCTGGGAGTGTGTGCTGGACAACAGGAGAATCAGGACTATGGGTCATGTTCTACGGGTTGGAAGATTTCTTTGTCTCTAAGGCTATCCCAGATTGCTGGCTAAGGAAGGGAGACAATATCCCAAAGAATCTAAACTCTCCAAGCAAAGAAAATGCTGTTGCCAGGTGCAGGGGAAAATGTGAGATTAGTTTGTAGATGGCTTTGATGTCAACTTGAATTACAATTCAGGAAAATCACTTAATTGGTGTAAAGAAGTAGATCTTATAATATTGGTATTTTTCTGGGTCTGGACTGAAGGCACTTGAGATCATAGTTCATGTTCAGACTTAGATGTTCATTACTTCCTATCACTAAAACAGTCTCACTACTGTGAGCTCGGCAGCTTTTCATCAGAAGTCACAAAATGGCCAACAATCTCTTGTTACAAGGTCTTTTAAGACTAAACTATCCAATTTAGAACTGACACCTAGATTATTTTCCCTTTTAACTCAATAACTGATCCCACAGAGCCAGCACTGCGGACTTTTCTGTCCAATCACAAAATACCACCCAAACCCATGGAGAAGGAAGAAGAAGGTGAAGAAGTACAACCTGCCTCCACCCTAAAACCTCCATCTTGCTTCATATTTATTTCTATATTCTAAAATCCCAAACTTTAAGTTTTCCACCCTCTGACATTACACACTTCTAACCAATCACACATCTGTAATCCCAGTGCTATTAATCAATTTTTGGGGTCTTCTCCACAGTCTCAGGTCAAATGCAGTGTTCTCTTGTGGGTCTGTGCCTTTAAGCACAGAAAGTTTAAAATTCTCAGCATCCAGGATTCCAACATTATAATATTTCTGTGATGTGAGTGGTTGGCCAGTCTCCTCTGGTTTTGGTTGTTGTTGTTGATGTTGATTTGTGTCAGTCACAACAACCAAAACCAGCACTGTGTTCCTTGTGATGACCACATCTCCCATGTCCTCTGGTGGGTCCTGCTCTTTATTTTGCATTTTATTTCAGAACACTTTGAAAAGGAATAAATAAAAATTGGATTCTGATTGTCCTGATGGTCACAGTCCCTGTGCCAATGATGTCATAAATGAACGACAGTTCCTTAGCACTGCTGGAGTACTTTGGCAGCCTGGCATTCCACTCTTGTTACTTGTGGGTGATGGAAACCACACTGAGTAATGAAAGAGCAGGTTTGATTTTTTAATGCTCTTCTATTCAGGCTACTCAAGGAAGCACCTGAGCTGCTGCTCCTCACTTCTGAAGGGAAAGGGACATCACCTGCTGCTTCTGAGCAATACCTGCACAGGTGGGTAGTGCAGGGCCTCTGCATCCCCAGACCAGGTGAGGTGGAACCTTCAGAGATGCCCCTACACCTAACTCCCATAAAAGGCTGGCAATACAAGAGCATCCCAAGAGCTCTGTCACTATGGCATGGGGGAGATGGATATTGTAGAGCTAGATGGGCATGCCAGCCCTCTCCTTTGGAGAGGTATCCCTTGAATGGGCTGTGATAAAATCTCAAACTCTCCTGGACTGAGAAATCCTCCTTGGTCATGGTGAGTTCCCAGCACACTTTGGAACCCCATGTAGATTTTTAGGACTGATTGGTTTTTCCCCCTTTGTACCACCCCTGCTTTTCCCCATAAACCCCCAGTTTCTGCCCTGTTCAGGTGGGAGCTGCTGTCCCTGGCCTCCTTCACAGGGTGCTGGAATAAAGGAACTCTGTGGAATAACAACACAGAGCTCCTGTCTCTTTGTCCCTGTGTTGGCCTGGGGACACCTTGCAAGGCAGAACTGAAATCACCAAGAGCTGAAATCACTGAGAGCTGAAATCCCTGCTCAGAGCTGAGCTGGCTGTCCTTGCTGAGGTTACCCTGTGGCTGAAGGATTGCCTGAGACCCCTAGAAAGTTGTCTCTTGCAGGACCTCTCTCTGGAAAGGTTGTGGTGTCCAGGTTGAGCCATTAGACCCCTAACCAGCTGCCTCTACAGATTTGACTCATGTCCTGAATGTGCAGCTCCTGCAGCCAATATCCAAAGGGCAGAGTGTCCTCACTCTTTCTGGATTGCTGTCTGTGCTTTTACACACACCTGTGGGCCTGGGGGGCCAAAGCAACCTCACTCCTGAGTGAGCACTGCTGGATTCCTTGCGGAGCTGCAGAAAGGGCACATCTCTGTCAGTATCTGGGGAAGAGGCAGCTGCAGCATTCCCCAGCTCCCCCCATCCCTCACTGCACACTGAGGCTGTACAAGCAGTCAGATGATCCTGGGCATCTGTTTCCATTCATAAGTAGATGCCAAAGTGCTTCAGAAAATATCTGTCTGCATCCTTAAGCACTGTGTGTTACTGACACCTGTGCCCTGTGGGAGCCCTTTAGGACAGGAATTGTGACCATTGAGACCATTACCCTGCCCCAGACAAACCTTAATTCTTTCAGCCCTGTGTGTATTGAGGGCAGGGGGCAGTCACAGAAGAGGTCAAGGTGTTTGACTCAGTTTGTGACTGACCAGTATTTGAGTGTGGTTCTTCTTCCTCACAGCTGCAGGGAAGTTACTCCAGTTTTGAGGCATTCAGGAAGCTGGAGCTTTTTACAATTTTCCAGGTTGGCTTTTCACCCTGGGAGCTCAGCTTTTCCTGTGATTTTTCCCAAGTGTCCACTTGACAGTTGTATGTACAATGTCATCCTCAATGCATCTGAAGAGAAGATGCAAGGTCTGGAGTTTGCTGTATACCTGGGATCAGATGAGATGGAGAGAGCTTTCACACACTTTGTTTCATCCAAAGTCTAAGAAATCTCTGAGCAGAATATTTCCAAGAATACTTCTTCTTCCCAACAGAATCCTTCCCAGAACAGGAGAGTATACTGGCCAGAGGGATCAGAGTAGGCTGTTAACTTTCCAGCCACTTCCAATTGTGACAGTGTTCACAGGGGTATTAGGATGAGGGAAGAGATGAGGATCTGACTCCATGTTTCAGAAGGCTTTATTTATTATTTTATGATCTATATTACATTAAAACTATAGTATAAGAATAGAAGAAAGGATTTCATCAGAAGGCTAGCTAAGAATAGAAAAAGAAGGAATGATAACAAAGGTTTGTGACTCAGACAGACAGTCCAAGCCAGCTGGACTGTGATTGGCCATTAATTAGAAACAATCAACATGGGCCAATCAAAGATGCACCTGTTGCATTCCACAGCAGCAGATAATCAATGTTTACATTTTGTTCCTGAGGCCTCTCAGCTTCTCAGGAGGAAAAATCCTAAGGAAAGGATTTTCCATAAAAGGTGTCTGCGACATCCAATCTCTGCACCATGCTCCTGGCTATCACCTCTCAAAGTGGTGTCTCCATCTCCTCTGCCTGTGGTAAACATCCAGCTGAAGCAAGGCAGATTTCAGATGGATGTGTGACTTTAGCCCTGGGGTCCCCACTCACTGTGCTTCTACCTGAAGGCTCTGGGGAGAGGCAGCTCTTGGCTGCATGAGGGCCATGTGGCCTTTACCCAGCACAGGACAGCACAAGGTTCTTGCTCCATGCCCTTCCCTGGTCCCAACTCTCTTTGGGTCCAACCCTGTGTCTTTTGTAGCTGAGCCCTCTGTGAGAGCATCCACCAGATCTCACCTTTTCCTATGCCAGTCTGCTCATCTTTGACTGTTTCACCTTGAGACTCTGACAGAGACCATGGAGTGGAGCAGGTACAAGGGAAGCCTCCACCATGGGCAGTACAGATTGAAGAACACAGTGTCTTTCACTTGGAGAACAAAAGCTGATTTATTTGATCCTCATGATGCTCCTGCTCTTGACCACACCAAGCAGCAGCCCTGTCCTGGATCTGTGATGGAAGGAAGAGATGTGTGGGGATTCAGGGCTGGGAGCACAGTGTCCATATGGAGAAAAGTGGAGCCTGGATGGCAGGGAAAAGATCCCAGCAGGAATTACAGCTAACAAAATGTTCACAGATGAAAAGCTGAGACAAAGCGCCTCAGTTTTTTTTCTAGGAGTTCAAACCAGCAAGTGTTGTGTGCACAAGATTCTGGAAGTTGCCATCAGACCTGGGACAGTAATGGAAGAGATTGTCTGAGAAAGTGAATGTGGTTTTGTGTCACTGGAGAGCAGGAACAATGTGTTAACCCTTGATAGCTCAGGTATGACCTGAAACTGCTGAGGTCACCTGCCAGACTTGATGTGTGGTCCATCCCAGTGCTGAAGATGGGCTTGCATTCTCTAAAATGTCTGTTTTCCTTTGGCCTCCAAGGAGGTCAGTGTCAGACATTGCCACCCCATGCACAGTTTGTTCCTCATCACTTGCACGCCCGTGGCCACAGCCGTGCTGCCCTCCCAAACGTTCCCAATCATGGCCCAGTCTTACAGAAATCACAATGTTGGTGGAAAAAACAATGAGATTGAAAAACAATCCCGTAGGGTGCTTGCTCTTCTGGCTCTGTTTCAGAGGAGCTGCACATCTCCAGCCAGGAGGGCTGGACGAGGGGAGAATGAACATCTGAGCGTGCCTGCACGCTGCCTCCGCATTGTCCTGCCACACAATGCTTCCGGGTCCCTCAGGGCCAAAATCCTCCTCACGCATGCCATGTCTGCCCTTCAGGCTGTCCTGGCAGTGCCTTGCTGACGTGCAGGGGAAACCTCAGAGGTGCCCAGCCCTGACAATGGCTTCCAGAGCAGTTGTGCCTGTCACCCTGCCACCCCCAACACTGCTCCTCAGCCAGAATGCAGCCCACAATGGCCTCAGCCTCCTCCCTGTCAGCTTGGCCCAGCACCTCAGTGCCCTCCTGCCCACTTGGGCTGTTGCAGTGTGTCCCCATCAGCTCAGAACTGTGGCCTTATCACAGTGGGACTCCCAGCTTAGCTCCACTTAAAATCATGGAACCTGAATGATTTGGGTCAGAAGGAGCCTTAAAGCTCAACTCATTCCATTCCTTGCCATGGGCAGGGACCTTTCAGTAGCCCGGGCTGCTCCAAGCCCCATCCAACCTGGCCTTGGACACTACCAGGGATCCAGGGGCAGCCACAGCTGATCTGGGCACCCTGTGCCAGGGCCTGCCCACCCTCCCAGGGAACAATTCCCAATATCCCATCTAACCCTGCCCTCTGCCAGTGGAAAGCCATCCCCCCTTGTCCTGTCCCTCCATCCCTTGTCCCAAGTCCTTCTCCTCCTCTCCTGGAGCCCCTTTAGGCCCTGCAAGGGGCTCTGAGGTGTCCCTGGAGTTTTCTCTTCCCTAGGTGAGCACCCCCAGCTCTCCCAGCCTGGCTGCAGAGCAGAGGGGCTCCAGCCCTGTGGTCAGTGTGGTGGCCTCCTCTGAATGTGTTTCCCCAGATCCACATCTACCTTGTGTTGGTGGCCCAAGAAGTGGAGGAAGCTGCAGGTGGGGTCTCACCTGACCAGAGCAGCCTCATGAGCTCTTGCTGGTGGAGGATGGGGAGCAAGAACTTCCCTGTGTTCTGGCCTTGCTGACGTCATTTCACACCTGTGCTGGTGGCCAGAAGTGGGTGACACAGTCTAAGCTGGCTCCTGCTTGCAGGTGGGACTGGCTAATCCAAGTGGGATGTGCTGCCTGCAGAGCCCAGGGTCACCCCAGGTACCCCAAGGTGGGCAGGGTGGCACCAGTAAGGACCACACCAGCTGCTAGGAAGGGAGGTGGTATCACAGACATCTTTTCATGAAAAATCCTTTCCTTAGGATTTTTCCTCCTGAGAAGCTGAGAAGCCTCAGGAACAAAATGTAAACATTGATTATCTGCTGCTGTGGAATGCAACAGGTGCATCTGTGATTGGTCTCATAGAGTTGTTTGTTATTAATGGCCAATCACAGTCAGCTGGCTTGGGCTCTCTGTCTGAACCACAAACCTTTGTTATCATTCCTTTCTGTTCTTAGCCTAGCTAGCCTTCTGCTGAAACCTTTTCTTCTATTCTTTTAGTATAGTTTTAATGTAATATATATAATAAAATAATAAATCAGCCTTCTGAAACATGGAATCAGATCCTCGTCTCTTCCCTCATCCAAAAACCCCTGTGAACACTGTCACAAGGTGGAGTGGTGTAAGATTGCTTTTACTTTTTAATTTTTTTAAAATAATTGTTGAACTTAGTGCTTGGTAGAGTGGAAAGGCATGTACACTGTTAGAGATGTGGGGAAAGGCACTTTAATGAGCATTTTCCAGAGAGCCCATACTCTGGATTTATGGCCTGCAGCAGAAATAGAAAGGTGCTGCTTTCTGTTTCCTGCACATCTGCAGATCCACATTTCACTGTTTCTTGAGCACCTCTTTGGTCAGTACAGGATGTGCTCTGTGTTTGTGCTCCCTCCTTTCCCCTTAGCAACCCTGCAGGGAGCACAGCCCAGAGAGGCCTTCAGGCTGTGCCTGCTGCCATGGGCTCTGAGGGGCTGCTGTGGCCTGGGCAGCAGAGGGAGCAGAGGGAGACGAGGGAGCAGATCCCTGCTCCACAACCAGCTTGTGCTCAGTTAAGCAGATCCCTGCTCCATGACCAGCTTGTGCTCAGTCAAATTCCCCTGACTGCCTGTCCAGCAGCAATGTGTGGGAGGGCTCTGTGCCCATGGGAGCTGGGTAAGAGGACCCTGGCTGGTGCATTGTGCAGTGCTCCAGGGAGCTTTGTTCTCTCTGAGCTGACAATTCCTGAGTTGCCAGGAGATGGGCCCTGGCTTTCAGAGGCAACTGAGCTTCCCTGGAGGGAGCCAAGGGACTCTTTCCTCCTAAGCAGTGAGGAAAAGGTCCTGTGCTTTACAGCATGTCTGCTTTTGGGGCTCAGGGCCGTTTGGGGTGATCTGGTGCTCTCTGTCCCTCCCTCCCCAGAGATGCCCTGCAGCCTGTCCTTGGCTCACTGGGGACACCCTCCAGGCCTGCAGGCATCAGTGAGGCAGAAGAAGGGTGCAGTGGGGATCCTGGGTGAGCTCAAGTAATGGTCAGCACATCCATGGGCAGCATCTGCTGTGGAGCCCTGAGGGGTGAGTGAGGTGCTGAGGGTCTCAGTCTGGCTGCCCTGGGCTGGCTCTGGCACAGACAGGGCCTGCAGGGCTGCTGGCCATTGCTTCATCTGGGAGGAGAGGGTGTGGCAAGTCCCCCATTGATCAAGGAGCCCCCACAACCCAGAGAGCTTTTCTGCAGACCCACAGTGGACCTTTCCTGGGGGAATTGTTTATGGGAAGGGCAGTGCTTTCACCTGTATCAACCCTGCCAGTATCTCAAGGTCTTCCTGGCTCTGTTTTTAATGAGCCAAACATGAAACCAAATTTTGAGCATGTGTAGGATATCAGAGGTCTGGATCAGGATTCAAGTCTCACAACAAGGCCATGTTTTTCACAGTTCCCACCTGAAGATTGTAGCAGAGCTTTGGATTTTGTCACCTAATTTGAGGGTCCCACCCTCTTCTCTGATCCTTGGATCTTGTTCCTCTGATTTCTTGGTACCTCTCAAGTTTCTCATCTTGAGATAAGACCACAGGCCTCAAGTGCAGTGGAGGGAAGCAGAGCCAGGTTCTGTCTGGTGAGTCTGGCTTTGCATAGACCCTGTTACATGATGTCCTTGCACTTTGATGCCACAGATCTGTCCTGGTAACAAACTCAAACCCCTGAGCAGCAGATCCCAGGGTACAGGGTCTCACATGGGACCTGGAGAGGCACCTGGTGCCACAATGCTGCTGCATGAAGGTGATTTGGCTCTTCCTTCCTGAGAGCAGGGCTGGGGAGGGTGGTACCAACTCACATGGACACAACACAATTTCTCAGCTCTCACTCTGGCAGTGCAGACAGCACCCAAGGCACAGCAGCTGCCAAGGGAGCCACCAAGGTGCTCCTCACGTGAAAGAGGACAGAAACCAGCCACTGGTCAGCAACAGGGCTCATTTATTATCTCATGAAAATGAGTGACAAACAGCTGCAGTAATGTCAGCAGAACCAAAGCTTTGCCCAGGCCTGAGCTCTGAGCACAGGGCTCCCTGCTGCACTGGGGGCACTGGCAGGGTTGTGATAGAGTCAGTGGATCTGGGAGATCCCTGAGCTGCAGGGAAGGGATTTGAGGCTGTTCCCAGTGGCCTGTGTCCTCCTGATGCCACCATCCCACAATGCTGATTTCTCTTTCCTCCTTCTACACCAGCTGCCTGCCCTTAAAACAGGAGAGGGCACATGCAGTGCCCAAAGTGGCTCCGCTGTGTGTGGGACATGTACCCAGAACCAAGAGCCTCTTCCAGGGGTGAGGTTTGGGGGCAATGAGGCAGCAGCCAGACCCCATTCTCACCATGTCTGACCAGGAGCAGGTGGCTGCAGACAGGAGTGCCCCAGGTGTGCTGTGCTGTTTGAGGGGGCCTGCTGTGCCCTTGGGTGCCTTGGCTTGGGGCTGCTGGGTGACCTCAGGCAGTGCCCATGGGATTCTCTGGGAACGGTTTGGGTTAGGCTGCTGTGGGTTTCAGAGACCCCTTGTGAGACTCTGTGGGTCAGATTGAAAGACTGGGCATCCCCAGCTCCTGGTCTTGGCTGGAAGTGAGGGTTGTGTCCAACCCATGAGGCTCCCAGTGAATGAATGGGGATTCCAAAAGTAAAGGCATCCAAAACTCAGGTGTGCACATGGATATGCTGCTTTTGGTGGCGTGAGATAGGCACCAGCCCATTTCCAGGGTGTGTGGGACCTGCAGAGAGCCCTAGAGGACAAGGCCTGGGGTTCCTGTGGGTGGCCACGTCATCACAGGTGGCCATTTCCAGGGGTTGCCACAGAGCCATGGCTTTGGCCAAGAGGTCTCTGCTTTGGGAACACAAACTTGGCTTTGCTGCAGGCTCCTCCTGGCTGGTGATTGGGGTTGGCAGGAGGAGCTTTCCCTGACCCACTTCCTGAGCCACGGGGGCTCTCTCCCAGGCAGTTCCTAGCAGAAGTGAGACTCACACAGGGATTGTCTCCTCCCATGACCAGCCCTGAGTGTCTGGAGCTCAGTCAGAGCCCTTCCAGGCCAGGGGCAGCTGGCAGAGCAGTGCCTGTTGCCCAGGCAAGTGTGATGGGGATGAGGGTAGACAGGTCATACTGGTGCTTTTCAGGGAGCCGTTTGTATCACCTTGCTGGCCCCTGGGCACTGGTGTTGGCCCTCGGTGTGGGCTGTGGGGCCGTTCCCACGGCTGCTCCCAGCAGGGTTATAAGTGAGATGTGTAGGGCGGCATGGCTGGGGAGGGGAAGAAGGTTATCCGGAGGCTGCTGCCAGACAGATCCCGGCTCTCTGGAGTTATCAGCACCTCACTGTCATTGAGGCAGGGGCAGTGCTCAGAGCAGCCCCTCTCCTTGCCCCTGGTGCCCACCCTACGCTGGCAGGGGATGAGCGCCATGGAGGGGAAGCTGTAGCTGTCAAGGATGGGCCGCACTCCCAGGGAATCAGGCGTCTCACACATGTGGTCGATGTCAGAGAAGTTCACCAGAGCCTGGGTGGAGTCATAGGAGCTTTTCTCCATGTCATCAGCCCTGCAGGACTGGGGGAAGCTGCTCTTGTCCTGCCCTTTCTGCCTCAGCAGGCGGAAGTCATCTCTGAAGTGGGGGTTGAAGAGCAGGTAGAGCAAGGGGTTCAGGCAGGCGGGCAGGGGCAGGACCACAAGGAAGACGGATTTGATGACCTCTGGGGTGATAAGGAAGAGATTGAGGGTAGAGGAGAAAGTGAGGAAGGCCACTGGGCAGTAGAGGAGGCAGTTGGTGAAGATCAGCCAGGCCACATGCTTGACCATGGCGCAGTCCCAGACAGCGCTGAACTCCCCCTTGAGCAGGCTGCAGTAGAGGCGGATGTAGGTGCCCGTGATGGTCAGGAAGCACAGCGTGTTTGTCATCACCAAGGCCACGGTGAAGCCCAGGCTGCTGGGTTTCCCCTCTGGGATGGGGTATGGGAGGCACAGAGGGGATGCTCCATATTCCCCAATGGAGAAGAGAGGCAGGACGGCGGCCACAGAGGACAGCAAGAGGCAGCAGCAGGCGGCGGCCTTGACCTTGCCCAGGGACGGGGACTTCCCGTATCCCCGCACGCAGGAGGCCGAGAGGCTGCACTGCACAGCAGCCAGGGTCAGCAGGAAGATGGCAGCCTGGGAGGCCAGCACGGACAGGAACCCTGTCACCCTGCAGCCCGCGCCCGTCTCCCATCGGGCGCCGTAGCGGGCGAAGCGGCCGTAGGTGAGGCTGTCCACGAGGGCCAGCATGCTGCACGAGATGCCTGTCAGCAGGTTGGCCCCGGCGATGGAGCCCACCAGGAACTTCACCGGGGACAGGTAGCTGGGGGAAGCAAAGACAGCCAGGATGACCAGCCCATTGCAGAGCACCGAGACCAGGACGATAAGCCAGACTCCCAGGCGGATGATCCAGCTCTCAAACAGGTGATCACAGGGCTTGAAGGGACCTGCAAGACAAAGCCCAGAGTTATACCCAGCAGGAACTGCTTCTCTCCAAGTCCCAGCCCTCTTCTGGCCCCACCAGCCACATGAGTGCCTTGGAAAATATGACATTGTCCCCCCTCTTCTGCAGCTGCCCCTTGGGTCTCCCCTGTGCTCCTGCCCTCACACTGGATTGCCTCTGGCACCCTCTCAGGTCTTGTCTAGGGTGGGAAGAAGGTGCAGGGTGGGGTCAAAATAAAATATAAGAAGTAACAAACTGATCAGTGCTCCTAAAATGTAAAAAAGTCATGACTGCAGACTCCTCTGGCATGAGCCTGTGATTTGGGCTCCTCTGCCATTCCCTGCTCCTCCTCACATTCCCCCTGGGAGCTGGTGGTGTGGAGATCTGCCAGGATGCTGCATCCTGCTCTGGCACTGCCAGCCTCTCTCTGTGCACTCAAGACCTTGGCTAAGAGGTGTCTGCACCTCTTCATTCACTCTGCATGAATGGGGATGAGCACCAGGAGGTGAAGAGTCCGGGCATGAGGGACAGAGGGAGAGAGCTGGGGTGGCAGGGAAGGGACAGAGGGGTCTGGGCAGGCAGAACATGGGAGGATGTCAGGAGAAAGAAAGAATAGAAGTGGATGGATGGGGAGTGAGTAAGGGAAGGTCATGGAGGGGTAAAAAGAGGACTGGTCTTGAAGCTGTTTGCCAAAAAAAAAGAAGAAAGTGGGGAGAGAATGGGCAAAGGTATAAAATTGCCTCTGGGAGGGATTGGGATGTTTCAGTGAGTGGCTCAGCAAAAACAAAACCAGGCTGGTAGAAGTTTTAGGTGGTAGAGAGCAAAAAAATTAGGGGAAATGGAGAAAGCTTTTTCATCTCAAAGGAGGTGAAGCTCAGAGTGCCAGGCAGCAGGGCATGCCCTCAGCTGAAATCTTATTCCTTTTGCAACAAACTCAGTGGAACAACTGGTAAAAAGTCTGTCCCTGACAGTGTCCCACAGGAGGCTCAACCAGACCTCTGCAGCCTCCAGGTGTGCCTGTGTAGGACCCCACTGAGCTATGAACAGGGACAAAATCAGAAGGAAACTTCCTTGAGCCCCAACCAGCATTGCAGCCCAGTGCCTCCCCTCCCCTTCCTCAGGACACAGAGTAAAGTGTCCCTGCAGTTTGCAGTGCCATGGGTGTGATCAGGACGCCAAGGACAAGGCCTGCCATGCAAAATTCCAGGCTGGATGAGGCAAAGCTGAGTGTCAGGAAATCAGGAGAGCCAGAGCTGAGGGCAGCAGGTCAGTGGATGGAGGAGCTGGTGGTACCTGGAGTTCCTGCTCTGGTTTTCCTGACCTGGCGGAGCAGCTGCATCCAGGGGGGAGAAGGAGACTCCTCACCTGTCCCCCACTTGGCCTAAGCCCAAGCTTTCTGATCTATAAGGTCGTGGGGGATCCTGGGGATTGAGAGAAGCTCAAAAATCCCAACTCTGTTCAAAGGGTTTCCCTGGCTGCTCACCTGGGCTTGGTGTGCACTGAATTGTGGGGTGCAGCTTGGATTCCTCAAGCTCCAGCTGAAGATCATCTGCATCCAGGTCATCTGGGGAGGAAAGAACAAGAAATGGTGCTCAGATAAGAACCAGCAGAACCATCAGAGCCAAGTGGGCCAGGAGCTTTTCCTGCTGCCTGTCCTGCACACAGACCTTCCCAGCCAGTTCAAAGCAGCTGCTGGTGTGCAGTTTGTCCCCTGCAGTCACTACTGCAGAGGGAGAAGATCTTTTAAACATTGGTGGGTTGCAGTGTAGCCAACCCCTCTGTTTTTAGGTTGCTCTCAACATTTGAAGTGGGAGAGCCCCAGATCCCAGAGCTGTGTGATTGTGGTTCCCTCCTCCCAGCACTCTTTATTAAAAGTAAAGAAATCCTCCAGCCTGTGTGGTTACAGAACACAAAGCCTTCAAATGCAGCTTCTCCATGGGAGCTTTCTGGGCAGGCCTTGTCCAATATTCGTTCATCAACAGGGATTTTGGGGCTTTGTTCAGAGGGAACCATCAGCCTCTTCTTGCAGCACAAATTTTTTGTCAGCAGCAACCACCACCAAGCAGTTCCTCAGCAAAGAGACAAGGGAACACAACATTTATTGTGTTATTTTATGTCCTGTAAAATCCTGGGACTGTGGTGCCCTGTTTTTGATCGTGGATGTTCCCAGGATTTGCTGAGGGATTTGCAGACTCTTCAGCCATGGGGCTTGTGCAGCCAGGCTGCAGAGCCCAGCCCTGCACCAGCATCTCTGCACCCGAGCCAGGCTGGGCTTGCTGAGGGTCAGGCAGAGCCCCTGGGTGAGGAGCTGCTGGAAGGGGATGGGGCTGAGCCCTCAGCTGTGTGTTCAGTGCAGGCTGTCACCAGGGTGAATGGCATCCTCTCAGCCTAATCCACGACTTTTCTGCTTTGTTCCTTGCTCCTGTTCCCAAAGTCCTGCTGGCTGGACACGGTGAGGACAGCTCTGTCCTGCTGCCCCATTCCCAGCTGTGGCACCAGCTCCCAGTGGAGAGCTTGGGAGGGTTTTCTGCCAGCAGGAGGAAAGGGAAAGGATGTGGTTTTGTTCTTGCTACAGCCTAGTAGCCAGAGAGTTGGATCTGTGGCTGTGGGATGAGCTCTCTCTTGGATGAATGGACTGATGCTGGAGCCCGGGTGTGCATCTGGCCAGCTTAGACACTGGCCAGGAAGGCAAATCCCCACAGATAAGACTGACCTGAGTGGGATTGATGTGTCTAAGCTGTTTAGAAGTGGTGCCTCTCAAGAGCTGTGCTCCCTGCCTGTGTTTGAAAATGTGACTGGGATTATTTGATTAAAGGATGATGACATATAACGTACTATCTTTAGTGCCTCCTGACAAGCTTCATGGCTTTCTCAGCTTCAGGGAGCTTTGGAAAAAAAAGTCATTTTTAAAATCTGTCTGTGTAAGAATTGAAATATTACTGCTGCTTTGGAGCCTGGCAAGGAAACCCTCACAGTGGGATGGAAAAATATTTCATCCTTGTATTTTATAGTCTTATAAATCTCCAGTGTCTTTTCCAGCCACAGTGCGGAGGCTGTGATGTGCAGTCACGACACCCAAATAAAACAGACACAGCCTTGCCTTGCTGTGCTCTGCTGAGACCCAGCCCTTGGAAAAGTGTAACCTGTGCCATCCATTTTCTCCTCAAAGCCTGGTTTTAAGCCCAGGTTCAACATTTTCCTGAAGTGAAGGATGATCTCTTGTTTTGCCTGGACTACTGAGCCTGCTGGGAATTACAATGCAATCCTTAGTCAGCACAGTGGGATTCAAAGTGAAAAATGTACCTCTGTCTGCTAGAAACCAGTGCCTCTCCAGCCTGGGAGCTGTGGGGAAAGGAAAATGGCTGTTGTGTCCCAGCAAGGCAGGCTGCATTGATTTTGAAGATGCTGTCATTTATTTGAATTTTGCTGAGGTGCTTCCACTTTCTGAGGTCTAATGAGAAAAACCCTCTTTGCCAGTAGTGCCCTTTCCATGAGAAAGGAGCTGCCTGTACCAAAAGTCAAGTGAGAGGAAGAGGAGCAGAACTGCTGGGGAAGGGGTAGAACAGAAAACACTGGGCTGAATGCTTTTCCCCTTAGTGCTGCCTGCTCATTCCCTGCTCAGTGCTGTCTGTGTCAGCCAGGGCAGCCCCATGGCTGGCAGGGTCCTGCCCTCTCCTCGGTGTGAGGGTGGCTGCAAGAGGCCTGGGCAGATCCTCTTTGGGGTCTGGAGTAGCTTTTTGAATGGCAGAAGTAGAAGTGTGTCTCTGAGGACCCTGCAGGTTTTGCAGGTTGTTGGGGAAGATGAAACAGGAAAGCATTATAAATATGATTGCCTGGCAAAAGATTTTGGGAACATAGAAACTATAAGTGAGATTGAAATGAAAGCAAGCTTTGAGATACCTCAGTTACTGAATAATTGGAAAACAATGGTATGGCTGGCTGAAGGTAATCCCCTTTTGATGGAACAACACCCTCTGCTTGCAGACAGCTCCAAGGGTCAGAGCAGACCCTACAGCTTGGCAGAAGGGGCCCAAAGAGGAGTTTTTAGGGTTTAAAATGTGACACAGTGTGATAATGTGTGATAATTCTTATAGGCTGTATGTAAATGCTATAGGATTTGTATCTTCTACTAGATTGGTTAGTGAGAATCAGAATATTCAACACAGAAGAAGATTTATGGTATTGTAACGGGAACCTCACTCTCTTACCCCTTTTACTCCCTCACCCTCTCATCCTCTCTGCCCCTCTCTTCTCTCAGTCCTGCTCCAGCTGTGGCTGGCAGCTCCCAGCAGGGCCCTGCACCCAGGCCCTTTGCAATAACCCACAAGTTCCCAGCCCTGGCTGCAGAGATCTCTTGTCTCCATCCGTCCCGACTGTCCCACCCCTGATGCTCCTACAGCAGGTGGTTGCAGAAGTTCTTTAGTACCTTCAGAGGCTGCTGGAGGTGCTGGGCTGGGGGAGCAGTGTCCCACTGCCCAGGATATCACACACATGTGCTCCCTTCTCCCTTCCCACACCTTTGTTCCATCATTGCAAACACATGTTGTAAGTGAATTCATCCCCTCCTGTCCTCAAACCAGAGGTCCCCAAGAGAGGTGCTGGGGTGGTGATGGAAGTGTCCCAGGGCACTTTTGCTGCCTTCCTCTACAGCATCACTGGGAGCTGCTGGGGGCTGTCCTGGGGGCAGGTCCCTGAGCCATCCTTGGGTTCCTGGTCAGCCACAGGGGCAGACTTGGGGCAGGGGATGTCTGCTAAACACTGCCAGCTGTAATCCAAATAGGTTGAGACAATTGGGATTGCCCAGCCTGTAGAAGAGAAGGCCCCAGCATTTAGGGACCCTTCCAGTGTCTAAAGGGGTGCCAAGAGAGCTGGAGCAGCTGTGGCTGCCCCTGGATCCCTGGCAGTGCCCAAGGCCAGGCTGGATGGGGTTTGGAACCACCTGGGACAATGGAAAGTGTCCCTGCCATGGCAGAGGGGCAACGAGAAGAGCTTCAAGGCTCTTCCCAAACCCAAACCATTGTAGAATTCAGTGATATCCCAAACATTGAAAGGGCTGGAAGTGAGACCTTAACTATCCATTTTGGCAAGGTGACAGAATGGTGAGATGTGCACTGACCACTCTAGTTTGGGCCCCAGGCGGGTGTTACTCAGATGAGAATGGACACACTCAGGTGGTGAGGGGGGGTTCCCAGCACCCAGGGCCCTGGGGGAGTGGGGAAGAGCTGATCCCACCCTGGGGTCTGTGGCACCATGTGTGCTCTGGATCTGGGGTCAGGGGCTCCCTCAGGCCTGGGATTGGCTGGGATGGGGATGGGATAGAGCAGGAGAGGCTGCAGGGTGGGATGGGGATGGGATGGAGCAGGAGAGGCTGCAGGGTGGGATGGGGATGGGATGGAGCAGGAGAGGCTGCAGGAGCCACAGCCAGGCAGGGCAGGGCAGGGCACTGGAGCCTTTTCCTGTCCCTGCATGGCTGCCTGGGACGAGCTGCCTTTCACTGCCCAGCCTGAGGTTCTGGGAACCTCTTCCCTCATTTGGGAAGCAATGCTCAAGGCTGAGAGGACAGAGCTCTCTGGAAATGTTCCTTGTCCCTCTCTAAGCTCTCCCACAGCATCCTGAGTGCCCTGACAAGCCTGGCTGGACCTGCTGCCACACAACCCTGAGGTATTTTCTCTCCAGCTGACCACTTTCCCTCTTGCATGAAAGGAATGTTTGGGAGCTTTTCTCTTCTTTAATGGGGAAGTGTTACAAGGTTCATATAACCCAGCTAAATACTATCTGTGTAATCAGAAAGGAAGCACAGGGAACAGAAATAAAGCCATGATTAATTCAGTAAAACAGCAATATCACAAACCCCATATCATCAAGAGCAGACCCTGCTGCTGGAGGTCTGCAGAGTCATCTGCAAAAGCTGCACATCACAAGGAATGGTGCTCCTGTGCATTTCACATTTGCACCCCTGTGCTTTGATACTCCAAAACAGATCCAATGCTTTAACATCTGAAAATGGGAGTCTTTATGAGCTGCAAATATCCTCATTTGGCACATCTCAGAATCAGTCAGCATTCCCCTCATGGTGTTGGGGCTGCCCTGAAGGCCTGGGACAGGTTCTGCTCTGCTGACAGGGCCAGGTGAGAGCATCCTTTGGGAAATCAAAGACTGAGCAGAAGCAGCTCTGTGGCCTCTTGTCACAAACAAGATCTTCCCACAAATGCCATAATTTGCTGGGCAAACCCCACAACTATCTGCACTGGGACTGCCACAGTATGGGCTGCATTAATGATGGAAAAAGTGACCTGGCTCAGATGAAATCCTGCAGCAATGACTGAAACATGACTCCTCTGTGCTGTCTGGCCAGTGTTACCACCAAGTCTACCATGCTTCCTGGAGCCACAAATGCCAGCAGGAATCACATTGGCTGCCCTCTGGCTGGGCTCTGTGCATGTCTAAAGGTCATCCTCAGGAAGGATCAGTGCAGGAGCAGCAGCACAGGGCTTGGGGGTCCCTTGCTGGCTCTGTCACAAAGTGTCTTGGTCATCCTGCCCAGAACACAGTGAGAGGAACAGCAGATTTGTCTTTACAAATGAGCTGTGGGTCTGCTGGTAGATAAAAGAAGCAATGGAAAGGATTCCACTGATTGATAAATGGAAAAAGATATTTGCTTTTACAAATAAACTTTAGGTTTGCTGATAAACAAAGTTAGACATTGAAAGATGAAAGAAACAATGGGGAAGAAAAACCCCTGAATTCCATAAGAATTAAAAATTAAAAGGGGTGGTTGTACATTAGAGGGAAATGTTTGGTATCAGGTGTTTTGGGAAGTCTGGACCTCTCAAGTACCTCAGAAATGGGGAAAAACCCCTAAATTCAGTAAGAATTGAAAATTAAAAGAGGTGGTTGTACATTAGAGGGAAATGTTTGGTGTCAGGTGTTTTGGGAAGTCTGGACCACTCAAGTACCTCAGAAATGGGGAAAAACCCCTAAATTCAGTAAGAATTGAAAATTAAAAAGGAGGGTTATACATTAGAGGGAAATCTTTGGTGTCAAGTGTTTTGGGAAGTCTGAATCTTTCAAGTACCTCAGAAACGGGGAATGAGAGAAGGGAAATGCAACTGGGAAATTGGGATAAAAAGGAGGCTGCATCCTCCAAAAATGTGAGAGATCCCAGGGGAATGCCCCATGGCCTCTCCCTTTATTCAAGTAAAGTCAAAGGACTCTTCTGTCTCCTTTTGGACATAAACCCCTGGTGTTTGTGGATTAATTTTCCTGACAACAGTGTCCAGCAGCTCTGGGTCTGGCTGTGCCTCAGATGCAGTCCTGCCTGCTCAGGCTGTGCAGGACACAGGGCTGGGGCTGGGGCTGGATGCCCAGAGCTCCTGGGGCAGGTGGGTCAGGGCTCTGCAGGGCACAGCCCTCTCTCACTCTCCAGCTACCACGTGGATTTGCCTGCAGGATGTCTCAGGCCTCGGGAGTGCACTGTATTTACACAAATATATAAATAGAATTAGCATCCAGGCTGTGCTCTGAAATGTTGTTTGCACTCTCCAGCAGTTACAGAGGAAGCAAAGGGGTTCATGTTTTCCTTTTTGCTATTCTGAGATTCTCTTGCAGAGGGGTCACACCAGCCTGCTGCTGGAGCTGCTGCTGTGCTGTGGGGCCTTGGACTCTGCTGGCTCCCGGAACTGGCCTCAGGCAGTCTGAGCAGAGCTGCACTTTGGAGCACAGAATAAATGGATTCCTGGACAGAAAGTGCTGCTCCACCATGTAGCCTTCCTTCCCTTTTCTTGGCCAGTCCCTGTGCTGTGTTCCCCAAGCATGTCCTATTGTCACACCTAACCCTGACCTTGGCTGTAACACCTGAAAGAGATCAGAGCTCTCTCTGCTTACAGTCAGAGGGATATTCCAGGTCTTTGAGTTCATTCTCTTGCTCACATTAATCCCAGGTCCTTCCTCTAGATGATGCAAGAACAAAGATTGATGTCCTGCCAAAGGCTCCACATTGCCCAGAAGCGAAATGACCAAGATGACCAAGCCCAGTTATCCCAGGTAGCCTCAGCCACCTTCCAGTGCCTTGAGCAGCCTCCCTCCATGGCCAGCAAGGCTGAATTGACAAACATGCCCAAGGTGTGGGGGCTGCAGGTCCTTTGGCTCCATTGTGAAGGTTTGGATGTGCCAGACCTACTCTTTGTCCCACTCAGGGTCACCAAATGGAACCTGCCCAAAGCAATGGGCCCCCTGTGCTGAAGAAGGTTTGGATGTGCCAGACCTACTCTTTGTCCCACTCAGGGTCACCAAAGGAGCAATGGACCTCAAAGCAATGGGCCCCCTGTGCTGCAGAAGGCCCAGCCTGCCCTCCCTGAGGCAGTGCCACCTCTGACAGTGGCACCAGCCCTGCAGAGGCAGGATGGCACCCCAGCTCTCAGCCCTGCCCAGGCTGGTCACCATGCAGGCTGTCTACTCACAGTGGTTGTCAGCGTGGCCTGGGAACAACTCCAAGGTCCTCTTGTGGGGATCCTCCTCCTCAGGGGCCACGTCTTCTGCCTCCCACTGGCTGGACACCCTGAAGAAGCTGCTGCAGCTCCCGTAGGCACAGCACTGGTAGGCATAGGGCACCTCCAGGACTCTGCACAGAGGAAAGCAGAACTTTAAGGTGTGTCCCTGTTGAGAGATTTTGCAGATTGAGGAGCTCTTGCAGGACAATGGCCATATTCAGGCAATGCACAATCCAGCCTGCTTGTACTAATGGGCAATGGACACGTTCACAAATAATGAATAATGGACATATTCAGAAATGGGGTTGGTACATCCTTGAAAGAAATACAGAAAGAAGAGTCATCAGGACTCAGCAAGTTTGTCAGCAAGCTTGGGAAAGCAAGAAAGAAGTGAGCCATGGGTGAGCCAGACGACCACAGAAAGATGCATGAAAAATTAGCTGATCCAATCAGCATTCTAATTTAGACACATGAACAGCTAGGATTAACCAATCATGTATTAGCTAGAGACACGTGGAGAGTAGAGATTTATTATAAATATAGTCTTTTAGGGATAATAAATTTGTCTTCACTGGATCATATTGGTTATGGTGTAATGACCCTGAACCTCCACACCCTGCATGTCCCCTCCATGGCCTGACTCTCCATTGCTTTGCAGTTTTTGCTTAGTTCCTTCAGTTGTTCAAAGATGAAACTCATCTATACAGAGTCACAAAGTATTCTGGGCTGGAAGGGACCCACAAGGGTCATCATGTGCAGCTCTGCAGTGAATGGCCCCTACACATCCACAAGGTGGGTGCTATTAGCACCGTGCTCTAACCAGATGAGTCAAAAAAACATGGAACACTCCACGAATTTCTGTGCAGGAGCCATGCTGATGTTCTCTGTATCATTCCAGTTTTGGTACCTGTGCTGCTGACATGACAAAAGCTGGTCTGTGTGCCGATGAGTACAGTGAAGAGGGACTTTGCTTTGGTGAAGGACAGGGTGTGGACCCAGGGCAGCCCATGGTGTCTCTGCATCACTTTTGGTGCTTAAGACACTGTCAGTCAATAGAATGTTGTCAAACACCAGGTTTGGAAACTGCTCTACAGTTCCCAGATAGTTCCTTGTGCTGGTTCCAGCCAGAACAGGGTTAATTTTTGCAGGAGGTGTGAGGGAGCATGGCCAGGACCCAGAGGTTATTCTGTACCATTTCACTCATTGCTGGGGGCTAGGGGGAAAGGAGAAAATGTGGTGGAGGAGCCATCTGGCATTTGTTTGTTTTTGGGGGCTTTCCATGTAAATAACTTTCTTTTCTTATACTTTTTGTTATTAATATTGTTGCTGTTAGTGTTTGTGTCTTATCTCATTGCTGTTTCCAGTAAATTATTCTTATCTCACCCCATGATCTTGGCCTTTTGTGCCTCCAGTTGGGGAGGAGCGAGGGGTGCATGGTTTTAGCAGGAACACTAAATTGGAGAATACCATTCCTAAACCACCACATTCCTAAAAACCCTTCTGCTGTTCTCCTCAGAATAAACCAGCCCCTCTCTCCAACATGCAATGGAGAGAAATGATCTTCAATTTTTACCCCAAGGCCATGTTTTCCCAGACATCCTTTCCCTCCTTCAAGAGAGAAGATTCCCTAGAGCAAGGCTCCTCTTGCTTGCTGTTGAGGGCACCTTCAAATTCCACTTTCAGGAGTCCCAGCTCAGGCAGGGAATTCTCAGGTCTCCCAAGTGAAGCAAGCTATTTAAATATGTCTGATTTCTGCTTGAAAGTTGAATTGATAGTTGCTAATTATAGCATGTATTAGAAGGTTAAATCAGCAGCACTGAGCATCATCTGGATGCAATACCAGGCTGTCTGTCAGCAGCTGCATTTTTGGCTTTGCTGCAAGTCAGGGAGACTGCTGATGAAGGCAAAGGAACCCCAGGTTTTCCAGACAATTAAGGTCCTCTGACAAGATCAGTAAATATGGTAAAACTCTATATTCTAAAAATATGCTTTTGTTTTATGTTCCCAAACATTTCTGGCCGAGCCCCGGGAGGGTCTGGAAATTCTGTATACAACTCGTTTCCTGTTATAAGCTCCAAATTAGATCCCATTATTGAAAGGTGGTAGGGAGGTGCAGCTCCTCCCAGCAAGGCTCAGAACTGCTCCCAGATGACTCCTGCAGACATGCCCCAAGAGTAAGGCTGCTTAATGGCAGCACCCCAAATTTGGGGAATGTTAATGGCTCCATTGCCTGGCATGGTTCACTGAAGCACTGCTGCAGGCTCAGTTTCTCTGCTACAAACACAAACCAGCTCGAGAGATGTGAATGGAACTAATTTAGAGGAGAAACACCCTGGAAGTGCTGAACTTGACCCACCCTGCACAAGGGACTGACTCTTGGAGCAGGTCCAGAGGAGACCACGGAGCTGCTCCAGGGCTGGAGCCCCTTTGGAGCCAGGCTGGGAGAGCTGGGAGTGCTCACCTGGACAAGAGAAGGCTCCAGGGAGGGCTCAGAGCCCTGGCAGTGCCTAAAGGAGCTCAGCACTTGTGAGGGTGCAGCTTCAGCCCTGTGCCCAGTTCTGGACCCCTCAGTTCAAGGAAGACATGGAGGGGCTGCAGTCAGGAAAGGGAAATGGAGCTGGGGAAGGGTCTGGAGGGTAAATCATATGGACAGTGGCTGAGGGGGCTCAGCCTGGAGAAAAGGAAGCTCTCCCCCATCAGCAGGGACCTTATCACTCCTTACAAGTGATGATTTGTAACAAGGTGGGATTGGTCCCTTCTCTGGGCACTGCAGGGAGAGAGAAAATGGCCTCAAACTACACCAGGTGAGACTCATGTTGGAATCAGGAGGAATTCCTTCAAGGAAGGGCTTGTTAGACATTGGAAGGGGCTGCCCAGGGAGGTGGTGGAGTCCCCATCCTGGGAGGTGTTCAGGGAACAACTGGGGGTGGCACTGAGTGGTCTGGGCTGGTGACAAGGTGGGGACTGGTCACAGGTTGGACTCGATGATCTCAGAGGTCTTTTCCAACATTAATGATTCTCTGGTTGTGTGAAGAAAGCTGGAGAGGAACTTTGGACAAGGATCTGGCGAGGCAGGACAAGGAATCCTCATTTCCTGCTGGAAAGGGCAGGGTTTGATGGGATATTGGTAAAAAATTATTCCCTGTGAGGGTAGGCAGGCCCTGGCATAGAGTGCCCAGAGAAGCTGTGGCTGCCCCTGGATCCCTGGAAGTGTCCAAGGCCAGGGTGGACAGGACTTGAAGCCACCTGGGATGGTGGAAGGTGTCCCTGCCCATGGCAGGGGGTGGAACAGGATGAGCTTTAATGTTTCTGTTCAACCCACACCATTCTATTGTTGTGTGATCTTGGGTGTAGAAAACCCTCCAAAAGCTTCTGAAACTCCCTGCCATTTGGGAACCAGTCATGCAGCATTTCCTAGCTATGAGTTTAAAAAGGTCAGAAGGAGAGAGCTCTGCTCTGCTGAGGCAGCTGAAGGGAGAGCTCCACACTCCTCCTCAGGCCTGAGCTTTGAGCCCTGTGTTGGTGCAGTGACTGTGGCCCCAGCCCTGTGTGGAAACTGGAGAAGCTCCAGCTTTGGGAACCCGTCCTGGATGAGTGGGAGCATCAGCTCAGGCATTCTGGGCTTGAAGGGAACTCCCTGGGACACCCAAGCAAGAGATGACTTCATCTGGGAGGAATCTGTGCCCCCTGGACCATGGGTGTCAGCCTGAAGGCAGGTGCCACACTGGGACCCAGGAGCCCAGGAGGGTCTGAAAGTCTGAGCCTGCAGCACAGCCCTCTGCTCTGAGCCTTCTGCAGCCTCTTCTTCATCAGCCTGACTCCTCCAGGCTCCTCATTAATCCATAACAGACAAGACACGGCCACACAAGCAGAGTTTATGGAAGAAAACCTGGATGTCATTAGGTAGGACTGCTTCTGGGAATGTTTTCCATTGAGAGGAGCCCTGAGCTGGGCCTGCTCCACGTTTTCCACTTGTGTGTGTGTGCTTGGGGTGGGGGTGGTGGCCTGGGAGCACATCACTGCTCTCCCATGGAACAGATTCAAGATGAGATGTGCGAGCAGCAGATGGATCCTCCTCAACCCATGGGTCTGGAAGTGTGGGGACAGCAGGAGATGGGCCAGGAGAGCAGGAGGCTGTGAGCAAACACAGCCTGTGCTGAACCACGAGGGAAAGAGCCAACATGCCAAGTACCTCATTTTGGGGAAGCTCTCCTTGCTGAAGGGCTCAGAGAGAGCTGGGTTGCCCTGGAGCTTCAGGTGGGTCAGTCCAGCCAAACCATCCAGGGGCAGCGTGGCCAGCTGGTTGTCAGTCAGGTCCCTGTGAGGGGAGAGCAGAGAGGGAGAACACGGTCAGGGCTCTGCTGCCAGGGGTCTCTCAGCCAAGCAGAGGGCACTGCCTCAGTTTCTCCCTTGATGTGATGCTGAAATGAGGCTGGTGCTGCTCTGGGGCCAGGAGCTCTGGAGATAAACACTGCAGGGCTGGGGTTGGTGGCCATGCTGGCAACTCTGGGTGGCATCTCTCTCTCTGTGCATGTCTGTGCCCCACAGATCCCTTCCACCGTGGGTCAGGTCCCAGCCCATCAAATACCCAAGGGTTTTAGAGAGGGGGCTTGTTGCAGACATCTTTTTGTGAAAATCCTTTCTTAGGATTTTTCCTGCTGAAGCTGAGAAGTTTCAGCAAGAAAATGTAAACAATGGTTATCTGCTGCTGTAGAATGCAACAAGTCCATCTGTGATTAGCCCATCTTAGATGTTTATAATTAATGGCCAATCAAAGGCCGAGCTATCTCGGACAGAGTCTGAGAGAGCTGCCTTTTGTATTCATTCTTTTCTATTCTAGTCTTAGCTTAGCCTTCTGAGAGGAAACCTTTCCTTCTATTCCTTTTAGTAGAGTTATAATGTAATATCTATATCATAAAATAATAAATCAAGCCTTCTGAACATGGAGTCAACATTCTTGTCTCTTCCCCCATCCAAGAGCCCCTGTGAACACTGTCACAGGGGCTGAGAACTGGGGCCCTCCAGAGCCAGCACAGATGGTTTGCAGTGACTCTTGCAGAAACAGCCCATCCTGTTGATCTTCCTTAAAGGCATCTATGGAAGCATCAGGAAATGGAGGTTTAGTGTTCAGGATGAGAGCATCTTGAAGATGGCCCCTCCTGCACTTCATCATCCCTTTGTTAATAGTATTAATTGGAAACCTTGGGATTTGTTGTGTCCGCATCAGTGCTGAGACATGAACCTCAACACATCACTCTTCCAACATCTCAATCCCAGGTGTTCTGGTAGCCCAGGCAGTGAGTCTGAGGTGCCCAGATACCTCCCATCCCTGGTGACAGAAACATCCCTGCAACTTACAGCTTGGTGAGGGAGTGCAGGGTGACAAAGGCCTCTGGGTGAATAAACTGGATGGAATTCCAGCTCAGGTCTCTGCAAGGCAAGGACACAGCAGTAAGAAGAGAGCAGAGCAGGGCAGTGAAGCTGCTGACACTGGCCCTGGTGGGAGCACATGTGGGATCTGTAGCCCCTTGGTCAGCAGCAATTTCTGTCCCATTGCAGCTCCCCACAGACAAGTCTGGGGCTGTATCTGGGTGGTTTCCAACACAGGGCACAAGAGTTTGCCTTGCAGGAGCTCGTCTGCTGAGACCAATGGGAAAGAATCCATGAAAAATGTTCTTTTATGGCTTAATGTCTGTAAATTTGGGATTTTTTTGCCAACATGCCAAACAGGTCATGCCTTAGTGCCAGAGCACCCCCAGTGCAGTCACAGTGCTGGGTGAGGCACAGGCAGACAGGGCAAATGTGCAAACCCAGGGCACACAGGGAATATTTCTGTGTCTGCTCTGGGGTATCCTGACCCCAGGGGAGCTCTGACTCCGACCCTCATCCATGGAGAAAGAATCCACAAAAGTGTGAAATGGATTTTAGAGAGTAGTGTAGGTGTATCACTTGGTGAGAAATTGAGGTTTTGGGATTTTTAGTATGTTGTGGATGGAAGCAAGATGGAGAGCACAGGGTGTTGTCCTGGGTTTCTTCTTCATGCTTCTTTGTCCTTCTTCGTGGGTTTGGGTGGCATTTTGTAATTGGGCAGAAAAGTCTGCATTGGGGGCTCTTTGGGATCAGTTGTTGGGCTAAAAGGGAAAATAATCCAGGTGTCAGTTCTTAATTGGATAGTTTAGCTTTAAAAGACCTTGTAACAAGAGATTGTTGGCCATTTTTGTGGTGCTTTTCCAGTGTGCTGAGCCTGATGTGGACAGTGTGCAAAACTTTAAATAAGATAATAATAAACAGGAACCTGAAGACTGAAGCAATCCACTGCATCTCTCTTTCGTGACACAGAACCACTCCAGAAGGGTCTCCCCTGACAGGGGAGCCCCCAGGGAGAGCCCAGCCTGAGCCCCAGAAGGTGAGGAATCAGCAACAGGAACCCCAACAGGCCAGGGCGCTGGGGAAGGTGAGTTTGGAATGTCTCCTGCCATGCACAGGTGCTTTGGATTCACTGAGTCCCCTCAGAAAGCTCTGCCCCCATCCAAGTGAGACAGCTCCATTCCCTCTGTAGGCAGGGCAGAGTGAACCAGCAAACTGGGGCACATTTCTTGCCCTAAGGCTGACTACAGGCCAACCTTCACCTCTGGTTGTCAGAGATGAAGGTCCTGTAGTCAGAGATGTCAGAGACGAACCTTCATCTCTCCAGCTCCAAGGGAGCCAAGATACCTGCTCAGGTGTGTGACATTGGGTGGGATGGATCCTTTCCCAGGCACCAGAACACACCCAAAACTGCCAGAGCTTTCTCTGTGTGTGTGGCTGGGCTGGGGCAGCCTGCTCAGGTTCCCTGGGTGTCTGCAGTGTCACCTGCCACACCTCAGGTGTAACCCTGGTGTCTGTGACACTCAGGGGATCCCAGGAACTGTTAAATGGCACTCACATTGCTGCACCATGGGAGCAGGTTTGGTGGGATTTAGTTCACCTCCTAACAGAACAGCAAATAAAGGCTGCCAGGGCTCTTCCCAGATGTCACAGAGCCAGGGGTGCCCTTCAGGGCCTTGCCTGGCACCTGGGAGGGGACTCTGGGTGTGTGGGGGTGCTTGCGTGCACCTGTGGAACACAAACTGCTGAGGAGCCTTCAAACCAAACAGGATGGGTGTTCCAGGAGTGCATGGCTGTTGGAGAATTTTTGTTGGAAAAAAGGCCGTGAACAGATACAGCTGGTTAAAAAGTAAAAGGCAGCTGTAAGCAGCAAGTTCTCAGGCTTTTTCCTTAACAACAGTAAACACCATGTCCTTGAGTAGTGATGAGAAAGCATGGTGGAAAACATGGAGGCCTTGAATGATAAATAACAAGTCAATAACAGGATGAGAAAAACAAGTATTAGTCTCAACAAGAAAACCACAGGTTTCGGCAACAAAGTAGGGGATGTGTGTGTAATCTGTGGCCAATGATGAGCTCGGGTTTTGTAATATGCATGAGCTTAATTAACACCACTATAAAAGTGTGTAAGTGGGATCAATAAATCAGAGTTCGATGCTGATCAATAAGAATGTGGTTGACTCCCTTTGCTTCCTCACATGGCCCAGGACCTGCCTGTGTAGGACAGGGGTGCTGGAGCTCAGGTGCAGTCAGGAACTGCCCTGGGTTTCTCCTGGCATTCAGGAGCCTGTCTGTGATGTGGGCTCTGCCTTGGCAGTGTGTGGGGTGTGGGCATGAGGGGGCAGGTAAGGAGAGGGGTCTGCAGGCACAGGGGAAGCCAAAGGATGGTTTGTGCCCTCCTCCTTCCTAGGGAGGAATGGAAGAGGGATGCTGGGGAGGATGAAACAGGAAAGCCTTATAAATATGATTGCCTGGCAAAAGATTTTGAGAATATAGAAACTATAAGTGAGATTGAAATGAAAGCAAGCTCTGAGATCCCTCAGTTACTGAACAACTGGAAAACAATGGTGTGGCCAGCTGAAGGTGATCCCCTTTTGATGGAACAACACCCTCTGCTTGCAGACAGGCCCAAGGGTCAGAGCAGACCCTACAGCTTGGCAGAAGGGGCCCAAAGAGGAGTTTTTAGGGTTTAAAATGTAACACAGTGTGGTGATGTAATGATTCTTATAGGCTGTATGGAAATGCTGTAGGATTTGTATCTTGTACTAGATTGGTCAGTGAGAATTAGAATATTCAGCACAGAAGATTATTTATGGTATTGTAACGGGAACTTCCCCTCTTACCCCTTTACGCTCTTACCCCTTTTACTTTCTTATGCTTCTACTCTCTTGCCCTTTTACTCTCTCACCCTCTCATCCTCTCTGCCCCTCTCTTCTCTCAGTCCTGCTCCAGCTGTGGCTGGCAGCTCCCAGCAGGGCCCTGCACCCAGGCCCTTTGCAATAACCCACAGGTTCCCAGCCCTGGCTGCAGAGATCTCTCATCTCCACCCACCCCAACCATCCTACACCCGATGCTCCTACAGACAGACTCAACAGAAAATCCTCCCAGCAGAGACAGGGGCAGGCTGGGAGCTCCCCCAGCCCCCCTGGGCTCACAGCCCCCTCCCCAGCACAGCCCCAGCTGCTCCCTGGCAGGCAATACTTGCATGGAGCGCAGGGCCAGCAGCTGCACAAAGGTGTCTGCTCTGATCTCCTGGATCTTGTTGTGCTGGAGACCCCTGGAAAACAGAGACTGGTTTGAGAAGAGAGCTGAAGGCAGTGATGGAGATCTTTGTCCAGGGCAGCACTGTCACTGTGGAGGTTGCTATAGGGAGACCTACTCTGATTTCAGAGTTGAACAGGATGAGCAGCAAAATGTGTCAAAGCCATTCACTCCTACAGCAGCTCCAGGGCTCAGCCAGCTTCTGCTTTTGATGCCATCATGACTCAGTTGATGTGCAGTGGCCAAAGGTGTCCTGTTAACCCCAAACCCACACTGGTTTCCCACTTTGCTCCTCCCTAAGCCTCCAAATTGCTTTTTCCAGAGGAAAAGCTGAGAGCTTGGAGCTGGTGGTCAGCAGGCAGCTCTGTGTGACCCTCCAGGAAGGACCGTGGGGTGCTCAAGCCTCAAGCCTTTGCCTTGGTGAGGATGAAGGCTTGAGGGCTGAAGGTGTCTCAGTGTTTCATGAAGAAATCTCTTGATGTCTGGTAGAGCCCACTGTCCACATCTGCACATGAAGTGCCTCAGCCCTGCACATCCCCTTTCCAGCTCCTTCATCCCCTGGGGAAGGGGAAAAAACAGGGTGAGAGTTCACACAGACTCTGTGACTGACCTACACACTCCTCACATCCTCAGGAGACATCCTGTATTCTGACCAAAACCTCATTTTGGTCCCTTAATAAGAAAAAAATTTAAAATGTAATTTAATTTTAATATTAATACTTAATGTTAATATTTAATACTAATTTGATATTAATCTTTTTAGAGATATATAGGTATAATCTATTTGACTTCACTAGCCAAAAACTGGGATTTAATGTGATTCTATATTAATGTTAAGTCTGAATTTGGCATATTATAAAATTTTCTAAAAAGGAGCTCAGGCAGAATGTGTGAAACTACAGGTTTGAAATTTTGAACATTTGTCTTTTTTTGGTGTACTTTCTATATTTTTCAAATGTTTTCCTCGGGGTGCTCTCACAGCTGCCCTAAAGAGCAGCAGGGGCTGTGCACTCTCATTTCCATGTAGTTTCACAGTGTTTTAATGTCCAGTTCGCTGAGGCTGGGTGAGCAGCTCTGACTATCCAGGCTGAGGTGCTACAGAGAGCAGGGACAACCTCTCCTGTGGGATTTTTTAATGAGGATGCTGCTCAGGTAGCAGAATTCTGTGAAATATCATGGAGTCTGTCTTAATTTTTTTAACAGTTTTTCTCAAAAAGACCAAGAACTTGTGCTCTATTTGAAGTGTAGAGCCACATTTTGAGCTGAGTGTGAATAACTTTGTCTCAGAGCAGCAGCAGTGCCTCCTGGGGCCTGGAGAGGACCCAGTTCCAGAGCTGAGGAAGGAATCCCCCTGAACTGAGGAGGGGCTGGCCCTGGGCAGGGTGGACAAAATCTGCTTTGTGCCCATGGCATGGACCCCTCCTTGGAGTAGAAGACGTTTATGGTGGACATAAACCCATTTTTGATTAGCTCATAGCAGGGCTGGAGTTAGAGAAGGGAATTCAGTGCTGTCACATCCCACTTCTGTTTGAAGTGGCTGGGACCTCTGACAAGACACAAATTAAGCTCCTGTGCACAGGGGATGTATTTTTATTTATTCTGCATGTGCACAGGGGATGTATTTTTATTTATTCTGTATGTGCACAGGGGCAGAGTGGAGTGTGGGAGCCCAGGACATCCCTCTGGCTGTCCAGGATGGCCAGGACCCCTGCCAGGGGGCTCAGAGACCCTGGCACGGAGCCCAAAGCACCTGTGGGTTTGATTATGACCATGGAGCAAATTACCAACCTTATATGAAGATCAACAAGCCCCAACAGTTTAGGTAGAATAATAGTGAAGTTATCATGGGGTGGAAAAGTAGATTTTGGGGGTTTTGGTATGGGGGTTCAGGGGGCAAGATGGAGGGATCTGGGCATGTCCAGCCTTTCTCCTTCTTCTTCTTGGCCTCCATCTTCTGCTGTGGTGTTGGCTCTTACAGATTGGTTTAGAGTAGAAGCTCACTGTCTAACACAGGTGATAGGTATTGGGAAGTAATTGTAAATATTGTACAGGTAGTTTTTAGTATAAAGACATAACACCACCCTGGGGGGAGGCAGAGTGCCTGGAACTGTCCTGCTGGAACCTCAGCACGACAGGAGAAAATTTTTTATGGATAAGATACAATAAACAGCCCTGAGACTGAGAAATGAAAAGCTCTGACTCCTTCAAGTGCCGGGCTGGGTAAAGAGACTTTCCAACTTTTCTCAGGGTCACTGTGACAAGCTAAAGATCCCAGCAGTGAAGCTCTGGTGCATTTGCACTCCAAACAGTGAGTTACAATGCCCAACTTCCCCAGTGCTTGGGAGTTCTGTGGGTGGGAACCACCCCTCTCCTCAAAGCAGCCCTTTTCCCCAGAGCACAGCACAAACAAGGGCATTTCCATACTCACAGCTCCTCCAGCTGCTGGCACCGGTGGAAACTGGGCAGCTCCTCAATTTGGTTGTGTGACAGCTCTCTGCAGGGAAAGGACAGCACAGGAATGTTGGGACACCAAAAGCCAGAGCCCCTGAGCCCTCCCTTGCAAGGCAGGTACTGCTGAGAGCGAGGTGACCTCACTTCATCCTGCACAGCTCCACTTTTGGTAACCCAGAGAGTGGGATCTGCTCCCTGCAGCTGCTGCTGGCTCTGGGTGTCTCTGTGCAAGGTGAGGGCTGCCCCATCATTTCTTGTCACAGACATCTTTTATGAAAATCCTTTCCTTAGGATTTTTCCTCCTGAGAAGCCTCAGGAACAAAATGTAAACAATGGTTATCTGCTGCTGTGGAATGCAACAGGTGGATCTGGGATTGGTCTTGTGTGGTTGTTTCTAATTAATGGCCAATCACAGCCCAGCTGGCTCGGACTCTGTCTGAGACACAAGCCTTTGTTATCATCCTTTCTTTTTCTATTCTTAGCTAGCCTTCTGATGAAATCCTTTCTTCTATTCTTTTAGTATAGTTTTAATGTAATATATATCATAAAATAATAAATCAAGCCTTCTGAAACATGGAGTCAGATCCTCATCTCTTCCCTCACCCTGGGACCCCTGTGAACATTAACACAATTTCTGTGGAGGGTGAAGGTTGCTCCATGATTTCTGTGCAGGATGAGGGCTGCCCCATGATTTCCCCACTCGCCCACCCCCAGCCCAGCTCCCTGCCCAGCCCGTGGGCTGATGGAGCCGCTGGTACAGCTGGGGTGGACTTGTCCTCCCCAGCCTCAAGTCAGCTGGGAAACCCTCCTGTGCCACTTCTTTCCATGGGCACAGCACAGAGATTTTTCTGCCAGAGCTTGCACAAGCTGCAGATGTGCCTGCAGAGCCTGGGGAGGATTTGTCCAGCTCCCTCCTGGCACAGCAACCCCACTGCCCATTGCCTGCTCCCCATTCAGCCTTTCCTGGCTTTGTCCCAAGGTCAGGGGAGGGGTTGTGCCAATGGCAGGGATTTGGTTCAGGACATTACAGACTTTGGCAACCCCTGGTCCTTGTTTTTTCAAGTGCTGTCACTCGAAAGCAGTTTGCAGCAAACTCCTCTTGCCACTGGTTCATGTCTCAGTGTCCTGTCAGCATCCAGAGTGGCTTGATAGAGGAAAACCTACCCTGGCACAGCTTAATGAGAATTTATTGAAGCTGAAACAGGCTGGGGTAGGAGCAATGTTTAAACCCAGCTCTTTCCCCACCAGCAGAGACTGGATTTGTGGTTGTTCAAGGGAAATTTACCCCAGGGTAAAGTTTTGTATGTGGTTTCTCAGCCGACTTTCCAAACTCGGTTTCCATCTTTCTGCCAATAGATTGCTCCTCAAATATTTCAATTATTTTTTTTTTGCCAACCCACTCACCACCAGTTTTCCATGGCGGAGAGGAGGGAGGGAAAAGCAAGCAAAAGGTTTGTGCTTGGCTCTGGGGGCTGTCACCCAGGATGGAGAAAATCCTTAGCATCAGTCACTGTGTCAATGCATTGGGCTTGACAGGGCTGGAGTTTAGCTAACAGTGGTGGGGAGAACCAGCCCCAGGAGTTATTTCTGGCTCCTCCAGACTGAGGGTAACCAGGTGCAGCCCAGAATCTACAAACAGAGCAGCCTCAGTCACTCCTGCTCTGTTGGGAGCTCACCAGGATGAAGGTGCTGATGGCACCAAGGGACTTCAGCTCTGCTCAGGGCAGTGTCACCTATTTCTGCTTGAGGAGAAAGACAAATCTTCCAGAGCCCAAGGAGCATTTGGAGTACTCTGTCAGGCCCAGGGTGGGATTGTTGGGGTGTTCTGAGCTGGACTCAATGATCCTGGTGGGTCTCTTCCACCTCAGGGTGTACCATGGTTACAGGAAATCTGTGCCCTGAGCAGGAGCTCTGGATGGAAGCAGCAGGATGATGCCAGGTTGATGCCCAAGGCTGCCCTGCCTGTGTGGGGCATCCCAGGATGGCTGGGACCCTCTGCCCCTGCAGTGGCTCCACAGTCCCTGTGCAGGGTCCTTGCAGAGAATCCACACCTGGAAATGCAGGTGTTCCTGTCATCTATGGCCAGAGGTGTCACAGCCACAGCTCCTGTGGCTGCCCAGAGACAGGCAGGGAGCAGCACTGGCTCTGTGGGGACAGGGCTGAGGCATTTCAAAGGCAAGAGAGACATGAACATGCACAAACATTGACCCTCACGCTCTCCCTCCAAACCCAAAAGCAATGCAGTTAATGTCAGGAATGTTCATTAAGGAAGAGGAACAAGGAGCAAGGAACAAGGTAGTGTGTCCCAATAAAACTGTCCCACAGGGTGGTGGGGGCAGGCACAAGGAACAGGCTCTGCTGTGAGGGGTTGCAGTCTGATAAGTGCAAACATAAACACAGCTCTGGGACCCAGAGCCTGGGCCAGCCCAAAGGCTGCACTTTCATAGCAACTCGTCCATTGAATTGGTCCAGATGTCTAAAGATGGGAGATCATCCCTACAGGGACATCTGGAACCAAAAGCCTGTAATCTCCTAAGTTACAAATTGTCTTCTTTTATTTTTATGTTTTACTCTTGTTTCCAATTTCTGTGATCAAGAATTCACTTCTGTTGCTTTCCTGGAACAAACTTGTTTTCTTTTTCAGCTTGCTTGTATAAAGACTGATGAGAGGCAAGCCTGTTGTTGCCCTAAGGCTGCAAACTTGTATAAATCTGGCTCATGACTCATTTCCTGAGGATGTCTTTGACTGCAAACATATTTGGGGATCTCAGGAACCAGGGATGTGATTCCTGAGATGATGCAGAACCTTTCTGAGATGTTGATTTCATCATGTACCAGGCTAAAGGAGAGAGCATGACCCCTCAGCATCATTCAGTACCTGGCTAAGCAGGCAGAGCCAAAGAAACAGAGACCAAGAAAAACCCTGATCTGGCTGTGCTGCCCCAGGTGAGGAAATGAGGTCTTGTGGCCTCACAGGTCCCCATCAGGTCAGACCCGATCCCTCCTGGGATATGAACAGGATCCTTCCTCCAGGTGATGGCACTTGCTGCAGCTCCAGCTGCAATAAGCCGAGGCTGGGGCAGAGGGTGAAGGTGATTTCCCCCTTGTGTTTGGGTTGAGAGGAGCTGTGAAGGGCTGTGGCCATCCTCACCCATCTCCTTTTGCTCTCTCTCTACTCCCCCTGCATGGTGCAGGGCAAGGAGGAGGAGCTGGTGCAGCCCTGGGACCAGAGCAGCACCTGGGATGGAGCAGCAAGGGCAAGAACAAGCAAGAGCTCAAAGCAGTGATGGAGAAGGTGGAGATTTCTGCATGGAAAAATGATGGGAACAAGAACCACAGGAGGGTTCCCCACAGCTGGTCCTTTCCCTGAGCTGGACAAAAGGAAAGCCCAGTTCCTGAGGGCACTTTGTAAGGACCAGGCAGGCAGAGACACGGGGTACTCACAGGACTCGGAGGCTGGGCAGCTGCTGGCACATCCTTCTGGGGAGGAAATGGATTCCTGCCCGGGTCAGGGTCCTGCAGGGATGGAGGAGAGAGAAGAAATGCTGTTGCTGACAGCCAGCACACATACTGACCCACAAACCCAGTCCCAGATAGTGGCAGGAGAGACAATGTCAGTAGGACAATAAAAGACAGACAGAGCATAAAATCCTGCCTGGCAGCTGTGGAAAGAGGCACTGCTGCTGGACCTTGCTAAGGCGAATGTGAAGAGTTCTGGGCCATTCTATGAAGAGTTCTGGGCCACTGCTGAGTACTGGATTCACAGCTGTCCTTGGCCTTGCTGGGGGCAGGTGGCAGTGGCCTCTGATGGCTTTGCCATCCCTGCTCCCTCTGTCCAGGCTGGACAGGCCTGGAGGCAGGACTCCTCAGAAGCTGTGCGTGAGGGATAGGTGGATGGATGGATGGATGGATGATGGATGGATGGATGGATGGATGGATGGATGGATGGATGGTCTCTGTGTCCCCAAGACACTGCAGGGCCAGGCTATACCCTGGCCAGGGGTGCTCCAGTGTGGGCTCAGTGTGGGGATGGTGTCCAAGAGAGCAGAACCATGTGTGGCCAGGGGCAGTGTGTCCTCCAAGGCCCTGGGGACACGAGGAGGGGACCAGAGCAGCTGCAAGAGCCCCAGCCTGGGTGGCAGATGTTTCTGAACTGCACCACGGTGCTGGTTCCAGTATGGGCAGAGACACTGGGGTGCAGCAGAAGCACTGCACTCGCAGGTGCAGGAGGGGAGGAAGGAAAAAACAAACAAACAAATGAAAAAAAAAAGGCTGGAGCACACTCAAGAGTAGTGAGAGAGCCACTCACAGGGAGGAAAGCTGGTTCAGGAGCCACAGGGGTGAAACGAAGCAGAAGGGTGAGCGACCAAGGAGAGGCAGAGCTGAACACTGCACAGCACTGGGAAAGTTGTCCTCACTGAAACAGCCTGGAGCACCTTGGAGGAGGAAGAGCACAGCTAGCAGGGTAAGAGGGAGAGAGGTGCCACTCACAAAACTTCTAGGCTGGTGGTGCCTTTGAGGTCTGGGAACTCCCTGATGTCCGTGGCTCCATTGAGGGACCTGCAGAGAAAGGAGGCTGCAGTGAGGTGCGCAGAGCACCTGGAGGCACCTGCAGCTGCTCAGGGCTCCAGACCCACCAGCCAGGGTGGTAAATCTGCCCCTCACACCCAGATGGGATCAGGGCCCAGCCCCAGCGTGTCCCTGTGGCTGGAGCAGACACTGTGTGGATGCAGCAGGATGGAGCTGGGGCTTCCATGCAGGGAGACTTGGCAAGCTCCAAGCCTCTCCCAGCCACTGACATTCTTGGCACCATCTCTACCCAAATTAAATAAAAAAACCCCAAACAATTACCATGGGGAATGTAAGCAGGGCATCCCACCCAAGCCTCCCTGGGTCTATGCATTTGGATCTAAAGAATGCAGGGCTATTTGAATGATTTATTTTATATCTCGGGTGAGGCTTATAAATAGAGATTTATGAGGTTGCCTCTGCCTCAGTATTTTTAGTGCTGTGCCACAACAGGTTGGCTGAACTGCCAGAGTGGGGCAGCTGCTGTGGCTCAGGTGGTGCCCAGCGTGTGCTGGTGGCCCTGGAGCAGGGATAGGGCCAGGCCTGTGGAGGAGGCAGTGCCACTGCTGGCTGCCCAGTAATTTCCTTTGTGCCATGGTGCTGGGGTGTCTTCCTCCACTTCTCCACCTTGTGGAGAAAGGCAGATGCCTTCAGTGTCCTTCTGTTTGGGCAATTATGCAGCAGCAGAAAAAGTTGTGGCACTTGTGTGTGGCACTTTGCTGCTCCTGGCACAGCTGTGGAGACCCTGGCAAGCCCCAGTGCCTGTCAGCTGTGTGGGGAGGAGGAATTAGTGGCTGAGTCCAAAATGCCCTTTCAAAATTAACCTTCCTCAGAAGACAGCATCTGCAGTGTCTGCTCCTTAGAATAACCTTTGGGGTTGGACAAGAGAGAGGTTTCATGGTCCTCTGTTGGCACAGGGGCTTGGAAAAAGGGAGGGAGGAGGCCCCAAAGGTGCCCAGTGCACAGGGCTTGGATGTTACCTCTCTGGGAATGGGCTTGGTGAACTTACAGAGTGTGGAGCTTTGGCAAGTACTGGAAAGCAGACTGTCCAACAAACTGGATGGGATTGTCATAAAAATGGCTGCAATGGGAAAGAGGAACAGGTCAGAGTCTGCTGCACACAAAGAGAAGGTGCTGTTACAGATCAAGAGCCTCAGAGCTGCCGGCAGCAAGCCATGCAGGAGGTGCTGCTGGGCTGTGAGGAATTCTTGCTCCCAGATAACCACAGGCTCTCCCATGGCCTGTTTTGGCTGGACATTGCTACAGCTGAGGTCTCCTGCTGCTCTGAGTGGGCCCTTTGGGGTCCTGCTGAACCAGATGGGCTGGAAAGGTGTAAAACCCTTCTTCAGTCCTACTGAGAAACAAACACCTTGCACTGGTGCCACATCCTGTGGTGTCACACACAGCACCAGCACCTTTCCCACCTGTCACAGTCAGTGCAGTGAGCTCTTCTAGGACCCAGTGAGATGTGGGAGGAGTTGAGTCACCTCCTGCAAGAAGCACTTCCTCCCCACTGACTTTGTGTCACAGACATCTTTTATGAAAATCCTTTCCTTAGGATTTTTCCTCCTGAGAAACTGAGAAGCCTCAGGAACAAAATGTAAACAATGGTTATCTGCTGCTGTGGAATGCAACAGGTGCATCTGTGATTGGTCTCATGTGGTTGTTTCTAATTAATGGCCAATCACAGTCAGCTGGCTCAGACTCTCTGTCTGAGCCACAAACTTTTGTTATCATTCTTTCTTTTTCTATTCTTAGCTAGCCTTCTGATGAAATCCTTTCTTCTATTCTTTTAGTATAGTTTTAATGTAATGTATGTCATAAAATAACAAATCAGCCTTCTGAAACATGGAGTCAGATCCTCGTCTCTTCCCTCATCCTCAGACCCCTGTGAACACGGTCACGACTGTGGAAGGCCTCAGATGGGCAGATGCAATGGGGAGATGAACACTCTGGGAGTATTGGCCCCATCATCACCCTGTGGATGCTGCCCAAGCAGATGGGGATGAGGCTGATGGCTCTGGCTGGAGCACTGAGTGATTTTACCCAGTTTCACCATGGCTTTCCTGATATTGGTATTTCTATAATTTAAGTCCAGTTTGGACAAGCAGAGCTTTTGTCACACGATTTTCAAGATCTGTGTGGTTCAGAGAAGTATCCAAAAATCCCTAACTGTGCCTGGGTCAGAGCAGACATGACCTGACAGCTGGGTGTGTTTATCTGCAGAGCTTTGTGTCCCAGGTCTGGGCAGACACACAGGGATCTGCAGTCCCAGCTTTCTGACACGTGTGGCTGCTGCTGGAGCTGGCCAGCAGCTTTCTGAGCACAAGGAATAAACAGCAGCAGATGTCAGCCCAGGCTTAGGTGGTTTCCATCCAGACCACCTGTGTTCCTTCCTTGCTATCAGCAAACATCAGCTGCAGGGAAATCCTCACCCTTGAGGATTCCCAAACTTCACATCCCACAGCAACCAAAGATCCTGAGCTTGGGACTGATCTCTTGTCTTCCTGAGGGGGAGAGAATCATCCCCTCACTCCCATGGCCATTTCTTCTCTCTCACCAGCTCTCCTGAGGTTGTGCTCAGAGGCAACACTGTCCTCTAAAAGGGGAACCCACAGCAGCTCTGAGAAGGAGCCCAGAAGCAGCAATTTCAGCCTGCTCTGGCACATGGATAGCAAATATCAGATTGTTGTCATTTGTCAGAAATCCCAACTAAAGACAGCAGGAAATGCCCCTTTCTGGGCAATGTAAAGATGTAGGAAACATTATTTAATTTTCTTACATTGTTTGGAGGAGGGGATTCCCAACGAATGCGTTCTCTGGAATAGCTTTGATGTTGTTGTTGTGAAAACCACTGTTGGGAGAAACAAATATCTTGATATTAATTAAATTAACCTTCTTTTCTCAACAGTTTTAAAGCCAGAGAGCCCTCAAAATATTAATCAAATAGGAGATATAGGCTCCTTCCCAGGTGCAGCATCATCCCAGCAGGTGAACAAGGTCTGTGGTTTGGCAGCACAAAATCTGCTGCATTTACTCTGTGGGTGTTCCTTATGTGAGTCCACTAACCCCACCAAGGGTACAAGGACTTCAGGCTTAACACTTTACAGGTAAGGAAACTGAAACAAGCAAATACAAGATTTTCTATCCACCAGAACTACAATTTTTGTGCATGGTTTCCATAACAGCCCCACAGCTGCCAACCAGAGTGTGCCAGGAATTATCAGCCCCTGTGACTTTAAAGGATTTGTAGCTGGGATATTTTTGGTTAAGCTTGAGAACCAACTGACAGAACCAGAGGACACAGTCTCAAGCTGCACCAAGGAAAATATAGGTTGGATATCAGGAAAAAATTTTTACAGAAAGTGATAAAGTTCTGGAATGTTCTGCCCAGGGAGGTGGTGGAGTCACCATCCCTGCAGGTGTTTAACAAAGCCTGGATGTGGCCCTGGGTGCCAGGGCTTAGTTGAGGTGTTGGGGCTGGGTTGGATTCAATGACCTTGAAGGTCTCTTCCAACCTCGTCATTCTGTGAATTCTGTGAAAATTTCTATCAGCAAACTTGTTCAGCAGAAGAGAGCTCTGTGGGCACAGTCTGACCTCCTGTACAGCAAAGGCAGTCACAGGCTCCTGTGCCCAGGACTAAGCTTTGGGTGATGGCCAAGTTGTTTATCCCAGAGGAGGTGATTACTTGATGACTGTTTGGAATTTGCCTCTTCTTTAGTGAAGGCATTTCAAAAGCCATATTGGAGGGGATTAAAGATCTTATTCTCATTTTGAAGGTGAGGATAATGATGATATTGGGCTGAACACAGAAATCTCATGAGAATTCTTCCAGTAAAGAAAAAAGTAGGGTCAGATTTTTACTCCAAGGCTCCCAGAAACATGAGAGCAGCTGCTTTTGTCCCACCAGTGTGACACAGGAACTGTGGATCCACATCAACTCACCCCACCCTGGGGCTTCTACCTTTGTGGGTGATAACTGGGATGCTTTCTTATTTTTAGTGTCTCCCAGGCTGACCAGTTAGAGGAAGGAGGGCTATCCACTTAAATGGTCATAAACTTTGGTAATTCCCTATTATAAATGTATCCTAAGGGAGATATCCTATAAATTTATCCTAAAGGAGATATCCTATAAATTTATCCTCAGTTTCTTTGCATTAGAGGAGGTGGCACAGTGCCTGCAGAAACTGTGGCCTCACATCAAGGTTAAGTCCAGGTTGTGGTCCCAAGCTGGGGGATGGACACCAGAAGCAGCCAGAGAACAGCTGGAATTTGAGCCCCTGAGATGCCACAGGAGAGGGAGGAGCAGAAGGAGGAACCTGCTCCAAGGCTGGCAGAAACTCCCACTCCCCTTTGAGGTGTGGAGGCTGATGGGGAGCTGGGCAGGGCTGATGGAAACGGAGGGGATAAACTTTGAGGCAGTGGATAGGGCTGGGAAGGAGAAGAAAGGCTTGGACTGAGTGCTCTCCTCCAGTCAGAGCACACCCGAGGCTTTATTGGTCACTCTCTCACAGGGATTGGGTTTGAAAAGGAATAAAAGGAAAATCTCACAGCTCCTGCAGTCGGCCCAGTGTCCTGATAGCCCCGGGGAATTCCAGCAGCTCGTTGTAATTCAGATCCCTGAAAGACAGAAAAGGGAAAAGCATTAATTAACATTTCTGTAGGGACTCGACCTTTGAAGCTGGGAACTTGGTCCTTAACATGGGAGACAGGTTTTTCCTCCCATGCTGATCCAGCACTGCCTGGAAACACAATCTCACCCTTTCCTGCAGCAGGAATATTGCAGCAGGAACATTCCCTGCTCAGAGCACGGCCAGGTGAGAGCCAGTCCAAGCCCTGGGCCTTTGGCTCTCAGTAATTTTTCTGGCCTTCCCAGGTCAAAATGGGGTTCTTTGAAGGGCAAGAAACACGAGCAGCATCAGTTGTGTAGGACCCATGGAGGCTTCTCTGGGCCCCCTTGCTCTGTGGTGCAGAGGGGATCAGGGACCATTCCCTCAGCGGGGACATTCCTCATTCCCCATCTTGGGGACACTGGGTCTCCCTGCCACTGGGACATGCTGTGACTGGGAACAGTGGGAAAAGGGGTCTGTGGGAGGACTTAGGTCATCTTCTATATGTTGGGGAAGATGAAACAGGAAAGCCTTATAAATATGATTGTCTGGCAAAAGATTTTGAGAATATGGAAACTATAAACGAGATTGAAATGAAAGCAAGCTTTGAGATACCTCAGTTACTGAACAACTGGAAAACAATGGTGTGGCCAGCTGAAGGTGATCCCCTTTTGATGGAACAACACCCTCTGCTTGCAGACAGGCCCAAGGGTCAGAGTAGACCCTACAGCTTGGCAGAAGGGGCCCAAAGAGGAGTTTTTAGGGTTTAAAATGTGACACAGTGTGGTAATGTAATGATTCTTATAGGCTGTATGTAAATACTGTAGGATTTGTATCTTGTACTAGATTGGTTAGTGAGAATTAGAATATTCAACACAGAAGAAGATTTATGGTATTGTAATGGGAATCTTGCTCTCCTATGCTTTTACTCTCTCACCCTCTCATCCTCTCTCCCCCTCTCTTCTCTCAGTCCTGCTCCAGCTGTGGCTGGCAGCTCCCAGCAGGGCCCTGCACCCAGGCCCTTTCAATAACCCACATGTTCCAAGCCCTGCCTGCAGAGATCTCTCGTCTTGTCTGTCCGTCCCGACTATCCTACCCCCGACGCTCCTACACTGATGGTTGGAGCCAACCCCACATTGGAATCTATGAGCCAAAGGTGGAAGTGATATGCAAGAAGAACTGATACTGTTGAACATTGTCTAATTTGCCATGTAGTAAAATAAATAAAATATACTATGTTGGTTGTAATGACAAGTGTAGAATTTACCTACCCTGACTTGGCAACTAAAAGAGACATTTGAGTCTGAATGAAATCTCAAGATTTGTTTGTTCTCCAAGGATGGGCTTAGCCTCTGGAAAAGGATTTATTTGACTTTTGGGGCACTGCTGGCAACCTGGGAGGGGCAGCCCTTCAAAGGCACCGATCCTGCTGTTGGCTGGAGGGTGCCCATGGAGACTGGCTGGGCCTTGGGTGTGCAGCATTTCTCTGACATGCCAAACTTCTCCTTGGAAGGCAATTTCAGCTGTCACAGTAACATTTGGCCCTGTCCTGGCCATGCCACTTTGCAATTCACTGAAGTCTGAAAGCCATGAGACTGCTTCCTACCTGCATGACACTCAAGTTTTAAGTGGTAGATACTTTGGAACATGATTACTGGCTCCTGGAGATTACTGTATAATTACACTTAATGAACCTCAAAGTAATTACCATGTAACCTGGATTGTGGTTTATGGAACAGAAATAACTGAGCATTTACACAGCAATGGGCTGCTGCCCAATTACCCTGTAATTCTCATCCTCTGGCCCAGGCTTGGTCATTATGTTATGATCTCTCTTGGCCCCCTTGTCTCTCACATCTTCTCTCACTACCAGTGCCCCTCTTGGGAACGACTCCATGGCACCAGCTCAGCTTTGCCCTGCAGGTGTTTACACAGGAAATCAACCCAGAGAGCCTCTCCAAATAGGTCCTTCCAGGACTTCCAGTTTATATGATTTATGTCTTAGGGAATGCTTATCACAGAATTACAAGATAGGGCACAAACCCAAGAGAAAAGTATGGAATGAGGTTGTTGTGGGCGGATTTTGTCAGGTTTAGCTCTGACAAGGTCCACACCAGACCCTGCTGCTGGATTCCCTGAGGAGCCCAGGTGCTGGGGCAGCTCTTGGTGTGGCAGGGTTTGTCCCCTGACACTGAGGGCAATTCTCCCTCCTCTAGTTACACAGGGATCTGGATGCAGGTACTCTGGGCAGAGATTTGAGCAGATGAATCTGCTCCTGCAGGAGCCAGGCAGGGTTCATGCTGTCTGATAGTTGGCAGTGCTGGCACTCAGCAGGGGAGCAGCACAGGGCTGATGGTGAGACCCTGAGCTCTGCCTGCCCAGTGCCAGCCCTGCAGAGTGGTGGCAGGGTCACACCTGAGGCTGCTGTGCCTGTCCCAGGGCCCAGGAGTGGAACAGGACTGGTGTCCTCTCCTCACATTAGGCAGGAGAGCTCTGCCTCTCCCTGAACTTGCTCTGGCGCACTCTGTTCTCATCCTGCTCCAAGCAGATCAGTGCTTTTCCTCAGACTTCTCTGCTTGAGCCCAAATTGATCTGTTCAAGGATAAATAGCCCTACACATGGCTGCTGATAGCCTCACTCTTGGCTTGTAGCTCCCTGTCAGCTGCTTGGGTGCTCTTGGCCAGTGTCTGTAGATGGCACTGCCAGGTTCCATCAGGGCCTGGCTGAGGGCTCTCACTGCACAGGCTTGGTTACCAGGGGCAGGACTGTTAGTGACACATCTCTGCTGCTCAGGAAGATACAGGAATGGATGTCCCAAGTGAACAAGCAATGGGAAGTGCAGGCAGGACCCCACTGGGCATTTTCAAATCTGATTAACCTCCAGATCCCTGCACTCGTTGAAATCAGAGGCATTAGCAGCCTAAGTCAACTGACAGCCCCAAATGATGCACATAAGGTGCATAATACATTTAAAAATGTCACCCTGTAGTGACTCCCTGAAATTAGAGGGAGATCCCACAGAGCTGCAGAGGTCATTCAAGACTGGGTGTCTGCCTGTGCCACTTCCCTCTCCTGCACCACAAACTGGGGCTGCGATGAGCCTGTGTGATGCCAAGGGATGGTCCCTGGAGAAGAGGCTCTGTGAGCCCCAGGTGACATTCAGCCCATCACTGCACTGTCACTGCCACTGTGGAGGCTTCCTGTGATGGCACAGGGCTGTTTCTGTGAGCTGCCACAGATGGAAAGTATTTCCCAGCAGAGAGGAGCCTTGGCTCACCTGTGATTCACTAACAGAACAAGGGATCTTAGATCTGCCACCGGTATAATTTACAGGGAATAATTCATCGTGCTGTAATATTTGCTCCTGTCTTTAAAAATGTGTTTCCTTTCCAGCCTGCACCTCTTCCAGGCAGGCTGGTCTTTCATCAGCAGATGAAGGTTCTGTTTGTACCTCCCCATGTGAGCAAGTACGTGCAGGACCAGCTCTTCCTGAGCGAACACACAGCGCTCCCAGCCCTGGCAGCATCCTGGGGCCTCCCTCCCCTCTGCACTTGACACATACAAAGAGCATTCATTGTGTTCAGCAGCTCCTGCTGGGTGAAAGCCCATCTTGGAATGCTGGCAGCCACTGGGCTTGTTGGAAAGTGGAAATGTGGAAATGCAACCAGGTGTAGTGCTGCTGCTGCACCCCAGCTGCCAGCGACCCCGTTCTGTTCTGTTCTGTTCAGAGGAGACAATGCCTGTGCTCGCTCCTGCCCTGCTTCCTGGGTTTGGGGGGGTGAGCCTCCCTCCTGGAAAGAGCCCAGCTGCTGAGGGGAGCAGGTCCCTGGTGCTGCTCACAGGTGGCAGCTCTGGATGGAGCGCTGCTCTCACCCTGATGTGTCCCCAGGGCAGCTCCCAGCCCAGCTCTGCCCAGTTCATGGGGCTCAGCTGGATGGAGGGGGCTGCAAGAAACCAGCACTCAGGGTGATCCTCAGGTGCCATCTCTTCCCTGCACTGGGGCCACTCTTCCCAAAGCCCAGACCCAAACCATGACGTGAAAAAATTTCCCTGTCCCTGTAGCCCCACATTTCTCTTCGCAGAGATATTTCTCTTCACAGGGAAATGTAAGGCACATCTTCCCAAGAATATTTCTGGGTTTCACATTCTCTGAACCTCAGAGGAAGAAAACACAATTCTTATCATTTGCTATGCCTGGGCTTGTGCAAAAGTAGAATGCAATATGGAGATTGTTTACCCACAGTGATGGTGTTTTGTTTCCTTGGCCTGTCAGAGCCAGGTGTGTGTGTGTGTGGGGGGGGGGGTGTGGGTGTGTGTGTGTGTCAGGACTGTTGGCTGAGAGTCATGAGATTCAGAGCAGGGTGAGCAGTTGTGTGCAGGGTTGAGTGCTTGGCAGATTCAGTTTTAGATGTATAGAATAATATGGTATAATAAAGTAATTAATTAGCCTTCTGGTATCCATGGAGTCAGATGGACATTCTCTCTCCCTCACTAACATTGGAGTTGCTGTTGATTTGCAATATGTCCCTTCTTCTGTCACAGAACTGGAGTTGGGCTCTGGTTCAAGCAATGGCCCAGAAACAGCATTCAACCTCCACCAGGGTGTCCCTGTCCATGGGGAAGTTTCTGTTCATTTGCTGAAATCCAGTCCTCAGGTCTTTCCACAGGTGCTGTCAGGCTCCACCTGGCCCAGACATCTCCTCTCTGCCTGCTGCCAATGGGGAACTTAGCCCATGTTCCTGCTGGTGGACCACCAAAGCTTCTTCCCCAGGACTCAGATTGGAAGGACTCACAGCTCAGTGGGTCAGGGATGATTTTGCTTTTTGACTCCGGTGGCAACGAAATTTCCTCTCCTGAGCATGTCAGTGAACTGCCCACCAATCACAAACCCTCTCCAGGAGCTGGTGGATGTAGGAAGGGTTGAACATTGAAGGGTTCCCTTCCTTTTCCTGCCTTCCATGATGTACTTGGGCAATACTTTGCTTCCCCAGCTCCACACTCTGCCACCTTCCCACTGCTTCCAGATTTGGGATGAGGCAGAGAAAGCTGCAAAAAGCCATTTCACTGTTCCCACTGCACTGCTGTGGCATGCCCAGGAGGGCTCTTGGCCCAAGGGAGCTGGACCTGGCAGTGCTGCCCCAGCCCTGGGGTCTGACCAGTCCCTCCCAGTGCAGCTCTGATCTCCACTGAAAGTCCCAGCAGTGTCCAGATTATGGCTGTTCCCCCTAGGACTCCTGTCTGCTCTCCTGTCACTTTGTGTGTGACCTGTGGGGTTTCCCACATGAAAAAACTCATTGGTTGTTGTTTATCCTTAATAACTCAGCACAGAAATTTCCTTTTACTTTTCCCTCATTCCTATCCCAGGGAATAGGAAAATTCCTCAGCACAGTATTGTCTCCCTGGAATAATTAAAGGAATGATTAAAGGACAGCCTTTCCCTCCCCAGCACTTTGATTTCATCCATTTCTCATTCAAAACACCAGGAATCTTCCCCTGGATCAGCTCAAATATCCCTTTTCTGTGCCACAAGGAGCTCCTGCTCTCCCAAAAAACCCAGGAACAAAAGTAGAAATCAGGGAGAAAAAGCAACCGAGGGAAAGGATCCTCCAGCCCCAAATTAATCCTTGAATTCTGCTGTTTACTCAGGGAAAGAACACAAGGAATTTTTTTCTCTCCTCCCTTTTTTAAAAGGACAGGAGTGTTGTCCTTTTTGGCACAAAGGAAATCAAAGGCAGCATTACTTGGTGGAAGGATGGCAACACACCATGGCTGTGGCTATGCCAAGCAATAGGGAAGCCTCACAACAACAAAAATAAATTAAAAATAATGAGCATGACATAAAGGAGATTTCTCCATTATCAAGGGCTTTTGAAAGTGAAATCAGTCAGGCAAGAGGTTCAGAACTGATGTGCAAGAGCAATGGCTGTGAACAATCCCTTTCCTGAGCTAGGCTCAAAGCTACCAGCTCTAGCACGGCAGTGGGATGGCAGGAGGAGCCTTGTCTGTTCTTCTGCTTGAGATGAAAGCCTCTGAAAGGTCACCCAGTCTGCCCAAGACACAGTGAACTGGCTGGCTTTCCATTGTTTTCATTGCTAGAGGGAGCCTATAGCTTCATATTTGGAAGATCTTAACCAACACTGTTGTTTATTTAGAAATAAAAGTAAGTTGACATCAAAGGCCCAGTTATTTTGGGCTTTAACTGCCAGGGTGATTTGAAGCTGACAGCAAGCAGCCTGGAACTATTAATATCTTCAGTCATGCCAAAAGGAGAGAAGGAGGGGAAAGAGTCTCAGGTCAATTTTCTGCCTGTTAGGGACTATTAGTGGTTCCACACAGGAAGCCAAAAAAAAAATTATATAGTACTATAAATTCTTCCATAAGCCACAAAACACCACAAATTTGCAGCTAATAAACCTGAAGATGAAGTGAGATTAGAAGCTCTAGATAGGACATTTGCTGACTATTTCAGTCCCAGTGGGGTTGGAGATGTTACCATGGTGCCTGGAGGGGACTTTTTGTGCAGCCTCCTCTGAGGACCTGGATTTCCACCTGTCCTGTGCTGGCACCTCATCAAGCTGCCAATAAATGTAATTACTGCCTCTGCTAGTTGTGCTGGTTACTGTGGGCAAATCAAGCACTGGAAATGATTTAATTGATAGTCTGGAAGCCCAAGGGGGCCATGGTGACCATGTAGTTTGACCTCTTGCCCAGTACAGAGCAGACAGCTTTACCCAGACTCCATACACCCAGTCATGGCTTGCCAGATTAGTTCAAATATGAAAAATAACTGCACAATCAGGTGCTGTATTTTATGGGATCACAGATTCATTAAGGTTAGAAAAGCCAAGATCATTGAGTCCAAGCATTAACCCCACACTAGAACATGCCCCCAGGCACCCTTAGTGGCTTTTTTAATGCTTGCAACACTTTCTGTTGTGTAGCACCAGCCCAAAGCCCACTCTCCTGGCAGTGGCTGTTGTGGCAATGGTTCCCTGAATGGGGAATAATTAGCATTGACTCTATCATTGTAAAAGGCTGAATAATTGCTTTATTCTTCTATATCATACTATACTATACTATACTATACTATACTATGCTATTAACTTCTAACTCTTACAGACTGTCTGACACAGCTTTAACTTAATTGGTCAATTAATCTAAACACTATCTAGTGTCTAATTAAGAAACTACTCTTTGGTAAACACTTTCCTATAACACATTCCACATGTGTACAACAACAGGTGCAGCAAGTGGAGATAAGAATTGTTCCTTATTCTCTTCTATGAGCTTTCTCACAGCTTCTCATAACTTCCCAGGAAATTCTAGGAGAGATGTGTCTCTCTCTGTTCTGAGGATATGTGATTACCACAGGTGGCAGCAGTGTGTGTGTGCCCTTGTGTAGCCACATTTCTCCTCACAGAGAAAAGCAAAGCCATCTTCCCAAGAACATTTCTGAGATTCACATTCTCTGAACCTCAGAGAATGATCATAACAAGTCTTATCTCATTTGCTGTGCCTGTGTTTGTGCAAAAGTAAAATGCAATATAAAAATCGTTTACCCAAAGTGATGGTGTTTTATTTCCTTGGCCTATCAGGGCCAAGTGTGCGTGTGTCAGGACTGTCAGTTGACAGTCACGAAATTCTGTACAGTTGTGTGCAGAGTTGAGTGCTTAGCAAATTCAGTTTAGATATAATATGTAGTATTATATTAGATATAGTGTAATATAATATAAAATAATAGAGTATAATAAAGTAATTAATTAGCCTTCTAATAAAATAAATTCAAATGCATCATTCTCTCCCCCTCTTTGAGAGCAAAAATATCCGCTATACCCAACTTGGCCTGGGGGATGAGATGCTGCCAGTGCTGTAAGCATTGAGAGGAGGGAAGGGGGATGTGGAATGACCCGGAGCACTTGTCTGGCTCCAGGCAATGTCCCCATTCCCTAAGGAAGAGGGGGATGTTCACATGCACCACAGAGAGACAAGACCCACCATGGGATTCATCTGCTAGGGTCAGTGTTTTCATTGGGACATTATCGTGCCCTAGAAAACCCCTTTTTTTTGCCAGTTATAAGGAGAAGCCAGGCTATGAGGGAAATTGAGGAGTGCAGGTGTGTCCCAAAGAAGCAGAGATGAGCTGCCCACTGTGGGAAGGTTGTCAGGTACTTGGGGTACATGATTCCTGCCAGGACCAAGCAGCAGTCTCTGAACGAGGACTCATTCTGCTGGCCTGGAAACATCTCAGCCTTTCACTGACAGGGTGCTGCAGCACTTTTACAGGGTTTCTGTGCTTCTGGTTATCCATTGCTGACTGTCTGTGGGTTTTGCCTTGCACCAGTCCCTCCCAGTGCAGCTCTGACCCCCACAGAACATCCCGGCAGTGTCCAGTGTGTGGCTGCTCCACCCAGGACTCCTCTCTGCTCTCTGACTGACAGAGGTGATGGATAAATGTTTGATGTATTTAACCCTCTGCCATGCACATTCAGACACAAAGGGACCTCGTTTCTGGGTGCTGGGACACACAGAAACACCCACGAGCTGATGGCTCAGGAGGCAGGCAGGGAGGAGGGGAAGGAGAGGAAGGCAAAGCTCAGGGAAGCCTGCTCTACAGCAGAGCATTCCCCAACTGCAGGAAAGAAGCTGGGGAGTTCTACCTGCTCCCCAAGGTGCACAAATGGCTGGAGATCAGCCCCTGGAGCTCTGCTGCTGGCAGGAGGGAGCAGAACTCCTGTGCATCAGCACATCCATGGTGGAAATGTGCCCCCCAGCTGCCTCTGCTGCCCTTCTGCCACCTGCAAGGGCTGGTCCTGCTCTGCACAGGCATCACTTCACATCACACACCTCGGGAGGAAAATGCACGGACAGCTGCTCCAGGAAAGGCTCTGGCAACAGGGAAAGGCTTTGGGCAAAAGGAAGCCCAAAGTGCAGAGAAGCTGAGGACCTGTGATGGTCACAGCATTGTGTGCAGACTCAGAGGCTGGAGCTTGGAGAGCCCCAGTGCTGCTGGTCATTGCAACATCCCATATTTTTTCCTGAGAGCCCCTTAATGTCAAAAATTATAATTTGGAGGGAGGGGGTTACATTTTCCATTTCAGGGGAGGCTCCCGCCCTCCTTAGCAGACACCTGACTTTCCAAACCAAGACCCTGAGCCTCTCCTGAAGTTCCCTCCCATCCTCTGGCAGGGCAGCTTGGGATCACACAATCAAGCTCTGCTGAGCTGCCTGGGGAGCTGTGCTGACACTGGAGCATCAGGATGCTGAGGAAGTACCAGAGCAGCTCAGCGCAGCAAACAGGGTGTCCTTGAGGGGTCAGATCCATCAGCTGCTTTGGGAATTGTACAGATTTGGGATTAACATCAAGAGACTGCACAAAAGGCTTCAAATTAAACATGCTGATGGAGAGAGATCCACTTGAGGAGCAAGGTACCATTTGACAGTTTTCTGGGAGAACAGCAAAGCCTGCCTGGCCCTTAAAGTGTTAAACAACCCTTGTATGAGCTGTACTGGAGATATTTCCCATTTCCTTCTTCCTGCCTTCATTGCCCAAGGTGTACTTTATATTAATTTTCTTACTTTCTTTTATTTTTTTTTCCTCTCCCATAGAAAATTCAGCTCTCCAGAGGAGTTGGTAGGTTCCAGCTCTGCTCTGCATTTACAGACTTGACTAATTACCCAGATAATGGGATGGGTGCTGTGGTAAGGGCATTTCCTGTGAGGCAAGGTTAGGCAGATAAAGTGCCTGGAGCCAGAGGGTTTTGGATTCAGCCCTTCTGGGAGAAGTTTCTAATTTATTAGTGCTATTTTTTAAAAATAAATTAAAAGGTTTTTAAATGAATGGAGATTTGCTCTTTCCAAGCGATTTATCTCCTTTGTGTGATGGGCGGAGGAGCTGGCAGGGATGCAGAGGGGGAGGGAGAATCCAGGCAGAGAGGAAACAGCGGGGTCATCTCAGGTGGAGGGGATGGGCAGGGCTGCGTGGCCTCCCTGAGCACGTCCATGGCTGGAGATTTCCCAGAGGAGCAGCACTTCTGCGGCAGATTGTTCCTACTTTGGCTGCAGCCCAGAGACCTCCAGCACTCTGAGCTGGTCCTGGGGAGCAGCCATTGATTCCCCAGCCCTGCCTGTGCCCCAAGAGTGACCTTGGTGCTGCTGGGGCTGGCTGGGAAGGCAGGACACTGCCAGGACAGGCTTCTGCTCTCTGCCAGCACCAGGGGCTGGCTGTGTGAGTGTGCCAAGGCAGGGGAGCCCTGGCACTGTCCTTGCTCCCTGGCACCTGGCCGTGTCCATGACAGAACCCACAGCAGGGCCACAGCTCTTACTGTGCATTTTCCCTTTGCCTCAGCAGCCCCAGGCAGAGCTCTGAGCAGGTGTTGGGGAATGTTGTTGGGGAAGATGAGACAGGAAAGCCTTATAAATATGGTTGTCTGGCAAAGATTTTGAGAATATAGAAACTATAAGCGAGATTGAAATGAAAGCAAGCTTTGAGATACCTCAGGTACTGAACAACTGGAAAACAATGGTGTGGCCAGCTGAAGGTGATCCCCTTTTGGTGAAACAACACCCTCTGCTTGCAGACAGCTCCAAGGGTCAGAGCAGACCCTGCAGCTTGGCAGAAGGGGCCCAAAGAGGAGTTTTTAGGGTTTAAAATGTGACACAGTGTGGTAATGTAATGATTCTTATAGGTTGAATGTAAATGCTATAGGATTTGTATCTTGTACTAGATTGGTTAGTGAGAATTAGAATATTCAGCACAGAAGAAGATTTATGGTATTGTAATGGAAACTTCGTCCTCTTATTCTTCGCTCTTGTCCTCTCTCTCTCACTCACTCTCTCTCTTTGGGGCTCCTCTCTTGGGCCTGCTCCAGCTGTGGCTGGCAGCTCCCAGCAGGGCCCTGCACCCAGGCCCTTTGCAATAACCCACAAGTTCCAAGCCCTGGCTGCAGAGATCTCTCGTCTCCATCCATCCCCACCATCCTACCCCCCCGATGCTCCTACAGAATGTGAGGTGGATTTTGTGGTGGGGACCCTGCACATGCTTTGCCAAGGTGCTGCCTGGCACTGCCAGTCCAGCTGAGCCACACCTGAGAGCACAGACCTGCCAGAGCCACTGCTGCTGCCCCCCTGGCTTGTACCAGAGCACCCAGGGACTCTCATCCTCATCAGGATTCCTGCTGTGTGTGTGTGTGACCCCAGGGCCACCACCACCCTTCTCCTGTTTGGACAAAACAGTCTGATGGGAGAAAAAATAGCTTCCTCCTTTTCTTCAGAAGAGAGATCCCATCCCAGGGCCATCCCACGGATCTTCCCAAACCCTCCACCAAAGCAGTTGTGGAAGTGACTCACTGAAAATGCCACTGGGATGGGATCTCCAATGGCTGTTCCTCTGAAACCACAGCCATGCTCTCCCTAGCATTCTGCCCCAGCCCTGAGCACAAGGTCTGGTGTTCCCAAAAACCAGTCTCTGCCATTGCAGTGATGCTCCTGGCTGCAGCCTAACTGCTCCTTCCATCAGCTTTCCCATAATACTTCTACTCACCAGGCTTATGACACACAAATCTCATCACAGAATTATGGGATGGGTTGGGTTGGAAGGGACCTTAAAGATCATCTCTTTTCACCCCTGCCATGGGCAGAGACATCTCTCACTAGCAGATGTCTAAACCCCTTGCCCTTCTTGCTGCTTTGTTAAAGACTGAGTAATTGAGTCTAGAATAATCAGGAAATGTAGAAGTCAAGATCTTTCCATCCAAATGGCAGAAATAGGTGATGCTGCCAGATGTTTTACAGCAGGAGTTAAACATCCCAAAGGAGGATACACCATGGGGCAGGACTGACAGGAGAGATCTGGAGCATGGGAGCAATGCAAAGAGCATTGGGTCTGCAGTCTCAGCTCTTGGCATGCCTTGCACCTACTTCTTGCAAGAGATGGGGCTTCTCTTGACTCTTTTTCATTTCAGCTCCCCATCCCTCACCCTCTCAGGATACCCTCACCCTGCTGTGCCAGGCCGTTTGCCATGGTCCAAACATTCACCCTGGCCACCTCTAGCCATGCCAGGCGGTGATGGTTGTCCTTCCCTTGGTGTTTATGGTATCCATGCCCAGCAGGGCAGTGCTGCCTCCTCCCTGCATTTCCTGTGGGCATCCTCTCACCGTACACCTTGTGTGGAGGATTGAGGCCATCACCCAAGGTGGCTACAGGAAGAATGTGTCACATCAGGGTATTTACACTTCCTTTTACTCCGTGTCTTTGGGAAAGGGCTAAAAAATGCCAAGCTGCTCCCACTCTGACCATCTAATCCTGGTTCCTGGGGCTTCTTCCCACAGCCCTGCAGGGTTGTTCTGTGCCATCTCTCAGGCTGGTGGGAGCTGCAGAGGGAATCTCACTGCTTTACAGGGCTCTTTCGAAACCCCTTTGGAACCTGGCCCAGGCTCTGAGCTGCTTCCAGCCTACCCTACCTGCCAGCTCTCCTTCCCAGAAAGAGAAGGCTGGGGGGGCGGCTGGGGAGCAGCCAGGTCTTGCCCTGACAGAGAAATTTTCTTGGAGCTGCTTTCTCCAGTTTCATGCTGGTATTTGACTCATTAAGGCCTGGTGGGTGCTGCACATCTGCCTGTCCCCCATCAGTGAGGAGAACACTGTGCACTTGGCAGAGCTGACTTGTGCACAGGAGCTGCAGGTCAATGCAAGGGAAATGTGAAGTCATTCATCTGGCTTCACCTCTCTCTAGATTTGTTGCCCTCCTGAAATATCAGGGCCAAGTCCTCTCCAAGAACAAAGATGCTCCACTGGGATCTGTTTTTGCAGAAATGCTGGGACTTGGAGCAGGTGAGCAGTGTGGTTGTACTTATGCAGCTCACACATTGCTGAGACCTGCACGGGGCAGTGCCTGCTCCTTCTCTCAGGGTTTTGGCATTTAATAAAAATAGAAGATTTCCTGTCTAGCTGAATATGAGAAGAAATATTTCCCTTAGGGAGACAGAGGTTTTTGCACCTAAAACTTCCCAGGCTCTTCTGAAAAACCTGAAACAATGTTTTCCATTCAAATATTACAGTTCTTCAACTATTGTGCCTGGTTTATAATCAGCATCTGGCCACAAATACTCATTTTAGGAACCCTGGAGAAATTTCTGTCTTCACCAACCCTTACCATCCTGCTGCCTTCCAGGAGGTAACACCCACGGGGTAACTGAGAGCATGGTTTGGCCTCCACAAGCCAAGAAAATGTGCTAAGTGCTGTCAACAGAATGTAATCATAATTTGAGTTAAAGGATAAATGTGGAGACTGTAATCGTCTCCACATGCACAGGAGCTGAGAGGTGGAAGGTAGATGCAGGTCCAGCAGCTTGGCTGGGACACTGCAGCCAAAAGTTTGGCAGTTTTTATCCCCAGAGCTTGCCCAGTTTTGGTCAGCAGACAGGTGGGTGGATTGACATAGGGGTGGCTCCACTTGAGGAACACCCATTCCTCAGGGGTCACTGAGCTGGAATTCCTGCTGGCCCGAAGGAGAGAATTGGGTGTTCAGGCAAAGAGGAGCAGAAGGCCTCTCATTGCTCTGGAGGTCCCTGCTTCAGGGCAATCAGACATAAAGGAGAGCATGGAGAGTCTGGAGCTCTCCGCCCCAACACTGTCCCTGCTGCAGGCAGCTCTGCAGGCTGGGGCTGTGGGACCCTCACACCTGATCAGCAGAGCAGAGACAGGGCTTGCAGAGCTCCAGAGTCCATTGCTGCACAGCCCTGGCTTCTGAGCAGGAACAGGGGACACGGAACTCCCCAGGTGCTGGGTGGTACCTCAGATGGGCAACAAAAAGCAAAGAAAGTGTGAGAGTGGGAGCAGAGTGGAAGACAGGGAAAATAAGCATTCAGCAGAAATGGCTGTGGAAACAGAATTATCTCCCAGGGCTATGAAACCCTTTAGTCTTTCCCCCAGCAAACAAGGGGCCATTTTTTTCCTCTGTAGCTCCATCCTGCTTGGTATGGGTAGCAGCACCTCTAACCACCCTGGCTGCAGAGAAGGGTTGCCCAGATGCAGGATGGGATGTTGCTGCATGTCTGTCTGCTACAGCCCAAACAAGATTTTCTTCCATCAGTGAGTTCTCTGCTTCCTCCTGCAGCTCCTGCCTTTGTGCTGCCTGGGTGCCACAGCTGTGCCCTCACACATTTGCCTGTGACCACCAGAAATGACTGGGGAGAAAGCCAAGCTGGGACCCGTGGGTCACCAGAGGAGACCATCCATCAGCCTCCCACCCCTGGCACAGCTCAGCCTCTCCCCAGCTGAGCCCTTCTGGGTGGCCCCAGGATCTGCCAGTCTGCAAGGCAGAGACAATGTGTGTCATGGTCCTGCCCTGAGGAGTGTGTCTGGGGACCAGGGGTTTGCCTGCTGCTGCCACTCTTGCCCGATAGCTGCTGTTGGCACCACGCTGGGCACAGAGGGACCCTGTCTCCTTGAGTGGCACTTGAATGCTGGGAAGCAGCATCTCCTCCTGCCATGACCTGGCCCCCCTGGTTCTCCTGGCAGGAATTGAGGGCCTGACTCCGACCCCGAGCTTGCATGAAGGGACATATTTCTGCACAATTGAAGGCATCAAGCACCTCTTCCAGTCTTTCAGAGCCTCAATTCATGGGTTTGCTTGTTTATGTTTCCTCCTGGGCCCATGCACAGCACATGAGGCCCAGGCCCCTCATGCAGCTGTCACAGCACAGGGAATGTGTGGCCAGGCTGTGGGATGAAACTGTCCCTGAGCTCAGGGTGAGCCCCCTGCTGCTAATCACAGATGGTTTGGCTTGGAAGGGACCTCAAAGCCCATGTCATTCCACCCCCTGCCGTGGCAGGGACGCCTTCCATTATCCCAGGTTGCTCCAAGCCCTGTCCAGCCTGGCCTTGGGCATTTCCAGGGATGGGACAGCCACAGCTGCTCTAGGGACCCTGTGCCAGGATCTCAGCACCCTTACAGCCAAGAATCTCTTCCAACTATCTGATCTCAATCTACCTTCCTGAAGGTGTGTCCTGGAGGTGAGTTCATTCCTGATTCCCATCCTCCCTGCAGTCTTCTGAGGGATTGTTTCCCAGCCACACCAAGCACAATGAAATCAGCTGGCTGCGGGTGATGCCAGCAGACATGAGATCCCCTCAGAGATCCCCTCGGAGATCCCCCTCAGAGATACCCCACAGAGATACCCCACAGAGATACCCCATAGAGATACCCCACAGAGATACCCCTAGAGATACCCCACAGAGATCCCCTCAGAGATCCCCTCAGAGATACCCCTCAGAGATACCCCACAGAGATACCCCATAGAGATACCCCACAGAGATACCCCATAGAGATACCCCACAGAGATCCCCTCAGAGATCCCCACAGAGATCCCCTCAGAGATCCCCTCAGAGATATCCCACAGAGATCCCCTCAGAGATATCCCACAGAGATACCTCTCAGAGATCCCCACAGAGATCCCCTCAGAGATACTCCACAGAGATCCCCTCAGAGATCCCCTCAGAGATCCCCTCAGAGATCCCCCACAGAGATACCCCTCAGAGATATTCCACAGAGATACCTCTCAGAGATCCCCACAGAGATCCCCTCAGAGATACTCCACAGAGATCCCCTCAGAGATCCCCTCAGAGTTACCCCTCAGAGATCCCCTCAGAGATATTCCACAGAGATACCTCTCAGAGATCCCCACAGAGATCCCCTCAGAGATATCCCACAGAGATACCCCACAGACATCTCCCACAGAGATTCCCTCAGGGATACCCCACAGAGATATCCCACAGACCCCAGAGGACTTTACACGCCCCAAACTCTAGTCAGCCTCTCGCTTTGGTGGGCAGGTGTTGGGGAGGCTTTAGGACCATGCCCATGTGCTGAGGAAGGAGACACAATCCCTGAGAAGGGAATGCATCCCAGCTCTTGGGATTGCACCTGGACTGGAATGGTGTCCAGGGCCTCAGAACCCCTTGTTATGCACCCTGCCCGCGTGCACAAATCCCCCTGCAGCAGCAGCATAGGCACAGGAGGAATGCCCAAGCTCTCACTCCCCCATTGGCATCACCCTGGGCATCCACTGGTGCCAGGAGTCAGCCCTGCTGCTGCCCTCAGTGCCTGGGGACCAGAGACACATGTGGGGCTGGCCCCCATCCTGCATATGGGAAATGGATTTGTAGAGACTTCTTAAAGCTTGACAGAAGGCTCAGATAATGTGTATCTGTATGTAAACTTGGAGATAAGAAATGTTGGCTTAGAGATGTTATGGAACAGGACATTGTTGAGAGAGAAATGGAACTAGAAATAAGTTTCAAAGGATGGTTTTGTAAATAAGACTGGATACTTTGGAGAAATAGAATTATGAAAGATGCATTGTAGTGGGACTCACGAGGGGTAATTTTAGATAATTGGTTTTAAGGCATTTGCAGCACGGCATGGCAAAAAGCTGATAAACCAAGAAACACTTACAATGTATTGAAATTAGGAAATAGCTGGCTTCTGATTGTGATGCTGTGAATTATAACATCTGTATTGTCTCACCCTTCACATGAGACTGAAAATAAAATAAAATAAAAGTTTTTAAAATGCCTCTCAGTTACCTCATCTGTGAGTGAGAAAAGGGGTTAATCTGACAATGCATGCTGTGATGGGGGATGAACACACCCCATGTTTTTAGAGCAGAGAATGAAACAGGCACTCACAGGGTTTCCAGGCTGTGCAGCCCATCAAAGCCATTGGCTCCCAGGCTTTGGATCCGGTTGTTGTGCAGGTGCCTGTGGACAAAGCAGAGATGGTCACTGGGGGTGCAGGCTGACCTTTTCCTGTGGTCCAGAACATCCTGTATGCTGAGCACTGCTTGGGCTGGGATGCCAAGGGCACTTATGGGGTTCCCTCTCTTACCCCATGAGACATGTTGGGTGCAGTGGTACTTGCAGAGAGCTACAGAACTCCCACTCCTCTCAGAAATTCCAAGCTAATGTAGTTTCCCTGAGATCTCCACCTTCACAGCTGCCAGGTAGCTGTGGATGAACATGCTTAAGCAAGAAGCTTCAAGAAACACCCTAGAGCTCACCTTACCCTGGGCTCAGCCCATCTGTGGCTTCACCAGCTGCTCATGGGCACTGGGTGCTATCTAAGGACACAATCATATTTGGGCTCCTTGGAGTCTTAGTACCAGCAAGAAGACTTTGAGTGCAAAATCATCCTGTTAGTCACAGTTTATTATCTTCTCATGTGAAAGGGTGAAAAAAAAGGAAAAAAGAAAACACTGCCAGCTCCTGGACCAGCTCCAGTTTGATTGCAGTGAGAGTTGTCTTCAGCTCAGTGCTTCAGAGTGCCTGGCTGAAGTGCTGGGGCTGTGCCACAGGCTGATGCACATTCTCTGCACCATAGGAACAGTTTTTTCCTGTTCCCCTTCATCCTGCTGCTACATGCCACAAACATCTATTGCTTACAGGCTTGGGAGCTCCCAGCCTTAACGTTGGCACTGGGAAGCCATGTGCTGGGGGGCCCTGCAAAGCCACCTGGGGTAATTTTGCCTTGGAAGCTCTGTAGGTGATGAGTTTCTGGAGTTCTGGGTTCTGTGTTTCCATGAATCCTTCACTCCCCTGTCTCAGTCTTTTGGCAAACCCAAGGCCTTAATCCCTGGATTCCTTGTCATGGGTTATCAGAGACTCTTGTGTATGTGTGCACATCTCAGTACTTCTTCCATATCACTTCTTTTGCAGCTATGACTTGTGGCTAATTGTGCATCTCCCTCTGAAATTCCACTCAAAGGCACCTCTGAGTCCATGGACAGACTTCTTGTGAGCAGTCTGAGAAAAGTCTGCTGAAAACAGGAGAAGACAACCCACTGCTGCCCAGTCTGCACTTCTACCAGCCTGCACTTCACCCCCTTGGTGATGCTCTGTGTGCTGACTGCCCACCAAGGTCTCTCAGGAGGGTTTTCCTGATCAGTTCAGATTCCCTTTTAACACCAAGTCCATATGGTGATTTTCTGCCATACCACTCCCTTTGGGGATCCTTTTGTCCCATGCCCATGGTAGCACTAGCAAGGGATGCACCAGCCTTTGTCCAATGCTGCTGCCTCCTCCCAAGAGCCTGGGGGAGGCTCCATCCTGGCAGGTGGATCAATGATTTTTTCATTATTTGCTGCTTGATCTAAATGTGTCTCAGCTTGAAAAATCTCTCCCTCCACCTGGATTTGAGCGTGAGCTGTTTGGCTGAGCACAGGCAGCTCCCACTGCCAAATATTGTAGGGTAAAACAGGAGGAAGCTGGGAGTGCTGTCCCAGCCAGGCTCTAGGGCAGTTTGATAGGGATTGCCTAAAACAGAAAAACAGAAACCAGCCTGAGAAGGATGTTTGTCACTGGGATGAGAACATACAAACATTTCAGAGGAAGGGGAAGGGAAGGGGAAGATATCTGATAAAATATGTTTGCTCCTTTGAGCAAACGCAAAAAAAGAAAAGGATGTTGCCTGCAAGAAAACTTGGATTGTGACTTTAAGAGGAGAAAAGAAGCCTGAGATCAAAATGACAATCTTATGGGAGAATTTTCTCTTTGTCACAAGAAAACAAGTTCATGCCCAGATGGTTTCCTCCATCAAAAGTTAGCACTTCTGGTCATGCTGCCTTCTCTTCAGCTGGTGCTGAAAACACTTTGAGTTCCTTTGCCACTGCCTTTGGCAAAGAGAGGGTTGGGGTCTGGAGTTGCTATGGGATCACATGAAGAGGTACCACAAGAACTACATATCAGGTGTGAGGGGACAGTGGGGAACAAGGGAATGCTGAGTGCCAGGGAAGCATTCAGCATTCTGGATGCTCCCTGGAGCTTTGTCAGGACAGTGTGACTGGACGCCTTGTCTGAGCTCAGACATGCTCCCCAGCTGACTGCTATCATTGCAGCCAGGCAAGGAGACAGCAGAGAAAAGCAATCACCTGCTGTGTTTATATTTGGCTCTAGAGTGCTTTGTTTGGAGGCAGAGTAATGAAAATCATCCGAAGGAAGTTCTTTGTTGGTGAGAAAATTATGAACGACCGAAAAAGGGAGTTATAAAAAAATTTGCTGTCCAAGTTGAACTCTAGAGTTACCCAACCACATGGCAATAATAGAAACAAGAGAGCTGGAAAGGTAAACACTTGAAAAGATGTTCCTGCCCTCCATCCTGCCTCATTTTTTCTCCCCTGGTAAACAAATTTTAACAAGTGGAATTGCAACATCTCCAGTGCTTGTCAATTTGAGCTCAGCCCACACAACGTTATATTCTGCCCTCTAAATTACAGCTCAGCTGGTTTGATAGCAGCTCAAGGTGCTTGATTCTGGGCTATAAACAACCCCTGTGATGCAAAAACATGGGAAGTCTTTAAGCTTTTGCTGTAACCCTGGTAAGGGCAATGGGCTTTAGGAGCTGGGTCTCTTCCTTTGCAGGTCAGTGCCATGGGGTGAGGATGGGTTTGGGCAAATCTCCATGGAAGGCTGTGCCCAGGATGAGGACGGTCTCTGCTGTCTTGTGGGCTGGCTGTTCTCAGCCATGCACTTCCATCATAAACAGGAACAGCCATGGCCACACTGAGCCCTGGCAGGGTGGGAGCTCCTGCAGCAGCACAAGGGCTCCCACCTGCCGTGGGACAAGGGAGCTCCTTGGTGAGCCCTTGCTGAAACCAACATCAGTGACAGCGGCTGCAGAATCCCACACGGGCTGGGGACAGAGGCTGCAGCCTGGCTGGTGCCTCAGGTGGTGAGAATTTAGAAACAAAGCAGAAGAAAATCAAACCCTACAGGATTAATTCTGACCCACGATAAGAAACATGCAACAGACTCTAGACAGAAGATTTTCTCTCCTTGTCAACAATTTCTTATCAGAAATTGGGAATAAATGTGATTTCCCCCGTCATTCATGGAGCACCCTTAGTCAAATTTGTTCAGTTTTCATCTGACTTCCTTTTCCATTCAGTTTTTCAGTGAATTCAAAAGTTCTGGAGAACAGTCTGAGAGACAGCCCAACACAGGCAGTACTTTCAACTCTGGCATTGCCACCTCCAAGGGAACTGCACATTTGTCTTACACAGAAGGGAAACAAGCTGAACTAGTGCCTAAATACTGCTTTAATGAAGGTGCTTGTCTATATGGGCAAGGAAAGAGAAATTTTATCAACATCTGCATTGAACAATGCTGAAAGCAGATCTGGCAGGACAAACGTGGCGCTGATACCCACACTGGTAACTGGATGTCAATGAACTGAAATGGGTGCAGAGAAGAGAACAAAAACTATCCAAGGTCTGGAAAAAAAGTAGGATGAAGACTTAGAGAACTCAATCTGTTTAGCATATTAAATAAGATCAAGGGGATGAGTGCAGTGTAATGTATAGGATTCTTCCTGGTTAGAAACTGGGTACTAAAATGGTTCTGTGATTTAACAGAGAAAAGAATAATAAGAACAAATGTCTGAAGTCAAAGCCAAAGAAAATTTAAATGGGAAATATGAGTGGGGTTTTTTTTTAACACTAAGGATGATTAACCACTGGAACAGACTACAAAGAGAAGTGGTGGATTTGCCATTGCTTTCATTTTTAATGACTTCATTTTTTTCTTTTAAAAAGGGACAAATGCAAACATTTTCCATCAATTATTTGCATTAGATGATTTGAACCAAACTCAAATCTGACATCATATGAATTCTCCCCTGACGAGCCACAGCCATGATGAGCTTCCATCTTTATTGTGGCAAAATTGTCCTTTTCCTCAACTTGGCCATGGATAAGTAGAGAAATCTAAATCATAAATGGTGCAAATTCCATGGATTGTTTCCATTACTGGAGGACCAGCATGAGGCTTGTCTGGCAAAGAATAAAGCTCCATCAGAAATGACATTCTCAGGGTGCACTGGAGCACGATTTGCTTCTTCCTCAAGTGCTGGAGAAGGAAATCCACTTTTGCCAAGGCAGCAAGCTTGGTCCTCTGAGAGAAAAGGCACTTTTGCCAATAAAAAGGCTCATGAATAGGACCCAGATGTCCCAAGCAATATTGTTCTTAGTGATAATGAATTGCACATGCCTGGCACTCCCTGCCAGCACCAAAATTCCCAACAACTTCTCAGAGAGACACTGGTAACCCCCTTGCACAGGTGAGGGCAGGATTCACAGGCTCATCCTGCACCAGGCTGGGCTTTGGGTGCTGGGAGGCCCCAGATGGCTCTGGAATGACTGATCAGCTTCCCTAGAAAGCTGGGGTGTGTTGATGGCAGCTCCTGGGCAAGGAAGACACTGAAGTGCAGTGATCCCTTCTGAAAGTCTCAGCCAGAGTTCCACCAGAACAAGGACAGAATGGGAGTGGGAACCCAGGAGTCTTGCAAACAAGTTTTCTCTTCTATTCACTAAACCATTCTGTTAGAGAGAGAGCTGCATCATGTCCTTTAATGACAAAAACTGTGAGAAAGAGGAATTCTACTAAAGATCCTTCATTTACTGTCTTCACACTTTCAGCTGGAAGGTGCTGCTGAGTGACCTTGACAATAAATTACCAGCTGATATTCAGCTTGTGTGAATGCTCAGTGCAACAGAGGGGAGAGCCAGTCCTCTATGAGCACACACACTATCAGGCTTTTATACATCTCCAGGGGAGAGGTATTGATGCTTAGTAGATATGAAAAAAAGCAAATGAAGTGACAGGGATAGCTAGAAGAGGGAAAATGGGTACAGAACAGCATTGCGCCATGATATAAACCAGAATTAATTTTTGGCTTTGATGCAGTGTACAGAGTTGGTTTCTTCACCTGAAGGTGTGAAGGAAAAAATAAGTGTAATATGAGAACTGACTTCTGATTTTACACAGACAGGTAGCAACAGGACAAGGGAAAAAGAAGGTAGATTTTTTTTTAACTGAGAAAGAGTAGATTTAGGTGAGATGTTGGGAAGAGATTCTTCCCTGTGAGGGTGGGCAGGCCCTGGCACAGGGTGCCCAGAGCAGCTGCGGCTGCCCCTGGATCCCTGGCAGTGCCCAAGGCCAGGCTGGATGGGGCTTGGAGCAGCCTGGGACAGTGGAAGTTGTCCCTGCCATGGCATGGAGTGGAACAGGATGAGCTTTGAGGTCCTTTCCAACCCAAACCATCCTGAGATTCCATGTTGCAAACCAGGTAGGAGGATGGGGACTGGAAGAGCTGAGCTGAGGGAAGGGTGCAGTAGACATGACAAATATAGCAGTGGCACAGAGGAGATGGACACACAGCACAAGGATTAGAGGATGTTAAACAAAACTAACTGGTAATGGCATGAGAACAACTTTTCCCAGAGTCCTTTTCTGACCAGATAGGCAAGGGTGAGGGCCAGGTCAGAGGAGTGGAGCTTCTCTTTTGCTCCCATTGTGGGGCCAAAATGATTCCTGAAGGTTTGCAGGAGCCAAGGCTCCCTGTGGACCCAAACAAGGAAGGATCTGGGTTTTGACCTCTTTTGCTCTAACTTAAAGGGTTCTCTGCTATGTGATGAAAGTAAAACTACTTGAAGATTTTCTCTATCCAGGTCCCTCATTACAGGGCAAACTTCACTCCTGCTTGGCCTGTTTTGGAAAGTTCACTCTGGTTCTGTGTCCCACACACATCCCAGCACCTCTGCTGAGAGCTCCTTTGGTGGCAGCAGGGAAGAAGGGAACTGCAGCTCTCTGCAGAGATGTGGCAGCAAGGACACATCTGCAGCATGGGGGATTCCCTGGCTATGTAAGATTTTACTTGAGAGCCCCTCTGAAGAGTGGGATTGACTGCAAGAGGTGCTGTGATTCCTGGCTTGAGACTTCTTGCTGAATTCAGCTGACAGAGGAAATGAGGGACACTACTGAGAGCTGTTGTCAGACACTTCATTGGACTGTCAGCACAGCAGCATGGGGGTTTCAGATGCTGACTGCTGAATGAAATATCTCAAGATTTATGCTCGAGAAAGATGATGATTTTTGTAAAGCAACCTTTACTTCATACAAACCATCAGCTGAAAAGTATTCAGGATTATTTCTGTGTGCAGGTACTAAGATACATTTGGCCCTGAATAGATCAGACTGGAAGGTAACCACCGATTCCTATGAAGTATCCTGATCAAATATCCACCTCTCTTCTGCCATCAAAGCACAGTGCCAGCACCCCAGCTCATGGAGCCTTTGTTATTAAAGCTGGGAAAGGATGGTGCCAGTTACAGAGATTCATGGATTTCATGAGTGATGAACATGGGGCTCAGCTCACTGAACAGCCTGCAGCCCTAGCTCGAAGCCTGCAGCAGCAATAGATGGGAATAGGATCAGGGAATTCCTCAGCAAAGGTGTCATTTATTACAGACATCAAACCTTTAAAGTATTCCAGATTGAGGCTCTGATGTCAGTGCTTGTGGCAGTGCAGGATGGTGAAGTGGTTCTGCTCAGGGCACAAGGGGAGTGAAGGAGGAACAGCCCACCTGGGAGCCTCCTGCACTCAGCCATGGTCAGCCATGGTCAGTTATGGTCGGCTGTCATCAGTCATGGTCAGCTGTGGTCAGCCATGGTCAGCTGTGGTCAGTCATGGTCAGCCATGGTCAACTGTGGTCAGCCTTGGTCAGCTGTGATCAGCCATGGTCAGTCCGTGGTCAGTCATGGTCAGCCATGGTCAGCCATGGTCAACCATGGTCAGCAATGGTCAGCCATGGTCAGCCATGGTCAATCATGGTCAGTCATGGTCAGCCATGGTCAGCCACACTCAGCCATGTCCCGCTGTGTCCCTGAGTCCTGACCAGGCTGCACATGAGGGTTTCCCCTGTGCCCAGCCCCTTTGCCCTCGCCTTTCCCCGTCCCAGGGGCTCATTCTAACCCTGCAGCTGGGAGCTCCGTGTCTGTAGCAGCAGGCAGATCCTCCATGTACCTGCAAACCCCGACGTTTGCAGAGGAAGGCCACAGACCAGCTGCACCCTGGTGGGGAATGCCTTCCTTCCAGCTTGGCTGCCTTTTGGGAACATTGGCTTGTCAGCTCTGTGGGTGAGTCTGGAGCAGGGACATGTCCCTGCTTGGGACACAGGAGGGACACTGGGTGACTTTCCACTGGTGATGTGTTGACAAGGGCTTGCATGGAAGCATGGGAGAGATTGATGGGGCCAGTTCTGCCAAACACTTGTGATCCCACAAAAATGCAGCATCGTGTCCCGCAGAGCCTGGCAGGATCACACATGTGTTCCCTTCCAATTGTGTGTGGTGGGACATTATTCCCTCCCTTGTGACCTAATGGTCAATGACTTTTATTTCTCAAGCCTGCCTGGTTAATTAAAGAGTTGCTTCTTGCCCACAGTATGGGATGAGCCGGAATGAAAGCAGCATGCTTTGGAGGCTGAAATGAAACCCCAAATGTCAGCTTACCCGCTGAGTGAGCTATTAAAGCTGACTGAAGTGGTTGCATTATGGTGGCCGGGGTTGCCTTAGAGAATGAGCACTATTGTGGGTGAAAACTACTTTTTTGATTTTTCTCAAGTTGCTTTTTGCTTTTCTCCTAAATAAGCCTTTATGCTTTGTCTAAACAGATGAATTTGATGCTTAATAAAACTCTGAACTGTGCTTTGTCCAAGCACTTTCCATGCTGGATGGTCTCAGTAAACACTTTAAATTTTGAAAGGGAAATAATTGCTAAACTTTCACTAAGGCACTACATGCTGAGGTTACTTAACACCCTGCTATCAATACAAATTACCAAACTAGAGGTGGCATTTCATGTGCATAGAAGAGCTCTAAAATTGGCAATCACACTCCAACTTGCTAATCAACACCAAAGAAGTAACAACCATCCAATTTGCACATGTGAAGTTCCTCTTAAAGGGAAGATAATCTGTTGATAGAAAGGATGCCCCTCCAGAGCACCTGCCAGAGGGATTAGTTCCCTTCTGCCGGAGGTTGTGGCTGGTTTGGTGTCTCACTGTCCAGGAGGGAGCGTTTCCATCCCAAGCAGCGCTGCTGTCTCTCCCCAGGAGCGTTTCCATCCCGGAGCAGCGCTGCTCTCTCTCCCCAGGGAATTTTTCCATCCCGGAGCAGCGCTGCTCTCTCTCCCCAGGGAATTTTTCCATCCCTGGAGCAGCGCTGCTCTCCCCAGCGCTCCCAGTTCTGGCCAGGAGATTCTAACAACAAGAACTGGACAGCAACCACCGCAGAACATCTGACGTGCAGATGTACCACACTCATGCAAATAAGCAGGCACTGGCTTGGACAAGGTGTTGACGTTAGACCTTTGGTTTAAAATCGTATTTGGTAATAAAAGGGGCTAGGGGGAGGAGAGGGAGTGAGCTGGTGTGTTTTCCAAGGAATTAAAATATTACTTTTTTGACCTGACTGCAGGTTGTTGCAATTTAATTATTTTTTTTCATGTTGCTAGAAATTCCTGGAGTTTTAACACAGGGATTGGAGGGAAAAAAAGAAATGAGGTTTTTGTTGCTTGAGTCTTTAAGGAAAATAATCTGGTTTTTGTTTCCAGTTACTGATTTTTTTTTAATACAAAACATTTATTGAATTATATCAGGGAGCTTTCTAGCTCTTCACTGAAAAGTGGGGAAAACATGACAAAAATCGAAAGAGGCAAATTTAGCAATTCATATCAAATGAGGGGGAACAAACCCTCTGCCCCTCGGAACCCCTGGGCAGCACCTTGTCCCAGCCAAGGGAGTAAGAACTGGAGGAGGCTTACAGCACCACGAGGCTGCTGAGGTTCTGGAAGGCGAAGTCGGGGATGTGCCAGATCTGGTTGAGGGCCAGGGTCATGGCCTGCAGCGCTGGCAGGTGGTTGAGGGCGCGCACCGGGATCTCCGTCAGCGCGTTATCGTCCAGCCACAGGTGACGCAGGGACAGCAGCCCCTCAAAGCTCCTGTCGGGCACCACGGAGATAAGGTTTGCATCCAGGCGGCTGCGTGGGAGAGAAACAGGATGGGGATCAGTGAAAGCCCTTCCCCAGGTGTTGAGCAAAGGGAGAGGGATGGATTGATGGCCAGGGAGATTGGACTGGGTTGTAAATAGTGATTAACATGAGAAGGTGTTGTGGTTCTCCCAGCTGTGCTGGGAGATGTTTGCCTGTGGAAACCCAGAGCACATTGGGAATATTTCTCTGTCTGCTCTAGGGTGTCTTGACCCCCAGGGCAGCACTGACTTTGACCCTCATTCATGGAGAAAGTTTCCCAGAGTTCAAGATAGACTGGAATTCACAAAAGTGTGAAATAGATTATAGAGAGTGGTGTAGGTGTATCACTTGGTGAGAAATTTAGGGTTTGGGATTTTTAGTATGTTGTAGATGGAAGCAAGATGGAGGGCATAGGGTGTTGTCCTGGATTTCTTCTTCATGCTTCTTCTTCCTTCTTCTTCATGGGTTTGGGTGGCCTTTTGTAATTGGGCAGAAAAGTCTGCACTGGGGGCTCTGTGGGATCAGTTATTGGGTTAAAAGGGCAAATAATCCAGGTGTCAATTCTTAATTGGACAGTTTAGTCTTAAAAGACCTTGTAACAAGAGATTGTTGGCCATTTTGTGCCTTCTAATGAAAAGCTGCAGAACTGACAGTAGTGAGACTGTTTTACTGATAAGAAATAATAAACACCTGAGTCTGAACATGAACTATCATCTCAAGTGCCTTCAATCCAGACCCAGAGAAACTGATATCTGCTCACCACCTAGTGATACCTCAGGTTTGGGCTTTTCTATTTTTCAGATTCTGTGCTGCTTTAGTGTGTCGGTCTGGGCTTCATATAAAGGGATTGTAAGCTCTCTTCACAGAGTAGGGAGACAAAACAATTCCTTCTCCAGCTGGGGACCAAGGACAAATGATCCAAATCTCAGGCCCAAGAGAAAAAACAACATGGAATGAAGAGAGAGAAACAAGAAGGATGGGACTGCGTGGGCTACAGCTGTAACTGGAATTAACTCCAATATGCAAATGGAGCAGAACTGTGCGATCCCAACCACCAGGGGTACCTGTGCAGGAGTCAGACCCTGTGTCACAGGGCAGGAGCTGAGCCTGTGCTCTGCTGTCACACCTTTGGGCCTGTCCTCCCCTCCATTTGCCAATTGCTTCTTTTAATCATTGTGGAAAGCTTAAGCCGGTTGAATTTGAGATTTAATTTGCTGAGAAATTTTAATTTTGAACATTTGTTTTTGTTTCAAAATAGAATGACAAGCCAAAAAATATTAAGGTTATTATGAAAAAACTTTAAAACTTAGGTTTTGGAATCATCTCTCTAAAGACCTTTTATTACAATGATGGTGAGCAGGATACAATGTGTTATCTGTAGATTTTGAAACCAAATTATAAGAGGAAAATACTTTGGATTTGGATGAAATACCAGGAACCAATTATACAAAATTTAAATTTCCATCCACAGCCAACAGAGCTTATTTTATTTTTCCAACCTATCTAAGGCAGGGATCTCTGAATTCAAATTGCAGAGAGGAAGCACTTTGTCTCTTATCAAAGCATGAGAGAAGGAAGTTAACAGTGCTGTCATGGCCCAGCCCACAAATCAATGATCCTCCAGAAAGGAATGTGGTGAAGAAATTAGTATTCTTGACTATATAAAGTAATATTTTTGATGGAAGTTGAACACCAGAGCAAACCCCAGACACTGTTACCCCCCAGGTACAACCTTTTTTCAAAGAGTACCAACATTTCTTAATTTAAGGACACTGCAATAACTGCAGGAGACCAAAGGCCCCATCATGAGTGGGAGAGGGGAGAGGCTGGGGGCAAGCCTTGCTTTCTGCAGGGGGGTGTGGGTGATATTTCCTGGGGGAAATTCTCAGATAATCCTGGGAAACAAACCTTCCCTACATCACAGAAAGAAGCATTTCCTGCCCTGGCTGGACAAAGCCGGAGATTTGTACCTGGTTAGGAAGTGCAGTCAAACCTTCCTGAGATCTTCAGAAAAATGTCCTTAAAATGCAGAGTACAAGCTCTGGTGCAGCATCACCTTAGACTGGAATGATAACCCAGGGTGGGTTAAATCCTATTCCATTATTCCCATTTTTCCACTTTATTGTATAAACCTCAGAGGGTGGTGAGGCCCTGGCACAGGTGCCCAGAGCAGCTGTGGCTGTGCCTGGATCCCTGGAAATGTCCAAGGCCAGGCTGGACAGGGCTTGGAGCCACCTGGGATGGTAGAAGGTGTCCCTGCCCATGGCAGAGGGTGGAACTGGATGGGCTTTGAGGTCCCTTCCAATCCAAACCATTCTGGGATTCTGGGATTCTGTGATTCTGTTCAGTTGAGAGAATCACAAAAGCACATCACACCCAAAGCTCCACTCCCACAGGTTTTGTGTCCTTGCTCAGAGGGCCAACACAAGACAATGGATTTTGATTTTTCCTGTTGAGAGAGTGGGCACTGCAAGTTCTGCCCCAATTTACTTACTGCCTCCCCAACTACAAACAAATCAGAGAATAATATAATTCATCTTCTTGAGACAGCAATTACAAAGAATAAAGATCAGAAAAGCAAACCCTGCAGCAGTTCAGAGTAAGGCTAAGGACTCTATTTGAAAATTTCATCAAAATGTTTTTGGACAAACAAGAACATTTTGAGCAAAATTAAAACTTCTGCACAAAATGGTAATTTTTGTTATTTTTTTCCATTCCTTCCTCGACATAAGAATTCTGTTAGGTTTTGGCATCATAAACTGTTAAAATAATAATAATAATAATAATAAAAGCAGCACTGCTTATTTTTCCCAGAGATATTCTTTCATCCAAATCCCTATAAGTTTAATGAAAATTGTTTTAAAGTGAATGCTCTGTTTCAAGTTTAATTAATTAAAGAACAGATGATGAAAATACCCATGAGGGTAGTTATAATTTCTCAAACCCAAACTAAGCCTTCAGAAATGGAGATGCTAAAACAGAGCCAGGGGCTGGTACACCAGGCTGAGCTGGGACAGGGACAGGGATGGGGACAGGGATAGGGACAGGAGCAGGGACAGAGACAGGAAAAGGGATAGGGACAGGGATAGGAACAGGGAGAGGGACAGGAGCAGGGACAGGGATGGGACAGGGATAGGACAAGGACAGGAATGGGGATAGGACAGGGATAGGACAGGGACAGGGATAGGACAGGGACAGAAACAGGGACAGGGATAGGGACAGGGATAGGAACAGGAACAGGGATAGGAACAGGGACAGGAGCAGGGACAGGAATAGGGATAGGAACAGGGACAGGGACAGGGACAGGGACAAGGGTGTGAGGTGGAGCCCATGTCCAACTTTCCATCCCACTTTGCTCATGAGCTCCTGAGTCTGACCCACAAAGGAGTTTGGTTTGTGATGGTGCCCCAGGACCTGGGGAAACCATGAATGCTGCTGGCTTTGCTCTGTGGCTGTTTAGCAACACCCAGGAAAGGCCCTTTTTCCTCTAGGGATGCCCATGGGTATGAGGAGCGCAGCACGGGTCCTTGGTGGAGGCTTTTGAGTGCTTGGATCCATCCAAGGAGTTTGTTGACATTTCTGGATGGCTTCTGGCTGTGGCCAGGCTGCAGCCTCGTGTGTCCACAGCTCTGTGCCTGCACAGCTCCTGTCAGTGAGAGGTGACCTCTGCAGGGCTCAGACAACCCCAGCTCTTCTGCTCCTCAGCTCTGCAGGGCTGCCTGGGCACCTCCTGGCAAGGTGTGATGTGTGGCTGCTGTCTGTAGGAGTGACAGGGGGTAGGATGGTGGGGATGGATGGAGATAAGAGATCTCTGCAGCCAGGTTGTGAAACTTGTGGGTTATTGCAAAGGGTCTGGGTGCAGGGCCCTGCTGGGAGCTGCCAGCCACAGCTGGAGCAGGACTGAGAGAAGTAAAGAGAGAGGTAAAGAGAGAGAAGACAAGACAGTGGTAAAGAGGATGAGAGAGCAAGGAAGGGTAAAAAGGGCAAAGTTCCCATTTCAATACCATAAATCTTCTTCTGTGTTGAATATTCTAATTCTCACTAACCAATCTAGTACAAGATACAAATCCTATAACATTTCCATACAGCCTATAAGAATCATTACATTACCACACTGTGTTACATTTTAAACCCTAAAAACTCCTCTTTGGGCCCTTCTGCCAAGCTGTAGGGTCTGCTCTGATCCTTGGGCCTGTCTGCAAGCAGAGGGTGTTGTTCCATCAAAAGGGGATCACCTTCAGCTGACCACACCATTGTTTTCCAGTTGTTCAGTAACTGAGGGATCTCAAAGCTTGCTTTCATTTCAATCTCACTTATAGTTTCCATATTCTCGAAATCTTTTGCCAGGCAATCATATTTATAAATCTTTCCTGTTTCATCTTCCCCAATATCTGTCCATGAGACACTCTCTGGGTTCACCTTCTGGGAAGCTCCAGCCTTGTGATTTCTGTCAGTCTGCTCCAGAGTGTGGAGATCAGAGTTCAGATTCCTCAGAGGAGCAAAAGGGAGATTTTCTGCTGGTACAATGAGCTGGGCCTGAGAAGTCTCAGAATCAGCAGCCTGCTTGGACCACAGCACAGCAAGATGCACCTATCTGGAGCCAGGTAAGTTAAAATTAGGAGCAATGAAGTGCCCAGGTGAAGGCATTTCACAAGCAGCATGGTGGGCAGGACTCCTCATTGCCTTTGCAGCCCTGCTGAGGGGACATGGGCTCAGTGACAGCTGCATTCCTGGCACCAAGGGATGGTTAATTGCTCCTCAGGGAGCTGCTGGCTCTTTCTGCAATAGATGTGCATTCTTGCTAATAAAAGCTGTGCATCTGGGGATTGCTAATTGCTATGGCTTTCAGACAGCTCTCTACTCTCTTCTGGAAGCAGAAAAGCTGAAGTTCTTGGCACAGGGTTGTTAGTAATTATATCAATTATACTAAACAAAAACCAACCCAACAGTTCTCTCCTTTCTTCAGTGTGTGACTCTGGCTCCGTAAGTGTTTTGTGTTATGATTTATACCTGAGGTAATTGGGCTGATTAGTGGGTAAATGAGACAGCACAGGCCAGGGCTGGCTCCTCACCTTCCACGGAGATGTTTTAATCTTTGTTTCACCAAATCACTCAGTTGGTTTTCCTTGCAAGCTTTAACCCTTTCCTTGCTTGCAGAGGAAGGCGCCTCTGGCAGAGCTGCTGGATGGCTCAGGAGAGGAGCTCATCCCTCGCCTGCTCTGAGCAGAGAGGGTCACACACAGGGACTCCAGATGTCAGCATGGCCAAGGCTTCCAAATGACTTCACAGGCCCAAGCAAGGCTCTGCAGAGCACTGGCCTGTCTGTTGCATGCAGAAGGAGCTGATTTTAACTGGGACATTCAAGAGCAACAGCTTATGAAAACCAGCAGCTGCTAAAAGTCTCAGTTTCTGGCTTTAGAGCTGCATCTGCTGCTGAGAGTTACAGGGTGATTATTTGGCTTAAACATGACACTGACTCAAGTCCTCAAAGTGCCTGCAGCCACCTCAGGCCTGGGGACTCAGGGGCAGTGAGAGAGGGAGCTGCCTGCAAGGACATCCACAGCCCACTGCTCTGAGGCAGCTTTTTCCCTGGGCAGATGTTCACATCTGTGCAGAGCCATGGTGAGAGCACCAGGTCAGCTCCACATGTGAGTGTGCCTCAGCTTGCCAGCTGCTTCCTTTGCTGCTGCTGCTGGGGAGTGACAGCCCTGGGGAGGCAGAGGAACCTGTGTGGGATGGGAAAGGGAAGTGTTTCCTTGGGCAGGACATTTTCAGGTCAGCTTCATACCGAGTTCCAGGGCCTAACATGCTTTGGAAGAGCCCCTTCATTGCTTGAATGTTGTCTGTGTTTGAGAAATGCTTGTGGAGAAATCAACTGCCTTGTCTGGAGCAGTCCAGAGAGGATGGTGGCATCAGGAGCACTTCTAGAAAGAACCAGGCAAATAGGGAAGTTCTTTTCTAAGGAGGAAAGGTCAAGAGTGGGAGATTCCTCCTTTCCAATGAGCAGAAGACAAATCAATGCCAGCAGTGCAGCCACTGGGGAGGTCTGGCAGGGGTGGGGTCTGTGCAGTCCTCAGTGCAGTGAATGAATTGTGAGGTTTGTGTTAATCCTGAGCTGATCTTGTGTTTTCTGTGTCACAGACCCAGCAGTTTCTGAGAACTGTCTTTTCCCCAGAAATGCTCCCAGAGTGTTTCAGAGGATGTACAAGTGTGTTTCTGAGCTGTTGGTGACATAACTGGCAGAATAACCAGAACAACCAGGGGATAACCAGAACCAGTCTCTCTGTTCCCTAACAGATGTGGTGCAAATGCCACAGCCTATGACTGGCAGAAGCAAATTTACCCATCTCTTACCATTTCCTTCTGGCTGTGAAACCTTTACAGGGGGACCTGCAGCCTGGAAACCAACAGAAATGCTCAATACCATGCTGTCAGGACATGTCCCAGATTTTGCTGCTGTTTTTTCCTTTCTCAGACACATCAGAGCCAGTGAGAGCTGTCTGTCTGCATGTCTTAGGCCACTGACTGCCCTGCAGCACAGCCTGGGGTGTTCCCCACAGCCCAGTCACCACAGGGGCAAAAAATATTGTGAGCCCATCCTCACAGTATTTTTTGCAACGCTTTGAGCTGTTATCTCCCTTGATAAAGCTGGAGGAGACTTGCCACTGAAGATAAACAGCACTGAGTGGTGCAGGTGCTCTTTCCAGAGCAGGGAGCTCCTCTGTGGTTCCCTGTGCACAGCAAACCACAGGACACAAAGAAAGTTCATTCTGGAGGGAGAGCTGTGCCCATTGAAGGTGTGAGGGCTGAGCCAGCAGCACGGTGAGGAAGCACTGGCTGCCACCCCTGCCACCCCACCCCAGGGACAGCAGAGAGCAGCTCCTGCCTCCCTGGCCCCAGAGCACACACGTGTGTCAGCTGAACAGGGCTGAGCTCACCAGAAATGTCTAATTGGTGCCTCCAGGCAATCGTGTCTCTCTTCCTGTCTGAGTTTATCTTGAAAGGCTCGATTGAGTTACCTCCTCTCTCATAATAGGATCTGAGTTCCTTGTAGTAACATAAGAAGGAGGTGATGTCATTGCAGCTCCACTTCTCCGATAACTCACTCATGACTGGGGCCAAGAGCTCGGCTCCTTTCTCAGGCAGAGCTCCCAGCCTGAGCCAGGAGCTGCCTGGGGAGCCCCAGGAGCTGCTGAGGGCACGGCCAGGGAGGGCTCTGGGGCCACCCTGCCCGAGCCCACTCTGTTCCCACTGTTATGAGTAGAACAGCTGCCCCATTTTTTTTAAAAGGTTTCAGAGTTAACAGGTTGGGCCAGTTGCTGCCAGGGTAGAGTTCCAACTGTTTGTTGTTGTAATCACCTGTTGCTGATGGTTAAGAATTCCCTCTTTGTCGAGTGACACCCTGCTGCTTCCTAGAGGATGACACCCAGATAGTGAAGGGGAAGGGACATTGAGTCATCATGCAACGGGAGAGACCCCTCACCAAACCTTGCCAAAAACCCCTAAAACAACGAGCCAACACAAAACTGATGAATCAAAGCGATGACTAGATGTGAGGAACAGAATCTAGTATCTGTCAAGACCTTTTAACCCCTCACCCTATCCTGAAAAAGATGTTGGCTAGACAGAGGCCCTCAAATATTAAACCAGAAAATTAAGAGGTTTCCTGATGCTTTCATGAGGATGGAACCCCCAGCTCTGCCCACAGACCAGTGGACAAAACTGCACTCTTCCTCCTCCTCTGACTCATTCCTGAGAGCAGCAGTGGCATGAGTGTGGACCTGTTGGTTTTTCCCACCTGAGCTGATCACTTTTAATAAAGGCATTGAAAAGGAGAAAAGTCTCCTGCCCGTGGTTTTTTTTGGGACTGAAAGTGACCTTTAAAGGTCATCTAATCCAATCCCCTGCAATGAGCAGGGACACCTTCAACTGCACCAGGCTGCTCAGAGCCCCATCCAGCCCTCAATGCATCCAGGGAAGGGACACTTCTCTGAGCAGCCTCTGTTAGTGTTTCACCATCTTACTGTAATAAATTTCTTCTTTACATCTAGTCTGAATCTCCCCTCCTTTGGTTTAAAACCATCACCCCTTGTCCTATTGCTACAGCCCCTACTAAAAAGTCTGTGCCCATCTTGCTCATAGGCCCCCTTTAGGCACAAGAAGGAGCTCTGAGGTTTCCCCAGAGCCTTCTCTTCTCCAGGCTGAGCAGCCCCATCTCCCTCAGCCTGTTTCCAGAACAGGAGGGCTCCAGCCCTCAGCATGGCCTCCTGTGGGACCACTCCAACAGCTCCATTTCCCCCACTGCCACGAGGGAGGGCAGCTCTGGGGTCACCCTGCCTGAGCCCACTCTGTCCCCACTGCCACACTGCCAGCTCTGGGGTCACCCTGCCTGAGCCCACTCTGTCCCCACTGCCACACTGCCAGCTCTGGGGTCACCCTGCCTGAGCCCACTCTGTCCCCACTGCCACACTGCCAGCTCTGGGGTCACCCTGCCTGAGCCCACTCTGTCCCCACTGCCACACTGCCAGCTCTCTCACGCTGCTCCTTGTGCCTGCTCAGCCCTTCTGGGGCCTGGCACACAGAGGCTCCGGGGCCCTGAGCCTGCCCAAGGAACCCAGGGAGGAACAGGGTTCTTCTATCAACTGATACCAGCTGGGAGAGGACAAAGGCAGCCAGGGACTGCAGTACTCCCCTGGAAAGGGAAAGCTGGGTTAAATTTCTGCCTGCCTCTTGTCTCTTTGCTGCCATAATGAATTGTAGATTCAGAGGGGAAATGGAGCTTTGGAGTGGTCCCAGAGGAGGCCATGCTGAGGGCTGGAGCCCTCCTGTTCTGGAAACAGGCTGAGGGAGATGGGGCTGCTCAGCCTGGAGAGGAGAGAAGAGAGAAGAGAGAAGAGAGAAGAGAGAAGAGAGAAGAGAGAAGAGAGAAGAGAGAAGAGAGAAGAGAAGGCTCTTCTTCTCTGAGGGGAAACCTCAGAGCTCCTTCTTGTGCCTAAAGGGGGCCTATGAGCAAGATGGGCACAGACTTTTTAGTAGGGGCTGTAGCAATAGGACAAGGGGTGATGGTTTTAAACCAAAGGAGGGGAGATTCAGACTAGATGTAAAGAAGACATTTTTTACAGTAAGATGGTGAAACACTAACAGAGGCTGCTCAGAGAAGTGTCCCTTCCCTGGAAGCATTGAGGGCTGGATGGGGCTCTGAGCAGCCTGGTGCAGTTGAAGGTGTCCCTGCCCATTGCAGGGGATTGGACTAGATGACATTTAAAGGTCACTTTCAACCCAAAGCACTCTATGATTCTGTGAATGACACATTATTGCCTTCTAGGCCAGCTTCTCCACCTGGCATCCCTGCCGTGCCACAGAAAGTCTCTCAGCCCTCCAGCAAGACTCACAAGTGGTGCCTGGCTCCATTTCCAGCTGGAAACTTGTGAAAACCATCCCAGGCAGTGAATGGAGGTTCAAGACACAAACATGTTTGCAGTTGGCTGTGGAACAGGAGCCGGTGAGAAAGTTTGCAGGGCTCTGTTTGGATTGCAGTGAGTCTTCCCGTCTTCCCTCCTGACTCAATGGGGCATGTTTCTGTGGGAAGCTCTCCACGAGGGATGCTCAGGAAATGAAATCAGAGCAATACCTAGACTCCACACAAAGTGTCTTTGGTGTAGACAAGAGGGCTTTGTTATCCCCGGTTGCAAACACCTCCAAAACCCCTCAGGTCAGAACGGTGCAAGAAGGATTGCCAAAATCTCCGTGCAGCTACAGAAACTGCTGAAAGCTGGGCAGCTGTGCCAGCTCCCCGACCAGCCTCTCCCTGGGCCCTGGCACTGCCCCCTTGGCCATGGTGCCAGGCCCAGGGGAATGGAGGGCGCTCAGGAGGCAGCTGGAGGCTGAGCAGGGTGGCTCAGAGCCCACCCAGCAGCAGGGCCTGCATGGGAACCAGGGTGTTTGTCAGGCACAGGGCAGCTGGGCAAGAGGAGGGAGAGCAGCCCTTGGGACAGAAGGAACAGGACATGCTGAGCTCCGGGGAGAGAGCTCTGAACAGATCTGGGCACGCTGCAGTGCTGGGTCCAGCCCTGGGGCCCTCAGAGAGAAACACACGGCTCTGTTTGTGTGGGTCCAGGGGAGCCCATGGAGATGGACCAAGGGCTGGAGCCCCTCTGCTCTGGAGCCAGGCTGGGAGAGAGAGCTGGGGGTGCTCACCTGGAGAAGGGAGGGATCCAGGGAGAACTCAGAGACCCTTGCAGGGCCTAAAGGGGCTCCAGGAGAGCTGGAGAGGGACTTGGGACAAGGGGTGCCATGACAGAACACAGGAAATGTCTTCCCACTGCCAGAGGGCAGGGTTAGATGGGATATTGGGAAGGAATTCTTGGCTCTGAGGGTAGTAATGCCCTAGCTCAGGTTGCCCAGAGCAGCTGTGGCTGCCCCTGGATCCCTGGAAGTGTCCAAGGCCAGGTTGAACAGGACTTGGAGCAACCTGGGAGAGTGGAAGGTGTCCCTGCCCATGGCAGGGGGTGGAATGAGTTGAGCCTTAAGGTTTCTTTATACACAAACCATTCCAGGATTCCATCATTCTATGACAGATGTTGCCAGTTTAAGTGTGTCCATTCCTTGTTCATGTCCCTATCTCCAGTTTGCCTGAAGCTCCTCTGTGGTCCATCAGGAGTGGATGAACCACAGCTCCTTACACACCAATGCCTGAACACCTGGGGCCCTTCTTCCTTTGGCACTGACATGTCTCTTGTGTGGAACAACTGTTGTCTCTCATTTCCATTGAGCCATCACCAGGGACACACAGCATGGCCTGAATGCTCAGGTGGGTGGGTGGGCTCAGGTTCATGACATTTATGCCACGACAAAGGTTAATGGAAACACATCGGAACCTTCGTTATGGCTTTATGAGGCAGGAGTGTGGATGAGAGCTGTGATTGTTATTTCTTCAGCGCTCACAGTGTGCCCAGGACACACACTGGGGACAGCCAATGCACTTCCTGAAAGCTCTTCCAGCCTGAGTTGGGAAGTGGCAGTGTGTTTGAGGAGGGTGTGAAGCTGGAGCCAAGTTTCAGTGTGTGCCAGAGTCTCTTCTGAGGGACCTCTGCTCATTGAAAAGTGGGTTCTGCAGTCACTGCAGTGTGGGCAGAGAAAGGGGGAAACAATCTGGGGAGATATGTGAGCACCAGGGGCCCTGCTGCATTGCCACAGTCACCAGAGAGAAGTTTGGACGTGACTGCAGTGCCTGGAGGGTACAGCCAGGCAGGAATAGGCACTGCTGGACAAGCACAGCTCCAAACACCCCCTGTGCTGGGACCTCCTCATTGGCAGCACAAGTGGGAATTCTGGAAGTGCTGGGGCATGGCAAGGGAGTCCCTCACCATCCCCATCCCCATCACTATCATCACCATCTCCATCACCATCACCATCATCCTCTTCCAAGTGCTGCCAACCACCAGCTCAGTGAATGGGGAAATTGGAAAGTGAAGTCTCAAGAGAGAAGCTGCCATCATGGATATGCTGGCCCCACTTAAGGTCATTGGGACCTGAATGATCCAGTCTCTGCACATTCCAGGAAGGGATTTCTAAAGAAAGGAAGCTGCTGCTTTTTACACATTGTGAGCACAGATGAGGAAGCTGATGCAGCTGGGGCAGTTTCTCTGTCTTGTATCTCCACACACCATCCTTGGAGGAGATACCAATTCATGCAGACAGCTTTTTTGCTGCATTTTTTTCCAGTTCTTGACTGAAGTTTGCTAAACTTTTAGCTGTTAGCCTGGTAAACCACACAATACTCTTGTCTTCCTGGGAGAGGAATCCTGGGATCCTTCACAGCATTGACACTTACAAGCCTGAGATACATGGACATTGCCTTCGCATAAACTTCACAGCAACTCATTGCTGAAAAACAGCAAGTAATGAATGGAAAACAAATGCAGCAAGGATTTGTTGTGGCACTGCTGAAGTGAACTGCTCCTTGAGGATGATACATTCAACAGCTTGTGTGTGGTCATTAAATCTTCCTCTTAAAAATGCCATTGAGACCATTGTACTGGGATAACCACATTGCATTTCATGGTTTTTTACTGCTAAGCAGAAAAGACTCAAATCTGACCAGCTGAGTTCCTCCTACTGCCAGGAAAAAAATCCATGTCTGTGATGCACCACCAGCCATGCCTCCTTTCTGACTTGCTCTGAGAACAGCAGTTGCAAATTCAAATCCCTCCAGCTCTGGAGTGTAGAGAAATTCCTCCCTGATTAGAGGGTAAGCTGCTCCTTGCATTTGTATTTTTGGGTGAGATGGTCTCCTCTGACAGATTTCTCTGAGGGCTACACAGATGTGCAGGGGGCTGTGGGGAGCAGAGATGCTCAGCCCTGCTTTGGTACCCTGCTCTGATGGGGTGTGCCAGCTTGGGGGGCTGATTCTGCTGGATAAAAGTGAGGGGTGGGGACAGGGACATTTTTCTTTTGCCCTCCAAGGGTAGAAAAACCACATTTCACCCAGCCTTATTCACACAGTAAATGAAAAAACAGTTATAGGGTCTTTCTATAGCCAGAAAAGCAGATTCCTCCAGAGAGTGATTCATGCCCCAGAGAGGACTCTGAGATAACAGAGATGATTCACCCTCTGCAGATGCTGATCATTTTCCACTGCTCCTGGGTGAGGTAATATCTAGCCAGCCACGGTCAGGGGAGACAAATCCACCTGGTTTGCCTGAGGGAGACGTGGGCACAGCAGAAACTTATCCAAAGGGAAGGAAGGTTGTGTAGTGAGGCCATGCTGGTGACTCAGAAGAATTTGATCTCCTTGCTGGCAGAATTTTAGGATCCTCCACCATGAGGGCACCCAGTCACAGCAGAGGCACAAAGACACAGTCCCCTGGTCCCAGGCACTCAACATCCCAGCTACAAACCTGGCCCAGGGTTGTTTGTGGCTGTGCCAAACACCATGGTGGCTGATCCCCCCACTGTCACCTGTGGGCTGCAGGGAGCTGCTTCCTGGGTCCTAGCAAGAGCACAGTGACCAAGATACAGGGTTTGCCCCAATAAAAGAGAGTGATGCATGATCTGCCAAGTGGATTTACCAACTCTGGCTCTTGGAAATACATTGCTGCTCATCACTGCAGTAAAAATGGTTTTCAGAGGTTCTGGGGAGCACACTCTGAACAGCATGGGGACATGAGCTGAATGGCAAAGAAAGCTGCTGGAACAGGAAAGAAGGTCCAGCCATGGACTTTGTTTCCCACTCAGGGATACCCCTGAACCCAGACCTGGGGTTTGGGTCAGGCCCAAATAAGCAGAGGAATGAGTCCAAAATTGGAATGTTGAACTGCCATTTGTATTCTAATGCACCTTTTTCTCCTGAAACCTGGCCTGATCTTGCTAAGCCATTGTTGACAGTCCTGGTGACAAACACAGGGTTCCAGTGGCAGCTCAGCCTGGCTGGAGGGAAGAGCCAGGGCATGACAGGTTGGAGAACAGCCCGAGGTACACAGAACCAGAATAATGTTATTTGTTCAAAGGTTGTGCCAAAAAACAGTAATTCCTCTGAATTTACTTCATCATTGATGGATCAAATGATGAGAAGTGGCCTCAGGAGAAGACATCAGTCCCTTCCAGGGACATCAGTCCACCTGAAACAAAATGGTATCCTCTCTTCCCTGTCTGTGCACTGGCACAATTGCACAAGCCTCAGGGGCCCTGTGCCATTTCCAGGTGACTCCCAGGCTGCGCAAGCTGTACCTGGGAGCTGGGATCATGGCAGGGCAGCCAGAGAGGCTCCTGCTTCCACCCAGCTACAAGGAGCACTAGCAGCAACCAAACTTCAGCGCAGACTCACCACACCATGGCCACATCAGTGCCTGAAAGTGAACTTCAGTGCATCCAGATGTGTGGCACATCTGCCTGCAGTGGTCACTTCAATGTGGTGAATGTCTGCTCTGGGACCTTCACAGACTATCTCCTTTGGAGAAATATTATCAAAGCCTGAAGTGCCAAAATGGAGATCAGGCTTGTGAAAACAGGAGTGGGGACAGAGCTCCTTGACTTGGTTGTGCTGCTGTCCAGAGCTGGAAGAGAGGCCTCAGGGAAAAGGGGATTTCAGAGCTGGGATGGGAAGGTTTTGAGCAGCCTGTGCCCTCACAAGTGGAAGGACATCATGGTGCTGGCACTGTGATGCCAACCCTGGGCTCCTTTTCCTGCTGCAGAGGAGTCCCTAAGAGGGGAAATCCAAGGTTCTGTGTGCTCAGCAGCAACAGCCATCACCAGGGGAACATTTGCAATCACTTTGCTTCAGCCCATTTCATGCACTCCATCAGAGCAACCTCACTGCTCTTCCCTGGCCTCCTTTTGTGCTCCAGAAATTCTCTGTAGCCAGTAAATCAGAGCTGAGGTGGGCTCACCACAAGACAGCTCCTGTGCCAGCAGGGTGCTGGTCACTGCTGGGCTTTATTGACTTTATAGGTGTCAGTTTTCCATAGATTTTATCCCCTAAACAACCCATGGAAACAACACCTTCCCCAAACCTCACAGCATCACCTGTGATTTATAGAGAGGAATATTGCTGTGAACAGCAAACTGTCAAATCTCAAACAGATCAAAGAAGTGAAATGAGGAATGAACAGACTGAGCTCTTCAGGCCATGTCAATTCCAAAGGAATTTTTTTCTTCCTTCTGTCATAAGAATTTATATGCTTGTGAGAATCTGATCTGGTGGGGAGAGCCTTCCTCCTTTGTCTACATCAAAGTCCACATGTTCTCAAATTGCTATAAGTCATTTTTTGCATTTTAATCTCTGGCCATATGTATGAAAATAATTACCTGCCTTAAGGGACAGGGGAGGAAGCAGCCTTTATTGTATTTCCACAGGAGTCCAAATGGTGGCAAACTAATGGGATGGAGGAAGTGGATTGTTTTAGTTAGAGGTACAATTAAACTGTGTGCAGGGAGTTACATGTCAGGCTGATTTAGCATTTATTGATTATGGGTCAAGTACAGCTGGAGGGAAATCAGAATATAATGGGAAATTACAGCTTTAGCAAGCAGGAAGATGATTTCCGTGTTTTTAAGAACAACATTTATGGCAGAGTTTCTCCTGCACATTGCACCCCCTCAGGCTGTGAAGGCCAGAGGAGCAGAGCACAGCCCTGCTGTCACACAAGGGTCACAAACATGAACATGCCCTTGGTGGGGATGGTGCTGATGGGACCAGAGAGCTGCTCAGGGAGCCCCTGGCTGATTTCATCTGGGAACAGCAGGTTCATGGCACAGTGGCAGAAGAATTCTGCAAATATTCCAGAGGGAGGCAAGAGTGTGATGGGGAACGGGGAAATAAAATGAGGGCAAGGCCGGGATCAGAGGGAATGGGGCTGCTGCACGCTGGGGCTGGCAGTGGCTGCCTCTGCCCTGGCTGCAGAGCATGGCTGGCTGTAGGGCACTGGCACATGCTGGCAGGAGGGAAGCAGTTCCTTTTCTGCTCACAGGAGGAGTTGCCAAGAGACAGAAGAAGATGGAGACACAGTCACAGGTTGTTTTCCTGGATGCCATCAAGCCCAACAGCAGGAGAGTCAATCCTTGTGGGATACAGAGCTAGAGAATGAGCCACAAGGCTGATTTGCCAGCAGAATGGAGAATCTTGCCAGGGAGAGAAAACCCAAAGTGCAGTGTGGAAAAGGGATAAGGGGAGCTCAGTCTCATGGTGCAGCATCTTGAGGTTTAACTCTTCTGCCTGGCAGTAAATCCTCCCTACCCCCCCAGGCTGATACAGACAACACTCACCCTCAAGAGCCAGACACATGCTAAACACCTTCCCAAAATGCTGATCTGCAAGAAACTCTCAAAAAAGCTTTCCATAGGCACTTGAAAAAGAAAAAACCAGGAGTTTATCTTGATCTCTTAATCCACCAGGTTTCTTTTCTCTCTGCTTTCTCTACCTCGACAAGCTTGGTAATTATAATTTATAGCACCTGCTCACTTTGAAATACCTTGGACTCTTTCTGCCTGGCAGAGGAACAGACACAGTGCCCATCTGCTTTAGGTAAGTGCTCACAAACCACAAAGTCGTTAATTAGACTGACACACGACTCTTCCAGCATGCACATGGTATGTTGTTACTGCACCTACAAACCACTGGCAGCCAGACACTCTGCCAGGGGAGCACAACTGCATCTGTGCATTATGTAAGGCCTTGGCAGCCCTTGCAGGGCTCAGAGCATTGCCATCAGGTGTGCGTGTTCTTTCTAATCCTCCCCACTGGCCTTCCCAACATGCTTCCAGATAAATCAAACCTGCTGGGAAGCAGCTCCCTCGTGCTTGGTGGGAGGCTTGGTCTCCAGAGCTTGGACTTTTCTTTGGAAATCCAAATTCCTCTTTGTGTTCATCTAAAGAAAGCTGTCAAGGTGTCCTTCCTGACAGCTCCAGACAGTGATGTGTCCCCATCCTGGAGCTGACAAGTCTGGTTCTGGTCTGGGCATGGTTCTGGTCTGGTGAGGGGTTTTTGGAAGCACAGGGATGTGTGATGTGGATGGGGCTGTCTGGGTGGGTGTGACTCTTGCCCCTCAAGCTGGCTGACACCTCTGGCTAGGGAAAGCCAAACCCTTTCAGGAGGGGTGGTGCAGACCACAGGAGGTCCCTGATGACCAATGGTTGGTGATACCCAGTGGTCCAAGCTGGAGCAGCCAAGCTTTGGGTCAGAACATGGCATGGTGACATCCTACACCTACCAATGCCCTTTTGGCACAGAGCTATGTGGGATGGATGGAAACCTGCTCCTGGCTGGCTGGGATTCACAGCATCTCAAGGAGAGTTTGCAGGAGGGAGCCCTCTTCCCATGTTTGAAATGTTATTTATTAGCCAGAACTCAGAGCTGCATCTTCCTTGGTTAGGAAGGATATGGGGGGATCACACAGGGCAATGGGAATGTCCAAGAGCAGGAATCCAAAGGAGAACACTCGGACTCTGCCGTCTCACTGAAACTTGCCTGAACCATTTTTTTTCTGGTTTGCTGTCACCTTAGTTTTTTTAAAATTTTCTAAGCCTTCTGATGTTGACATTCTCGTAGCAAACTTTCTCACACACTTTCTGTAAATAACTGATTGTTTTGCATTCCTTTATGGAGGAGGAGAAAGTTGATGGACTGTTGGTTTGTCCAGTGTCATTGGAGAGGTGGCACTGTCACCCTCCAATCCACTGTCACTCTTGGAAAACTGTAAATGTTGGAGTAAAAAAATAAACTTCCCTTTTTCTTCACCGTGAGAACATCAGTGTGAGCTTGTGTTCTTTCATGTCCTAAAACGACAGCTGTCTGTCCAGTGAAGGATCTTCAGTAACTTGGGCTCCCAGGAGCCAATGTGCCTTATCAAGAGTTGTTAAAATTCATGTTCTGCCTGTGCTGGTTGCACAGCATGTCTTTTGTAGGGGAACCACCCCTGCCATGAAAAGTTCTGCACACCTGAAGTCCATGGGTCGGCAGCTTTGAGAAAGCCCCTTACCCACAGACAGGTCCCCATCAGAAGGCAAGAAGAGAAGCAGAGCAATGTAAGCATGGTCTTTGTGACACCTGTGTTTCTCCTTTTTTATCTGTGTTTTACAGATAAATGTGTTACATTTAGACAAAAAAAAAATTGTGTGGCTATTACATGCTCGTTTCCTTTCAGAGTGAGAAACCAAGACAGATTTTTAACTAAATGTGTGTGACAGAATGTGTTTTAGAGCAGGCCCCGGGTGCAGAGAGCTCCTGCTCTTGGTACAGAGGATAAGCTGTGTTCAGGCTGCCGCAAAGCCAGAGGTGAGAGGCACAGGGGGTGCAGGTGCAATGTAAGAGAGCCCCAGGATTTTCTGGGGTTGAGGACTCTGGAGCAGGGAGTTCATGCTCTGACTGTGCCCTGGCTCTGATCACTCTGCACAGGGTGATCTACTTCAACCTGCTTCAACCTACTTCAACCTGCACCAGCACCTGGGCACCTGTCTGTGGGTAAGGAGCTTCCTCAAAGCTGCTAACCCATGGACTTCAGGTGTGCAGAATTTCTCATGGCAGGGGTGGTTCCCCCACAAAAGACACGCTGTGGAACCAGTGTGACCGTGTTCACAGGGGTCTGAGGATGAGGGAAGAGACGAGGATCTGACTCCGTGCTTCAGAAGGCTTGATTTATTATTTTATGATATATATGATATTAAAACTATACTAAAAGAATAAAAGAAAGGGTTTCATCACAAGGCTGGCTAAGAATAGAAAAAGAATGAATAACAAAGGCTTGTGACTCGGACTCTCTTTCCGAGCCAGCTGACTGTGATTGGCCATTAATTAGAAATAACTCTATGAGACCAATCACAGATCCACCTGTTGCATTCCACAGCAGCAGATAATCAATGTTTACATTTTGTTTTTGAGGCTTCTCAGCTTCTCAGGAGGAAAAATCCTAAGGAAAGGATTTTCCATAAAAGATGTCTGTGACAAACCAGCACTGGCAGAACACTAATTTCAACAACTCTAGATGAGGCACACTGGCTCCCTGGGAGCTCAAGATCCTTCACTGGACAGACAGCAAACCAGAAAAAAATGGTTCAGGCAAGTTTCAGTGAGATGGGAGAGTCAGAGTGTTCCCCTTTGGATAAAAATGAGGAATATCTTTCCTTCAGCCCTCTGAGTGACAGCATTTATTGAAGTTTCTTCCTGCCTGGCCTCTGTCTCCTTGAGCAGGTACATGAGGCTGATCTCCTGCAGCCAGGGACTCCCAGATTCCCTGCAGATTTCCAGCTGGTTCTTCATCTCTGTGCATGCACGCTGCAGGAGCTGCCTGCCCTGCCCAGCACTCTCAGCCAGCAATCAGAGGGACTCAGGGCAGGTCTGGATGCTCCTCCTGCCTGGGGCCAGGCTTGGACCACAGCAGTGCCACAAGGGGACCCTGCAGCTCAATTCCACAGCTTGGGTGATGTGTCCTGTCTCATCCTCTCTAAATGCCAGAAGCCAAGGCAGCTGCCACGTTTGGAGACAACTGGAGTTCACTGACATAGGTTTTTGCTGCATTTCAAATCTACATTTGTGCTGTGAATGCCAGCCTCTCTCTGTCCCACAGTGGCTAGAGCATCCCTTTCTGTCCCATTTCTCTGGTCACCCCATCGCTTGAATTTTTGGCAAGTTTTTCTGATAGAACTTAGATGAAAACAATTGTTCTCAGTCTCCACTTGGTTTTGCTGCTTCTGTTGTAATCCTGAGAAAAGACCTGGTCATTGAGCAGTCTGCCTTTCCTCTGCTAGGTCAGTTTGCCCCTGAGGGATGCCCACTTTCCCTTCAAATGCTGCCTGAACCCCAGAAGGACAAACATGGACACCAAATGTAAACACCTGAAAGAGCAAGAAAATAACCACCACACAATCCCTTTCTGTCTGGTGCTGGTTCCACCCCACTCCTGTTGGCTCCCATTTTCACCCCTTCCCAGCTGTCCTGCTTGCATAGGATGTGCGGCCAACATGCAAACACAGAGTTAATATTTCACCAAGCGCCACACAAGTGTGGTAACTCATGGGCTGTCATGATGTGCCTCAAAGCCACTTCCCCTTCTGAATGGAAAAAAGGAGTCTCTGAGCAGCACAAAGACACTGGGGCTCACATGGCCTGACTGGTAATTCCTGAAAACAGAGCTGTGGGTGACCTATAGGTGTTCCAGGCTGGCAAAGTTTTTGGAAATGGATACACAGGAGTCTCATAAACTTGTGGAAAATGACTCAGATATTTGAAAAAGAGGGGGAAAAAATCACTTTAATGCAGACCTGCATGGAGTCTCTTGGTCTGAGGTGAGTAGCCACATTTGGAGTGGCAGTGGAAACCAAGCAGAGCATCTCAGCCCTGTATTCCCCTTCAGACACTGGGCTGTGTCACCAGACCTGGTTCTTGGGCCTCACCAGGCCAAGGGTCTCTGCAGGGCAGCTCATGTGGGAAGAGGAGAAAGCTGTTCTGTACAGCTGCCTAAAAGGAGGTTATAATGAGGTGGGAGTAGGACAATGAGGAAATGGCCCTAAGTTCCTCCAGGGGACGTTCACATTAGGCATTAGAAATTATTTTTTCTTTGAAATAGTGGTCAGACACTGGGATAAGCTGCCCAGGGAGGTGGTGGATCATTGTCTCTGGAGGTGTTCAAAGGTGTCTGGATGTGGCCCTCAGGGACGTGGTGTGGGGTCAATGTGGTGGTGCTGGGCTGGTGGCTGGGTTAGGTGATCCTGAGGGTCTCCTCCAGCCTTGATGGTTCTATGATTATATGAAAGTGCAAATCATCACCTTTGTCTGCACATGTCCTCCACACTAAAGAAGTCAGGCTGGAGGCAGAAGAGGAGTTTGGTGTGGTGCAAATGCAAGGCAGAGCTGGCTGTGCCTGTTCCCCTGGAGAACAACCATCCTGTGGAGTACCCACCCTGGAGAACAGCTCCCTCCTGTCCTCTCATGCTCCGGGCAGGTTTCACTGCAGTCAGTTTTCAAGCCTAGTCTCCCTCAGGTTGTCTAAAGCAGCTTATTTCTTCCAAAAATTTGCTTTTACTCTTCAGTTTCTGCAGGAAGAGCACTGGATCCCAGCTGGCCTTAGCTCCTGACCCAACTTTGGAGACACCTGGGAGAACCACCCTGGCTGAGGTGGCCTTGAGATGCACTCGGAGCAGGTACCTCAGTGCTAATTCACACAAGGATCCTCCCACCCTGCCCCTTAAACAACCCCAGAGTGCTGCAGGTGTCTTCTTGGGGTGGTTTGCATTTGCCCTGTGGTATTTTGGCAGGAGCTGAGGGCTGAGGAGATGGAGCATGTGGACCTCCCAGCCCTGGCAGTAGTGAATGGCCCAGGACTGGTGGCCAGAGCTGCACTGGTGGCTGTGGCAGAACCTTCAGAAGCCAAGGGTGGCTCTGCTCTGGTGGCACTGGCTGTCACACACTGGCAGGGCACAGCAGAGACAGGCTGAGGGCCAAGGGGTGTTCTGGGGCAGTTCCTGGGGCTGTGACCTGCTGCTGGAACCCCCCCTGGATGCTGAGAATTTCAGACTTTCTGTGCTGACAGGCACTGACCCCCAAGAGAACACTGCATTGACCTGAGGCTGTGGAGAAGCTTCCAAAATGGAATGACAGAACTGGGATTGTGGGTGTGGAGTTTGAATAGAAGTGTGTGATATCACAGGGTAGGTAATATCATAGGGTATGGCCTCTGTAATATCATCGAGTAGAATGTAAAACCTAAAACTTAAGAGTGTAAGGTTTTGGAATATGGTAATATAGATAAAGCAAGATGGAGGTTTTAGGGCAGAGGCTGCTCCTTCTTCTTCACCTTCTCCATGGGTTTCGGTGGTTTTGTGTAATTGAACAGAAAAGTCTGCATTGTGGGACACAAGGGATTAGTTATTGGGTTGAAAGTGAAAATAATTCAGGTGTCATTTCTTAATTGGATAGTGTAGTGATAGATATGGGGCCATTTGTTAATGAAATACTGCAGAACTCAATGCCTGTGAGACTGTAACATAGATAAGGAAAAAATAAACATCCGAGTCTGAACACGAAATATCATCTTGAGCACTTTCAATCCTGACCCTGAGAGAGGCAGAAAAGAAGCCAAGAACCAGCACACCTTCCATGCCATGCTTCCCTTGAAAGAGAAATCACTTGGAAAACAACCTGATCTCAAAATCCCTGGAGTGGGGGTCTTGACTCTGGCACTGGTGGTGATGTCAACACAATTTAATAATAACCACAACCATGTGCCAGTGATGTTTCAACAACAAATGTTTCAAATCTCTTCTGGCAGAAAGAACATTCACATCCTGCACAGCCAACACCCCCATTGCAGATTAATATTTAAATTCATATTTACAGAAACTCCTACTGGGTGCTGGGAGGGCCACACATGAAGAACTGTGCCCAGTTTTGGGCTGCCCAGTGTAAGGAGGATGAGGAGGAATGAGACAGGTCCAGTGGCTGAGCCAGGGTCCCAGGGCATTGCCCCATGAGCAGATGTGGAAGGAGCTGAGAGGAGAACTGCCAGGGACCTGCAGCCAAAGATGATGGAGCCAAGCCCTTCAGGGTGGTTCCAGGTGATCAAACACAGAGTAATGGCCACAAATTGCCTTCCAGGAGTTTTAGGTTGGACATGAGAAAAAGTTTCTTCCGCAGGAATAGCAGCTCCAGGCTACCAGTGAGAGGGGAATCTCTGTGCTTGGAGAGACAAAGCTGCAGCTGCCCCCTGAGTATTTGGGATAGTCCTGCTCCAAGCAGGAGACTCCCAGAAAACATTTCTGTGATAAAAGGGCTGTGTAAGACTGGGACTGAAGTTAAGGATTCAAGGATAAGGGCAGATTTTCAGTGGTTCAGCCCAACTCAAATGCTCTTACAAGCTTCAGCTGTGCTCCCTGCACCAAACACACCTTCCCTAAATCCACTGGCACTCCCAGGGTCTGCTCTCAACTCTGCCCATACTCAGGAAACAGCAGAATTCCAAAGTGCTGTGATTTTTAGGGAGCACAGGAACCCAGACCTGCGGTGGGTACAGGAAAAGCACAATCACAGGATGGAATTGTTGAAGTCTTTAAAGCAGTTCTACCCTGCCACAATTATCCTCCATTTGGGTTAAACAGCCCAGCTTGCCCTTTGACAGCCCAGAGTGAGCTCTGTGCTCCCTGGCAGGTCCTTTCCCCACTGTGGTCCACAGTGCAGAGGACAGAGACTCTCTGGGTGGATTTTTTCCAATGTTCCTTGAAATATGCATTGGTTCTGGTGGCCTTTTCATCACAATGCACACATGGGGAGCTGTAATTTCAACATCCTCCACCAAGACCGTGTTTCTTCCTTGAAAACTGCCCTCCCCTCCCTTCCACTCTAAGTGACAGTAATCTTTGAATAAATTGGAAAAGAAAAGGAAGAAGGAACAGAACATCCTTGACAAAGGAACTAATGACTCAAATGCTGGGAAGCCTGGGGTCCCCAAGGGACTGTGCAGCTCTCAGCATCGATTTTTAATGACTTACAGAGATTGGAGATTTGGAAGATCTCTCAGTGCCTCTGCAGGGATGCTGCTCAGCTGATTGTTCTGCAACATCCTATAATTAGAAAAAAGAAAACTTTGTTAAAAACCCAACAACAACAGCCTGACATGAAATGGAGGATATTGCTGCTTGTTTCTCAAGTTGTTCTGGGCTCTTGCTGGAAAGCTGGAAGGCGTCACTTGGCCAGCCAGGGCTCTTAAAAGGTGGCTGGCAGGTAAGGTGGCAGCCCAGTGTGGCCCAGGAGGTGCAGCAGAAGGGGCAAGGGATGAGTTTGGTGCTGCACAAAGGGGCCTCTGCCCTGCAGATGTGCCTGAGTTATCCCAGACTGACACCAGTGCTCTGAGCGAGGCTGTCCCACATTTATCCTGGAGTCAGGCAGCTTTTGCCCATGTGTGTTCCCGCAGTGGTTCCCTCCGGAGGGGATGGAAACCAGCCCTGGGCAGCTTTCCTACCCCACTGAGGCACAGCAGGCACAGAGGGTGAGGAGGAGCTGCTCACAGATGTTTGCTCAGGGACCCCACAGCTGGCAGCAGGAACTGGAACTGCTGTGGAAAAAACCAAACCAGAGGCTGCAGAGAGAGCAGGTGCCTGGGGCTGGTGGCATGAACAGGCAGGAGCCAGGAGGAGCCTCAGGGCTGGGAGTGAGTGCAGGGCATGGAGGAGGGCCATGAACATGGGGACACCTACACAGGAATGGGAAAGGAGGAGACAAAGGGGACAGTGCACCCAGGGGTGTGGAAGGGGCTAACAGCAATCCTGTTAGCTAAAGGAACGAGAGGAAGCTGATAAGAAGCAAGAAGAAGCTGATAAGGAGCTCTCTCAAGGCTGTAACCAAAGACACCAAGAGAAGTGAAGAACTGAAGATAAGAAGAGATGAAGTATTTTTAGAAAGTTAGTTGAAGTCACTGTAGCTTTTCACCAATAGTGTTATGTTAACTCACTGTAGCCAATAGTTAAGGTAAAAGAAGTATAAACAATTAAAAAGTGTATAAAAGTCAGCTGTGTTTGATAATAGAGAGTTTCCATCTGAGACTGCTTGTGGTCTCTGCTTTGTGCCGTGACCGCCTTGACAGCGACACAGGGGTGGGGTGGGTGTGTGAACAGCTCTAGGGAGGGAGGCAGAGTGAGAACCACACTCCAAGGGCAGTTCCAGACCTGGTCAGACACAATCCTCTCTTCCTGACCCACTGGAGCACCACACATCTGAGTTCACTGCTTTCATCATCTCAGCACCTTTGCAGAGGCTGTTCCTGACTCTGGACATGCCTCTGTCCTGAACTTTGTTCCTTCCAGAGCTGGGACATCACTGACACAAGCTCCCCTGGGTGACAGACATAACCCAGCAACATAGCTGGGCCTGGGGAAGTGCCTAAAAAGGAAGGTTTTACATTCCCGAGGTTACTAAAAAACATTCTTAGAGTGATTGGAGATGGCAAGAAAAAGGAAATGGTGCTTAGGGTCCTATCATAATTTACTGCCAGTGTCATGGCCTCAGTGGTGAGGGGCAGCCCAAAGAACATGGACCCACTGCAGTGACTGCAGCCTTTCTGCCAAGGATTCAGAGTCTGACATGGAAGGAAAATTGGAAAGAGACATCTTTTAAAAAGGAAAGCTTTAGGGCACAAAACTCTTCGACTTCTGGAAGAAAATGAGGACTTACCAGTAAATTATTTGTATGAACATAGAAGAAAGAGCAAGGAAATGAGGAACTGTCAGTAGTAGCTCGTGAAAAATGAGTTTTGCCAAAACTCTTTTTCTATACAGAGTAAAAGAGCATAAGAATGGAGAAGAAAGAATAGACACCAGCTACCATGAATTAACCTTTTCCTTAGTAAAATGTTAAATTTTGACATTCAGTGCAAGGGAGAAGATGTGTTTGGTACAAAAGGGCAGCAGAGAGGCCACACTTAATAAATGGTTCCCTTCCAAATGAAGAACATGATTAAGGACTGACAGCATCTCACCTGGCATTTCTGCCAACAACTTGCACATATGAGGAGAGAGGTTGGTGTGGAAGAGCAGTTGGGAAATGCAGAATTCCACAGAGAAACTGAGGGAAGGGCTCCTGTCCTGGATTGCCAAGCAATATGTATTCTGTTTGCCATTTGTATGGTAGTTGTCTTCTGTTCAGTGGGCAGTTTTCCTTATCTCTTCCACACCCAATCCTCCCTCCAGGGGGACATCTGCTGATAACAGCTATTGAATGTCACTGCATGGCTGATAAGAACTACAGCATCCCATTGGGAGATGGGAGCCCAGAGGGAGGAGCCAAGCATTCCTACCTGGATATAATCTGGAGATTCTGGAACACCAGCACAGCTTCTCCACTGGATTGCCCAGAGGAACAGCAGCTGCCTCTTCTTCCACTGCATCTTCAGAGGCAGAGACTGCACCTTTCTCCAGGATCCCTGCTCCAGCAGAACCAGCCCTGACCCTGCAGGAGGGCTGAGCCACAATTCCAATGGGACTGCTGCCAACAGCCTGACCCACAGGGTGTCAGGTTGGGTTCTGACTCTGTCAGGGTTGTTCTAGTGCACTGCATTGTTTATTTTATCCTTTTATTTTCTTCCCTAGTAAAGAACTGTTATTCCTGCTCCCATACATTTTTTGCCTGGGAACCCCTTAATCTAAAATTTATAGCAATTCAGAGGGAGGGAGTTACGTTTTCCATTTCAGGGGAGGCTTCTGCCTTCCATAGCACACACCTGGCTTCCCAAACCGAGACAGCTCCATAGATGAACAGGGCTCAATAACTGCGCAAATATAGCTGGGCACTGGCTACAGCTCTGCCTGGACTAGTGGGAATCACAGGAGAGCCAGGACAGGGCAGAAGTGCTCTTGGGAGAGAACAGAGACCCTGAGGGTGACTGCAGGGAGTGTGAGGAGTAGGACACCACCTGTGATGCTTCTGCTCCTCCTGATGCTGGGCAAGCTTCGCCCACGCTGTCCCACCTGGACCCTGCCCTGCAGGACACAAGGCAGCAGCAGATGACAACAGGCAGAAGGATGGGCAAATGCAGAATCCTCACCTCTGAGGAGCCTGGAATAGAAACTGCAGGGCTGGTAGAAGAGTGGGATGGATGGGGCTCCCCCAGCCATGTCCCCCTCCTGCAGCTCCTGTGCTCAGCTGGGCCCTGGGCAGCACGGGGGGCCCGGGGCTCACAAGGGCCACTCCAAGCCTCTGCACTCTGGCAATCACAGCTGCTGCCCCCTCAGCTCCTCTGCTGTGCCCCTCACAGCTCCCTGCCCCTCTCATCCCCCTCTGCCCCTGCTCATCATCTCTCCCCTCCTGCTGGCCGTGCTCGGGCCAAGGGCAGGGGCAGCGAGCACCAGGAGCTGCCTCTGCTGCCCCCAGAGCCCCTTCCCACGGGGGGCACGCTGCCAGGCTGCTGGCACCCCCCTGGCAGGACTGGCACCCCACAACACGTGGGGCTGCTGGCAATGGGCCCTGCAGCTCCATCACCATGGGCTGAGCTTCTCCTTCCGAACTGTGCAAGGGCCCTGGGAGCCCCAGGGATGGATCCCGGGGGTTCTCTGCAGCCCCTGGGATGGAAACCTCATCCAGGTGGGCAACAGGGAGCAGCACAGCCCCTGGGGCTCCTGCTCCTGCAGAGGGATTTGTTTCTGCAGCCCAGGTGTGCTGGGGAGATAAACCCTGGGTCCTGTAGCCCAGTGCAGTGGAATAATAATTCATGTCTGTTAAAAAGCAAGAAGATGCAGAGCTGGGCACAGAGAGATACAGAGTGAGGCTTCAGAAAGTGCTTTCAGGGTTTTGGTGGGACAAACATTGAATCTCAGTGGCTCTCTGAAATGTGAGCCTGGTGTTTAGTGTTGGTCACTGGAAGTATCTGAAGTCAGCACTAAAGTAAAGCCCATTGTCACACTTCTGCTGGATCCTGCTGCCTGCCATTCAGTACAAGTCCCTCCTCCAACCAGTAAAACAGACTGAGAGACTTTCCAGACCACCATCAGCATGGACTGGCTCCAAAATGAAGCCATTTTGGTGCAGACAAACAATATTTAAGGAAGATGTTTCAGAGACCTCAGAAACCACTGGAGTGGTGGACAATGCTGTTTTTCACAGCAGCTAGAGAAGTTTTCAGATGCTGGGACTGGGACAAGAACCAGTGCACTTCACATTGCACATAATGAATCCAATAACTCATCATCAGAGCATGACACAGAGAAACCAAAAAGCAATTCCAAACAGAGTTTGATAATATTCTAGGGACAGGGCCACCCTGGTGTTAAACAAGAAATTCTTCATTGGGCGTCAAGCTCAGGAAAGCTCCAGCTGTTCTTACAGAGAGCTCAGGTTTTAGCAGGAGAAGACATGCTGTGTTTATCCCTGGATGTCTCAGGATGGCTCCTCTTACAGGACAGCCCCCATCAGGCTCTGCTCACTGCACTCACTCCTTACACATCACATTAGACCACCCTTGCATATTACTTGTTGTTTATTTTTCATAAACAACATGATTTTGGGAAGAACTCAAATAATTGTACCAAAACCTGGTGGAAGATGCCTGGTGGATGATCCCACACACCTGCAGGATCACACCTGCTCTCTGTGCCACCTCCTTCCTGGGGTTAGAGCTGGTTCCTAGGGCTGCTCCATCCCAGGGTGCTACAACAGGAGGATGGCAAAAGGGTTCAAAGGACAGCAGGGCATCTGAAAAGCTGGGACAGGGCTGCTGGGTCCCTCCCTGTCTAAGTTGTGGTGTTTTGCCCTTTGGGGTGCTGCTCTTGTGAAAGAAAGGGGAAGACAATCCTGCAGCTCACTGAGAAGACCACCTGCAGCATCCAAGGATGGCCAACACATTCTGCTTCAAGAGGTCACTGCACCATTGAATGTCAGCAGCATTGAAAAGAGGGAACAATTCTCAAATCAATCATCTGTCACCTCCTGACTCATGGTCCTAAAAGCCTGGGGCAGGCTCTGTTCCCTCCCCACATTCCTGCTGCCCCCAGGGTAGGAAGCTGGTCTCCAGGGTGTGGGCAGGGAGGGTGGTGCAGGGTCTGTGTGGACCCCAGGCTGCAGGATCTCTGCTGGAGGGTGCCTGCCTGGGGCACAGACAGTCTGTGAAGCTGGACCTCAGTCCACAAAAGCACAGCAATCCTGACATCCCAGATCACACTGGCCTCAGCCTTTTTCTGTCAGCATCTGTCTGTTCCTGCCTCTCCCTCAGCTCCTGCCTCTCCCTCAGCTCCTGCCTTCCAACAAAATCCCTGGATTTCATTGGCTTTCCTACAGCAAGGTGCTGCTTCAGAGCAGCCTGGAGACAACCTTAGAGCTCAAATCCTTCTGGATTTGTTTCTGCAGCCAAGGTGTGCTGGAGAGATAAACCCCTGAGTCCTGCAGCCCAGTGAAGTGGAATAATAAGCATGGAGCAATCCTGGTCTAGTTGATGTGATTTCTCACTTGCTGAGTCTAATTTTTCTTAGAATTTATTCAGGGTGGTGAGGCCCTGGCACAGGGTGCCCAGAGAAGCTGTGGCTGCCCCTGGATCCCTGGAAGTGTCCAAGGCTAGGTTTGGGGCTTGGAGCATCCTGGGACAGTGGAAGGGGGTGAAATGGGATGGTCCTTAAGCTTCCTTCAAATCCAAACCATTTTGCGATTCTATGACCTTGCTGGTTGATGAGCCAACTTCTGGACAGGCTGAGGACACTGATGAACATGACAAAGACTGCTCAGAGCAGCAATGGCTCAAGCTCAGGTGTGGATGGAGCACTGTCACTTTGCTTGGCACTGCTCAGGTGGTACCAGACACCAGCAGACACGGACACTCCACCTGCTGCCCACAGCAGCCTGGCTGGAACCACAATAAATCACAGCTCCTCAGAGGTGGGGTTTCATTTTCACAAGTAGGAGGATTGTTTGTTGGCAGGGGCCACGCCTGAACGACCAGAAAAATGTTGGGATCGGGTCCCATCACAGCAGGATCCTTGCACAAGAGAGCTCAGCAGACACACAGCCCTCAGAGGTGCAGGCCTGTGCATGATAAAATGTCCCCATCCTGGGAGGCTGAAGTGACTCAGCCAGCACAGTCAAAGGGCTGTTATTGCTGGAGGCAACTGTGCCTGGAGCCCATGCATGGGGATTAAAGGCATTCCAACCTCTGCACGTTCCTTTTCCCTCCCAAAGGGAGCGTCTCTTGGATGGGCCACACCATTCCCTTTGTCTCAAAGCCATTTCTGCACTGCATAGCTCAGGGCTGGCCAAGAGATGGGTCTATCTAGGGATTGCTGAAGTGTCCCAAGCCACCTCCAAACCTGCCATCCTGGGGCAGCTTGACTTTTCTGGTGATGTTGTTTGATGTGTGCTCACACACCAGGTGAGTCAGCACCTGTCCTGGGCCTCAGGAGCTCCTGAGGTCACTGCTGAGAAGAGGAGGGGGATGATGAGGGGGGCACTGGGCAGGGCCCATTCAGGGCTTGTGGCGTGTGCTGAACAAGGCCACTCCTGTCCAGCCTACCTGTTGATGGAGAGGAACCATGAGCAGGACTGGGCAGGGTGTGCTGGGAGGGGGGTCAGGCAGTGCTGAGTGCACACCCCAGGCTGTGCTGGGCAGTGCTGGGGCAGTGCAGGGAAGTGCTCACACCCTGGGCAGTGCTGGGCAGTGCTGGGCAGTGCTGGACAGAGCTGGGCAGCGATCCCACTCCAGTCTGTGCAGGGCAGTGCTGGGGAGTGCAGGGGCAGTGCAGGACAGTCCTGGGCAGGGCAGAGCTGTCCTGGGCAGTGCTGGGCAGTGCTGGGTAGAGCTGGGCAGTGATCACACCCCAGGACAGTGTTGGGCAGTGCTGTGCTCACACCCCAGGCTGTGCAGGCAGGTTGGGCAGTGCTCACACCCCAGGCTGTGCTGGGGTGCTGGGCAGTGCTGGGGCAGTGCAGTGCTCACACCCTGGGCAGTGCAGGGCAATGCTGAGCTGGGCAGTGCAGTGCTCACATCCTGGGCAGCGCAGGGCAATTCTGGCCAGGGCAATGCTGGGGCAGTGCTAGGCAGTGCAGTGCTCACACCCCAGTCTGTGCTGGGCAGTGATGGGCAGTACTCACACCCTGGGCAGTGCAGGGCAATGCTGTGCTGGGCAGAGCTGGGCAGTGCAGTGCTCACCCCCAGACTGTGCAGGCAGGCTGGGCAGCACAGGCTCTGCACACTCCCCCAGGCTGGCTGGGGCTTGCTGAGGAATGGAGTGCCAGGGTGGGCCTGCTGTGGGAGCAGGGTCTGCAGCCAGGAGGATGCACTCAGGCATTTTGCCCTCCACGGTTTGGGGTGAGGTTGTGGTTGCACTTGGAGTCTTTCCCTGTGGAGTTTGGTGTGGGATTCCTTCTTGGCTGGTGAGCCCTGCTGTTGCTGCAGCCTGTTTAGCCAGGAGTCAGAGCAGGGGCACTCCTGGCTGTGCAGGGACACCTGAGCAAGGCTGGGGTGTCTGGGCAGCTGTGGCAGCACAAGTCAGCCCATGGACAGCTAGGATGGGACCTTCCTGCTGATGGAGCTCCAGCCAGGACAGCTGGAGGTGAGAAGCATCCAGGCAGCTCATGAGGAGCTCTGGAAGGATGGAGAAGTTTCCAGTTTTCCAGATACTCTCATTAAGCAGCATATTCTGCCACCCTGGAAAGCTCCAAGGCTGGGAGAGCATGGACCAAGGAGCTGATTTTGAAAGGAAAGGAGCTTGCAGAGGGGTCAAAGCAGCCTGTGGAGTGGCTTCCAATGATCATGGCAATGAAGCTTGCACTGAGGAGCATCAGCCCTGTGGAGAGGAGGTGGGTGCTGCAGAGCAGCCCCAGAAGAGCTGCACTCCCAAAGTCTCTGCACAGGATGGACCTGCCAGGGCAGAAAACCCCTGAGCAGCAGCTGCAGCTGCTGAGTATCCCCCCTGTCAGCCTGCCCTGTCTGAGGGGGCTGAGGAGCCCCTTGCCCTTGGCTGGCTCCAGGCTCCATGCTGGAAGACCCCAGCAGATCTGGGGCACGGTGTTTGGTTGGGCTCTTCCCCTGCTCCCTTCCAGGTTTCCACACACCTGCTTCCCTGGGTGTACCCCTGCATGCTTTCTGCACAGGCCTATCTCCATGGCCACTTTCCAGGTGGTTTTTGTGCAGTGAAGCAGCCAGAGGAGGCAGAGCCAAGAATCTGCTCCAGGTTCCAGCACCTCTGGGATTGACTCTGAGGGCAGGGAGAGACCATCTGCACAGGCGGGTTGGTGGAGGAATTCCCAGGGTGTTTCCCATCCTTTTTTAAACATAAACTGATTCTCTGGGAAGACTGGGAAAGCACCAGGCCCCTTGACAGCCCAAGAAGCATGTGAGAGTTTACTTGTGGACCTGCACATGATTGCAATTAGCCCTAGGGCTCTAGCACAGTAAAATTAAACCAAGAAAATTGTTTCCATCCCCAGATATCAGCCTGCCTCCTCAGGGGACTCCCTTGCCACCAGAGGGAAGATCTTTGACCCTGCTGTGAGTCAGCTGCTGAATTGCCCAGGTTTAGCTGGTCATGGTTGGGGCAGCCATTCTCAAGTTGTCACTTGTCAAACCTCAGCCAGCCTGGGACACAGCACCCATGTCTGTAAACACAACATCCCCAATATCCCTGCTGCCATCTACTCCAAAACCTGCTATTCCTCGTGTTCACAAATGGAGATGATGGATTTCCTGACTCATTGCAGCAGCAGCTGTAGTGAGAGCCCCTGGCAGCACAATATTGCACTGCAGACAGGCCAGGAGAACCATCAGAGACTTTGGAAAGTGAAATGCTCCCAGTGATGTGGGGTCTGGTAGTGCCCCTGCTTTGAGGGAGCAGGAACTTTGTTAAATAAGAGGTTCATGGGTGGATCAGGCACTGTGAGCATCCACCCTCCTCCCCCTGTCCTTGAAGGTCTGTGTCCATCCTCAGTCCCCTCTCCTCCAGGTTAAGTGACCTCATGTCACAGACATCTTTTATGAAAAATCCTTTCTTTAGAATTTTTCCTCCTGAGAAGCTGGGAGGCCTCAGGAACAAAATGTAAACATTGATTATCTGCTGCTGTGGAATGCAACAGGTGCATCTGTGATTGGTCTCATGCGGTTGTTTCTAATTAATGGCCAATCACAGTCAGCTGGCTTGGACTCTCTGTCCGAGCCACAAGCCTTTGTTATCATTCCTTCTTTTTCTATTCTTAGGAAGGGATGGGGATCAGCCCTGGTTTGTCATGTACACATTGTGGGGTGCCAAGGGGTCTGCCAAGACAAGGAAGGGAGAATGAAATCTGCCTGTACATTCTCTTTCTATTCTTCTTTCTATTCATCCTTCTGATGAAATCCTTTCTTCTATTATTTTAGTATAGTTTTAATATGATATATATCATAAAATAATAAATCAAGCCTTCTGAAACATGGAGTCAGATCCTCGTCTCTTCCCTCATTCTCAGACCCCTGTGAACACTGTCACAACCTCATCTGATTCATTGTTCACCACCAGACCCCAAATCCTTCTCACTGGGCTGCAGGACCCAGGGTTTATCTCCCCAGCACACCTGGGCTGCAGAAACAAATCCCTCTGCAGGAGCAGGAGCCCCAGGGGCTGTGCTGCTCCCTGTTGCCCACCTGGATGAGGTTTCCATCCCAGGGGCTGCAGAGAACCCCCGGGATCCATCCCTGGGGCTCCCAGGGCCCTTGCACAGTTCGGAAGGAGAAGCTCAGCCCATGGTGATGGAGCTGCAGGGCCCATTGCCAGCAGCCCCACGTGCTGTGGGGTGCCAGCCCTGCCAGGGGGGTGCCAGCAGCCTGGCAGCGTGCCCCCCGTGGGAAGGGGCTCTGGGGGCAGCAGAGGCAGCTCCTGGTGCTCGCTGCCCCTGCCCTTGGCCCGAGCACGGCCAGCAGGAGGGGAGAGATGAGAGATGAGCAGGGGCAGAGGGGGATGAGAGGGGCAGGGAGCTGTGAGGGGCACAGCAGAGGAGCTGAGGGGGCAGCAGCTGTGATTGCCAGAGTGCAGAGGCTTGGAGTGGCCCTTGTGAGCCCCGGGCTCCCTGTGCTGCCCAGGGCCCAGCTGAGCACAGGAGCTGCAGGAGGGGGACATGGCTGGGGGAGCCCCATCCATCCCACTCTTCTACCAGCCCTGCAGTTTCTATTCCAGGCTCCTCAGAGGTGAGGATTTGGCATTTCCCCATCTTTCTGCCTGTTGTCATCTCCTGTTGTCATCTGCTGCTGCCTTGTGTCCTGCAGGGCAGGGCCCAGGTGGGACAGCGTGGCCTGACCAGAGCCTGCCCAGCATCAGGAGGAGCAGCAGCATCACAAGTGGTGTCTCAGGGCAGGGGGGTCCCAGCCCAGCAGCCCTTTGCTGGCCAACACCCCCAGGGAGGTTCAGTGTGAAGCCTGAAGGGTGATTTGCCCTCTCTGAGTCCTCTTCTTCCTTGATTTTCAGCAGAGCCGGAATGGTTAAGTACAAACTGAATGCTTTGCCTCTGCCTAGAGTGAGGAGACAGGACTTTCCTCCATTCTCCTGTCTTTAATACCTGACATCTCAACATCTCTCTAATGTTTCCTGTCTCATGGGGTCTTCAGATCCCCATTTCCAGATACCCTCTGAAGAGGGAAATATTTGTGTGGTTTTGGTGGAGATTTCCAGATGAAATGCCCTGATCCTTCACTCCTCAAGCTTCCCAGTGCAGTATTTCCAGGTGAAATACTCTGATCCCTCACTCCTCAATTTCCAGCTGGAAATGCCCTGATCCCTCACTCCTCAAGCTTCTCAATGCAACCATTTCTAGGTGGAAATGCCCTGATCCTCTCTCCTCAAGTTTCCCAATGCAGCATTTCCAGATAAAATGCCCTGATCCCTCACTCCTGCTGGCTCTGGGTCCCTGGTGAGCCTGTCCCTGCTGGTGCTGCCTGTGGCCCTGTCCTAGGGCAGAGCTCACCCTCCCCTCTCCACAGAGGCTCTGAAGGGAGGCACTGCTCCAGGAAAGTTGCATTTGCCCTCACCCAGGCCTGACACAAACAGAATTGATCAAAAGCACCTTGAAAAGCTCCCGTCCCCAGAGCAGAAGGCTCCTCTTGTTGAAATTGGGTGGGAGAGCTGCGGTTTTTCCTCAGTTCCTTTGATTTGTTGCCTAATGCAGGGGATGGATAAATCTCTAAGCCCTGAGATTTAGGGCAGGATTCATACTTTACATCTTCAGAAGACGTAGTAAACAGCCTTATACTCTCTAATCCTGGGAGCAGGTTTGTACCTGCTTTCTCTGCATAAACTGGACCAGCTACAACAATTTCACATTGTGGCTGAGTTCAAAACATCCCCTTGGGGATGAAATGTTTATTGCAGAAGATTTTTAAGATGGTTCCTCAGGGAGAAAGGGACTCCCACCTCAACATCCTGCACAGACCCTGGGGGCTGTCACAGGGACACGAGAACAGAGAGACTCCATGAGCAGTGGGACACCTTAGGAAGGTGTGAGTGTGGGTGCCACAGCAGAGACAGCTCAGATGTGGGAATTCCAAAGTTTCCAGAGGAGATTTGTCTCTCAGAGCTTCCCCACTGGGCAGCAAGGGTGGGTGCTGCCTGCAGTGACATTTACTGAGCAGGGTTAGCTGCAATCACCTTTATGGAGCAGGGTTAGCTGCAATCACTTTTATGGAGCAGGGTTAGTTGCAATGGCCTTTATTGAGCAAGGTTAGCAGATCCCTGATGCTGCAGAGCTCCAGGGTCCAGCTGCCTCCATGGGATCCCTCAGGTCACACTGCCCAAGGATCCCACCTTTCCCAGGTCACTTCAGAGCCCTGCAGAGGCCCCCTGGGCTGTGAAGGGCTTTGTGGTGAGGGCAGCTTTCCCAGCTTACCCTTTCCCAGGTACCTGGACCTTAGAGTTGCTCCAAGCCAGCCCCAACACAGCAGCAGAGCAGAAGGGGCCAGTTTGGGGTCTGGGCTCCACATTTGCGGGACACCACTTGAGGGAGATTTGGGGAGTTTTATGCAAAATGTGAACCTCTGCAGATTCTCACAGGACACATTGTGGGCACACCGTGCCCTGGGGGGACCTGCTCAGTCTGTGGGGTGGGACACAGCTCCCCATTGGGGTGGGACACAGCTTCCATTGTTGGGGGACACAGCTCCCCATTGTTGTGGGACACAGCTCTCCATTGTGGGGGGACACAGCTCCTCATAGGGTGGGGATACAGCTTCCTCATTGGGGTGGGACACAGCTCCCCATTGAGGGGGGACACAGCTCCTCAGTGAGGGGGACACAGCTCCCCATTGAGGGGGGACACAGCTCCTCATTGGGTGGGGACACAGCTCCTCATTGGGGTCAAACACAGCTCCCATTGGGGTGGGACACAGCTCCCATTGTGGGGGGACACAGCTCCTCATTGGGTGGGGACACAGCTCCCCATTGAGGGGGGACACAGCTCCCAATTGGGGTGGGACACAGCTCTTCATTGGGTGGGGACACAGCTCCCCATTGGGTGTGACACAGCTCCTCAGTGGAGTGGGACAGAGCTCCTCAATCACCAAGGGCAGGTTTGCCAGGGTGGGTTTAACACCTGACCCCACACCTTGAAGCTTTGCATCCCCTCAGGATGGCTGCAGGTTCCTGCTCATGGCCAGGGGCTGGGGAGAGGCAGGGACAGGGATTGCCCTGCAGAGAGGAACAAGTTACTTACAGGATCTTCAGGCTATAGAGGCCAGAGAAAGCTTCCCCTGGGATCCTGGAGATCTGGTTTCCAGAGAGGCGCCTGCAGTGGAAAGAAGAGGCAGTGATATATCAGCATCCCTGTGATGGCAGTCCTTGTGTGCAGAGGCTTCACAACCTCTCCATGCTGCACTATCCCCTCCAGGGGAGGCTTCAGCACCTGCAAGCTGGGCCACAACCCTGAGCTGGGCATCATCCCCTGAAAATCCCAGCATCATCCCCTGGCCCAGCCTGAGGAATAGCAAAGAAAATCCCAGCACATCCCCTGGCCCAGCCCGAGGAGCAGCACAGAAAATCCCAGCTCCTGCCAGACCTGAATCCAACATTTTCAGCATCCAGAGAACCCATGGCTCAAAGCCATTTCCTGGATAGACACAGGCCCCCAGCACAGAAATACAGCACAGGCAGTGAGCAGCCCACAGACCCTGCTCCATTCCCGCCTTGGCAGAGAGACTGGAGCAGGGCAGAGCTGTTTCTACTCATGGCAGGACTGTCCCTAAATCCTGGCTGGTGAATGTGGGCCAAAGGACGGGAGAGGAAGCAAAGAGCAGCATCAAAATGGGAAATGAGACATATCTGGGACATAGTGCAAAGAGCAGGGGAGAACATTCAGAATTTCCTGAAAGAATTTATTGAAGAAAACCTGTGGGATTTGCCATTGTATAGCTTCACCTGATCTTAGAACTCAAAATTGAACAAGGCCCAGAGAAGGCTGGGGAATTAAAAGGTATTTGCATTTTTCATTGACATTAGAAACTGCATCACTGTTACCATTAGGACTATGATGGGGGCATGTGGTTGAGCCAGGACTGAAGTCCAGCACTTCTGAATCTAGGCTGGACCTAGAGAAGAGGTGACTTTTCTCTTTTTTCTCCTGTTCTGAGGACAAACATGGATGAAGTCCCAGCCCCCATCAGCCAGAAATCATAAAGAACGGTTCAACAACCTGATTAAGACCCTAAATTGCCACTAAAATTGGGCAAGAATCTTGTCTGCTTGACTTGGAGTGGAATATTGCATCTCCAAAACAGAGACAGAGAACATCATTTGTGACCAGGCTCATCTGCATTCTCACAGAAAGTCCAAACCAGGCCCAAGAGGTTGTGCACAAACAACCCAAGACTTCTGGCACAGACATGGCAAAGGTATTCATTAAAGTTTGTTTCTTTTTAGGCATTTTTTAGGGGAAGGAGGCAGATGTGGAGGCTGGGCAGTGCAATCCTGGCTGGAAGAGTGCAGGGGAACTCTTGGGATCTCTGCTGCTCACAGTGACCCTGAGATGTGTTAGAAAGTCTCTTTTCCCAGCCTGGTGCTTGAAGAAGGAGTCAGAGCTCTTCATTTCTCAGTCTCAAGGTTGTTTATTGTATCTTATCTATAAAATTCTTTCTCCTGCCCTGCCGAGGTCCACTCAGCAAGAGTCAGAGGCACTCTGCCTGCCCTTATTATCTTGTTATACTAAAAAATATAAAAACTTTTTAGTATTATTATTAGTATTATTAGGGGCAGTGTTATCTTTTTATACTAAAAACGACGTGTACAATGTTTGCAATTACTTTTCAATACCTATCACCTATGTTAGACAGTGAACTTCTACTCTAAACCAATCTAAAAGTGTCAATATCACAGCAGAAGATGGAGACCAAGAAGAAGGAGAAAGGCTGGACATGCTCGGATTCCTTCATCTTGCCCCCTGAACCCCCATTCTAAAAACTTCAAAAATCTACTTTTCACCCCATGATAAATTCACAATCATTATATTTAAACTGTCGTGGCTTGTAATCCTTCATGTAAGGTCAGTAATTGTTTTTTCCAAGGCCTAAATCAAAGACACAGGGGCCTGGGGCTCTGTGCCAAGGTCTCTGAGACCCCTGGGCAGGGGCTGGAGCCCTCCAGGGCAGCCAGAGGAATTTCCTGGGTTCTGACAGGGATCCAGGGCTCTGCAGAGGTCACCAAGGGGACGAAGGTGTTGTGGGCAGCCAGGCTCACCTGTGGCACAGCCCGTGTAGGTGTCTGAGCTCTCCCTCCCCTTGGGAATCTGCAGAAAATCTCTCCCATAATGAGGCCTCTGACAGCACAAACAGCACAGGGTCGTCTCTTTAATGTGTGAGAGCAGGTTGGAACCTGCCTCCTGCAGCACATGATCCGCCTGGCAGGCTGGGCTATTTGTCACTTAGGGGCTGTGATTTGGGGTAATTGCTGCTTTTGATTGCTGATTTCCACATGGGAGGGAAGGAGTGCTGTCCGGGAGGCTGCAGTGCTTGCCTGGAGGGGAGGTGTTCCTGCACGGCATCCTCAGCCTGCTCCTGCATCCTCCTCCTCCCTGGCTGGCTGTCTGTCCTCACCTTCCTGCAGCTCCGGGCTGCTCACACCTACTCCGGGCTCAAAGTGCCTCCCTGCTCACTTTCCTGGGTGTGTTTGAGTGTTTGCCAGGTTCCTGAATGGATCTGGGACCTCCAGGATCAGCAGCCTGCTCCTGCATCCTCCTCTCCTCCCTGCCTGCCTGTCCTCACCTCCCCGCAGCTCTGGGCTGCTCACACCTATTCCAGGCCACTCACATCTATTCCAGGCCCAAAGTGCCTCTTCTGGCAGCTCCGTGCCTCTCTGCTCACTTTTCTGGGTGTGTTTGAGTGTTTGCCAGGTATCTGAATGGATCTGGAACCTCCAGGATTAGCAGCCTGCTCCTGCATCCTCCTCCTCCCTGGCTGGCTGTCTGTCCTCACCTTCCTGCAGCTCCAGGCTGCTCACACCTATTCCAGGCTCAAAGTGCCTCCCTGCCCACTTCCCTGGGTGTGTTTGAGTGTTTGCCAGGTCCCTGAATGGATCTGGGACCTCCAGGATCAGCAGCCTGCTCCTGCATCCTCCTCCCTGGCTCTGTCCTCACCTCCCCACACCTCCAGACCCCTCACACCTACTCCGGGCCCTAAGTGCCTCTTCTGGCAGCTCCGTGCCTCCCTGCTCACTTCCCTGGGTGTGTTTGAGTGTTTGCCAGGTCCCTGAATGGATCTGGGATCTCCAGGATTAGCAGGAGAGGAATGTAAAGCTCAAATGGAGCCCCAGCTGGCCTCAGAGGGTGCTGGGGAGCCCCAGATGCTGGTGGGACACTGCAGAGCCAGCTGGTGGCACCTCAGCACTGTGGGCAACACAGAACATAAGGGAAGAATAACTCTGTGTTGTTTTGAAGCAGATGCCCTGCTTTCTGGGTGAAATTAGAGGATTCACAGGTGAATTTAGAGGCCCAAAGCACCCCCAGCCGCAGATAAGGCCCCATGCCTCACTGCTGCTGCAGATCTTTCTGTCCCTGGCCATGTTGCACCATGCTGTGCCTTGTCCCTGGCTCACCTCTGGTCTCTTGCTCTTCTCTCCATGCCTTTTCCTCCTCCCTGCCCCTGAGGCAGCCCAGCTCCTCTCCCCAGGGTCAGGGTCCATGCCAGGCCAGGAGCAGGCCCAAAGGCAGGCCCCAGCCACAACCACCTCTCTGAACTCTCCTCCCAAGGCCATTGACAGGGTCACTGGGGTCGAGGATGGGCTCTGCCCACTTCTGTGCAAGGGCTGGGAGGTGGGACAGGTCTGTGATTGTGCACACAGGCTGAGTTTTCCCTTTCCTAGAGGGCTGCATGGCTGGTTGTGCACACAGGGTCTGGAGGTGTGGGGTTTGGGGGTTTGCTGGACCTCCAGGACAGGTGCTGATGCTGCTGGGGGTGTTCCAGGCATTCCAGGCAGAGGAGCATGGCTGTGCCACCTCTCTGAGAGCAGATCAGGAATGGGTGAGCCTTTTGGGGTGTCCTGTCAAGGGTGAGCACTGGAAACATATCATAGAACCACAGAACAGTTTAAGTTGGAAGGGAGCTTAAAGCTAATCTCATTCCACTCCTTGCCATGGCAGGGACACCTTCCAATGTCCCAGAGTGCTCCAAGCCTTGTCCTTCCTGGCCTTGGACACTTCCAGGGATTGAGCAGCCACAGCTGCTCTGGGCACCCTGTGCCAGGGCCTGCCCACCCTCACAGCCAAGTATTCCTTCCCATTATCCCATCCAGCCCTGCCCTCTGGCAGTGGGAGCCATTCCCTGTGTCCTGTCCCTCCATCCCTTGTCCCCAGTCCCTCTCCAGCTCTTCTGGAGCCCCTTTAGGCCCTGGCAGGGGCTCTGAGCTCTCCCTGGAGCTTCTCCTCTCCAAGAGAGCACCCCTAGCTCTTCCAGCCTGGCTCCAGAGCAGAAGGGCTCCAGTTCTTGGAGCCTCTTCCTGACCATCCTTTGCTTCCATGCCATTAACTCCTGTGCCAGTTCATGTCAGAGACCCAAGACATAAAAATCTTCCTGTGTGTGACCCTTCCTCTGTCCATGGTCACTTGGCACTCTTCCAGGTTCATGGTTCCCTCGGTCCCTCTCACTAAAACTCACCAGAAATCCCCCTGCTTGGCAGACAGGCACCCATTGAATATATCTGCAGGATTCAGATCCCACAGGAAACGCAGTGAAATGGTTCTTTCCTTTCCATTTAAAATGGAACAATAACATTTGAAGTGATGCTGCCAGTGTGACATCCCCTGAGACAGCTCCTAATTCACTCCTTCTGTGGAGGAGCTTGGGTGAATAACCCCACCAAGGAGGACAGAAAGGCACTGCCTTTGCCCTAAGCACAGGGAAGAGGAGCTATTCTTGCAGGGCTGAAATTCTGGTCCACATGGGCTCAGCTCTAGGCCTGCTCAGGGCTCTTTTTAAGACAGACTTCATTCAGTGTTATGTCCTGTTCTCCTGAAGTTTACACTGTGACATGGGATTGGGAGAAAGAGAAAGCTCTGGATTTAAAAAGTGGCTGATCGAAGGGGCAGGTAGAAGGGGAGGGTGACAGCTGGATGTGGCTGGCTTGCTTCAGAAAGCTCGTGGTGGATTTTAGATCCTGCCCCCCCGCCTCCCCTTCCACCACTCCCGTGATTTCTGGGAACATTCCTCCAGGCTTTGATCTGCATTCCCAATACACTCCAAGTTGGAACAAACTCATGGTTTACCACTGTATGGTTGCTGCTGTTCAGTTACCACAGGCTCAACCCTCCTGTATCTTGGGCTTCTTGGTCATGCTGCAACTTCCATGGCACGCCCGAAGGCTGTGCTGGGCAAGATGGCTCATGTCAGGTGCTCAGGCAGCTCAGGGATGCTCTTATCACTCACATTAGGAGGCAGGAATGTTGCCCATTGGCAGGACAGGACAAACATGTGTGTCCATACCCCAGTGAAATTCTCCCCTTGCCAAAGTTTCACTGAGCGTGTCGGCCGCCCCTTTGATCTCCTGCTCAGGGTGGTTTCTCAAGCACTCACCTCTTGAGGCAGTGTGCCCAGACGCTCCATGCTCCTGCCTAAACTGTGTCATCCTGCCAAGCCTGGGCCTTCCCCTGAGTGCACAGGGGACCACAGCCCCCGTGTCATGCCTGGGTTTGTTCTTGTGCTGGTGCAAAGCAGGAATGAAGCCAATTAAGTCAACAAGTGAAAACATGGTGCATTTGAGGAAAGGGCCAGGCGTGGACTCTTCCTTCTCACACAGGAATCTGCAGCTGGTCCTAGTGTGGTATCTCCTGAGGATGCCTCTAATGTGGTCTGTGCTGTCTCACTCCATCCCTGAGGAGAAGACTGTGCCTGTTTGCAGCCCTGCTCGCTGTGCCCCCTCAGTGCCTGTTCCAACTCGATAGATTGATCGCATTTGTTCTTTTGTTTATGGTCCTCAAGCCAGTTTTCAACCCACATGAATGCTCATATGCAAGCCAGTTTGAATTCATTTGCCAAGTAATATTAGTAAGACACAGCTCCTTAATGAACAGGACACTGAAAACCTTCACTCCATCTCTTTATATTATAAATTGCAAAGGTTTTCTGTTTGTTCCCTCCAAACCTTCAGAGCAGTTTTCACTTTTGACTCTACTTTTGGTGCCCCACTTGGGGTACCCAGAACATAATTAGTCATATGGAAAGCAGTTTTCAGGAAAACTGGGGCCAGCTAGCCCACCTAGCAAGGATTTTTCAGTTGCTGAACACTCTCCCTGGTCTAAATGGAGTAGAAATAGAATGGAAATTTCTAAAATTTCCAAATATTTTGAATTTCATTTGGGCAGCTGCAATATCTTGGCCTCATTGGTCAATGCTCATGATAGACAACCCCTTAGAAGCCCTTCTCTCCTGCACCTTGGCCATTGCTAAGGACAGTCCTCACCCCATGCACAGGGATGAGCTTTGGAAGGCTTCATCAGAGGAATTATCCATTAACTCTCTCTGTGCTTTTGCTCACCCACTGAACTGATGGAGCAGCACCATCCTCTGCCAAGGACTGGTGCCAGAAAGTCCTGGATCAACCAGAGCTGGTCTCCTTTTTGACAATGAGTTGTGCCCTGGTGCCTTCTCTGCACAGGAGCTGTGCAGAGTCCTAGAGGAACCACAGAGGCCAAGAATTCAGAGCTGCAGCTCTTTAGCTATGGCCACCTGGAAATGGAGGGCTGTGCCAGGCAAGGAGACTGCCAAGGGAGCTGTGATTCTGCCTCCAAATCTCAGCATGGCAAAATAATTTCATGGCCCTACAAGCATTTGTGTCTCCATGACACCTGTCCAGCATGATGTGTCATGGAAACCCCACCAAAGCTGCTGTCTCAGGAGTCCCCTACTTCAGACACTGCTCTGCTCCAGAAGCAGCTGCTCAGCCCAGTGCCAGCACATGTGAGCATTGCCCAGGAATGCCAGCCCTGCTGCCACAGAGGAGCTGTCACTCCCACAGGAGCCATGCCCCACTACAGTGCTGCCTCCTCCAGGTGTGACAGTGCCTTGGAGTAAGAGCCTGTGCTGAGCACCCCCCAGGGTGGATGTTCCAGATGCCTGGAGGCTGATGGGGGGCTGGGGGTGCTCTAACAGCAGGCAAGGGCAGACAAGAGCAGCCCTGGTGCCCCATAAGCTGTGATGGCTCCATTGGACAACATGGGAAGGGGAGTGAGAGGGGGGGTCCCTCACAGGTACAAGGCAGGAGAAGAGGGCTGCTGCATTCCCATGCCTGCATGTCCTAGGGTGATGTTATGATGCTTGTATCCCCATTCCTGTGTTCTGTTTATGCTGGATATCATGTTCTGTGTCTTCAAGACTGGCTCTGAAGAGCTAATGTTTTGTTTTGGTTTTGTTATCAGCCACTCCCCCACGGCTGGTGGGACACAGAGACAGGGCACTACATGGCGCTGCTTTTGCTTTTTGCTTTGCTTTTTGCTTTGCTCTTGCTTTTTGCTTCTGCTCATTAGTTAGTTTAGCTAAGCAGCCCAAATTTTTCCTTGACTGTTTCTCCTTTCCCTTTTTTTGGACCTACTCGAGCCTGCTCCGGACTGGGACCTGGGAAACACCAAGAGTTTGCACCTTGTGGCCTAGCGTGGCCTGCTCTGGACAGCAGCCATTCCCAATGCTGGAGGGACTGATAAGAGAGGCCACCTCCAAGAGAGACTTTCTGAAGTTGTCATCTTTTTCAGAGCAGTAAAAGAGTGTTGTCACCTGGTATTGTTCATTCTGTGTGCTGGGGGCGCTTTGCCTGTTAAATAAACTGATTCTTTCCACTTCTCTCCAAGGAATCCTTCCCGACCCAGTTGTGGAGAAGGGCCATGTGGGTTTGCTTTCTGGAGGGGCCCCCCTTTTGGAGGCTTTCTCCCAAATTTGCCCTAAACCAGGACACTGCATTTTAATTCATTTTGCTTTTGTGCCATTTCTTGTTCCCCAGGCTGGCAGAGCAGGCAGCAGCGGGTGCTGAGCGCGGTGCTGAGCCTGCTCCCCGTGCCGGTGAGTCCCTCTGCCCCCGGGGCCCGAGAACAGGCAGGTGAAAGAGCCAGTGGCTGGGAAGGGGTCTGATCTTGCCGCTGTGCCCCGAAGCAAGAGGTGAATGGCAATGAACACCTGCCTTTGGCTGCAGTTTCCCCTCTTGGCACCGAGCGCTTGTGCTTGGATTCAAAGCGCAGTAACAAAGCCCTTGCCGGCGAACACATTTCAACATGTTATTATTCCCAGGCCGGCTTTCAAGATCTCTTTCTATTCCTTCTGTACTGATTGCTCTTGTTTCTCTTGGCTCCCAGCTCTGGCTTTTCAGGCTTCATTAACTGGAATTTATTAGCAACTTTAAACAATCTTCCTGCTGCCAAAAAGAGAGAAAGAAAAGAAGAAGGGGGGGGAGGAAAAAAGGAAAGAAACAAAGAGGAGACATACTAAACTCTGGGCTGTTCCCTGCCTGTGTGAGGCCCAGCTCTGAACACCTCTATGTGTGCAGGTTTTCTTTGGAGGGAAGGTCTGGTGAATGCCTGGGCTGGGACTGTACCTGCTCATGCAGCCTCTCCTGTTTCTGGAGGGGAGGCTGGGGGGCAGAGGGGAGCACAGCCACTGAGGGCCCTCTCCCACTCCTCACCAAAGGCAGCTGAATCTGGAGGATCTGGTCTCTGGGCATCTCCTGAGTATAACTAATTGCACTCACAAGACCTTCCTGAGCAGCTCTCAGTGAATACTAATGGCCCTCAGGGCACACCTGACGGCCTGCTCTCATTGCTGGACAATGAAGCTCTGGCAGTGAAAATAACTTTCCCAGAGCACACAGGGAGTGAGCTGGAGCAATCCCTGAGCCCTCATCTATGCCCTAACCACAGCATTCCTCCTGATCCCATGGGGACATGTTTGGTGTCCAGAGCAGAGAGAAGCCAGTGCAGAAATGCCCTGTGGGACCCAGCCTGGCTTGGTGTCACAGTGACACTCTTGGGGGATGGCTCTGCTGTCCTCAGGACCCTGCTCTGGTTTTATCCTCACAGGCCTCCACCCAGTGTGCAGAGGAATAATGTGCTCAGGTGGCCCCATGGCCTGGATTTGCAGGGCTCCACAACACTGAAACCTGGCACATTTTGTCTTTATTGTCCATGGCACACATGGGCTTCATCCACCCATTTTTGCAGCTCTCTTCCCCTTTCCCATTATTCCTTTTCCTCAGCTGAATCCCAGCTCCATGCACAAGTTCAGCCATGAGTCCAGCTGATCTCTGACTTCTGGGAAACTTCACTTGTATGAGGAGCCTGGGGGGGTGCTAAAATAGAGGAACAGAAGGAGGAGAAGTGGCGAAAGGTGTGAAACACCAGCTCTCCTCCATGGGAACCTGGGCTACTGGGGCTAAATCTAATGAGAGAGAAGATGGAATCAGAGAATCATGGGTGAGAGCAGGAGGGGAGAACCAGAGGAACCTGGGCTTTCTCTGACTGTTGAAGAAGATAAGGGTTATAGATCAAGGACAAGAGGTGTCAAGAGTTCCTGGGATGTTTCTGATCATTTCATAGAATCTCAAAAAGGAGACTTGAAAATCTGGGTTGAAATTGGCAATTTTTTTGCTGAGGAACCTCTGATTTTTTCATAAGGTTCAAGCACCTAAGGTATCTCTGGCAAAAAAGCAAATATAATTTGAAATACCATTTCCTTTTAGGGCTTTACCCAAAGTAAAAGACTAAATGTTAAGAAGTAACCTGAAGATGAAACAATTTTTTCTCTCTCAGGCTAAAAGAAATTTTTGAGGTTGACCAAAGCCCCAGAACATCAGTTTTGGTTCACCTTGAACTGAATTTTGTAAATTTTGTCTTTGGTTGCTCCAGCCTGTCACTCACCTGGTTTATCCAGGAGATAATAGGGAACATGAGGCTGTAGGTGTTGAACTATCAGAGAGCATCCAAAGGAGGGCAGTGAGGATGGTGAAGGGCTTGGAGGGGAAGTTGTGTGAGGAGCATCTGGGGCTGCTTGTTCTGTTCAGCTCCCAGAGAGGAGGAAGAGGAGCAGGCACTGATCTCTCTGTGAGCAGTGACAGGACCCAAGGATTGGCCTGATATTGTGTCAGGGCAGGGAATTGGTCATGGCCCCAGGCCTGACAGTTCAAAAAGCATTGGGACCAAGGTGTGACTTTTGGGGATGGTGCTGTATAGGGCTGGGGGTTGGACTTGGTGATCTTTGTGGGTCCCTTCCACCTCAGACAATTCTTGATGATCTTTGTGGGTCCCTTCCACCTCAGACCACTCTGTGCCTTTGTGACTCTGTGTAGAAGGCAGACTGGGGCCATAAAGCCACCCAAAATCCCTGGGGGTGAGGAACCTGCTGAAGGCTTTCCATCTACCTGAACACAGGCACTTGCAGCCAGGATGAGCTGCAGCAGAGCCCTCCTCACTGTCAGCCCTTCCCTGCTGGATGGGGGCACGCAGGGAGAGCTCCCTCCTGCCCAGGAGACCCTCGGATGGTGGGTTTGGGGTACCTGGGCTGTCCTTCACTGCTCAGCAGAGCTTTCTGCTCTTCACTCCCTTGGCATGTCCCAGCTCTGCCATGCGGATGAAGACAAAGGGCTCGGGCTGGTGTGCTACGTGTCACCGTGGCAGACACTGGGAATGTGTCCCAGGCAGATGAAATCAGCAGAGATCTGAGCTGTGAAACCTGAGCAAACTTCCCTTGAGGATGTCTAAACAAGCAGGATTTGTTTGCTTGATTCTTATGCGTGTCCTGGCACAGAGGGTGATCCCAGCCTGAATGTCATGGTCCTGATGTAATGTTGTGGGATGAAAATTTGGTGAAGATATAAATGAAAAGAGCAGGGGAAATGCCAGGCAAGTTGCATTATTGGTCAATGACAGTCCTGTGAATGCTGTACAAACTGTCCCTGTCTAGTTGTTGTTGAATCACTTTTAATTTGCCATAATCTATAAAATACTTCCTTGCTTGATTTCATATAAATTACTTGATTTCAATAAATAGGATTTCAATCTTACTGCTATCAAATCCAAGCAGGCACTTTGCTATGCGCAGGTATATGATGCTGCAGTGTGCATTTCTTCCCCTGTGATGTCAATCCTTTCCAAAGGGAGACTTGTGACACACTGGACCTCCAGTAAAATATTATCCAACAACTTCCAACTATTATTTCAGATTTTCCTCTTTAAATTTTTCCTCTTTGCCTGTTTCATTCATAATTATTTTTGGCTGTGGGGAGCTGGCTCTTTTGGAACCTATGAATATTTATTCCTTGCTGGTTGAGGCTGCTCTGTTTGTGCATGACGTAACCAGGACACGGTTGCTTGCAGCAAGACAACTGCTAATTGTGCACAGAGTGTGTGAAAAGCCTCAGCACCCCCAGAGAAGGTGCTGGGTGCCCACATTTCAACATGGATGTGATAAAATGAAAGGAGAAAGGCTGCAAGATGGGTGCAAAGTGCTGAAAAGCCCATTTCTGTGGGCAGCTCTGGCTCCACAGCCAGAACAGGATCAAAAATGTTTCCTTGTCAGCCTGTAAATGCCTGCTGGGGTGGCTGGGTCCTTACAACTCCAATGAATTTGAAATACAAACAGATGGTGATCAGTTGCAAGACCATTTGAAGTAAAATCTGTAATATAAAATCACAGAATACTACAATGATTTGGAGGGACCTTAAAGATCATCTCATTCCACCCCTGCCATGGCAGGGACACCTTCCACCACCCCAAGCCCCATCCAACCTGGCCCTGGACACTTCCAGGGATCCAGGGGCAGCCACAGCTTCTCTGGGCATCCTGTGCCAGGATCTCACAGGTGTGAGGGTGATATCTGTAATTCTCACATTTTGGAAAACACCATTTATGAAATGCCAGTGTTGTGCCTTGTGGTGGCAGCAAGATCTGATTCAGAGAAGTGAAAGTTGTTTCGTTTAGGCAGATTAAGTGGCAGTAACTGTTATATACACAGTAAGCTCACAACACACATCAAATGAAGCATTAATATTAGGATTTCATGAATGCAATAACAGTGTTTTGAAGAAATTGTGTTTTCCAACAGAAGCTGTTGTGTTGAAAGTACCAACAGCATGAGAATAACACCTGGAGGTATTTCTCATGGTCAAGTGGAGTAAGACCATACAGGTGCAATTTACTCATGCAGAAATGGTCAACCTCAACATTCTGCCCCCTGGGCTCCCATTTTTTGGGGCTCACAAAGGATTCCAGTGGTTTCTTGTGCTGCTGGTTAATTTTCACACTTTCAGAAGTGGGGCCACTCCTTCACTGACACACAGCCACATGCTGATCCCCAGGACTGGGACTGCTGCTGTGTCTGAGTGTGTCTGCTCAGACCTCAGTGCACACTGCTGGGACACCTCAGCCTCAGGGGAAAGCTTTTTGGAGTTCAGTTTTGCAGGGTGGCTCTGTGTGACATCCCTGGGGACACAGGGACTGTGTGTGACACCCCTAGGGGGCTGCGTGTGACATCCCTGGGGGGCTGAGTGTGACACGCCTGGGGGGCTGAGTGTGACATCCCTGGGGACACAGGGACTGCATGTGACATCTCTGAGGGGTGCATGTGACATCCCTGGGGGCTCAGTGTGACATCCTTGGGGACACAGGGACTGTGTGTGACATCCCTGGGGGGCTCAGTGTGACACCCCTGGGGACACAGGGACTGTGTGTGACATCCCTGGGGAGCTGAGTGTGACATCCTTGGGGACACAGGGACTGTGTGTGACATCCCTGGGGAGCTGAGTGTGACATCCTTGGGGACACAGGGACTGTGTGTGACATCCCTGGGGGGCTGAGTGTGACATCCTTGGGGACACAGGGACTGTGTGTGACATCCCTGGGGGGCTGAGTGTGACATCTTTGGGGGGCTGAGTGTGACATCCCTGAGGGACTGAGTGTAACATCCCTGGGGACACAGGGACTGTGTGTGACATCCCTGAGGGGTGCATGTGACATCCTTGGGGGCTCAGTGTGACACCCCTGAGGGCTCAGTGTGACACCCCTGGGAGTTCTGTGTGACCCCCTTGAGGGACCCTGTGAAGCACCCAGGTGCTCCTGTGTCTCTGGGCTGCAGGAGGCTGTGAGAGAGACCCTGGCTGCTGAAGGGTGAGTGAAACTCTCTGTTTGCTGGCTCTGCCCCAGGGTACACTGCTGACTTTTGAATGAGATATTAGGTCCTCTTTTATTTGGCTTTTGGCACCACCTCAACCTGAAGGTGACAACCTCAGCGGAGCCCCATAGCTGGAGCAGCAAACAAACCCTGTCCCACACAGGCTGCTCCCAGCTGAGCCTGCAGCTGCAGGAGCAGCCCTGGAGGCTGTGGCAGTGCAGGAGGAGCCTGTGCAGTGTCCCCCCAGCCCCACAGCACCCCCTGCCCATGCAGCACCCCGTACTCACAGCTCCTCCAGGAAGCGCAGGTGCCGGAGCGCGCGCGGCTGCAGCTCGCTGATGTTGTTCATGCTCAGGTCTCTGGCAGGGAGCAAACACAGAGGTTTCTGATCAGTGGTTTGCACAGAATGAACCTCAGTGCCAGGCTCTGGGTCCCCTCTGTGCTCAGTGGGAGGGTGAGAAGCCTCTGCAAGCAGCATTTCAGCATTAGCAGCTGATCACAGCCCAGGATGTGCCTGCAGAGGGGTGGATGGAGAGGAGTAGCCAGAGAGAGCTGGCTCCTTCAGGGTGGTCTGCCTGAGCTCCTCCAAGTTCTGAAGCAAGTTAGGACATTTCCCAACAGCATCAGCAGTCTCACAAGCTCTGGAGAGGGAACAGGGCGCCCCGTGACACTGGAAAGGACAGCGTGTCCCTGGGCCCAGCAGCATCTCTCTGTCACCATGGCCATGCCAGCCCCCACAGGGAGATGTTCCAGAGTGTGGACAGACATCTGCCTTTGAGGAGCCAGCAGCCCATGAGAGAAGGGGTCCATCCCACTGGCCTGCCTTTCTCTACATTGTACAAACCAGAGAAGCACACAGCACTGAGGGGCAGAGCTTGGCTCTATGGGTCACAAACTGAGGTCAGGAGGTGAAGGAACCTGGCTGTGCTTGTCTCACTCTGACATCTCCAGCTAAGGGCTCATCTCCTGTGCCTGGCTTCCAGAGAGCCTCTGGAGGAGGCTGTGCTGGTACCCAGAGGGTCCAGGGTGGTGCTGAAGCCCTCTGCATGTTACAGTCACTGTGAGCTGCCTGAGCAGAGCCCTCCTCATCTGAGGGTGTGAGAGCAGCTCAGTCTGTCCCAGGTGATTCAATGCACAAGCTGGTATGTGGGGAAAACAAGGATATTCCAGGCTGTTCTGGGTCAGTGCACAAGCTGGTATGTGGGGAAAACAAGGATATTTCACGCTTTCTTGGGTCAATGTACAAGCTGGTATTTGAGGAAAACAAGGATATTTCCAGGCTGTTCTTGGGGTCTGATAGCTGCAACCCTGCCCTCATGAGCAGCTGCACATGAAGAAACCCACACTGCCCACCCCAGCCTAGACCAGGCTGTGTCCAGGTGAGCAAGGGAGCACTGACCATTAAAGCTGAGGTAAAATGAGGCAGAATTAAAAACTGGGGTGGTCAAACCCGATGGGAATAGATGGGGCATATCCCCTGGTGAGCAAAGCAATGTGGGCAGTGTCTGTGGGTGCTGAGAGCCCTGTGGGAGGCACAGGGGCCACTCTTTGTCACTGGGCACAGCTCAACTCCTCCTGGCACTGAACAGCACAGCCTGATGGGTGTGATGGGAAAATGAGTAGAAACAACAACGGAATAAAGGCAATTTATTTACTCTTTTCTTCTGTGAACCTCACAGTGAGCCTGAGGAAGGCCCTGCCCTGCCCTGCCAGGGCACTGGGAATGCCTTGGCATTGGAGAGGCTCGTGCCAAGGACAAGGACAGAAGCACAAAGGAGAAAAGCCCCTGAGGAGAGCCCAGCAATGCAAGAGGGACCTCTCTGAGCTGTTCCACCTGCTCAGAGCACCTGAGGTCCCCCAGGTCACATAGCAAATGATCGGCAGCATCTCAGCTGGCTTTGGGCTCTGGGGAGGAAATTGCTTCACTGAAAAATGTACTGAGATCCTTTGTATTCCTCAGTAAAAAATGCTGGAGTTTTGCTGGTAAAGAGCAGAACACCTGGGGGGGCATTGGCTTCTACGTTTTGACCACTTTCCCCCAAAAATCCCAAACCACCATGTTCTAAGCAGCTCCATTTGGCATTGGTGTCACTGCAGGTGACACACCAGGAAGGTTGGAAGTTGTCTTTGCATATTCTCTGGAGAGGTGTCCTGTGACAAAACCACACATTTTTCCGAGCCCTTTTGAAAAATGCTCCTGAAGAAGTTTACTTTTTCCTTTATAACTTTCTCTTCTCCAAAGAAGTAGTAGAAAACGCGTCAAAAACCTATGAAAATTCAAAATTCTGTTTTCAGAATGAGTGCAAAAAGAAAATTATTGCCTGCACTGTTCTGTGTTCAATGCTGCATTCCATATTTTGGTGATCCTGGGACACAAGGGTTAAAATATTATTTTGTGCTGCTTCTATTTTTATTTTAAAACCCCCAAGGGCAGTTGCTACTTAGCACCCATTAAAACATCTCTTTTTCCTACATCAAAGTGTCTCCTGTTTGTGTTGTAATGAATCTGTCTGATGTTTTGACATGTTGTGGAACAATGTGAAAATAACGAAAAATAATGTAAAATGAAAGACTGTGAGAGAAAACACAGATCTGAAACATCCAAGATCTCCTCAAAACTGTGAGGTATATTCCTTAAGTTGCCTTTTGCTGGTAGTGTAGAGAATACTATTGCTTGCCACTTTCCAAGCCTCATGGAAGTGCCTTTTGTGTGCCCAGGTGTGGTGGGGACAGGTGGACACTGGCTGGGTGGTGGCTGCAGGGATGTCCAGACTCATCAGTCTGGACCCATCAGGATGGGACTCATCAGTCCCAAACAGCAGCAGGGCTCTGGGTGGCTGAGGATATGGGAAAAGGTAAAATAATAATTTATCGTATTATAACTATCTTATTATAATTTATATTATCTATAATTTATTACATAATAAAATATATTTTATTATCTTTTAGAATCCCAGATGGTTTGGGCAGGAAAGGACCTCCAAGCTCATCTCATTCCACCCCTGCCATGCCTGGGGCACCTTCACTCTCTCTGGTTTCTCCAAGCCCCATCCAACCTGGCCTTGGACACTTCTTTCCTCCTGCCCTGATCCACACCTAAAAGGAGAAAATCAATACCTAAAAGGAGAAAATCCATACCTAAAAGGAACAAAATACACTGGTTTCTGAAAAAATCTTCCAAAAGGCAGAGGAGAGATGCCCTTATCCCATCACCCTGCAGCCTCACAGCTCCACTGAATGTGGTTTTCCTTTCCAAGCCCCCCTCCTGCAGCCACAGGCAGGTCTGAGATAAGGAGGTCTCTCCCACCATCTCTTTGGGCAGTGAAGAAGAGCCCAGCCTTTTTTTCAAGGTTGTTATGTAGAAAATATTTTGAGTAAATTTATTTAAAAGTCGCTGCTGTTTTGGCTGTTTGAACACTCTGGTGGTTTGCAGTCCTGCAGGACTCAAGTGTAACACATCATCACTGGAAAGGGCACCCCAAAGGGCAAATCCTGGCAGAGTGCTTTGCCAGCTAATGACCAGCAAGGCAAAGGTTCCAGGGACTCAGTTTTGCCATGAACTCTGCACTGTGACACCTGCAGGGACCCCCAGAGCAGGGGACACCACACCCGACCTGGGGTGCTGCAATCCCTGGCCTGGCCCTGGCGTGAGGACAGCGGGGAATGTGCAAGGACAAATGGTGTGAAGGAGGAGCAAATTCCTCCAAGGGCTGGAAATAAACTTCCCAAGCACAGCCCTGGACCTGGTGATTTTTCTAGCCACAAAAGTACGAGATGTTTCTCCACAGGCTGTCCATGCTTGTGTGAAAGCTGAGGCACAGGATTCTTGCCTGAAGTGTTGTGGGAGTAAATATTTGACTTATTACTCATTTAAAGATGTTGTTGACTTGTTGCTGTGTTTTCCCAAGCTTGTGATTTTCCTCTTAGTAAGGTTTCTTATGTTATGCACATCCCCAACACAGGCAAGGGTGGAAATGCTTCCTGTCAGAGCAATCAGAGGAGCTGTTTATCTTCTCAAGTGTTTGGGGGTGGTTACTTCAGTCAGCCACATTCAGTTCATTTAAAAGGAACCCACAGTATCTGAACCTTGTTGGATTATATTTTTTCTGCGGCATCTAGCAGAATAAATAGGGATCCGTGCATAAATGGGTCAGGGGCTCCTCTGACCTTTCCCAGCTGTGTCAGTGACCTTGGCTTTCCAAGCTAGGGCTCTCTTCTGAGTGACTGAAGAAGGAAGAAGAACCCTTCCAGGGAAGCCAAATAAGTTCTGGATCACTCATGTCTGTGCATGGCCCTTGCCATTTGCACTGCAGAAACCATTCCAGAGGTGAGCTCTGTACCAGAGCAAGCAGTACAGAAATGCACTAATTATTCAAATCTCAGAGTCCCTTAAACTTCTAAAAGAAATCAGAAAGGTAGGAGAAGAAATGGGGTGCTGCAGTTTCATCCAGGCTTGCAGGACCTGCAGAGGAGCTGTCAGATTCTTGCCTTTGAGTTCATGATCCCTCAGAGCAGTGGTGCTCTGGCACAAGCCACCCCTCTCCTGTCCCAGAGCTCCCCTGTTCCTCCTTCCCCAGCGACTGCCCTGTCTGTCCTCTGTACAAAATATCAAATAAAACCAGGAATTCTTTTGCTGTCAAATCACCCTTCATGGCTGTGGTCTGGAATGCAGCCAGCAGAGTGAACTACTCTACTACTCCCAAAACTGAAACTCTGCTCTCGTATCACCCTGCTTACTCAAGAAGCCTTTTAATGCTTCTTGCATTAAGTGTAGGATACACCTATGCTTTCAAATGGCACTGCACCAAAGCCATCATGGCTATAATTAGTGTGATTTAACTTTCCCCCCTTCCCCAACTCATTCTAAACATTTATCGTAAGCATTTCTAACTTGTACCTGCAGGAAAACTGAGACACAGTTCATGGAAACTGAGCTCATGTGATTCAGCCTCAGACCTTACAACTCCTCTGGCCCTGGAGGGGTTCCTTAAATTGTTTGCTTTGATGTCACCTTCTTTCATGAACAACCTTTGATTATTCACTGATTAGCTGATCTTCCTTTACCAGAAAAGGAGGTGACACACACACGGTGCTGGGCTCCCTGCTGGGACTGCCTGCCACGCTGTGAGATGGTGAGCACAGAGTTTTAGCTCAGGGGTGATAGGAGAAAAGAGATAAAAGGGTTTTTCCTTGGCATCACTGCTGGGCAGGATGTGTGGGGTGCTCTGAGCCATGGGGTGTAGCAGACCCAGAGCCTGCAATGCCCCCATGGCGTTCAGCAGCCCAAGATAGGAAATGCCCAGTGATGGTGACTGGACATTAGAAGCCCCTTTTTTCTCCTCCAGACCCCTGCTTATCTCTCTGTAACTCTATAAGTCACTTTCCTTTAACCCTTACTATTGGACAATTTCCAAAACCCCTGTACCCTATAAAAACCCCTACTTTTGCCCAGTTTGGCAGAAGAGCTGTCCCTGAGAACCTTCACAGAAGATTCAATAAAGACACTCCTGTGGAACCTCACACAGCCTTCTCCTCTCTCCCTGTGTCTGCCCAGGGCACCCAGCAAGCTGAGAGCTGAAATCACAAATGAGATGATAATCACTAGAGCTGATATCACCCATGCCCCCATGGTGTTCAGCAGCCTAAGTTAGGAAATGCCCAGTGATGATGGCTGGAGCTTAGAAGCCCTTCTTCCTCCTCCAGACACTTTATTATCTCTCTGTAGGACTGTAGGTCACAGTCCCCGCGGCCCCTCCTATTGGACAATTTCTATAACTCCTGTACCTTATAAAACCCCTACTTTTGCCCAGTTTGGTAGAAGATTCAATAAAAACACTCCTGTGGAACCTCACACACCCTTCTCTCTCTCCCTGCCATAAGGCACTTAGCAAGTAAAGAGCTGAAATCACAAATGAGCTGATAATCACTGAGAGCTGATATCACCTAAGCTTGCTAAGGTGGGCTGGGAGCTGTTTGGGAACTGAGACAGGCTGTGCTGACAGGGCTGGGCTATCCAGGACCCTGCAGCCTGTTTGGATACCCCAAAACCCAGTGGGGGCAGCATTAATGAAGCTGTGCATGTCCCTGTGGGGAGCTGTGGGTGTCCCTGTGGGGAGCTGTGGATGGCCCTGTGCAGCCTTTCTGAAGGAGGCAGAGAAGGCACCTGCAGGGCTGGGTGGACCTGCAGGCTCTGGGCCAAAAGGACAGGATTTTGTGCTACTCTGAGGGGGCTGCATGAAGGACACCCTGCAAGTCTTGCCTGAGCAGCATCCCCAGATGCTCCTCTGGGGACAGCAGGATTGATGCCTCTCACAAACCCAAGGCATCTAAAGCTGCCCACTTGTTCCAGGTTGCAATGCAAGATGTTTTCAATTACCATCTGTATGGCAGATTATCTTTTGTCAAGTGGGCAGTTTTCCTTATCTCTCTCTGAGTGATCACAATCACACCTCCCTAGGGAGGGGACATCTGCTGATAACAGTCATTGAATGTCACTGCATGGCTGATAAGAACTACAGCATCCCATTGGGAGATGTGAGCCCAGAGGGAGGAGCCAAGCATTCCTACCCAGATATAATCTGGAGATTCTGAAACACCAGCACTGCTTCTCCACTGGATTGCCCAGAGGAACAGCAGCTGCCTCTTCTTCCGCTGGATCTTCAGAGGCAGAGACTGCACCTTTCTCCAGGATCCCTGCTCCAGCAGAACCAGCCCTGACCCTGCAGGAGGGCTGAGCCACAATTCCAATGGGACTGCTGCCAACAGCCTGACCCACAGGGTGTCAGGTTGGGTTCTGACTCTGTCAGTATTGTTCTAGTGCACTGCATTGTTTATTTTATCCTTTTTTTTTTCTTTTCCCTAGTAAAGAACTGTTATTTCCTGCTCCCATATTTTTGCCTGAGAACCCCTTAATTTAAAATTTATAGCAATTCAGAGGGGTGGGGAGGATTTACATTCTCCATTTTAGGGGAGACTCCTGCCTTCCTTAGCAGACTCCTGTCTTTCCAAACCAAGACACTCCTGATGTGTCTTCCCAGACACAAAGCAAAGTGTTTCCTCAGAGATGGGCTGCAATTAAATAATGCAAGCACAATTAATGCAAGCAGAAGCCAACAGACCTAAAGCAACACAGGCTGAAGCCCCCTAGAGCAACACAACAGGACTAGGGCTGCTCAGCCAGGAGGGTTTGAAGGGGAACCTGAAGGGGTAGGGCTTGGCTGAGGCCAAGCAGAGACACCTCAGAGCCAGATGTGCATCTGTCTATAGAAAATTGCACAGCTAGCAGAGAGATTCTCCTGCAGGAAGAGCAAATCCTGCCTGTGCCTGGGGGAAGACATTCCCCAACCACCTCTGTCTGCTCCAAAGGGGAAGAAGGTTCTGGTCCTTAGCTTCAGTCCCCTGAGGTGCCCCCTGTGGGTCCCTCTGTCACTGGATCTTCACAGAGCCCACAGTGGGGCACCCCATGGGCCTCTGCCTTCCCTGGTACCTCACTGAAATCCAGGGTGTGCAGCTACAGCTGGAAATGAGGGCAGCCATGGCCCCAGTCACTGGACAAGACTTTAAGTGTTTTGGGAAATGAAGCTCTTGTCACTCCAAAGGACAAATCTGACTGAGATCCTGGTGCGAGCCTACTGAAGCTGCTGAGAATCCCAGGTGGTGACTGTCCTCTCAGCCCCTAAATTGCTCTGCTGGATGAATATGTTCATAGTTTTCAAGATGTTCAGGATATTAATGTGCTTTCTTCCCAGCCCAGGCTCAACTCAGCTCATCTCACCATTGGTGCTGAACCTGTGGCATCCTGGACCATAAAAATCTCTTTCCTTACAGTCAGGCAGGTGAGCAGAAATTTTTGTGATTGTGAGGAGAAGCTAATGATCTGCTATCCTTTCGATTAATTAGTTGCACAATTACAGCATTAAGGCCTCCCAGTCCAGCAGTCTGATTTCATGGGGAACTGAACAAACCAGACCAAAATTCCCATCCTTATCCTGGAAAGGCCCAGCACTAGGCCTGTTCTTGTAAGGAATGAAGCACCCTGAAATCCCTGGGTGCTGAGCACTGTCTGTGCCTCTCTCCTGGCCACTCATTAGCATCCAGTAAAAATGAACAGTTACACCATCAGAAAAGAAGCCCAAAGGCAATAAATGATGGTTTCAGAAATACTTCACATTATACTAGAGTGATTCATAAAGGTTCTCACTATCTTTTTTCCTCTTTATCTTGAAATCTCCAAGGTCACCACAAAATGCCTGAATTGCCTGGGGCAAAGCTGGGGCTGGTGGTAAAATGGTACCTGGAGCCATAGAACAAGCTGAAATTCTTCCTAACAGCCTGCAGGTTCAAAACTACACTAAAGGTAGTCTCCAAAAGAGAAGGAGAAAGGCAAGATAAAGAGATCAAAGCACTTAGAGCTCATTTACATCACACCATATCTGCAGGCAGCAGCACTGCTTCAATCCCGTATCACTGCAATGGGCAAGAGCAGAACGTGTTTCTACTCCCACCTCTCCACGTTTGAAAATAGATCAGTCATCTCAGATCATCCCCCACGTGTAGGCCCTAGCCCAGATCTCCACAACATTTCTATAATGAACTCTCAGCCAAGGCCAGCTTGCCAGGGTGGGATTAAAGCCATTCCTGCAGCAGAAGCTGGGTCTGTGCAGTGGGAGCAGTGACCCTGGGCAAGGAAAGCTCTGCCACCCTGGCTGCTCCTCCGGCACCTCTCCCTGTGCCCTGTGCCAGGCTGTGCCCTGTGCCAGGCTGTGCCCCGTGCCTGCCCTGGCTGTGCCCTGTGCCAGGCTGTGCCCCAAGCCTGCTCTGGCTGTCCCCTGTGCCAGGCTGTGCCCCGTGCCTGCCCTGGCTGTGCCCTGTGCCAGGCTGTGCCCTGTGCCTGCCCTGGCTGTGCCCTGTGCCAGGCTGTGCCCTCCAGCAGGGCAGCAGGAAGGGGCTGAGCAGGGCACTGGTGCCTTTCTGCCGCTGGGAATGGCTGGTGAGGGAAACAGAAGAAATCACTCCTAGAAACCTCTGCCAGGTCAGGGCTGCCATCCCAGCCCAGGGGCTGCCAGGGGGAGTCAGGGGAGGCAGGAGGGTGTGGGGTGAAGCCCAGGGCAGGTGGAAGCTCAGGGCACTTGGCTGCGGCCAGGTGGAGGAGAGAGGGGTGAGAACAGCAGGCCCTGTGCCAGGGGCAGGAGTGAGACCTGGATCAGAGCATAAGGGCACTCTTCCTAAATAGCAAAATGGTGTATTTTGCACAGTGTGTAGCAGAGTCACAGAATCATAAAATATCCTGAGCTGGAAGGGGCCCACAAGTATGGAGTCAACTCCTGGCCCTGCACAGGACAACCCCAAGGATGTCCCCATGTGCCTCAGAGTTGTCCAAACACTCCGTGAACCCATGGAGGTTTTTCCCTGGGCTCTGTCTCCTCTCTGTAGCTGTCCTGGCTGCCAAGGAACAATCCCAGGGGAGACAATCCCAGCCCTGGTGCTATGAGGAGGCAGGGAGCGGATGGCTTCTCTGGCTCTGGGGAGCACAACAGGCACTGACACCCCCCAGCCTGTGTGAGGCTGTGGTGTCTTCTGTGCCATCACACAGAGCTGGGCATGGGGAATCTCCCACTGTTAGAGAAGATGAGACAGGAAAGCTTTATAAATATGATTGTCTGGCAAAAGATTTTGAGAAGATGGAAACTATAAGTGAGATTGAAATGAAAGCAAGATTTGAGATACCTCAGGTACTGAACAACTGGAAAACAATGGTGTGGCCAGCTGAAGGTGATCCCCTTTTGATGGAACAACACCCTCTGCTTGCAGAAAGGCCCAAGGGTCAGAGCAGACCCTGCCAGCTTGGCAGAAGGGGCCCAAAGAGGAGTTTTTAGGGTTTAAAATGTAACACAGTGTGGTGATGTAATGATTCTTACAGGATGTATGTAAATGCTATAGGATTTGTATCTTGTACTAGATTGGTTAGTGAGAATTAGAATATTCAACACAGAAGAAGATTCATGGTATTGTAATGGGAACCTCGCTCTCTTACCCTTTTACTCTCTTACCCTTTTACTCTCTCACCCTCTCATCCTCTCTGCCCCTCTCTTCTCTCAGTCCTGCTCCAGCTGTGGCTGGCAGCTCCCAGCAGGGCCCTGCACCCAGGCCCTTTGCAATAACCCACAGGTTCCCAGCCCTGCCTGCAGAGATCTCTCGTCTCCGTCCATCCCCACCATCCTACCCCTGATGCTCCTACACACCAAACAGGGGAGGCTGACACAGCCCCTGCCATTCCCTCTTTCACCCTCCAGACAGAGCAGCCAGTGCTGCACTCTGCTTTGAGTTGGATGTTGGGCAAGAATAATTTTTCTTTTCTGTTACCATTCTGCAAATTCATGTTTTTGGTGATTGCCATGAAAGAGAGGTCCAGAAGGAATTGATTTGGGTTGATCAAAATAATAAAAACCATGTCGGTTTTTTTCCCCCCTTCAGTATTGACATTTAAAAAATCATCCCAGAAAGGGCATTCTAAACCAGAAGTAATTTGAAAAGAAATATGCTTTCCGTCCAGAAAATGTCAAAGCAGGGCTTCCCAAACTCTTTAAAACTCTTTTTACGTGTTAGCCTAACTTAATAGGGTTCAGAGTTGGTAAGTGGATGAGCTGGGTCAATCTTAACATTTTCATTCTAAAAGAATCTCTAAACTAAAAAGAAATATTGGGGCCTGAAAGAGAGCAAGGAACACCTTTTTAAAGCAAGAAAAATGAGATTGCAAGTATATGTCCTTTCTTCCCACCATGTCCTTTGGAGCAGCCACAGCCCAGCAATGTCCTAACTTTTGGCAACTAAATGGTCTCCACTATGAAAAGTGGAGACTCTTGAAAGAGAATGAAAAGAACTTCATTCTTTTGTTGAAGGAAGAAATTCATTCGAGAAAAGCATGAATGAAAAAGAATGAAAGTGAAAATATTAAAGAACCTCACATCCCCTTGTGAGGATGAAAGGAACCTCACATTCCGTTGTGTCCAGACTGGGGGGCTGTTGCCTGTCCTCCTCCAGGTCTCTGCTGCGTTTCAGGTCCCTCCTTGCCAGACTTTTTGGGGGCAAAATTCCTGCTGTGGGAGGAATTATTGTCTTAACCTGGAACAGCTACCAGGGAAAGGTGAGCCCAGCAGCATCTTCCTCTTTGCTGCCCAGCCAAAGCCTTTTGAACAAGACAAGGAGCAGCAAACAGCAAATCAACACAACTGGTGCATCTCTAACATTCCCCATGCAAGGATCTTTGAAACCAAATGGGTGTTGGAAATGTGTGCCCTCCCAAATACTGCAAAGATTAACCCACTTCTGGAACCAGGACAGCAGCTCAAGATCAGCCAGGGATGGTTTAAGCCACAGGCTGTTCTGGGCAGGCAGAAGCTCCCTGGCAGAGGCTCCTGCACGGACTGGAGCTGTTCTGGCACCACAGCACCTCAGAAAGCAGCTTATCCACTACAGCCTGTCCTGCCTGCCCTGGGTCCTGCCCACAGCTCCCAGACCTCTCTGGGCAGCTTCCCCCAATGCTCAGAGTAAAGGGATTTATTTACAGCCCACCTGGTGCCACCTGCACAATGGTCCAACTACTCTTGGAGCCACATGGTGGGAACAGCAATAAATTCCTGTGGAAATGGTCCTGGGAGAGAACTGATCCACCTGGAGAGCAGGGCTTGTTGAAGGGCACCAAACAGCAGACACTGATGTATGGAAACCCAGAGCACCAAGAATATTTCTCTGTTTGCTCTGACCCCCAGGGGAGCACTGACTTTGGCCCTCATCCATGGAGAAAGTTTCCCAGACTTCAAGATAGACCAGAATCCACAAAAAATGAAATAGATTATAGAGAGTAGTGCAGGTGTGTCACTTGGTGAGAAATTGAGGTTTTGGGATTTTTAGTACATTGTGGATGGAAGCAAGATGGAGGGCACAGGGCGTTGTCCTGAGTTTCTTCTTCATGCTTCTTCTTCCTCCTTCTCCATGGGTTTGGGTGGCATTTTGTAATTGGGCAGAAAAATCCCCATTGCAGCTCTTTGGGATCAGTTATTGGGTTAAAAGGGAAAATAATCTAGGTGTCAATTCTTAATTGGATAGTTTAGTTTTAAAAGACCTTGTAACAAGAGATTGTTGGCCATTTTGTGCCTTCTAATGAAAAGCTGCTGAACTCACAGTAGTGAGACTGTTTTTGTGATAAGAAATGATGAACACCTGAGTGTGAACATGAACTATCATCTCAAGTGCCTTTAGTCCAGAGCCAGAGAAACCCACAGCTGGTACCCTGACACTGAAGCAGACAGGAACAGAAGATGGGACAGGGTGTAAGGATATGGGCCAATGTACACATGCAGGACTCCTCTGCTTGCAGGAGATGAGTGAGGAGGGTGTGACAGAGGCAGGATGCTGGCTGGATGCAGTAGGAGGATGTGCTTTTTATGTACAAATTGCTGGTAAAGAATTGTATAGAGTCTCTCTATACAGACACAAGACAAAGAAACAAGACAAATTAACACAGAATAAATCTCTCTGTGGCTATTTAGGGTAATTGTTCAGTGCTACATCTGGCTCAAGGGTGCCTAAATCACTGATTGTCAGGACCAGTCAGTGGGTCCAGGCAGGCTGGGGGCAGCACAACAGCAGAGGTTATTGGAAGTTGTCTTCTTGTGGCTCCCAGAGGCTCTGGGTGAATTTCCATGGGCAAACACCTGAGAGTGACAGGCTGGCTGTGCTGGAGACCCTGTGTAACCCCAGTGCTTCCTGGGTGTGTACCTGGCTGGGACTGGCTTCAGACCACCTTGGTACCTGTGCCCAGGTCAGAGAACCTGCTGAGAGCTCTGGGTCTCCTTCAGGGAGCAGGCTGAGGGCAGGAAGGTGTGGGCTGCACACAGACATGCTTCCAGCTGCACATGGGGTTCCTGCAGCCACTGTCACCCACAGCCTCCCTGTGACTGCACCAGCTCTGCACAGAGCAGATCTGGCTCCACAGATTCTGCAAAAGTATCAGTTGGAAGCCTAAGGAAAGGCAGAACTTGGATTAGGGAGTTCCACCTGTACTGGGAGCTGGAAGCCTTCATGCACTCCTTCTGTGTGCTCACCATTAATTTGTGCAAGAGCTCCTTGCACATCTGTCCCAGGGCAGCCACATCTGTCCTGTTTCTCTTCACTGCACACATCCCCCCTGTGTGACCGTGTTCACAGGGGTCTGAGGATGAGGGAAGAGACGAGGATCTGACTCCATGTTTCAGAAGGCTTGATTTATTATTTTATGATATATATTACATTAAAACTATACTAAAAGAATAGAAGAAAGGATTTCATCAGAAGGCTAGCTAAGAATAGAATAGCAGAGAATGATAACAAAGGTTTGTGGCTCAGCTCTCTGCCCGAGCCAGCTGACTGTGATTGGCCATTAATTACAAACATCCAACATGAGACCAATCACAGATGGACCTGTTGCATTCCACAGCAGCAGATAACCATTGTTTACATTTTGTTCCTGAGGCTTCTCAGCTTCTCAGGAGGAAAAATCCTAAGGAAAGGATTTTCCATAAAAGATGTCTGTGACACCTCTCTGCTGACAGCCCTGATCCCCAGGGCTGTCCCATCCCTGCAACTGATCCTTCTTGTCCCCAGCCCTGCTCCAGTGACCACAGAGAGCTGATGGCCAAGGCTGTGGCTGCAGGGCAGGAGCTCCAGAGCCTGGGACTGCCAGAAGTGCAGGTCAGCACTCTGAGAGTGCTCACTTCTGTCACACTGAGGGAGCCTGGCAGCACACAGCTTCTCCTGTCATTCTTTGGCTGGCAGGAAATCAGAGGAAGGCTCTGACAGGCATCAGTCACTGTGGGGAAGGGCTACAGCAGTGAGGGAAAAGCTGATGAGATGGAGAAGAACTGGAACAAGGCACTACTGGGCCAGGCTGCCTCTCCACTTGGAAGCCACATTTTGGTGGGTTTAACACCAAATCATGTATAGAATCACACCAAATCATGTATAGAACCACAGAATCATTAAAAGTTTCCAAGATCGTCAAGTCCAGCCTTTGACCAAATGCCACCATATCACTGTGGGCCCTCAAGCAGCCATCAACAAAGAGTGTGTTAAAGCTCTACACTACAAAAATATAAGAACTTTATGACTCCCCCCTCATTAACAGGCTAGCCTATATTTAAATAGGAGAATTAATGTTGGAATGAGTAACCACGGTCCTCCCTCTACGACACAAGCTTGCATCTGTACATTATTAATAAATCACCAATATACAACAAATCAAACAAGCAGAGTATTAAATATCTTGTTAACCCAACAGAGGAGTGTCCATTAAGAAAGATTAAAACCTGTAAAAGGTACTAGGCAAACCCGTCAAGGCCCGAATGTTTACCAAAACCACAACCTTCAGCACACCAAAAACAAGTTTTGAACCATATTATGGCAAAGTACCACATCTGCACCACTGCCCTGGGGACAAGCTGATCCCAAAGTCCTCAGAGTTAAGGAGAACTGGAGGGTTGGAGTAGATGCGGGTTGGAGTAGATGCACTGCTGAATCTTAGTGCAGTTTGTGCCTGTCACTATGTTGAAGATTGCAATTCAAGTTGTTTTCCATTACCATCTGTATGGTAGATTACCTTTGTCAAGTGGGCAGTTTTCCTTATCTCTCTTTGAGTGATCCCAATTACTCCTCCCTCGGGAGGGGACATTGCTGATAACAGGTATTGAATGTCACTGCATGGCTGATAAGAACTACAGCATCCCATTGGGAGATGGGAGCCCAGAGGGAGGAGCCAAGCATTCCTACCCGGATATAATCTGGAGATTCTGGAACACCAGCACAGCTTCTCCACTGGATTGCCCAGAGGAACAGCAGCTGCCTCTTCTTCCCCTGGATCTTCAGAGGCAGAGACTGCACCTTTCTCCAGGATCCCTGCTCCAGCAGAACCAGCCCTGACCCTGCAGGAGGGCTGGGCCACAATTCCAATGGGACTGCTGCCAACAGCCTGACCCACAGGGTATCAGGCTGTGTTCTGAATCTGTCAATGTTGGTTTAGTTTACTGCATTGTTTATTTTACCTTTTTTTATTTTCTTTTCCCTAGTAAAGAACTGTTATTTCCTGCTCCCATATTTTTGCCTGAGAGCTCCTTATTTTAAAATTTATAGCAATTCAGAGGGGTGGGGAGGATTTACATTCTCCATTTCAGGGGAGGCTCCTGCCTTCCTTAGCAGACTCCTGTATTTCCAAACCAAGACACACTACTTGGAAGTAGGCAAAATTTGGAAACATCCTACAGGGGACCAAATCTAATAAATTTTGTAGTTGAAAATGTCTGAATGGCTGATTGAAATGCTTTATGCTCACATCAAAACATTTCATTCACTAAAAGCCAAGCCATGACAATGCAATAGTTAATGACAGGCAGCACCTGCACAAACTAACCCGAGGCTGAATTTGGAACTATCAAAAGTAAAATGAAACTCCAATTGAAACAAAATCCTTCACTTCAGACTCAAACATCTCCAATATGTTTTCATTTAAAAAATATAATTTTTGAATATTTCTGTTGCCCGGACACTTTTGCATTTGAGGAAGAGCAGTTTTTGCTCTGGGAAGCTCACTCAGAGAAAAGCCTGGTTTCCCTGGCATTGCAGGGGGATCCTTTTTCTGCTCACAAGCAAGTTACCATCTGTGGGTGCCAGGTAGTGCAGGAGAGGCACTGAGGGAACCTTGGTCTTGATTCTGAGCTGATCCTGCCTTGTGGCCACAGAGATCTGTGACACCACAGGCTCTCCCAGACAGCACTTAGAGCTTTCCCCTAGGGAGGAAACTGCATCCAGTCCCAAAGACTTGGTCAAAACTTTGGGCAAACAAAGAGCAATGGTTGTGTTCAGCCCAGAGCTGGCAGAGACACCCCCCAGCTGTGTCTCTTGTCTTTCAATCCCAGTTGTTCTCTTGTCTTCTCTATGCTGTGAACCCCAGCAGCCAGGTCAGCAGGGTCCTCCCTGGGCAGAATGGCTGAGAGAAACAGGAGAGGTGGGGAAGAGCTGTGGGGCAGTAAGAGCCGTGTGCCTGTGCCTTTTGTGATGGATTGAGGTGCCCTCAGTTCAGGTTATGCTCTCCACCAGCAGGGAGGTGTATCACAAGGATACAGGATGGGTCAGGCTGGGTGCAGCTCTGAGCAGCCTGGGCTGGTGGGACCCTAACCCTGACCTCAGCAGGGGAGTTGGAGTCAGATGTGCTTGAAGGTCCCTCCCAAACCAAGTCAGCCTGTGATTTACAATTCTATGTAATTCTACAGTCCTGTGGTTCTAATCCCCTACTTTGCCCTGAGAGGAGCTGCCCCTTGCAATGATGGGGCAGCAGAACCTCTCTCAAGGTTTGCACTTCGCTGTTTTAGTCTGGTTTGTGCCATGACTTTAGTCACGAGTGTGAGTAGCAGCTGTTTAGACAAAGAGCTACCTGTGCAGACTGGGATTGTCAAAGACACTCAAGTAAGGCCCTGAAAATTGCAAAGAGCAGCAGCAGCACATCTGCAGGACGGCTGCCTTGAGAGGAGAAAACCTGGCCTAAACCAACACCTGCTGAGCAGCCAGGCAGGGTCCAGGGCTTGCCTCTCAGCCCCTTGTCTTGGAGGTGGAATTCTCTGTGCCAAAAAGGGCAGAGAAGGAACAACCATGTCATGACAGAGCTGAATACATTTAATGCACTCAAGCAGGAAGGGAAGGCAATAATTCACTCTGGAGCAGGGCTGCCTTGGGATGGTCTGGCACAGCAGATGATTTATATTTAGAGCTGGGCTTGGCAGGTGCTTTTATGGACCAGAAGTTTGGTTTTCAATTGTATTCAACCTGTCCCAAAAGCTGTTCAAACCATTCCAGCTCGTGGCATGGCCAACTATTAACTAGGTCAGTTGGGAAAGAAGTGCACAAAACTGCCCTCTTCTGTTTCCTGGGAGATGGGCAGTGCTGGCTGCTGCCAGAGGTGTGACACATTGATCAGAGCTCTGAGCCTCTTCAACATCCTGCCCCAAATATCTGGGTGGAGTGGCAGGAACCCAGAGCTCCTGCCCTACCCCACTCTCGGGTTTTTGGTTGTTAATTGCTGCCCCGAGATGTGCAGGATGTCTCTGCTTCGGCCCACGGGTCCAAAGAAAGAGTCAGAGCTCTTCAGTTTTCAGTCTTGAGGTTGTTTATTAATTCTTATCTATAAAATTTTCTTTCTGCCCAGCCGAGATCTGCTCAGCAGGGCAGCCACAGGCACTCTTTGTATTGTCCTTTTATATTACAAACTACATATAACATATTTACACTGAATTCTCAATACCTATCACCTGTGTTCGACAGTGCACTTCTACTCTAAACCAATCCCAAAGTGCCACCATCACTGCAGAAAATGGAGAATAAGAAGAAGAAGAAGAAAGGCTGGACACACCCAAGTTTATCCATCTTGTCCCCATAACCCCCACACCAAAAATCCTAAAATCTACATTTTCACCCTGTGATAATTTTATTATTATACTATTTAAACTTGTGTGACTTTCAGGTCCTCATACAAAGCTGGTAACTTGCTCCAGGTGTCATAATCAAATCCCCAGGTGTTCTGGGCTGTGTGCCAGGGTCTCTGAGCTCCCTGATGGGGTCCTTGGCAACTCTGGACACCCAGAGGGATGCACTGAGTTCTGACACCCCAGCCCTCTCCCCTGCCCTCCAGCCCCCTGTGCTGCCATGCTGAGAGCACTGAGAATTGAAAGACCAGATGAGAGCACTGAGATTGAAAGCCAGATGAGACCACTGAGATTGGAAGGACAGTTGAGAGCATTGGGCATTGAAAGGCCAGTTGAGAGCACTGAAAATCGAAAGCCAGAGGAGAGCACTGAGATTGAAAGGCCAACTGAGGCCACATTTTTCCAGCACTGTGACAGACAACTTGTCTGTGGGGCTGTCCTAGGATGGGTTTTGCACCAGCCCTTGGTGTCAACTTGTGACAAGGCTAATGCTTCTGAAGCTAGTGCTGGCCACTCAGCACCCACACAGGAGGGTGTGGAGGGGCTGGGGCACCCTGTGCTCAGCAGCTTGCCCGCTCCACTCTGGAACCTGGATTTGGGCCTGTTAGACAAGGCCTTGCTGCCAGAACCATGGGGATGGACAAGCCTCTGCTGGTGGCCAGGCCAGCATGAAGTGTTTGCCTTCATCATGAGACTCTGAGCAAATGAAAACTCAAAAAAAAATTTGCTTCTGAAAATGTTTCTGCCTTCCCTTTATTTTGTGTAGGAGAATGAATTTGCAGAGTGAGAAGGAGGTATCACCTTAACTCAGGGAAGAAGAACAAACTCTGGGATATTCACAGGCAATCCCAGCCTGAATTCCAATGGCTGAGCTTGCATATGGGGACAGAGTCAGGAAAAGAAAAAAAAAACCTCCAGAATTTGACACATTCAGAAGCTTAAATAAAATTTAAAATAGCTCTTTTAGTATCATTGAAGTCCTGGATCTAGAGTTTTACAAGAGCACTGGCTTTCCTTCTGGTGTGGGGTTGATATTAGGTATAGAGATATCCCTGGGCATCTCCCACTGACCTCTGGAAGGGCTGTCAGAGGCCATGGCATCAGTCTGGACATGGATTTCATCCATTGCCTTCCCTCAGCATCCAGCACTAGAACTTTGGGGCTGCACAGCCCAAGGCTGGGGCTGTCCCCAGCATTTCCCCCTGGCACTGCCACCCTCTGCCCAGATTTCTGCCAGGCTGTGCCCAGCTGATAATGGCAGTGCTCCTGTGGCAATGTGTGTGCAGAGCTGTGCTGAAGGGCCCTGACACATCACCCTGCAGCTCCCTGTTTGTGTTCTCACCAGCTCTCTCACCTGTGTCCAGGGCCACAACTCAGAGCTTGGAAAACTCGGCGAGGCAGCGCTGTCAGGAGGGGCTGTAAAGGTGGGTAAAACTGTGCAGCTGCAATACTGAGCCAAACCAGCCACTCAGGGCAGACACAGCACCTGGCTGGAGCAGTCCAGAGCCCAAGCAATGTGGCAGCCTCAAGTTTTGGGTGCCAACCAAGTGGTGTTTGCACCTGAAAGGATGATGAGGTGTTAGCGCTGCTGCTGGAGCATTTCCTGGTCTGCGCCTGCTGCACCCACACCACAAAGGGAAGGGATTTCAAAAGCACCACAGGCAGTTGAGAGTTGCAAAAGTGTTTTTTCCTAGCTGAAAACAGATCCCTCCTCACCTCACACAGCCCACAAGACCTCACCTCTTGCACTGACTTTCTCACCATGCACCCACACACTTGTGTGATCTGGCTTGGGATGCTGCCTGTCATGTCCTAATGCACTATCAAAGGCATCAAGGAGAAGTTTAATTCTTGCTGATGAGGTAAATGAAAGAGGGTTGGGACATTTTTTTGCTCTGAATAAGGAAGAGGGGGGTCACCAACCAGCCATGATTGAGAAATCTGGCAAAAGAAGTGTCAAAGCAGGTGGGGTAAGCTGCACCCAGGGGCAGGAAACCTTCCTAGCCCAAGAATTCAGGCTCTGGCTGCCATCTGTGAATGCAGCTGCTGCTCAAAAGGCAAACCTTGGTGCTCAAAAGGCAAACCTCAGTGCTCAAAAGGCAAACCTCGGTGCTCAAAAGGCAAACCTTGGTGCTCAAAAGGCAAACTTTGCCTGTTGCAAGCACCCCGTGCTCAGGACCCTCCCTGGCTCTGCTTTGCTGGCAGGGCAGGACAATGGAGACAGTTCCGGAAGCAAAGAAAATTCAAATTCCTCCAGCCGATTACCTCATGGCAGTAAATCTTCCACCTCTCCTTCCCAGCCACAGGTGAAGCCTGTCTATTGTCTGGGGAGCCTGTCTGTCTGCCCAGCACAAAAGGGAGAACAATCTGTGGGTTTGTGTAACATCCGATGCATTAAAATGCAGAATAAAGCAGGAAAGGGCCAAGGAGAGCTGGGTGGGGAGGAGATCTCCAGAGGCTGCTGGGATGCTGGGGGTGTCTGCTCTGCTTCCAGCCTGCTGGTGCAGGGGTCATTCAGGCTGCAGGCTGGTGTCACATTCACATTCCCTGAAAAATCCCTTTGCCCAGCTGTAGGAGCATCAGGGGTAGGACCATGGGGACAGACAGAGAGGAGAGATCTCTGCAGGCAGGGCTTGGTACTTGTGGGTTATTGCAAAGGGCCTGGGTGCAGGGCCCTGCTGGGAGCTGCCAGCCACAGCTGGAGCAGGACTGAGAGAAGTAAAGAGAGTGGCAAAGAGGATGAGAGAGAGAGAGAGGATGAGAGGATAAGAGAGTAAGAGATCGTAAGAGAGCGAGGTTCCCATTACAATACAATAAATCCTTTTCTGTGCTGAATATTCTAATTCTCACTAACCAATCTAGTACAAGATACAATCCTATAGCATTTCCATACAGCCTGTAAGAATCATTACATTACCACACTGTGTCACATTTTAAACCCTAAAAACTCCTCTTTGGGCCCCTTCTGCCAAGCTGTAGGGTCTGCTCTGACCCTTGGGCCTGTCTGCAAGCAGAGGGTGTTGTTCCATCAAAAGGGGATCACCTTCAGCTGGCTACATCATTGTTTTCCAGCTGTTCAGTAACCGAGGTATCTCAAAGCTTGCTTTCATTTCAATCTCGCTTATGGTTTCGATATTCTCACAATCTTTTGCCAGACAATCATATTTATAAGGCTTTCCTGTTTCATCTTCCCCAACACCCAGGATTTTTCTCCTGGGAAGCTGAGAAGCCTCAGAGAAAAAGGAAAACAATAATTATCCCATTTGCTTCTCCTCTGTTTTGCCCCTTTGGAATATGTTTGGAGATTGTTTACCCACAGGTGATTGTTCCATTGGATTCTGCTGTGAGTTGTTTTGACTCATTGGCCAATCAGGCCCAAGCTGTGTTGAGATTCTGGAGAGAGTCAGGAGTTTCCATGATTATTTTTTTAGCCTTCTGTAAGTATCCCTTCTGTATTCTATAGTATAGTATAATATAGTATAGCATAGCATAGCATAGTATAGTATAGTTTAGTATAGTATTCTTTAATATAACATAGTATCATAAAATAATAAATTTGCCTTCTGAGAACATGGAGTCAAATTCATCATTCCTTCCTGCCATGGGGCACCCCACAAATCCAATAGTCAGGGATGTGCTGGGGAGGGCTGGGATCCCTCAGGGCTTTCAGAGAAGGGGTTTTGCTGCCCACAGCACTGTCCAAACCTTGTCCCTAAAGCTGCCTTCCCTGAGGCCAAGCTACCCAGTCTTCAGGCAGCTAAGTAGGAAACAGCCCCTGAGGCTGCTGGATCATCGTGGTGGGCATCTGCTGGTTCCCTCTGTGGTGCCCCACTGCACTGCCAGGCACTGATCTGCACCAGAAGAAAATGGAAAGAAGAAAGTATTTTGTGCTAATAAGCGCTAACAAGATGCAGACTTTCATAGAGCAACATCTCTTTGTTATTGCCATCAGAGCTGGTCCTGCATTGATTATGGGCCAATGGATTCTAATGGTGGTGCACTCTCCAGCCTTGAAGCTTGCTGAAGCCACCCTCACCTTTCATTTGGTTCTTCCCAGGAAAGACCAAGGTTCTGGGGAGTTAAAAATCTGCCCAGTCCATGTTTCATGCACTTTATCCTGCTCTGTGGCTGTGGGGAGATGAGGAGCACTGCAGCAGTGTCTGAGGCATTTTCCATAATCTGGAGGAACCAGGAGCTGCAGCTGTGAACTGATGGTGCTGGAGTGCACCACAGTGTGAGTCCTTCCACCTGCAGCCCTCTCTCTCAAGCCCAGCTATGGCCAGACTCCAGATCCCATCTTGCTAGACCAGATTACTGAGAGCAGGAGATAGAAGCCCTAATGAAAGCAAAGAATTTCTTTAAAGCAAACAGAGTGAGTCCAGAGCTGTGCAGACCATGAGAGACTGAGGATAACGCAGTGAGGAGCAGAGATCAGGCTTGCTGGATCCTTGGACATCTGGGTGATGTCTGACCTCTCCCTGCCCTGCTGCACCACCAGACCAGGTGCTCTGCTGCCCACCAGCCCTGTACCATCAAACTGAGTGTTTAATGTCTGAGTGCATGTCAGAACTCAGTGCATCCCTCTGGGTGTCCAGAGTTGCCAAGGACCTCGCCGGGGGGCTCAGAGACCCTGGCACACAGCCCAGACCACCTGGGGATTTGATTATGACCCCTGGAGCAAGTTACCAGCTTTGTATGAGGACCTGAAAGTCACACAAGTTTAAATAATGTAATAATAAAATTATCACAGGGTGAAAATGTAGATTTTAGGATTTTTGGTGTGGGGGTTATGGGGACAAGATGGATAAACTTGGGTGTGTCCAGCCTTTCTTCTTCTTCTTCTTGTTCTCCATTTTCTGCAGTGATGTTGGCACTTTGGGATTGGTTTAGAGTAGAAGTGCACTGTCTAACACAGGTGATAGGCATTGGGAATTAAGTGTAAATATGTTATATGTAGTTTGTAGTATAAAAGGACAACACAGAGTGTCTGTGCCTGCCCTGCTGAGCAGATCTCGGCTGGGCAGAAAGAAAATTTTATAGATAAGAATTAATAAACAACCTCAAGACTGAAAACTGAAGAGCTCTGACTCTTTCTTTGGACATGTGGGCCATAGCAGAGACATCCTGCACATCTCGGGGCAGCAATTAACAACCAAAAACCCAGAAGTGCAGGAGAGAAGCAGCTTCTGGATGGGTGTGAAGGGCACATCCCTGGTACATGTTTGACAGAGCACATCCCTGTGCTGTGCCCTGGGAGCCTCTCTGTGTGCAGGAGGTGCAGGCTGGACACAGGACTGTGAGGCAGGCACAGGACAGCACAGGATGCTTTTCTCATTTGTGTTCCAGCACTGCTGTACTCTCTGCTCAGAGCTTTGACAGGCATTGGCTGCAGTGGGCACCTCTTGTCCCCTGCAGCCCCAGTGCAGCGCTGTGCCACCTTGTTCTCTGCTTTCCCCAGGACACAGAATAATCCCCAGTGCTGCTGGCAGGTTCTCTCTGTGCAGCCTGGGCCAGGAGGGGGTTCACCTGTAGCCCCCAGGCAGCAGAGAAAGGGCAGCAGACAGGAGTGGGGTCCTGCCGTGTGGAGGCACAGGAAGGCTCTGCTGTATTCCCAGCTCCAGGTGACTCTTCTGCCCTGTTTGAGTGGAGCTGACCTTGGACACACTGACATTTGTGTGGGCAATCCAGGGAATGCTTTGGGTTTTGACTGCCTTCCCACTCAGGATGTGGCCACGCACCCTGGAATATGGGCAGACACCTTATCATGGTTGGAACAGCTGCTGGCAGCCTGGTTGTGAATAAACCATCTTTAGAGCCATGGCTTGACTTGCTTCAGGTCCCTGTGGCACTTTAGGGTGGAAGGAGGAAACTCTGGATGCCAATGAGACAAGGAGCATCACCCTAGGCTGGGCCAGCCCTCTCACCCAACTCCAGTTTGCTGGTTTTATCTCATGCAGCTCAATTGTGCAAAATGTTTCTGGGGGAAAACAGTGATTGTGTTAATTCTTCCCCATGTTTTGGACTCAGCTTTGGGATCAGAAGCATTTCAGTGCCCCAACAGACTTAGGCACAGAGAAAGAGAAAGCCTCTACACTGTGCTGAGAGCTGACACAGCTACCATGAACCAGCCAAGTGCTGAATATTGTGGGGGGAATCTGAAACCACCATCACAGCCCCAGAGTGATTGTTTGAACCCAGTTTGAACCCAGTTTGAGCCCAGTCTCACCTGCTGAGTGATGGATGAGGGCTGGTGTCTCCTCAGCAGGCTGCACAGGTGCCCATTTGTGAGCCAGCTGTGCCCACACATCACCTTGAGCTGTTCCTCACAGCCACAAACCAAAGGTCACTGTCCTGAAGGGCCCTTGGAGTGCTCCCCACACTGTTCCTGACATTTGGCAGGGCTGGATCAAGCTGCTTTTCATGGATGTTTTTGTGAAATGGGGCTGGGAGTGTGCCACAGCCTCTGTCAGTGCCCCAGCAGAATCCCAGAATCCCAGACTGGTTTGGGTGGGAAGGGACCTTAAACCTCATTTTGTTCCACCTGCCTGCCATGGACAGGGACCCCTCCCACTATCCCAAGTTGCTCAGAGCTCCATTCAGCCTGACCTGGGACACTTCCAGGGATGGGGCAGCCACAGCTGCTCATCCTGGTCATCCTGTGCCAGGGCCTCTTCACCCTCACAGGGGAGAATTTCTTCAGTATATTTAACCTAAATTGCCCCATTTTCAGCTCAAACCCATGGCTCCTTGTCCTGTACTATAGCTCCTGATGAGGAATCTCTGCTCAGGAGCTCCACATGCCCACACCAGTGTTCACCAGAGAATATTTGGGCAGTCACTGCTTCCCTCTGAGCTGTGCTGGGAGCCACTAGAGGATGGGACAAAGCAATGAACCCATTGCAGAGACAAAGAAAAGGGGTTTGACTGATATTTTCTTTGCCAAATGCTCTTGTAGAATGATAATTCAAGACTTGGCAAGTCAGCATTTTTTTTTCTAATTTGTGGAGGCACAGGCTGCAAAACTCTGGAAATACTAAAATGCTCTGGTTTTACAAAGACCCCAAAGATATTATTCTTTATGAAAACTGACATAGTAAAATAGACTGAATTGCTTGAAGTCTGTTCAGACAAAACGCTGTCTTCAGCTGAGAACAAATGCTCCTGCTTTTCAGCTTGTGAGAACAATTGGAATATATTGTTCTAGGATATTGTTCTGGGATTTATTTTTCTGTTTCCTACAGTTTGTCCATCTTCATTTACAAAGACCACCAGCCAGGAATCAGAAAGGACCTGGTGAAAAGCCAGCTAATCTGATCAAGGCTGACTGAAATATTCCCAGCGTATTTTTCAGGACAACATCAAAGCTTGAAACACAATATTTGCTTTCTGTTTTCTACCTAGAGAGCAGTTCTCCAGCAGCAATGTCTCTATCACATCACAGACACTCTGGGGCTCCAATTAGGAAACCTGTTAGCAGGATTATCTGAGCTACAGGTCCAAGCGATTCCCATTATATATTTCAGTGTCTTTGTGGAGTCAAACATGGTTTTGTTTGACCCAGCCTGGCTCGTTGACTGGGCACTGGAGGACACCAGTCAATTCCTCATGATTCACTTTCCCAATGGAAACTTGAGACGTTCTGGCAAACACCACCGTGTTCTGAAGGAAATATTCAATTTGAGGACAAAAGTGCATTTTACCACGTAAAAAATCTCTAAGCCAGAAACTTCCCTCTCCCATTGAGCAGCTCCTGCCTGGAGGAACAGTGCCAGGAGCTGCTTGTTTTGGAGCCAGATTCTCAGAGGAGCTCAGCTTCCCTGTAGGCACCTCAGCTCAGTCTGGATTTCATAAAGAAGTAGCACCAGTGGTTCCTGTTGACAAAATGACTCAATTTCTGAGCACCCCAGCACCAAATATAGTGAGCACTTCAAATCCAGCTGTCATGGGTTGAGCCTGGCCTGGCACCCACTGGAGCTGCTCACTCATTCCCTGTCAGAACTCAGTGCATCCCTCTGGGTGTCCAGAGTTCCCCAGAACCCTGCCGGGGGGCTCAGAGACCCTGGCACACAGCCCAGAACACCTGGGGATTTGATTATGACCCCTGGAGCAAGTTGCCAGCTTTGTATGAGGACCTGAAAGTCACACAGGTTTGAATAGTAGAATAATAAAATTATCACAGGGTGAAAATGTAGATTTTAGGAGTTTTGGTATAGGGGTTATGGGGACAAGATGGATAAACTTGGGTGTGTCCAGCCTTTCTTCTTCTTCTTCTTATTCTCCATTTTCTGCAGTGATGTTGGCACTTTGGGATTGGTTTAGAGTAGAAGTGCACTGTCGAACACAGGTGATAGGCATTGGGAATTCAGTGTAAATATGTTATATGTAGTTTGTAGTATAAAAGGACAACACAGAGTGCCTGTGGCTGCCCTGCTGAGCAGATCTCGGCTGGGCAGAAAGAAAATTTTATAGATAAGAATTAATAAACAACCTCAAGACTGAAAACTGAAGAGCTCTGACTCATTCTTCAGCCGCACGGGCCAAAACAGAGACATCCTGCACATCTCGGGGCAGCAATTAACAACCCAAAACCTGAGAAATTCCCTTTGCAGCTGGACAGGGAGAGACAATTCAATGAAGGGTTCATGGTTTGAGATCACACTGATTTCAGTTTGAAGGGAGGGGGTTTAATTTACATTTTCCATTTCAAGAGAGGCTCCTGCCCTCCTTAGCAGATACCTGGCTTTTCAAGCCAAGACACCCACACTGCTTCTGCTCTTAGCGCACACTGTCCTGTTCCCAGCTCCTGCTCTGCTGCCAGCCAGTGGCTCTCAGACCTCCTTATGTCCCTCTTCAAAACTCTCCCCGTGTCCTCCACCTGCACAGCTGGCTGCCCTTCTCTCCATGGCTGGAGAGGAACATCTGCTGAGCAGCTCACAGATTGCATCCCTTGGGAGAGGTCACTCATCAAAAGCTGTCATGGGCAAAACAGGCTCTAATTAGAAATATGAAATTAGTTTATTACAAACAAAACCAGAGCAGGATAATGAGAAGTAACTAATCCCTTAAAAACACTTTCCTCCCACCCCTCTTCCTTCCCAGCTCCACCTCCTACCCCGGCAGAGCAGGGAGATCAGGAATGGGGGTTTGGGTCTGTCAGTGCCCTGTGGCTTCTCCTGCTGCACAGATCTCCCAGGAGATCCTGGCCTCCTCTCAGGCATCCACCCACCCTGGTGTGGGCTCCTGCAGGGGCTGAGGGGGAAACTCTGCATCCCCTACGGATCACCACAGGCTGTGGGTGGATCTCTGCATCCCCCAAAGATCCCCATGGGCTGTGCATGAATCTCTGCATCCCCATGGATCACCACAAGCTGTGGGTGGATCTCTGCACCCCTGTGGATCTTCATGGGTTGTGGGTGAATCTCTGCATCCCCCAGAGATCCCCATGGGCTGTAGGGGCACAGCTGCTTTACCATGGTCCCACCACAGCTGGCAGAGGAATCTCAGCTCTGGTGCCTGGAGCATCTCCTGCCCCTCCTCTCCACTGCCCTTGGTGTCTGCAGAGTTGTTCTCACATGTTTTCACTTTTTCTGGCTGAAATTAAAACTGCTCAATCAACCTTTTTGTTTATCTTTCTTCTTAAATCTGCTGTCACAGAGGTGTCACCAGCCTCTCTAAGTGGCCCAGCCTTGGCCAGCAGCCTGTCCATCTTCAGAGCCATCAGGGACTGGCTCTGCCAGACATGGTGGAAGCTTCCAGCAGCTTCTCACAGAAGCCACCACCCCTGTAGCCTCCTGCTACCCAAAGCCAGGCCATGCAAAACCAATACACCAACCCAGAGAGAGATCCTTCAGAGGGACCTGGGGCTGTCTGACCCAGCATGGAACAGGAGGAAGGAAGCAGGACACGGTTCCTGTGAAGTTAATGATATTTTGGAAAGGCAGAAGAGTCAGAGAAGTGGTACATGTTACCAGAACTAGTCTGTAATATCATATTGGTGGGATCAGTAACCCATGCTTTTATCATTTCATTTATACCAATTCTGTATCTCAGTTATATTCACTTTTATAATCATTCCACGGTCAGTTCACACAGAGAGAGAGAATCCTGCACCCAGAACAGCCTTGAAAACTTCTGAAGTAGAATTTTTCTACAAAAGTGCTTCCCAGCGTGGGAACTTGCTCTGAGCAGCAAAGGGAGGAAAGGCCTGGCAAAATGAACATTTTCCTAAGCTACTGAGTCAAAAGCATGTGGAACTGGCTGGGGCAGTACAGCAGGACCTGCTGGAGTCAGCAGGGGAAGCAGGGATTTGAGACCAGAGCACGGAACTGATTCATGGGGATGACAGAGAATCACTTTTCTCTCTTCTGCCATGTCCTTTGTGAGCTCTGGACCCTGAGCCTGTGAGATTTGGATTTAATTGCAGATCAGAACAAGGGCAGGGACCAGTTCTGGCCATTCCTTTTGACTTCAGCAGAGCTACCACACAGTTTTATAGACTGTAACCCAGGCTTTACAGACTGGCTCTGCTGTGGCTTCCTCCCAGCCCTCCACACCTGCCTGTTGATCACCCTGAGCACCAAGCTGGCACATTTCTCAACCTGCCTGCAGGAACTGCTCCTGGCTGGTCATTACAGCCCTGCAGCCCATGCTGGGTGCACACAGGTGCCAGTTGCTCTCTGGGTTTCTCAAAACTGATTTTCCCTCATCTATTCTCCTGGCAGAGCTCTGGCACCTGGCAGAGGCACAGATTTCTGTGATGCTCTCCCAGTTCTTGGTTCCTCCTGCCTTCTGCTCCCAAAATGCCCACTGATCATTTTCTCATTTCCTTTCTCTTGACCAGTGACCAGCCCACACCAACTGAATCCCTTTAGGAGAGTTTGATGTGGGCTCATTTTGGAGACTCTGTAAATTTGGCCACTAATTTCTGTTGGACCAGATGCCTGTTGGCACCTTCAATGAATGGTTTCCTTTTCTCAGATCCTCTTCTTTTTATCTCCTACCCCATTTACCCATTATAATTTAGTCTACTAATTCTATTCCTTACTTCTACCTTCATTCCATCTGATGGGCTGAAGGGTCTGTAATTCCTTGGGTTGCCCCTGGAGGTTTTTTGAAACCTGGTGTTGAATTTGTCCCCTTGCATTTTTTCAGGCAGCAGAACAGGTATAAGCACTGGACTAAGCACACTGGTTAGGAGGTCAATACCCTTGAATTTGGGTGCCTTTAGGAGCTGTGTGAATTCCGCCTGATATTTGTTGTTATTCATCCTACCAATTTGTTTTCAGATTTGTCCACATTAAGAATGACTTTGAGGGAAGCACCCACAGCCTGTTCTCAGGGGAAAACAAAGAAAAGTATTTAATTTTATGGTGATGGCCTTGTGTTTGAGCAGCTTTTCCCATCCCTGCCACCTTTTGGCCTGTTGGATTGCCTGCATCTCCTGTGTCGGAAATATTATTAGTGGCTGCAATTACAGAGAAAAAGCAATTAGCTATTAAGAGTTGTCTGGCTCCTTTGCCCCATTTCCCAATCATGTGAAGGGGTACAAGGAACTGACTCCCTTTGCACAATCATAAAATTCCCAAAGCCATTAGGAGTGAGGGGATAACATTGATGTTTGATGTTTGTCTCCATCAGCCTGTCATCAGCAGTGAGGTCACCCCAGCCAGGATTTGGGGAGGAAGGTCCCTGGCATTGCCCCAGCCTGGGTGAGTCAGACCAGTCCTGCTTCTGCCAACACAGGACTTGGCTCTGGAGACACAAGGCTGCTCCTCCCACCTCTGGGCAGGTGACCACACTGCCCTGGGAGGAGATCTGGCTTCCTTTATCCATTGTCAGACCAGCATGAAAGCACCTGGAGAGCAGCTCTGAGAGCCAGAGGGGTTGTGTGTCCCTCAGCTGTGCCACATTCTCTTTGTGGGCAAGTAGGATGGCTTATTTCCATTTTACATCAAGGTTTGGGAAATCAGCTAAGAGTGATGAGAAAAGAGAGCTTCACTCTTGATCTTGAAAATTAGATTGTAGGGTATGTCTTTACAAAACTGCAGCTCAGAGACATCTGAAGTTTGGCAAGAGAATCCTCAGAAGATAAAACAAAAATTATCTTTTGGACCAGAAACAAACTTGAGTATTTGGTGATGCCCTTTGGCCTATGTAATGCTGCAGTTACCTTGCAAAATTTTTAATTATGTTTTTTTGAGATTTACTAGATTCCTTTATAATAATGCTCTTGGACAACAGCATTATACTTTTCACAGGACATGAACCAACCTGAGCAGCTTGTAAAATCAGTCCCAGAATACTTGAGTGGTCACAAACTCATATGCCAAATTAGAGAGGTAAAATTCTGAAAGGTCTTCCATGGAATTCCTGGGCTGCTTCAGGTCCCCAGAGGCAATGGAAATGAACTCTGAGAAATCACAGACGTGGCCACGCCAAAGACAGTTACTGGGTTCCAGTGCTTTCTTAGCTTCATTAGCTTTTATCACCAATTAATTAAAGACTTCACCAAATAATCCTCCCATTTCTGGACTTACTAAAGAGGGGGATGTTTGAATCTCACCACCTTAGTTTAGAAGCCTAGGATGTACGTGCCTACATCTGAGCTAGACTTTGGATTTCCTTTCTTGTCCCATGGGGAGAAACCAGTCCTTTCACTGTGTGATTCATGCTGCCTGGTTTGGATGGGAGCTTTAGGTGGAGGTAAATCACGCCCTGCTTGCTGAGGAAATATGGGATAATTTTGAACAGGTTTTTATAATTTTCCCATTCATAATACCCACAGACCCTTCCCGCCAGGTCATTGTGAAAGCAGTTCTTTCTCACTGTGCTGGAGGAGCAGTTCCAGCCAGGTAAAGACCTTTCAGCCACAGCTTGCTTCCAAATGAGCTATTCTTGGTGATGACAGCAGCTGAACTCAAGAGAATTAGCAGCAATTGATGAGCTCCTGCAGACAGGGTGGGAACACAGGGGAGGATAAAGCACCATGGTCACAAAACTCAGCCACCATTAACCCACTCTGTCTCCTGGTTATCATCTTTCTGTTCACCATCTTGCCTTTTGGAAAGATGCAGAAAGTGGGTTTGGATTACAACCAGCTCTGGCTTGCAGTCCTGGAGGTCAGATTTAAAACCACTTGGGTTTGTCACTGTGAATTGTTCAGCCACCCTAAAGAAGATTTTGCTGACTCATGGCTCACAGTCTTCAAGCAAAGCCAGCTGCCCATGCAAGGCACCATTCAATGGCTTCATAAAGGACTCAGAGGCAGCAATTGAAGGTATAATTAAGTTTGTTGGTGACACTAAATTGGGAGGACACAGAGGGCCTGCAGAGAGCTCAGCAGATGAGAAAGCAGAACAATTATGGAATCATGGAATGGTTGGGTTGGAAGGGACCTTAAAGTTCATCTCCTTCCACCCCCTGCCATGGCAGGGACACCTTCCACTGTGCCAGGTTGCTCCAAGCCCTGCCCAGCCTGGCCTTGGGCACTGCCAGGGATCCAGGGGCAGCCACAGCTGTGCCAGGGCCTGCCCACACTCATAGAGGATTTCTTCCTAATATCTAAACCTAATCTCTGTCACTTTGAAGCAGTTTCCTCTCATCCCATTGCTCCAGGCCCTCAAACAGTCTCCTTCCATCTTCCTTGCAGGCTCCCTTAAGGTACTGCAAGGCCCCAGTTATGGCACCCCAAAGTCCTTCCTTCTCCATGCTGAACAATGAAGTTTTAACCTGGGCAAGTGTTGGATTCTGCACCTGGGATGGAGCACTTTGGGTGTGTGGGCATGCTGGGGAATGAGGGCTGGAGAGCAGGAAGGGAAAGGACCCTGGGCTCCTGGGCCATGACAGGTCAAATGAGCCAGCAGGGCCAGTGGGGTCCTGGGGGGCACCAGGCCCAGCAGTGCCAGGGAGGAGATTATCATGGCAACAGCCCCCTGAACAAGGAATAATTACCATTATTCATGCTAATGAGTCATTAGCATTGACTCCATGTTTGCAAAAGGCTGATCAATTGCTTTATTAGGCTATACTATATTATATTATACTATTAAGAAACTCCTAACCCTTACAGACTGTCCAATACAGCTTTACCTAATTGGTCAATCAATCCAAACACCATCACCAGTGGCTAATTAAGAAACCACCCTTTGATAAACAATCTCCATAACACATTCCACATGTGCACAACAACAGGTGCAGCAAGTGGAGATAAGAATTGTTCCTCATTCTCTTCTCTGAGCTTTCTCACACCTTCCCAGGAAAATCTTGGGAGAGAACTGTGTCTCTCTCTGTTCAGAGGATATGTGATCACCACAGGAGATTGTCCTGCTCTGCTCTGGGGCAGCCCCATTTCAAGTGCTGGGGCAGTTTTGAGCAGCACAATATGAAAAAAATCTAAATCTGTTAGCATGTAAAGGAAGGGTGCTGGGATGGTGAAGGGTCTGTAGGGGTCCCATGAGGAGCAGCTGTGGTCACTCAGCTGAAGGAGAGGGGACTAAAGGGAGAGCTCATCCCAGGCTGCAGGTCCTCATGAGGGGCAGCTCTGATCTCTGCTCTGTGTGACAGTGACAGGAGCTGAGGGAACAGCTGGAGCTGGGCCAGGGCAGGGTCAGGCTGGAGATCAGGGAAGGTTCTTCCCCAGAGGGTGCTGGCACTGCGGAGTGCGGAGGTTCAGGGACATCACACCATAACCAATATGATCCAGTGAAGCCAAATTTATTATCCCTAAAAAGACTATATTTATAATGAATCTCTACTGTCCACGTGTCTCTAGCTAATACACGATTGGTTAATCCTAGCTATTCACATGTCTAAATTAGAATGCTGATTGGATCAGCTAATTTTTCACGCATCTTGCTGTGGTCGTCTGGCCCACCCATGGCTCACTTTCCTGAGCTTGCTGACAAACTTGCTGAGTCCTGATGACTCTTCTTCTTGTATCTTTTTCAAGGATATACCGACCCCATTTCTGAATATGTCCGTTATTCATTGTTTGTGAACGTGTCCATTGTCCATTAGTACAAGCAGGCTGGATTGTGCATTGCCTGAATATGGCCATTGTCCTGCAAGAGCTCCTCAATCTGCAAAAAACTCTCAATGGGGCACTGCCCAGGCTGCCCAGGGAATGGGCACAGCCCCGAGGCTGCCAGAGCTCCAGGAGTGCTTGGGCAGCGCTGCCAGGGATGCCCAGGGTGGGATTGGTGGGGTGTCTGTGCAGGGCAGGGGTTGGACTGGATGGTTCTTGTGGGTCCTTCCAGCTCAGGAGGTTCCTGATTCTGTGGTGTGTGATGCTCACATCAGCCTGCTTGCCCTGGCTGGGAGCCCACAGTGGAATGCTTGGTTCAAGGTATGAACAAGCCACGTTTCTGACCCAGGAGGTTGTTCAGAGATTAGAAGCTTCTCACTCTATTATTTTTGACCAGCCTAGCATGCCTGGGGACAGCCAGGACTGTGTTTTATAGGCCAAACCCTGCCAATAGATCAAGGCTGAGGAGTTGGAGGTGCCTCTGCATCTGTAATCACACCAGCTCTCTTGAGCTGATGTTTTGATGTAAGCTTACATTTCCTACCTCCACAGAATCAGAATGGCTTTTTATTGGCCTTATTAATCAGCTTAATTAAGATAATGCACCTTCTACTGTGTACCTACCCTCCTGCTATTAAGGAGCAGCTCAGCTTTCCTTAATTTGTAAACTTGCTGCCTGCTGGGATTTCTCACTGCAAGCCTCAGATTTAATCCATGTTTTGGAAAGAACTTCTTATCTTATTAACTTAAAATTCTGTGTATTCTCTTTAAGGTAATGGGTAAATATAGAAACTAAACTAAACTAAACTCCGGGATGATGGTTTGATTTGCACTGTTTGACTGACCAGGTGTATTTTATCCTGCTTCCCATAGCATTCCTCCTTTCATTTATCTCTACAATTGTCTGGACTGGCAGGTTGAGGTCTATCAATTATTTCAATCTCTGGCACACTAAATTACAAAAGGCCAGATTTCTCACCTAGGCCAGACTGTGCCTTCTGTACCCTTCTGTCTTCAGAAGCGTTTACAGTCCCTTCTGAAAATATCAAAGGGAGTCTTTAAAGCCCAGCCAGATTTTCATTGTTGGGAGTCTCCAACTTCATCAAAAGAAGAGACAGTCTAGACAAAACACCTACAAACTTCACTCTCATCTAAAAATGTAACTGTTGTTTTTGTGGGGAACCTTTCACAATTTCTGCCCAGATCCACCCAATAAATTACATCTTTGCTGCTTTGAGCTCTTCCTCTGTTTCATGAATCCCCATGAAAAAGCACTTCCCTCCCTCTCATCTACCTTGGGGACCTTCCAGAGCATCAAATCCAAAAAAATACTGATTATGAGGGAGCTCACAGGGCAGCATTTCTTTGCTTTGAGAGTTGTGCACATTGGAGAACTCCTGAAAAGGCACTGAAATCTCATGAAAAATTGCCATCCATCAGACACAGGGAAATCCAGGATACACTGTGGTAGATGGAATTTCTACAGAGGCTCCATGTCCAGGGAAACCCCTACCAACAATGCTGGACCTGCATGATAAATAATGGGCCAATAATCCCAAAAAGCTTCCTACACTCAGCTGCCAACAGCTCCTCAAATCTCTGCCCTCTCTTAATAATTAATTAATCATCTCTTACTGATCCCTGCTTTGAGCTCTAACCTAGCCTTTTCCTGTCCCATAGACCATAGTTCTGCCTGGAAAAACATCTCTGTTTCTGTTTTGTTCTGATTTCAGCAGTTGCTCCGGTGGAGACCCACAGCATAGCATGAGAGTGTCAGATGGGTTCTTGAAGGCTTTTTCTCCCTTTCCACGTTCAGGAAAACAGACTGGAAACATCTAAAATGCTTGGAAAGGAGGAGTATGAAGGGCTAGCTGCCTACACAAGCACTCTTAGCAAAGCCAGTCCCTGGCCATGACTTTCTGAGAAGCCAGACAGGCAATTCCCTGATGGGAGGAGTGCAAATGGCACCAGAACAGGACTTTAACACTTTTTAAGTCACCTTTCTCTGTCCCAGGCATGGTGCCCTCCACGTAGAGAAAATAAAGTTATTGCTGGGACACAGCTGTGATCAGAGGATGTTGTTCCCTCTGGAAATCCCAGCTGCATCCCCCAGGGCTGTGCAGCCCCCAGGGCAGCCCATCCTGGAACCTGCTCCCTCACAGCTGCTAAAGACAATGCAGATAAACAGAGGAGATTCACAGGCACCACTAAGTCATGAGGACTCTGGGGGGAAACAGGAGGTTCTGACAGCAGGACTGGTTGTGAATGCTCACACTGGCAGGAAGGTTGGAAGCTCATGCTTTGACATCCCTGCTGGTTGCTGTGGGGTCAACAGTGAAGGGACCCTCCAGCAGGGTGTTTCTAATTCCTTCTTTTGACAGATGTGATTCAGTGCAAATCCACTTGGTTGCATGACCTGGAAGCTGGTGGATGAGGAGGATTAAGGAGCAGGTAATTGGCAAAGACTCAGAGAGCCAAACTCTTAAATCACCAAGGAGGACGTGGATGAGATGGGTTCATCTCCTCAGATCAGTCCCCGCATTCCTGCAGAGGCAGCAGAGCCAGAGGAATGCAGAGCCTGCACACATCACTAATAATGAATTGTTCCATTGTGACTGGTAATGGGAAGGTTCACTAATTAGAGGGAGTTTTGGAACGGCAGGGGGTTACCCTGGCAGTGGCCAGGATCTGTGGGCAGGCCCTGGTGCTCTCCTGGGTTGGGAAATCACAAGCAGAACTTGTGCAAACTCCCCACCTCTGGCTGCCACGTGCTGGACCAGGGCCCAAGGGCTCAGCACTGGATTTACCCAGCTCCTCCTGGTGCAGGGAGAGCAAACTGGGTGGGACAGCAGTGGGGCAGAGCAGGAGTGGGGAGCAGAGCTCTGGGGGGAGGCAGTTCCTGCCTGATCCATGCTCTGACCCAGCCTTTGCACGTCCCCATGTGCCTAATGCCACATGCAGCTGCTCTCCAGAGCCCTGGCCATCCTCACAGTGCTGGGGACACTGGCACCACTCACAGCCACTAAGAGGTGACCTGCAGGGCTCTCAGGTGGAAAGAGCTGCCACGGACCCTCCCCACCACAGCACCAGGTGTTGTCTTATACATATTTATATATCATGAGTTCTATTATCACTGTAGTGCAAGGATTTCATACCACCAGAGCTTCATACCACCTCAATGTTTCTCACAGCAGTTCCTCTAAGCACTGACTGTTCCTGGTCCTTGCAGCAACCTTCTGACTCCAGTTCCCACCAATCCACTCTTTTATAACAATGTTCTTATTTGCTACAGGTGTGGCCTATTAACATCAGGCCTGCTCCTAATATTTGGTAATTGGTTCAGCTGCAATTCTTTACATTCTATACCACCTTCATTTACCCATACTGTATCCCCCTACACCAGGCTGCTCCTGCTGTTCATTCTTCCCACAGCTCCAGGTGGGGAGCTGGCCCAGATGTTCCTCATCAATGAGAGAGGAGATCCCACCAGCCCCTTTTGCTCCATGGCAGCTGCAGAATGTGGGAGCCTTTGCCTGCTCTGGTGGAAAGCCCTGAGTGCCAGCTTTGCTCCCTCCCTTCCATTGATGGTGCAATGAGCCCAGAACCTGTGGCCTGGTCTCCTGGGAGAAAGGCAGTGAAGCATGTGGGCCATGTCTGGAAATCAGATGCCCTGTGGGTGATTCATAGGCATTCCCTCTGCTCATGCACCAAAAGATCATCTGTCCTGTCCAGACAAGTTTCACCAGAGTGAGCAACAGCAAAAGGCAGCAATATTCCAAAATAACAATATCTGAGAGGCTGGAGCTGACAGGATCCACCTGTGGGAAACAGCCCCCAGGTGTTCTCAGGGAACATCTGGTGGGCACCCTGTAAGGAATGTGGGCAGTGAAACACCTCTCCTGTCACAGAGAAAGCCATCAGAGACCATGGCAGGCTCCTGGCATATGAAGGTTACACATTCTGCAGCCTCACCACTCCAAAATCCACAGGGCAAACAGCTCTGCTCACCCTGCTGAGTGCCAGCTGGGGAAGTCCCAGTAGCAGCTGGCCAAGGGAGGGTTGATACCAGGCACCTCCACCCCTGCAGGTACCACCCCAGAGGCTGAGAGGAGCAGGGAGGGCACTCTGCTGCTCCCTGCCCCTTCTGTCCCCATGAGCTCCTGCTGCACTGGCCACAGCGCAAGGATTGCTGTGGTTCATCCCTGGCAGAGCCTCCACAGAGATGCCTTTCCCAGAGGCTTTTCCCTGATCCTTTCCCATGCTTGGGATCTGCATTTGAGGAGATGCTGGGCAGGTGGATTCCCTGCTCCGTCCTTGTTGCAGCCTCCATGGAGCTTGCGAGAGCTCCATGGAGGATTGAGACTTAACACTTGGAATTTCTGAGTTGTGATGAAATAGCAAAATAAGCTCCTGTCTTCTGCCCCTCGGACCCCAGCTTATCGCTGTAACCCCATAGGTCACTTTCCCCATACCCCTACTTTGGACAAGTTTGGATCCCTCTGTACCCTATAAAAAGGGGCTGTTTAGCCCATTTGGCAGAAGAAGAGCCATCACTGGAACCCTTCACAGACTCCTCAATAAAACCATTGCTGTGGAACGACCAGGATCTCTCCTTCTCCTCTCTCTCTTGCTGCTTCTCCCCCAAGCCCACCGGCGCCTTAGCAAGCAAGAGCTGAAATCCTAAGAGAGCTGATAATCACTAAAGAGCTGAAATCCACTGAGCTTGCTTAAGGCAGCAGTGGCTATAAGTGGCCTGGGTATCCAGGCACTCTGTCTCCAGGAGGGACTGAGCTATCTGGAATTGCCTGTACCACTCAGGGATAAGCCCATATTGGAAGATCTGGGTCTTATCACCTCCTCCTTGAGCAGGCAGGGTTTGCTCCTGGCTTCTCCCACAGCTCTGAGGAAGGGCTGCTGGCACACAGCTCGTGGCTCTGCAGGTGACCTGCCGGGTGCCACAGTCTGTGTCACAGTCTGTCCTCCAGCCCCCCAGCTGCTCAGGACACGTGCAGTCTCTGTCTGCTTGAGCTCTGGGCACTCCAGTGCCTCACAGGAGCCTCAGTGCTGTGCCAGGGCAAAACCAGCTCTCCTCTAAGGTCTGCTCGATCACAGAATCACGGAATCATTGAGGCTGGAAAAGGCCTCTAAGATCAAGTCCAGCCATTAACCCAGCACTACCAAAGCCACCACTAAACCATGTCCCCAGTGCCACATGCACACATCTTTGGAACAATTCTAGGGATGGTGAGTCCAGCACTGCCCTGGACATCTTGGGGCCTGACAACCCTTTGAGGGAGGGTTTTCCCTAATATTCAACCCTAATAATATTCTCTAATATTCAACTTGAGGCTGGTTCCTGTTGTCCTGTTGCTGTTCCCTGGAGCAGAGCCCAACTTCCCCTGCCTGCCCCTCCTGTCAGGGAATTGTGCAGAGCCAGAAGGTCCCTCCTGAGCCTCCTTTGCTCCAGATCCCTCAGAGTCCCCCCAGCCCCCTCAGCCACTCCTCACCAGCTGCTGCTCCAGACCCTTCCCCTTGTGGTGCATTGTTGGGTCACAGTAACATCTCTGCTTTTGCTCTCCCTTCTGAAGATCTCAACCTCAACAGAAAGCACCTGGAGCTCTGTTTCAGAGAGCACAGAGGGCATTGGTCCCAGCCCTGGAGGTCTGTCACTATCCCAGACCCAGGCTAGCCAAGGAACTTTAAAATGAGGAGCATTGTGAGACAAACAATGGGTAACAAAAGGGGGACAAAGCTCCTCCAGCACAACCTGAGGGCTCTGTCCTGTGCTAAGAACTGCAGCCATGCAGGTGGAGTAGGTCACTGTCACAGACATCTTTTATGGAAAATCCTTTCCTTAGGACTTTTCCTCCTGCGAAGCTGAGAAGCCTCAGGAACAAAATGTAAACAATGGTTATCTGCTGCTGTGGGATGCAACAGGTGCATCTGTGATTGGCCCATGTTGGATGTTTCTAATTAATGGCCAATGACAGCCCAGCTGGCTTGGACAGAAAGTCCAAGCCACAAACCTTTGTTATCATTTCCTTCTTATTCTATTCTTAGCTGGCCTTCTGATGAAATCCTTTCTTCTCTTCTTTTAGTATAGTTTTAATGTAATATATATCATAAAATAATAAATCAAGCCTTCTGAAACATGGAGTCAGATCCTCATCTCTTCCCTCAACCTGAGACCCCTGTGAACACGGTCACAGGTCACCCCCAGCCGAGATTCCTCAATGTCTCAGGGTACAAAAAGCCCTTTTATGTCCCACCATGAGCCTGGTGGGTCTGGTGAAAGTTCAGTCTCTGTCAGGAATAGAAGGGCTGGCCAAGGAACCATGGAAAATTTCTGAGCTCGGACACAAAACTGCACAGATCCAAAAGTCCCTCACATCTGCCAAGCAGAAGAATGTCATAACTTAATATTAATTTTTATTTGGACCTTTAGAAAAATGATGGTATGGCTGGGCCCTGCCCCAGAAGGCTGGTGCTGTTTTATGGGACTCTGGGCAAGACTGTGGGACTGAGCTACAGGCATCAATATTGCATCTCTACTGTTGTGAGAAAAATAGCCAGGGAGGGTGTCACGAAGCTGATGAAAATCATTACAGAAAGAAGGAGATATAAAGTGAATAAGTCAGATTGATTTATCAGAAATGGATTGATTTATCAAGATTGAGAAGAATCCTGCCCACAGCAGCAATGCTCTGGAAGATCAAGGCCAACAATCAGATTAGCTAAAGCCTGATTCTAATCTGCTGTGGCCATGAATTAATATGGTGATAACAGGATCTGGGAAGAGAGCCTTGATCTCCACACCAGCCGGCAGAAACCTGCCAGGGAGAAGTGCAAGCAGCTGGAGCTGGGGGAGTTGATGGGGATAGGAACTGGTCCTGGCTGGGATGGAGAGAATTTTCCTCAGCAGCCCTTGGGGTGCTGTAGTCTGGGTCTGTGCTATGCTGATACCCCAGCAGTGCCCTGGCTGTGCTGAGGAGGGCTTGCACAGCAGCTTTCCCCCTCTCTGCCCCAGCAGGAGCAGAATGGGTGCATGTGAGAGGGACAGAGCACAGCTGGACAGCTGTGACCTGAGCTGGCCAAAAGGGTGTCCCACGTCCTGTGGCACCAGGCTCACACTGAAAGCTGTGCGGAAAAGGGCGGCAAGGGGGCACATTAGTGGCTGTGACATTGACATTGGTGTTCCCAAGGAGCCCTGAGCTGTGACAAAGCCTTGCTCCCCTGGGAACACCTGCCTGGCGTGGGAAGCAGTGCATGATCCCCTTGGTTTGTTCTTCCTGCACACCCAACTTTGCTCTCCCTCCTAAACTGCCTTTGTCCTGACCCATGGGAGTTCTCAGTGTTGCCTTTCTGATTCTCTCCCTTGTAGGGGGATACAGTATGGGTAAATGAAGGTGGTATAGAATGTAGTCTTATCCCCTAAAGATTTCAGCTGAAACAATTACTAAAGATTAGGAGCAGGCCTAATGTTAACAGGCCACACCTGTAGCAAATAACAACAGTGGTATAAAAGAGTGGATTGGTGGGAAATAGAGTCAGATGGTTGCCACAAGGGCCAGGAACAGGCAGAGCTTAGAGGAGATGCCTGTGAAAAACATTGAGGAGGTATGAAGCTCTGAGGATATGGAATCCTTACACTATAATGATAACAGAGCTCATGATATGTAGGACAACGCTTCCTGCTCCCATAGGGGAGAGGGATCAGCAGGCACAAGCTGCCTTGCAGGGACAGACCAACCCTGTCCAGTCAGCCTTGCATTGGCTGCAGCTATCTTGGCAACACTGCAGCCAGAGTGAGACCTGTGCTGTCCTGTTTGGAGATCTCCTCCTCTGAGAAATCCCAACCCACACCAGCTCTGCTGTTTCTTGGACTGTAGCACAATAACCCTTGAGGAGCCACTGAGCATCCCACCTGCCTTCGTTCTGGGCAGCCCCACCAGCTGCAGCTCAGTCCCAATCTTGGGCTGTGTGGAGGAGGTTTTACAGCAACACCTGAGAGCCACAGGGAAGTTTGAGAAGAGGATCCATGCTTACCCCAGAAAGAATTTTCTAGCAAGGTCACTGGAATAGAAACCAAGAAGGAAAGAAGGAGAAATAAGAGAAACCTGCAAGCGCCTGTTCCAATGAGCACTTTGTTTCTTGTGACCAACGAGTAAAGTGTAAACTTATGAGTTTCGTAAGAATGCATAAAAAACACGCATGATATAATAAAAACAGTTTGAAGCCTTCTGAAAATGGCCTTCTGTATTGTCTTTGTCTCAACAGGGCTGCCTGCAAAGAAAAGCTCATGGCATAGAGGGAGGGACTCTGCTCCCCATCAGCTTCATCAGGCAAGATTTCCTGCTCCTGCAGTCTCACGTGTAGCCATGGGCTTTAATATTTGATTTCCCCACCTAATCTGTTGCCCTCTGCTGCCATGACTTTGTCAGCCAGGACCGTTCTGAGCTCACCCTTCTTCTCTGAGCTGAGCCTCAGTGTGCAGCAAAGCACAATCCAGCCAGTTCCATAAAGGTTACTGCTATCCACACAGAGCTCAGAGCCTGGGCCAGAGCAGCATTCTGCATCTCTGGAGGCAACAGAAACGGTCCTGGAAAGGGACTATGTTGGGTGACAGAGATGGATAAACTGCTGCGATCCCAGGGGAGAGCTGCCTGGAGATATTTGACTCCTCTTGCAGGAAATGTGATGAACAGGGAGCAAAAAACAGTTGTTGACACTGTAAAATGGAGAATAGCATTTTTATCAGAACTGAAAATTGCTGGTGGTTTTCAGCAATTTTTGGCTGATAATTATCTGTGCTCAGACCAAAGACTTCCCAAAAAGAAACATTATGGCTGAAAGCTTTTGAAAAATGCCTTTTGGACTTCTGGCCTTCTTGAGAGGACATTTCAAAAACAGCAGCTGTGAAGTTCAGCCAGAAGAAGCCAAGGCTCCAACCCAGAGGACGCATCCTGGTTGTGGGGACACATGGCAGACAGGATGCTGTCACTCCTCCCCTCTGACGCGGGCAGACGTCCCTTGTGGTGCCAGTGCTGACAATCCAGGCATTTCTGAGCCCTTCCCTGGGGAGATGCTGCTCCTGCCAGCACCTCAGCCAGAACAGCCTGGATCTCTGTGGCCAGGCAGCCTCACAGCCCTGCCTCCCAAAACCAGCCATGATTTACAGGCACAGAGTCTGGGACAGCAGAGTGGGGAGCAGCTCCGTGCTGTTTGGTAGCAGGCTCTGAGCTTGCTATGGCCCCATGGAGGGCTGAGGCTTAAAGACAGGAATTGCCAAGTCATGATGAAATAGCAAAATAAGCTCCTGTCTTCTGCCTTTTGGACCCCAGCTTATCTCTGTAACCCTATAGGTAATTTTCCCTTAACCCCTCCTATTGGACAAGTTTGGATCCCCTTATACCCTATAAAAAGGGGCTGTTTAGCCCATTCTGGTTAGAAGAGCCGTCGCTGGAACCCTTCACAGACCCCTAAATAAAACCATCCCTGTGGAACCACCAGGATGTTACTTCTCCTCTCTCACTCTCTCACATCTGCTTCCCAACTTGCCTGGGTGCCTTAGCAAGCAAAGAGCTGGAATCACAAGTGAGCTGATAATCACTAAAGAGCTGATATATATTATGCTTGCTAAGGTAGCCAGGGGCTGAGAGCGGCCTGGGTACTCGGACACTCTGTCCCTGTGAAGGACATTGGAATTGCTGCCTGCCGGGGGCCAAATTAGCCCAGCAGGGAGTCAGGATGTTTGGAACTCAGTACATCTCTCCAGGTGTCCAGAGTTGCTGAGGACTCCACTGGGGGGCTCACAGACCCTGGCACACAGCCCAGAGCACCTGGGGATTTGATTTTGGCCCCTGGAGCAAATTACCAGCTTTGTATGAGGACCTGAAAGTCACACAGGTTTGAATGGTGTGATAAGAGAATATTCACAGGGTGAAGATGTAGATTTTGGGGTTTTTGGTGCGGGGGTTATGGGGACAAGATGGAGGAACTTGGGTGTGTCCAGCCTTTCTTCTTCTTCTTCTTGTTTTCCATTTTCTGCAGCGATGTTGGCACTTTGGGATTGGTTTACAGTAGAAGTGCACTGTCTAACATAGGTGATGGGTATTGGGAATGAAGTGTAAATATGTTCTACGTAGTTTGTAGTATAAAATGACAACACAGAGTGCCTGTGGCTGCCCTGCTGAGCAGATCTCGGCTGAGCAGAAAGAAAATTTTATAGATAAGAATTAATAAACAACTTTAAGATTGAAAAGTGAAGAGTCCAGACTCGTTCTTTGGACCCGTGGGCCGAAGCAGAGACATCCTGCACATCTCGGGGCAGCAATTAACAACCAAATCCCAAGACGGGATTACTGTTTGACACTCGTTGCTTGGCTGGGGCTCACAGCCCAAGGTGGGAGATGGGTCCCAGCTGCATTCCTCACCAGGAGATGCCTGCAGGGATTTGGGCTGAGGGGCTCTCCAGCCGAGCCCAGCCGTGGTCTGGCAGTGCTGGAGCCCCTCGGGAGGCCAGGCTGTGTGTCAGGGATGCTGGGAGCTGGCTCCTCTCAGCCATGTCTGCTCCTGAGCAGAGAGCTGACAGACTCTGTGGTGTCACCAGGAAGCCACAAGGCATCAGAGCTCTTGCTTTGTCTTATCCTTAGGTGGGTGGTCCCCATGTGTCAGATCCCAGGACATTCCCCTGGCTGCCCTGGATGGCTCAAGACCCTGGCAAGGGGCTCAGAGACCTTGGCACAGAGTCAAAGACACCTGTGCCTTTGATTTTAGCCCATGGAAACAATTACCGACTTTGTGTGAAGATTTACAAGCCACAAGAGTTTGAGTAGAATGATAGTTAATTTGCCACAGGGTGAAAAAGCAGAATTTTGGGGATTTAGAATGGAGGTTCAAGAGACAGGATGGAGGAATCTGGGTGTGTCCTGTCCTTCTTCTCCTTCTTCTCGTCCATCTTCTGCTGTGATGGTGACGCTTTTGTATTGGTTTAGAGTAGAGACAGACTGTCTAACATAGGTGATAGGTATTGGAAAATTATTGTAAATAAAGTACACTTAGTTCTTAGTATAAAAAACCAACACCACCCCAAGGGCAGGGACTGTGCCACAACCCAACCTGCTGGACAGATCTCAGCAGGTCAGAGAAGGAATGGAATAGATAAGGAAAAATAAACCCTGAAAAGCACGACCAAGGAATCTCAACTTCTTCTGTCATGGGGCTGCAGGGCTGAACCTCCTCTGAGGAAAGTTCCCTTGTTTTATCCATCTCACCCTTCCAAAGGCCAGAGGAACTCAGATCTGGGAATCATGCCTGCAGACAGGAGTTCTTCTTAATAGTATAATATAATATAGTATAGCTTAATAAAGCAATTGATCAGCCTTCTGCAATCGTGGAGTCAATGCTTATGACTCATTAGCATGAATAATGGCAATTATTCCCCATTCATGGGACTGTTGCCACGATAATCTCCTCCCTGGCACTGCTGGACCCCCAGGACCCAGTTCTTCCATCAAACCCCAGAGCTGTCAGTGCAGCAGAGCCAGTCAGCTCCACTTTTCCTGTGTAGACAAAACCCAACTCCAAGCTGAAATTTCCTTAAGACACATCTTGTATTTCAGGATCTTTTGGTGCTACTTTTCCTGCGAGGAGCCAGGTTGCTCTTGTGGGAGTTCAGCCATGGAAAAAATGCTGTGGATGGACCTGACTCATCCTGCCCCGCTCCCCAACGTGAGTCAGGTGTTGTGGTTCAGGTAGAAAGTGAAACCTGATGCTCTGCAGAGCCTGTGAGAGGAGAAAATCTCCACAAGATTGTCCTGGGGAGTCCCCTTCAGTGCCTGGCCTCACTTATGGCCCCCGTTAATGAGAACAGGGCAGGACCAAAGAGCAGCTGATGGCGAAGGCTGCGCAGACCCACAGCACGTTAAGGATGGAGCTGGTCTCAGATCAGGAATGGTGTGGCCAGCAGGAGCAGGGAGGTCATTCTCCCCCTCTACTCAGCACTGGTGAGGCCAAACCTTGAGTGCTGTGTCCAGTTCTGAGCTCCCTCAGTTTGGGAAAGACATTGGGACGCTCGAGCACGTCCAGAGGAGGCAATGAGGCTGGTGAGGGGCTGGGAACACAAACCCTGTGAGGAACCACTGAGGGAGCTGGGGGTGTTCAGCCTGTTCAGGGGTGCCCTCATCACTCTGCACAGCTCCTGAAAGGTGCCTGTGCTCAGCTGGGGCTGGGCTCTTTCTCCAGCAGCACTGACACAACCGGAGCACACAGCCTCAAGCTGCACCAAGGGAAATACACGTTGGATATTAAGAAAAAGTTTTTCATGGAAAGGATGATAAAGTTCTGGAATGGCTGCCTGGGAAGGTGGTGGAGTCACCAACCCTGGGGGTGTTTAACAAAGCCTGGATGTGGCACTGGGTGCCAGGGTTGAGTTGAGGTGTTGGGGCTGGGTGGGACTCAGTGATCCTGAAGGTCTCTTCCAACCCAGTGATTCCTGTGATTCTCCATGAGCTGCATCCAGGCCGCCCTCGCAGAGCGTGCTGGGTGCTGGAAGGGGCTGGAAAGGGCAGGACACGGCTCTGGGCCCAGCCCTGCTGCAATGCAGGAGGAGCAGGGCACAGGAGCTCTCTCCACACCCAGCGACACCAGGAGCCTGCCCCAGCCTCCACTGCAGCCTCTGAGCTATTCAACCCTGGATGCTGAGAATTTTAAACTTTCTCTGCTGAAAGGCACAGACCCACAAGAGAACACTGCATTTGACCTGAGGTCATGGAGAAGGTTTCCAAAATTGATTGATAGCACTGGGATTATGGGTGTGTAGTTTGAATAGAGGTATGTAATATCACAGGGTGGAAAACTTGGAGTTTAAGGTTTTAGATTATAGCAATATATATAAGGCAAGATGGAGGTTTTAGGGTGGTGGCTGATTCTTCTTCACCTTCTTCTCCATGGGTTTTGGTGGTATTATATAATTGGTTAGAAAAGTCCGCATTGCCACTTTGGGTGATTAGTTATTGGGTTAAAAGTAAAAATAATTTCGGTGTCATTTCTTAATTGGATAGTTTAGCCTTAAAAGACCTTGTAGAGAAAGATAGTTAGCCATTTTGTAGCTGGTTGGTAGAATGTTGTAGAACTCACCTCTTGTGGGACTGTTATATAGATAAGAAATAGTAAACATTTGAGCCCAAACACAAAATATCATCCTGAGTGCTTTCAATCCCGACCCTGACAGAGGCAGAGAAAAAGACAAGGAATTGACACTGACCCCTGTGAGGACAACAGCTCCCAAACTCCTCACACTGAATGCCCCCAACACCAGGCACTGATTTTGTGATGCCTACAGAGCAATCAGGGTGTCTCATAAAGAATGGTGAAAATGTCTGATTTCACTTTTTATGCTGAAACTGCTCTGGATTTACTCCCACTGGAGACACCCTTCCAAATGCCAGAGGAACTCAGATTTGGGGATTATGGCTGCATAAAAGAGTTCTTCCATCAAACCCCAGAGCTGTCAGTGCAGCAGAGCCAGTCAGCTCCACTTTTCCTGTGTAGACAAAACCCAACTCCAAGCTGAGATTTCCTTAAGACACATCTTGTATTTCAGGATCTTTTGGTGCTACTTTCATCTCCAATCCACATATTGCAGGCCTATAATAATAATAATAGCAATAATAATAGTAATAATAATCGTAATAATAGTAGCAATAATGATAATACCTTTTGTATGTACATAGCACCTTTCATCCAAGGATCTAAGTCACAATTACAGCCCCACACATTCCTGCACATTACAGCCCTATAATTCTAAGACTGTTCAAGTATCCAGACTTCAAAGGGAATGTGGATTTCCCCTGCAGCCCAGTCATGGTGCCCAACATGCTGGAGATGTTTCAAAGGTGTTTCAAAGGTGCCTTGGCAGTAGCCAGAGGTAGTCAGAGGAGCTCTCTGAAGCTAAAAAGAGCCTTCATGGGTTCTTCGCTTCCCTCTCCCAGCCCCTCTTTAGTGTCCCTGGGAACTCAGCACAGCCCTGGGATGAGGGTGATGCTCCCATGGGACCTTTGTGTCTGTGCAGTGGGAGGGGAAAAGACAGAAATGTTGTTGAAAGGAAAAGCAAGTGGCAGCACAAGCTCATCTGGATGACTGCGACTTCCAGCCAAGGTGGAGCCCACAGCATTTTGGTCAAAAGTAAATTCACAGAAAAATTTTGTTCCACTAAAATAATCAGTGAGGCTGGGGGAAATGGTGGGATTTTTCATTGTAAGACCTTTTTTTTTTTTTAAAGGGTTCAAAGATTTTCAGATGACTCAAAAAAGAAAAGTACTCTGGTTTGGGTCAAAGCAAAATGGTTTGGGGATAGTCAGAGAAAACTTGCTGTGTTTTGGTTTGGTTTAGTTTTAATTGCTTGGGAAACCTGAAGAGAACATCCCTACTTGTTTAACCTGAGCCAGCCTTTTCCCTCCTTTTTAGGCTCAGCAAAGAGCTGCACCAGCTGCTATGTACCCCATCCATGCAGGAGGAATTGTGCTGCAATAAGGGAGCTTCCTACAGAAAACAGAACTGGGCTTTACAGCATCTCTGAGAGCTGCTCTCCCTGCTCTGAGCTGCTGCCTTGGCTGTGAGGAGTTTCTGAGCAGCTGCTCTGATTTGTGGCTGCTCCGTCAGTGATGAGGTCAGTGCACATGAAAGGCAGCCACTGAATCTGAGAGTTCAGTGGTGCTTTTCTCTTCGTGTTGTGGCTGAACAAATGGAAAGCTCAAGAACTTTTTCATAAACTTCTAGAAGGTATTTTAGCTTGAGAGGTCCAGGCATGTGGCTGGAAAGTGCAGAGTCTCCAGCTCTTCCAGAGCACTGGTTTGAGCAATTGATCTCAAAGCACTTTGGGAAGGGGTTGTTAGTTGTGCTTTAAAGATGAGGAGACTGAAGCACAGGAAAAGAAAAGGGTTTTGGGGTTAACCACAAGGCTGGGACAGAGTAGAGACCTGTTCCTTGTGCTGCACTGTCCTTTGTGTCTTCCAGCTGTGTCAAACAAGGGAGCCAAAGCTTGTGGGACACCTGTCCCCAGAACTCTGAGTCCTTGTGTGCCTTCATCTCTTGGGTTTTTGGTTGTTAATTCCTGCCCTGAGATGTGCAGGATGTCTCTGTTTCGGCCCACGCGGCTGAAGAACGAGTCTGGACTCTTCATTTTTCGGTGTTGAAGTTGTTTATTAATTCTTATCTATAAAATTTTCTTCCTGCCCAGCCGAGATCTGCTCAGCAGGGCAGCCACAGGCACTCTGTGTTGTCATTTTATACTACAAACTACGTAGAACATATTTACACTTCATTCCCAATACCCATCACCTGTGTTAGACAGTGCACTTCTACTCTAAACCAATCCCAAAGTGCCAACATCACTGCAGAAAATGGAGAACAAGAAGAAGAAGAAGAGAGGCTGGATACACCCAAGTTCCTCCATCTTGTCCCCATAACCCCCATACCAAAAATCCTAAAATCTCCATTTTCACCCTGTGATAATTTTATTATTCTACTATTTAAACTTGTGTGACTTTCAGGTCCTCATACAAAGCTGGTAACTTGCTCCAGGGGTCACAATCAAATCCCCAGGTGCTCTGGGTAGCGTGCCAGGGTCTCTGAGCCCTGCAGTGGGGTCCTTGGCAACTCTGGACACTCAGAGGGATGCACTGAGTTCTGACATGCGCCAGGAGAAACCCTTTCCCCAGAGCATCTGTGAGATGTTAGGTCTCCCCTGGAGGGGACTGGGTGCACCCCACAGTCTCTGCAGAGCTCTCCATGGAGGAGCAGGGCGGTTTTCACAGCTCACCTCAGGCACACCACACTAACCAGCATGGGCTGCTGCACATTTCCTCTCCCCCTTCTTCAATAAATCACAGCTTCCAGCATTCATGCTTTTGTCACTAATAAATCTTCTGCTGTCTTACACCACATGAAAGCACAACAATGCCTGAACTGGCAGGCACTTCCCTGCACAGGAGCAGCTGCAAACACAACCTGCAGCACAGGAACCTGCTGCCTGGCCCTGAGCTGGAGAGAACTTACACTCACAGGTAAAGGAGGGCTGCTCCATGCTCTAGAAAGCCCCACACGTGTTGCTTTAATTTTTTAAGATTTTTTTAAGCTTTCTGATGTTTACATTTTTGTAACAAACTTTCTGTAAATAACTTATTGTTTTGGATTCTTGTATGAAAGAAGAGAGATTTGATAGACTTTGTTTAATGTCATTGGAGAGGTAGAACTTTCACTTTCTAATCTACTAGAACTAGAATTTAGAATTCTATAAATGTTAGAGTCAGAAAATAAACTTCTCTTTTTACCTTGAAAACAGCAATGTGTGTGCATCGTGTTATTTCATGTCCTGTGGTGACACACATGGAACATCAGGGCACACACACGTGGAACACATCAAACCTTTCTGTGCAATGGGACCTCATTAATCCATGGAGCACACTGCCACAGGAAATCAGGGCAGCACACAAACCTCCCCTGCACCTCTGATCAGGGTCTTGTCCTTGCTTTTGTTCAGTGTCACTGGAGAGGCAGCACCTTCACTTTCTAATCTACTGGCACTTTTAGAATTGTATAATTGTTAGAGTCAGAAAATAAACTTCTCTTTTTACCTTGAAAACAACAGTGTGTGCATCATGTTATTTCGTGTCCTATAGTGACACACATGGAACACCAGGGCACACATCAACCATCCCTGTGCAACAGGACCTCATTAATCCATGGAGCACACTGCCACAGGAAACCAGGGCAGCACACAAACCTCAGCTGCGCCTCTAATCAAGGTCCTGTCCTGGCTTTTGTTCAGTGTCACTGGAGAGGCAGCACCTTCACTTTCTAATCTACTGGCACTTTTAGAATTCTATAAATGTTAGAGTCAGAAAATAAACTTCTCTTTTCACCTTGAAAACAACAACGTGTGTGCATCGTGTTATTTCATGTCCTATAGTGACACACAGGGAACACCATCAAACACATCTGTGCAACAGAACCTCATCAATCCATGGAGCACACTGCCACAGGAAATCAGGGCAGCACACAAACCTCACCTGCACCTCTGATCAGGGTCCTGTCCTGGCTGTGGTGCCTTTGCTCACACACCTGAGCCTAAAGGTGCATCTCTGTCCTTTGGTAGATGAGGGGACCTTCCAGTTTTGGGATGATCTGACCACTGCCAGCCCTGTGTCCAGGAGAAGAGGTCCAGAGAGCAGCTCTGTGGATCTGCATCTCATCCTTCCCTGGGAGCAGCCAGCTGAGCATGAGCAGCACAGAATTCCTGGTTGTGTCCTGAGCCAGGGCGAGCCAGAGCTGCTGGGGAGGGCAGGGGAGGCTCTGAGAGCTGCTGACAGGGCTGGAGCCCCCTGCTCTGCAGCCAGGCTGGGAAACTGGGGGTGTCACCTGAGAAAGCTCCAGAGACAGCTCAGAGACCCTTCCAGCCCTAAAGGGGCTCCAAGGGAGATGGAGAGGGACTTGGGACAAGGGCCTGGAATGACAGGACACAGGGAATGGCTTCCCACTGCCAGAGATACTGGGATATTGGGAAGGAATTCCCTGTGAGGGTGGGCAGGCCCTGGCACAGGTGCCCAGAGCAGCTGTGGCTGCCCCTGGATCCCTGGCAGTGCCCAAGGCCAGGCTGGATGGGGTTTGGAGCAGCCTGGGACAGTGGAAGTGTCCCTGCCATGGCAGGCAGGTGGAACAGGATGAGCTTTCTTGTTCTTCCCAACCCAAACCCTTCTAGCATTCTGGTATTCTATGATGAAATGCTCACATGGCTGTTTCGTTTCTCAGCCCCCAAGCCCTGAGGGGCTGGTGGGAACACTTTCAGGGATGCAGAACCAGGGACAAAGCAGAACTGCAGAGATTGTTTCCTGCGACCAGAATTTTTTCTTGTGTCCCCAGGGAAAGACAGAAGATGAATTTCTGTCTAAAGGTGCAAATGTCTTTCCTGCAGGTTTCATGCAAAGATGACTATTTCCTTTACTGAGACTGAGAAACACCCACAATTGTGAATTCTCTTGAAATTTCAAGACACAATACCCAGAGCCATCCCCACATCAGGTGACATCCTTGGGAAGGTGACTTGTGCCTTCTGACCCTGCAGGTCCCTGAGATCCCTGGTGCTGCCAAATCTCACAGTGCCAAGCCCCCATTGCTCCATGCTGGCACAGTCAGCGCTGGGAGGTGGCACAGGCAGGGGAGTTCCAGACTGCAGTGCAAGATGTGTTCTGTTACCATCTGTATGGCAGATTATTTTTGTCAAGTGGGCAGTTTGCCTATCTCTGAGTGATCACAATCACTCCTCCCTCGGGAGGGGACATTGCTGATAACAGCCATTGAATGTCCCTGCATGGCTGATAAGAACTACAGCATCCCATTGGGAGATGTGAGCCCAGAGGGAGGAGCCAAGCATTCCTACCCGGATAGAATCTGGAGATTCTGGAACACCAGCACAGCTTCTCCACTGGATTGCCCAGAGGAACAGCAGCTGCCTCTTCTTCCACTGCATCTTCAGAGGCAGAGACTGCACCTTTCTCCAGGATCCCTGCTCCAGCAGAACCAGCCCTGACACTGCAGGAGGGCTGAGCCACAATTCCAATGGGACTGCTGCCAACAGCCTGACCCACAGGGTGTCAGGTTGGGTTCTGACTCTGTCAGTGTTGTTCTAGTGTACTGCATTGCTTATTTTATTCTTTTATTTCCTTCCCTATTAAAGAACTGTTATTTCCTGCTCCCATATTTTTGCCTGAGAACCCCTTAATTTAAAATTTATAGCAATTCAGAGAAGTGGGGAGGGTTTACATTCTCCATTTCAGGGGAGGCTTCTGCCTTCCTTAGCAGACACATGGCTTTCCAAACCAAGACAAGGGGGAATGTCCCAAATGGCCTTCAGGGCTCAGTGTCACCCCACCAAACCTTTCAGCCTGGGTGTAGGGCAGCCCATGCCTGCCTGCCCCTGGCCTCCCTGCCAAATTTCTGCTCCCCTTGCAGCCCTGTGGTTCCCACTGTGACACATCTGATGGGATGACACGTGGTGCTTGGGCTTCACCCTCCCTTTGAAGCAAGGGAATGTTCCTAATTGGAGCCCCACGGGGATGTTCAGAGCTGGAAACCATCCTGTCTCCCGGGCTGTCTTTGTAGTGGGGCCTGTGGCTGCTCACCAGAACAGACAGCCTGTCCCTAGAGCATGTCCTGCCCTTACAGGTGTGTTCCACTGCTCCACTGCCATGGGCACTGCTTTTCATTTGCAAATCCTTCAAAGGCCTTGAAACTGACACAGGAAGGCTGCAAATGAGGCAAAGGGAGACAGAGAGCTGTGGATAGCCTGAGAGACCTGTCCATCCATGGAGGGGAGGGGACTGGGAGCTGCCCTCCTTCATCCCTGCCAGCAAAGCCTGGTGCAGCTGGGAATGGTTTTACATGAGCGCTTTTTGGGTCCTTGATGCATCCCTGTGGGACTGGAGGCATCACCTGAGCTTCCCTGGATTCTGCCCCTGCTCTGCATTCTGGCACAGCTCCTGCCTCCCCATGGGCTGGAACCTGGCTCTGTTTCAGCTGGGCAGGAGGTTTGTCCTTGCTCCTGCTGCTCCTCACAAAGACCTTTCCTGATCTCTTTCCTGCTCCTACCAAACTCACACCATTCCCCCTCCAGCCCTGCCCTCTCCCTTCCCACCACTTTTCAGAGTGCTGCTTGCTGATCCCTGTCCTGTCTCCTCTCTTGTCCCTCCGGTCCCTGTCCCAGCAGCAGGACCCCGTCCCTGAGCCCAGCCCAGCCCCTGGGGCAGGACCTGAGGAGCAGCAGCGTGTTCCAGAGGCAGGGAGCCATTCCACACCCCGGCTGGGTGTGCGTGTCCCAGGCACTGCCCTGCCGTGGGCAGAGGATGCTCCCTGTTCCCAGAGGGTCCCTGGGCTCCACTGCAGAGCCGGGAGTGCTCTGCTCCCCCTGCACCCCACAGGGGTCCCTCAGCTCCCCAGAGGGGTCCCTGTGCTCCCCCGTCCCCAGAGGGGTCCCTGGGCTCCCCGAGGGGTCCCTGGGCTCCCCGAGGGGTCCGTGTGCTCCCGGTCCCTCCCGTTCCTCCCCCGGGCCGCCGCTGCTCCCTGACCCAGGCAGGTGCAGGGGGGGAGCGGCGTTCGCAGCCCCAGCGCTGCCTTTGGCACCGGAGCCCCCAGCAGAATCAAAGCGCTTTTCAAAGCAAACCTTCAACTGCTTTAATCGCCGGCGAGAGCTCCTCCCACACACATCTAAGGGCCATGAGCTCAGTGTTTGCGTTGCCCCGGGCAGATTTATGAGGTTATTCTTCAAGAAAGGGCGGGAGAGAGGGGAGGCTGTGGCACATCGCTTAGCCCGGGGGGCGGGCAGGGAGCGGGGGGAGCGAGGGAGGCTTTGAGCTGCAAGGACCTTGCAGGGAGCCGGGCGGTGCAGGAGAGGAACAGCGGGATGGGGCTGGGCGGGCTGGAGCCCAGGGCTTGGGGCCGGACAGCTGCAGCTCCCTCCATCCCCGGCTCCTCCATCCATCCCCGGCTCCTCCATCCATTCCCCGGCTCCTCCATCCCTCCATCCCCGGCTCCTCCATCCCTCGGCTCCTCCATCCGGGGTTCCTCCATCTCCAGGCTGCTCCATCACCTGCCTCCTCCATCCCCCGGCTCCTCCATCCCTCCATCCCCGGCTCCTCCCTGCCTCCATCCCTCCCTCCATCCCCCGGCTCCTCCATCGATCCATCCCCGGCTGTCTCCCTCCATCCCCCGGCTCCCTCCATCCCTGGCTTCTCCATCCCCCGGCTCCTCCATCCATCCATCCATCCATCCATCCATCCATCCATCCATCCATCCATCCATCCATCCATCCCCCGGCTCCTCCATCCTCTGGCTCCCTCCATCCCCGGCTCCCTCCCTCTCTCCAGCCCCTGTCTCTTCCATCCCAGGGTGACCTGGGCACCAGCTGCTGGTTATGCGATGCTGTCCCTCCTGCAGGGTGACCTGGGCACTGGCTGCTGGCTTTGGGATGGGGCAGATCTGTCCTGCATCTCCCCTCATGCAGGAGTTGAATTCAGCCACTCTCATGGGTCCCTCCATTCTTGATCAGCCTAATCCCAGTAGCAATCTACATCCACTCTGGAACAGAAAGCCTCACCTCCTTCTGAGAATGAAAATTCATTATAAACTTCAAAATCCCCATCAGCCTAAAAATAGACTTCTACTCCCTTACCTTCTTCCCCATTGCACTGTTGATACCATGATCTATCCTACAATTTGCAACATGATATATGGCCTCAGACTCTTATATTACAAAATTTTTCACCTACCTACCATTCTTCCTAATCACCATATTCATCCTAATCATTGCCAACCTCCTATTTGTCCTATTCATTGGCTCAGAAGATTCCAGAATTCTGTGGTATCTGAAAGTGTCCCTACCAAGAGTCAGAGATCTACCCACATCCAGATGCCCATCACCACTTCAACCAGCCGTGTAAGAGAAGCCTCTTTGCTTTGGAACTGGGATCCTGGGGAGGTCTCAGGCGTGATGGCACTGTAGGCACAACCTTTGTCACCTGCATTGTCACCTGCATTGTCACCTGCATTGTTATCCGCATTGTCACCTGCATTGTCACCTGCAGCACTGCCTGTTGTAGCTGGAAGGACTTGAGGGATGCACCCCTGTGATGGTGTTCACTTCACAGGGGTCTGCGGATGAGGGAAGAGACGAGGATCTGACTCTGGGTTTCAGAAGTTTTGATTTATTATTTTATGATATATATTGTAGTAAAACTATACTAAAAGAGTAGAAGAAAGGATTTAATCAGAAGGCAAGCTAAGAATAGAATAAGAAGGAATGATAACAAAGGTTTGTGTCTCGGACAGAGAGTCCGAGCCAGCTGGACTGTGATTGGCCATTAATTAGAAACAACCACATGAGACCAATCCCAGATGCACCTGTTGCATTCCACAGCAGCAGATAATCATTGTTTACATTTTGTTCCTGAGGCCTCCCAGCTTCTCAGGAGGAAAAATCCTAATGAAAGGATTTTCCATAAAAGATGTCTGTGGCACACCCCTTGTTCATGGACCAGTTTCCTCCCCAGCATCCCATTAATGCCAGCCCTACCCACACTGGACAAACAGCAGCCAGGTAAAGGGAACACTGCTGGATCCAAACCTCGTGGCATCGAGAGCAGAAGGGAGCAGAGCCTGTGGCAGAAAAGGGGCCTGGGACATGAAGCAGCAGGAGGAAATGGGAAGAAACGTCATGAAACTCATTGGAAATTCAGAGACTTCTGAACTTCCTTTCCCTTGAGCCTAGAACAAAGAGCCAGCATGTCAATATTTAGCATAGGACAAAAAAACAAACAAAACTGTGTTTTAAAAACAGCAAAATGTTTTGATTTGGTAGTCTTGAAGTCCTGCAATGTGAATATTAAATGGCCTATGGGTAAATGTAACACCAGCAGGTGAAAATATGTAAATGGAAACTCTTTTTTAGAAAGACACCGTGAAATGAAAACATTGAAATGATCTCTCCTGATTGAACTTGTTACTACATTTCTACCATTTACAGCCCCATGAACACTGTCCATTTTCATTAAGCTTTTCCTTTTCAATTAAATGAGATATTGCTTGGAAAACCATCCCACCAAACGTGCTCCTCAGGCTGCTCCAGAACTGACTTCACTATTAAGGCATGCTGAGAGCTCTGGGGCTCAGCCTGGAGAAAAGCAGCTCTGGGGAGACCTCAGAGCCCCTTCCAGTGCCTAAAGGGGCTTAAAGAAAAGAGGGAGAGCAACTTTTCCTGTGGGCAGATAGTGACAGGAAAAGGGAGAATGGCTTCCCACAGACAGAGGGCAGATTTAGATTATATGTTCATAAGAAATTCTTCCCTGTGAGGGTGCTGAGGCCCTGGCCAGGGTGCCCAGAGAAGCTGTGACTGCCCATCCCTGGCAGTGTTTGGGGTCAGGTTGGATGGTGGAAGATGGAATGAGATGATCTTTGAGGTCCCTTCCAACCCAGACTATTCTGGGGCTCTAAGATTAATGGTCCTGCAATTCTGGCTTTGCTCTGAGCACTCCCACCCACCCCTCACTCCCTCCAGCCCCCTGACCTGGGCTCCCTCACCACTATTTTTTCTGCTTGCTGTGGAGTTTGGTGTCTTTGCACTGCCCTGAGCCTGGAGTCCAGACGCACAGCCACAAAGCATCCGCAGAATCGTGCTCATCATCCTCAGTGCAGGGATGAAGGCACACTGAGCACTGCCAGGGGACCAGGGCATTTCAGCTCCAGATGGCCTGGGAGATCCACCTTGCCCAGAGGATACAAAAGAACATTTGGAATCACTTGCTGAGGAGCTGTGCTGTTTCCTTGGTGCTGTTCAGGTTCTCTCACAAGCTGTGCCTTGTCCCAAATTTTCTCAGTTTGATTTTCTCCACCTTGCAGGCTGGGGAGCAGAGGACAGGAATTCCTGTTTCTGGTTAGTGCCCATCTCCCTGCTCCAGAGGGAAACACCAGCCAGAGCTTGGATTCAGTGCCAGCAGCTCTCCCTGAAGTCAGTCCTTGGTTTGGACCAGCTCATTTGTGTATCCCAAAGTGCCATTGGCAGCAGTGCTGGGAGATGTTCCCCCTTGGGGCACTCACAGCAAAAAACCACTGTCACCCATGGGAAAGCCTGAGGCTGTGATTGAGGTGCTGGGCAAAGGGAGCTGAACCCCTGCCTGTCCCTAAAGTCTTTGGGGTGCTGCTGGCAAGGATGCAGAGCACACCTGTGGAGTGCCTGTATGGAGTCAGCAGATGGACTCTATAGAGTCCCTTTGAAGGAACCCAAATCCCTGAAGGCAGGAAACCCTTCTTAGTCTTGATATTTCAGGTGTGGGGGGGAAAAAAAGCTCCTCAAAGCTGATAAATGGTGAATATAAACCTGTGAATGCACTGCAGTGTGCAGAGCCCAGCTCTTCAAGTGCCCCTCACCAGCTTTATCTCCCTCATCCACAACCCCAAGCTCATAAACATTTCCCATTGTTCCTGTTTTGGTTTCCTTTCTCCCAGGCATTCCCAAGGAGGAGATTGTGGGCTTTGGACTGTACAGACATCCTGGATTGCAAGATAAGTGTGAATTCTATCAGCATCTGTCAGAGCTGGGGCCGTTCCCTTCTGTTCATTGGGCAGTTTTCTTTATCTCTCCCACAGCCAATCCTCCCTCCAGGAAATATCCTCTGTTAATGGGCCATTAATTATTAATTATCTTCCGTCCATGGCCAGTGAGTGTCCCTGCAGGGCTGATCCAATTCCAGCATCCCATGGGGAGATGCTCCGCCCAGGGCAGGAGCCAAGCATTCCTCCCTGGATCCAATCTGAGCCTGGCACAGCACAGCAGCCTTTGCCCGCTGCATTGCCAGAGGAGCAGCTTTCTGCTGCCCTGCATTGCCAGAGGGAGCCCAGGCCCATCTGCAGCAGCCCTGGAGCTGCAGAGGAAAACTCCCCCCTTGTGCAGGATCCCTGCTGCAGCAGAGCCACAGCTGGCACTGCAGGAGGGCTGAGCCCCCATGGGATGGGGCTGGGACACCAGCCTGGCACACAGGGGGCACGGCATGGTCGGACTCTGACAGTGGTTTTTTACTTCATTTTTAATTTTTTTTTATTTTCTTCCCTAATAAAGAACTGTTATTCCTGCTCTCATATCTTTGCCTGAGAGCCCCTTATTTTCCAAATTATAATAATTTGGAGGCAGGGGGTTTACATTTTCCATTTCAAGGGAGACTCCTGCCCTCCTTAGCAGACGCCTGGGTGTTCAAACTGACACCACAGGGCAGGAATGGCTCTTCCTATCAGGCTGCCAGCAGGAAGGAAGGTCAGGCAGAGAGCAGCCCCAGTCTGCTGTAGCAGTATTTGGTAGTCCTGGGCTACATCGTGGCCTGACAAGTGGAAGGGTCTGGGGGTGAGTCTGTGCCTCTGTGGTGTGTTTGGATGGGTTGTGGTGCAATCTGGGGCTCCTGTGGTGACCTTGGCATGAAGAAGGAGGTGTGGATGGGCCCTGGCACTGGGCAAGCATCGGGCACAGGATGGTGACTCACTGGTCTGTACACAATCACCTGGGGCAGGAGGGCAGCACTGGCCCCAGGAAGGATTTAATTTACACTTTGCGTTGGGACTTTGTGCTCTCTGAATTTTGGCTGTTCCCTCTTTCTTCCTAGGGTGTGTGACTGTCCTAAAGGCACACAGGGGTCCCTGTCACCCCTGCAGGGAACCCCAGGGAGGTTTAATCACCCCTTCAGCCTCAACACCCTCCAGGGCTGTCCTGCCTGCCCAGGGTTCCCCAGGGCAGCCCCACATCTGCTGTGCCAGCTCCTGGGGCAGTTCCTGGGTGCTCCCCCTCCTGGGGAGCTCTGCTGGCTGTCCCTACCACAGGGGGGCTGCAAGGGGCAGATGTTGCACATAGGGAGGGGTTTGGGCTGGGGGGAGCTCCTTCAGCTCTGCTGCTGTGCTGCTGCAGGCACCAGCGGTGTGCGAGCCTGCAATCCTGCTGCCTCACCCACCTGCTGCTCTGTGGCTCTTTAGGAATTGCAAATATCAAGAACCTTTCCTCACTCTGCCCTGTGCTGGACCCAGCACTGTATGACATGGGAAGTGTCTTCTCAGCTTCAAAGCATCCCTGTCTCCTGCACATCCCTGTCAGGGCTCTGTGGCACCTGATTCCAGATGGCAGCTCAGAGGAGATGCCCTCAAAGGGTGAAGCAGGGCCCCAGACTCCCAGGGGGATGCTAAATTCCAGACAGGGTCTCAAAATGTCTCTGCAAGGTGAGAACAGCCCTGAAGGCTCCTGGTCCCATTCTCCTCAAGAGAAAGAGTGTGGGGAGTGAGGAGCATCACAAGATGCTTGGTGACACCTGGGAGCAGCCAGGACCTGCTGCATTTCCCTCCCCCAGCTCTGGCTGTGGCAGCAGCCTGGCAGCCCCATCAGCTGTGTCCTGCCCCACATCTGCCAGCCCCATCATCCTGCCCACGTCTGCCAGCCCCATCAGCTGTGTCCTGCCCCAGGTCCCTGCTGGTTTCCCAGGACACAGAACAGCTCTGCAGGCTGTGCCTGGGTCCACAGTGAGGTGTGCAAGGGCAGGATCACAGCAGGCACTGGTGTTTCTGGGGATAGGTACAGAGCAGCAGAACTGCCTGACCCCTCCGTGGGGCTGGGGAGACCAGAGACCCCTGGGAAGGGGGGGATGGCTCCTCCAGCTGAGCTTTGAGCCGTGGGGCTTCTGGTGTGTGGCACCCTCCAGGTTTGTGCCCCTGATCTCTCCCCCTGCAGTATCTGCCTTCCCCTCTGCCACAGGGCTGTGCTCCCCTGTCCTGGATTGCCAAGCAAATTGGATTCCATGTGCCATTTTATGGCAGCTGGTTTCTGGTCATTGGGCAGTTTTCCTTATCTCTTCCACAATCACTCCTCCCTCCAGGGAGAGATAATATTATATTATAATATTGATTATCTGCTGATAACAGCTATTGAATGTCCCTGCATGGCTGATAAGAACTACAGCATCCCATTGGGAGATGTGAGCCCAGAGGGAGGAGCCAAGCATTCCTACCCGGATATAATCTGGAGATTCTGGAACACCAGCACAGCTTCTCCACTGGATTGCCCAGAGGAACAGCAGCTGCCTCTTCTTCCACTGGATCTTCAGAGGCAGAGACTGCACCTTTCTCCAGGATCCCTGCTCCAGCAGAACCAGCCCTGACCCTGCAGGAGGGCTGAGCCACAATTCCAATGGGACTGCTGCCAACAGCCTGACCCACAGGGTGTCAGGCTGTGTTCTGACTCTGTCAGTGTTGTTCTAGTGTACTGCATTGTTTATTTTATCCTTTTATTTTTCTTCCCTATTAAAGAACTGTTACTCCTGCTCGCTTATTTTTGTTGCCTGAGAGCCCCTTAATCTAAAATTTATAGCAATTCAGAGGGAGGGGTTCACATTCTCCATTTCAGGGGAGGCCCCTGCCTTCCTTAGCAGACTCCTGTCTTTCCAAACCAAGGCATCCCCACTTGCCCCACTCTGCCCCACACACTGCTCACACCAGGAGGATTGATCAGCCTTCACAAAAACAGGAACAATACTTAAGAGTGTTACTGCTCTCTTTAACTATTGACTGGAAGAGTGTAGAGAAGCTGGAGCCAAGATCTTCTTGGAGCTGTGCAGGGGAAGGATGAGAGGTAATAGGCACAAAAGAACCAGAGGAATTTGCAATTTGATATTAGGACTTGTGGGATTGTAAAGAATGAGAAAAAGTTGAGGGATTCTTAGAGATACTCCTAAGACTATCCAGTTCTGCTAGACAAGATCCTGACCAGCCTCACAAGATGGACCCACTAGAATGTGGATAGGAGACATCCAGAAGTGTCTTCCAGCCTGAATATCTGGGCAATCCATCCTGCACCTCCCCATGTATGTGGCTGGGTATAAGAACCTGTCCCATCCCCCTAGCCTGTGCAGGGTGAGGGTGTGTGTGCTCCCTGCCCAGCTGATGTCCACACGTGGCCATGGCACCACTGGTGTTACCTTTCCATCCCAAGGTGCTCTCTGCTGAGACAGATTCTCCCTTTCTTTCCTGCAGTGACAGCTGGACAGGCCAGCACATCCCTGGGGGGACCTGGCAGGCACAACCAACACGGTGTCTTTTGGGTTTTTGTGAAAAAGGAGCAGCCTCAGCAAATTGAGATCATTACCTCACCCCAGCATTGCACCTGTCCCCCTTGCAGGGGCTGGTAGCCAGGTACATGGGACTGAGGGAGTCAGGATTATAAATTGTTACAAAGCAGGTGAAATATTTCTGATTTTCTTTTTCCTCTTGGGTGTTAATTTTTAAAGAGTCCACTCTCTGGTAATTTTAAATTTTTTGCTTTTGACCATATTTTGAATGTTAAATATTCCCATGTCACTATGAGGAACAGTTAATTTCCAGCTGCCTCACGTTAGAAAACCCTTGGCTGGTGGTTTATTTTTGCTTGTTCATTTTGCATCATTGCTACTTTTCCTTTCTCATTAACTGCTCCTCACCCCTCCTGGGGCAGGGGCTGCCCTGAGCACCTGCACCCAATGCAGGCACCTTCCTGGTGACAGCCATGGGGACAGAACTGCACCAGCCCCTGTGATTCTGGGCAATCTGAGGTGGGGCTGCTCCTCCAGCTCCCGTGCAGGGTGTCCAGTGGTGCCAGGGATCACAGCCAATATTTTAAGCACCAAGAAGCTTTTCCCATTTCCCCATCCTCCTGTAAGCCCCTTAGTGCAGTGGCCTCTCTGCTGCACAGGACCCTTCCCCAATGCAGCTCCACTCTCCTGCACCCCCAGCTTGCTGCAGTTCTCTCCAGGGAGCCCCAGAAGCTCCAGCCCCCTGTGCTGCAGCCCCAGAGCAGCTCTGACACACACTGAGGGACAGAGAGGGGGTAGGTGACACAGGACACCTCATGCTAAAGGGGAAATCTCTCCCCTCTCCTGGACCACAGCTGCAATTTCACCAGTGATGGAATTTTCACACTGAAAACACCTGGCTTGGGATGGATGGGATCGGGGTCATGTTCAGAGAGGTGCAGGAGTGAGCACGGACGGGATTCTTGCAGGGACACAGCACAGGGGGAGGTGGCACCGACAGGATGGGGCAGGGACACCAGCTCATTAGTGTGAGGCAGTGTCTAATCAAGGGTGATTACTGATCCTTTCTTTTGCTCCGGAGGGAATGCTGCTCTCACAGTGCCAGTGGCTTGCTGACAGCACAGGGCACGGAGCAAAGCTGGAAAGTTTTGAGAGCAGCTGCCTTCAGCTCCATGCTCCTGCTGCCCTTCCAGGCTCCCTCTTCAGCCCTTGTGGCTCTCCAAGCACTCCAGCATTTCTTTACATATTTGAATGTGGAGTTCAAGCCTGTATTTCCACGAAGAACTAAGATCTCACTCCAATATCCATACTTTCTACAGAATTTATGCTGATTTGCTGTGACAAGCCAGCTGCCCACTAGCTCGGTGCTCCTGCTGCCCTTCCAGGCTCCCTCTTCAGCCCTTGTGGCTCTCCAAAGCACTCCAGTATTTCTGTACATATTTGAATGGGGAGTTTAAGCCTGTATTCCCAAAAAGAACTTAGATCTCACTCTAATACCCACACTTTCACAAAATTTATGCTGATTTGTGACAAACCCCCCCACCTGTACCTGGGGTGCTGATCTCACACAACTCGCTGACAGTAGTGACAGGAGCAGGGAGGAACCCAGCTCTCCAGGGCTGCTCCAGGCATTCCCAGCTCATCCTGACTCTCCACCTCCATCCCATCCCTTCGATGCTCTCTCTCCCTGGCAGGGTTATTGGGGAAGCACCAGACGGGTCGGTTTTCCCCAAAGAGGAATGGAGGAACACTGAGGCTCCCCCGACGCCACTGGGACAGACGCGGGGAATGGGGCTGGGGGACACCGGGAACGGGACCGGTGCGGACGCGGGGAACGGGGCCGGGACAGACACGGGGACAGGGCCGGGAGAGACACCGGCTGCGGAGCCGGGACAGACACGGAGGATACAGACATGGGGAGCGGGGCCGGGACAGACACGGGGAACGGGGCTGGGACACCGGGAACGGGCCGGGACAGCCCATGGGGGAACGGGGCCAGTGCGGACACGGGAGATAGAGAAAGGGGAACGGAGCCGGGACAGCCCATGGGGGAACGGGGCCGGGAGAGACACAGGAACGGCACAGACACCAGGAACGGGGCCGGAACAGACACGGAGAGAGCGGGTCCGGTACAGCCCATCGGGGAACCGAGCCGGTACAGCCCATGGGGGAACGGGGCCGGTACGGACACGGGAGAAAGACGCGGAGAGCGGGGCCGGGACAGACACCGGGAGCGGTACAGACACCGGGAATGGGGCCGGTACAGACACGGAGAGAGCGGGTCCGGTACAGCCCATGGGGGAGCGGGGCAGGTACAGACACCGGAACGGGGCCGCGGCCAAGGGGCAGCACCGGCAGCATCCCGAGGTGCGGGGTGCCCCAGGCTGTCCCGAGGGTCCAGCCCCGCTGAAATCCAGCATTTGTGACAGCGCCCCGCTGCACCGCTCCGGCCGGCAGCACCTCCGAGCATCCCCCCTGCTCCATGCACAGCGATCTCTGTCCCAGCGCTCCGTGTCCCAGAGCTCCGTGTCCCTGCTGCAGCCACCGTGGGCAGGGTGACGGCGGCACTGAGCTCCGGGAACACCGGAATGTCCCTGGGCTCGTGGGACAGTTGTGCAGCTCCCAGCCCAAGGGACAGCGCTGCGGGCATGACCTGCAGCACCTTCTCTGAAGAGTGGCACCAACGGATGCCCCATCCTGTGGCACCCCAGGGTGAACGGGGTGCCATCCTGTGCCATCCTGCGGCACCTCAGGGTGAAGGGGGTGCCCGATGGGGCTGCCCCTGCCCCCACAGGAGCCGGCAAGGTTCTGCATTCTCCCACATTTGCCTGTGGCTTCTCACTCGTGGGCAGCCGGTTCCAGACCAGCCCCAGGGACAGCTCTGTGCAGTCACACCTCATGCCACAAGTGGTTCCCTCTCCCAGGGAAAATACAGCCTGCATGACACATTTCTCTCATCTTTCGTGGTCTCCAACGAGCATCGTCCTTCTCCTGCCTTATTTCCCTCCCAGCTAAGCCAGCACAGCTCGGGCCATCCAGTGGCTGCACAATACTGCGCTCCTCAGGCGAGCGGGAGGAGCAGAACAGCTCTCACCCAGCACTGGCACCCAGCAGCTCTCACCCTGCACGGGCACCCAGCAGCTCTCACCCAGCACCCGCAGCTTCCGCCTGGCTCTGCACAATCTCCTCCTGGGCGGGTTTGGGTGCTCTGCTCTGACAGCTGAGCACCTGCGTCTCTGTGGGAAAAGCACCCCCATGGTCTGTGTGCCACCCCAGGCAGTGAGCACAGCATGAACATCCATGCCCAGCACTGCCTGGGGCTGCCGGCGCTCCCCGAGGGCACACACGGCTTCCCCTGGCACTGCCCTGGCTGCATTCCGAGCCGGGAATGCCGCGCTCCTGCCCAGCCCGCTGCCAAACAGCCGCGGCTGCAACGCCGGGTACGAGCTCAGAAAGCATCAGGGATAACCTGTACCCCTGAGAGGGATGTTTCCTCTCCCGGTTAAACCCTGAGATTTTCCACTGCCGTTTATCAGGATCCTTAGCCATCACCAGAATGATGGCACCGAGACCACCTCGGGGCTAGAAATGAACGCAGCAGTCTCTGTCAATTAACCCTTCGGGGCACGAAACATTCAGATAATCAATAATTCCTCAATAAAATTAATACATAAATCATCACAACACTTACCAACACCCCAAACCTCCTCCTTTAATACTCCTTTTATAAAGGCAGCTCGGACACTGCTGGTGGCCAGCACAACCCGAACCCCGCAAAGCTCTGAGTTATTGCAGCTATTGAAACGCTTGACAGAAGGATCCCAGAGCAGTTCGCGCTAATTGCTGTGTAAAAACACTCCATTATGTGCTCAGACAATCAAAATCGACCCGGCAAGTCAGTTCAGGGTCCGCTGCAATCCCGGAGCGAGCAGAACATCGCAGCGCAAACATTGCGGGAGGAGGGGAGCCTGGCAGCTCCTGCCCCAAGAGCTGCCTTTTCCCTCGTTATTTCGCTTGGTTTCTAATTTCCACAGGAAATTTAATTTCGGGAATATGTGGCACCAGCTCCCAACGCGGAGGAAAGCTGCAAGCTGTCGGAGGGCTGCGGGGGAAGCGTCGCAAAGAGAAGCAGCGAGGGTTTGGGGTCAGGCTGTACTCACAGGTAGGCGGTGAGAGGGCTCAGGCTGGCGGGGAGCTCCGAGAGCCCCAGCTCGGAGCAATCCACCGAGAGCACGATGCCATCCTGCTCGCAGTGGCACTGGGGCGGGCAGGAGGGCGCGCCCGGCTCGGCGGGCACCGCCTGGCAGCGGGCACTGCCCGCCAGCACGATGCCCCACAAGAGCAGCAGCCCGTCCATGGGCACCGGGCAGCTCCGGGGATGCGCAGGCATCGCTGAATGATCTTGGTTATTGGGTTTCAAGGGCTGGGCAGGGGCGTGAGACACTCCAATGGGAGGAGTTAAACTTTCTGCTCTTTCCTTCTCTCTCTCTCTCTCTCTCTTAGAGCTGGCAGGAATTTCATTCAAAGGGAAGAAAGGGGAAAAAAAAAAAAAACCAAAAGGAACCTCAACAAATAAAGACCTGTTCATAGCTCCAGGACGCAGGGTTGTTTTGTAAGCGTGTTTTTGTGAGATAGCAGGGCAGGGGAAGGCAGAGCTGCCTCCAGCAGGGCAGGGGAGTGAAGCAGCGAGGCAGGAGCACCCAAGGCACTTCAAGGGCTCCGGACTTGGGGACGCTGAAATGGAACCCCAGATAAAGAACTGAGTGTCTGTGCTGGGTGCTGAACTCAGCTGGGACAGGAACGTCAGGGGAGAAGGGACTGAGGAGCTCAGGAGCAGCTCTCTGCTGGGAGCGACCATGCCCGAGGCTGTCTGTCTGTCTGCCTGTCTGTCCTGAGCTGTCCCTCTCCAGCAGCCTGGGATGGAGCGGCAGTGTCACAGGGAGGGACACGGTGCTGTGTTGGCTCTGCCCAGGTGTGACCCTGTCTGAGCTGTGCTTGCAGGAGCTGCCCAGCCCTGGTGGCAGGAGAGGGGCTCGGCTCCTTCCAGAGCTCTTCCTAACCCTGGCTAAAGTGGCCAAAGTAGAGAAATAACCCATTGAGAGGGGGTTTGAGCACCTGGAGCTGTGTCACAGCCTGGCTGAGCAGGGGACACTGCCCAGGCTCTCACAGTGTCCTGGAACTGTGGCATGGGCACCACACCAGGATGCTGTGCCAAGGAGCTGCTGAGCTCTGGGGCAGCACAAACACCTGCCCAGCAAAGGGTTCTGACACCCTGCACAGGACAGCCCTGTGTCCCCTCTCATGCCACCCATGGGCTGTCAGTGTCACTGTGATGCCCTCAGGAGGGGTCACTGCTGTCACCCCATGGCAGGGGGTTGAGGGATTGGGGAGAGCCTGGCCCCACAGCTCTGTACAGAGCCAAGCATCTCATCTGTGACAGGGACAGCAGCTGCATGTGGGTCTCATCTGAAGAGAGAAATAAGCTGTCCATGGGGGTTTAGGGGCATCTGGACCCTGGTTTGTTCCTCTCTGGTTTGTTCCTCCCTCTCACCCTGCATGGAGGAGGTGAATGGGGCACAGAAAGGAGGGCCCAGGTTTGGGTGGCTGCAAAGTGCACCCAGAAAATCACTCCCTCTGTACCCATGCTATGGCAAAGTGCCCCACGGCCAAGGCACAGACTGAGGGGTGTTTTCACTGCCCTGCTTCCTCTGAACAGGCCTTTCCTTCTGGCATGAGCGTTTCCTGACTGATATCCCCATTATTGCAGGATAAAGGAGGCTGAAGGGTTATCTGGGGTCAGGAAGGTGAACTGGCACAGGGGGAGACTGAAACAGCTCCACTTCAGGGGGCTGGGGTGCCTTGAACCTGTGAGAGCAGAATCTGCTCCCCAAAAAGTGCTGAGATGGAGCTCAGGGTTCAGGGCTGATGCACAGACTCTTCTGAGGGCTCCTGGCTGGGGTGATGCTGGATGTGAAATATTTCACTTGCAAAATTCAGATCCTGCAGCTCCAGGACTCCCTGAGCCTGCTGCAGTCATTGGAGAGATCATCCCCCAGTGCAGAGCACAGAGAGAATTTTGGTCTGGGAGCAGGAACTGGTTGAATTGGAATTAATCCACTTCCATCATGAACAGTGCTGGGGATGTCATTAATTAAACATTTGCAATGTCTTTTGACAGCTCCAAATGTGAAACACAAAAGCTTGGTGGGGAGACAGGAGCCCTCCTCAGAGGGATGAGTCCCTGGGGTTCTCAGCTTCCCCTCCAGCTCTGGGACACTGGCAGGGCCTGGGAAGGCTGGAAAGGCTCTGGCAGCAGCCAGGAATTGGAATTTGGGCTGGAGACAGTTCACTGCAGCTGGATCAAGGCTCTCTTGGATCCTCATGCCATTTACAGGGAGGGCAGAACCCCTGAGCTGGAGCTGGGGGTGAAATCCTGGTGGCTTTTCATGGTTTAGAATCCTCATGGATTCACTGCAGCTGGATCAAAACTCCCTTGGATCCTGTGTCCTCTCCAGGGAGGACAGAACCCCTGAGCTGGAGCTGGGGGTGAAATCCAGGTGGGTTTCCATGGCCCAAACAAGATTTCCTCCTCCCTGGAAAATGCAGCTGGATCAAACCTCAGAGCTCCCTTGCATCCTCATGTCATTTACAGGGAGGACAGAACCCTTCAGCTGTAGGTGGGGGTGAAATCCAGGTGGGTTTTCATGGTTTAGAATCCTCATGGATTCACTGCAGCTAGATCAAAACTCCCTTGGATCTTGTGTCCCCTCCAGGCAGGACAGAACCTCTGAGCTGTAGGTTGAGGTGAAATCCAGGTGGATTTTCATGGCCCAAACAAGATTCCATCCTCATTTTTCCATCCTCCCTGGAAAATGCAGCTGGATCAAAGCTCAGAGATCTCTTGGATCCTTGTGTCCTCTCCAGGGAGGACAGGTGGGTTTTCATGGCTTGGGATCTTCATGGATTCACTGCAGCTGGATCAGAACTCCCTTGGATCCTTGCGTCATTTACAGGGAGGACAGAACCCTTCAGCTGTAGGTTGGGGCGGAATCCAGGTGGGTTTTCATGGCTTAGATAGAATCCTCATGGATTCACTGCAGCTGGATCAGAGCTCCCTTGGATCCCCATGTCCTCTCCAGGCAGCACAGAACCCTTCAGCTGTAGGTGGGGATGAAATCCAGGTGGGTTTTCATGGCTTAGATAGAATCCTCATGGATTCACTGCAGCTAGATCAGAACTCCCTGGGATCTTGTGTCCCCTCCAGGCAGGACAGAACCTCTGAGCTGTAGGTTGAGGTGAAATCCAGGTGACTTTTCATGGCCCAAACAAGATTCCATCCTCATTTTTCCATCCTCCCTGGAAAATGCAGCTGGATCAAAGCTCAGAGCTCCCTTGGATTCTCGTGTCCTCTCCAGGTAGTACAGAGCCCCTGAGCTGGAGCTGGGGTGTCTGTCCCTCCTGGCTGCAGCAGCAGCAGCTCTCACCTGTGACCCCTGTTCCTCCAGCCTCAGCTGCCAGCACCAACCACATCACCCCCTCCTGACCATTCCTCACTCATAGATTGTCCTCAGCACCAGTGTGATTAACTGATCACACTGTTAATGCAGCTCTTGCAGAAAATCACACTGAAGAGGTTCCTATTGCAACCATACATTTCCTCAGGAAGGTTCTGACTGCAATTTTCACATTTCTGTGGAGCTGCAGGTCCTGACATTGCAGAGCTTTTCTCCACGTGCCTCACTTTGACTTCTCTGTTTGCTTTTTATTCCAGACTGGTTGGGGTGGCTCATATCCATGTCTTATTTCTTTGAGATCTTACAACAGCAGCCAGCATCCAAAGCATCACTTATTCCAGTGGATCCTGGCAAAACTGAGGGTCTGCAGACTGAGTTACTTGCTCCACAGAGCTTGGATGCTTCCATGGTCTCATAGTTTAACATAGGAAAAAATTAAAGAAGTTATACAAAAAGTCTTTATATAAGTAACATATACTATAAGTATATAAGTATACTTATATATATATAAGTATATATAAGTATATATATATACTTGTATATATGTGTGTATATACATATATACTTATATATGTAAGTATATATATATATATATTTATATATATAAGTATTGACCGCCTGAAAAACTAAACACACCTCCATGAAAGACCCATGCTAAAGATGAAAAAAAACCCAAGAAACCAAATTTATTTATCTCAAAATTAATAAAATCTCGAATTAACCAACCAAAACCACTACACATGGCAAACCTGGAATTCCCGAATAAACCCCCCCGGGGGTGGAAGTGTAATTTCCAGCCCAGTCTGGCTGAAGCTGCAGCTCAGAGTGATCCATGCATCGCTGCTGCTCGGGGTTGGGGTTTTCCTGCAGCTCAGCCGTGTTTGTGTTGTCCTCTAGCGGCAGCGAGGGGAGAGCGCTGCCCCTGCCGGGTTCCTCTGGGTCTGGACTGAAGGCACTTGAGATTATTGTTCATGTTCAGACTCAGGTGTTCGTTATTTCTTATCAGTAAAACAGTCTCACTATTGTGAGTTCTGCAGCTTTTCATTAGAAGGCACAAAATGGCCAACAATCTCTTGTTACAAGGTCTTTTAAGGATAAACTATCCAATGAAGAACTGACTCCTAGATTATTTTCAGTTTTAACTCAATAGCTAATCACTCAAAGTTGGCAATGCAGAGTTTTCTGTCCAATTACACAAAACCACCCAAACCCATGGAGAAGGTGAAGAAGGAGCAGCCTCTGCCCTACAACCTCCATCTTTCCCCATATATATTACATATGCCAAAACTTTAAGCTCTGAGTTTTCCACCCTGTGATATTGCACACCTCTATTCAAACTCCACACCCACAATCCCAGTTCTATCAATCAATTTTGGAAGCTTCTCCATGGCCTCAGGTCAATGCAATCTTGGCAGTCATATCAGTTTCTCTGGCTATGGACTGAAGGCGCTTGAGATGATAGCTCATGTTCAGACTCAGGTGTTCATTATTTCTTATCACTACTGTGAGTTCTGCAGCTTTTCATTGGAAAGCACAAAATGGCCAACAATCTCTTGTTACAAGGTCTTTTAAAACTAAACTATCCGATTAAGAGCTGACACCTAGATTATTTTCCCTTTTAACCCAATAACTGATCCCAAAGAGCTGCAATGGGGGCTTTTCTGCCCAATTACAAAATGCCACCCAAACCCATGGAGAAGGAGGAAGAAGAAGCATGAAGAAGAAACCCAGGACAACACCCTGTGCCCTCCATCTTGCTTCCATCCACAACATACTAAAAATCCCAAAACCTCAATTTCTCACCAAGTGATACACCTCCGCTACTCTCTATAATCTATTTCACACCTTTGTGGATTCCGGTCTATCTTGAAGTCTGGGAAACTTTCTCCATGGATGAGGGTCAAAGTCAGGGCACCCCAAACAGGCAAATCTTACTCATCTCGCCTGTTTTGACCCCCACACTGGGGCTGATGGAGAAGGGCAATCGTTGGATGCTGCGCATCTGGAGCAGGATAAACACAAAGAACAACAAGGCCCAGAACTCAGTGGGCAGCTCAAGCTGGAGGTTTGTTTTGTTTTAGTGCTCTGTTGTCTTTCTCTCCCCCTCTGGGTTTCGTGGCTCTTGAGCTGCAGGGCTGGAAAATTATTCATCCCAACCACAGCTCCCACAACACCCTCTGTAGGCATCTGTGGCTGCAGACTCCACTGCAGCCCTGGGTGGGAGGCCATAAATTCATCACCATCATCATCATCATCATCATCATCACCACCACCAGCCCGGCCTCCTGCCAGGCAGGAGCAGCACAGGCTGTGCCACAGACACACCCTGGTGGCACAACCATGGCACTCACTGGGCACAGCCTGTGGGACAAATCCCTGTCCTGGGCTGCCCTGGGATGAGGGGTGGGAGAGGTTTTACTGTGACTCCTGTGAGCCACAGAGAAGTTTGAGAAGAGGATCCATGCTTACCCCTGAAAGAATTTTCTACCAAGGTCATTGACACAGAAACCAAGAAGGAAAGAAGGATAAATAAGAGAAACCTGCAATTGCCTGTTCCAATGAGCACATTGTTTGCCTTTCCTGATCAATGAGTAAAGTGTAAACTGATGAGTTTTGTAAGAATGTATAAAAAGCATGAATGCTGGAATAAAAATAGTTCAAATCCTTCTGAAATGGAGTGTTGCTCTGTATTGTCTCTGTCTCAACTACAACAGAGGAGCTCCCACCACAGCTGCTGGAGGAGCTTCACTGCAGGTGTCTGCAGTAAAGCTCACCTTGTGCTGGGAGCACCATGCAGATGCAGATGTGCTGGCCAGATGTGAGGCCCAAGGCAGGATTCACTCCTGGATCCATGGAAGCTCTGTGGGCAGCACCACAGCTCCCCCTCCATGGCTTTCACTTCCCTCCTGGAGCCCTGTGCCACCAGCTGTGGGTGACACCCCGTGCCCTGTCCTGGGGCTGTGTCCCTGTGCACAGACACACAGGACACCCAGGGACACTTTCCAAGGGGCTGTGAAGGTTCCTGGTGCCCTGCCCATCCATGGGGAGGATGGACAGTCCTGTGCTGTGCTGAGCTCCAGGGTGAGGCTGGTGTGGTGTCAGCAGAGCTCAGCCCAGCCCTTGCTTGGTCACTGCCACCAGAGCATGGCCTGGGGCGTGCCCAGGTTGCTGTTCTGCTCTTCTCCATGGAATCAATTCTGTCCCATTCTGAGCCTCCCTCCTGTGCCATCAGCCCAGAGCTGAGGACACAGGGGTTTGGGACTACTCCTTCTTGGGGTGAGATCCCCAGCACTGGGGAGATTCTGTGCTGCTGGGCAGCTCCAAACTTCACCTGTCAGCTCCAGACCCTGGGCAAATGGCACAACCTGCTCTGGACCAGGTTTGTCTTGGGACTCTCGCTGCTCACAGTGACCCCAAGATGTGTTAGAAAGTCTCTTTTCCCAGCCTGGTGCTCGAAGGAGTCAGAGCTCTTCAGTTCTCAATCTCAAGGTTGTTTATTGTATCTTATCTATAAAATTCTTTCTCCTGTCCAGCTGAGGTCCACTCAGCAGGACAGACAAAGGCACTCTGCCTGCCCCCAGGGTGGTGTTATCTTTTTATACTAAAAATGACGTTTACAATATTTACAATCACTTCCCAATACCTACCACCTATGTTAGACAGTGAGCTTCTAGTCTACACCAATCTGTAAGGGCCACCATCACAGCAGAAGATGGAGGCCAAGAAGAAGGAGAAAGACTGGACACACCCGTTTCTCTCCATCTTGCCCCCTGAACCCCCATTCTAAAAACCCCAAAAATCTATTTTTCACCCCGTGATAAATTCACTATCATTCTACTTAAACTTTTGTGGCTTGTAATTCTTCTTATAATGTTGGTAATTGTTTTTTCCAAGGGCTAAGTCAAAGGCACAGGACACCCTCTGTGTCACCCCTTGACACAGGATACCTGTGTCAAAATGCACACAGGACAAATTCTGTGTCACCCTGCACGCAGGACACTCCCTGCACACAGGACACCCTCTGTGCTGCAGGCAGGGCAGCTCAGCCCCTGTCCCTGCTCCCAGCTCCAGGCTGCAGCACTCCTGGCCTGGGGGATCCCAGGTGGAGCAGCCTCAGCCCCATGGAGGGCTGGATTTGCTCCCACCCTGGCCCAGCTGTGTGGGCACTGCTGCCCTCAGCACAGCCCAGACCATCCTGGGCTGCCCATGGGCACCCTCAGCCCTCCTGAGCTGCCTTGTTCTGGCTGCAGTTGCTGTTTGGAAATGTTTCTGTGTCACCCCATCCTTGTGCCAGGCTCAGCCAAGTGTGCTGTGCCCTGTCCCTGCTCTCAGCCTGCACCAGTGCCCATCCAGTGACTCTGCTGTCCTGGGGATGTGCCAGCATGCCAGGGGCTCTCAGGAGGATCAGTGAACACTCCCCACATGGCAAGGCCTTGTGAAGCTCGGTGGATGCTCCCATGTGCACAGAAGGATTTATGATGTTGCCTTGGGAGGAGCCCGGCTCACAGGGAGCCTGATGGCTTTGTGGCTTTGATGTAACCAGGGAGTCCTAAAGCACACTGGGGCTGCAGGATGAGGGGCACAGGAGGGAAATGTTTGCTTCCACAGCCAGGATCAGGGGCATTGGGCTCTGCAGCAGCAGCAGCACCTGCCCTGTGTGTCTGTGCCACCACGGGAGGACACCCCAGGGGACATTGGATGTGTCATCAAGCCAGCTGCAAAGTCAAACCTGTCAGAACCCAGGAAATCCCTCTGGCTGCCCTGGAGGGCTCCAGCCCCTGCCCAGGGGGCTCAGAGACCTCAAAGTCCTGTGTGCAGGGTGACACAGAAGGTGTCCCGTGTGCACTGGTGACACAGAATTTGTCCTGTGTGCAAATTTTAGATTGGTTTAGAGTAGAAGCTCACTGTGTCCTGTGTGCAGGGGTGACCCAGGTGTCCTGTGTGCAAGGGTGACACAGAATTTGTCCTGTGTCCCTGTGGTGGGAGCAGGAGGAAACCTGATTTAGGAGAGGGAAAAGGATTCCCAGCTGCAGAAGAGCCTCACCCAGGGCTGGCATGGTGATGCTGAGGTGCCCTGGGTGTCCCACCCTGGGGTGCAGATCCTTGTTCTGGAAGAAGGAGAAGCTCCTAGTGGGCTCACAGGGGCGTTAGGAGGAGTGGCCAGCTCAGTCACCCACCTGGGGCTCTGCTGCTCATGACAGCTCTTGGAAGCCCCTTATCAAACCTGTTATAGCTCCTCACCCCACCCCAAGGCAGGACATGGAACAATGGGCAGGATTTTGGGCCACATTGGAGCAGGGTCACTGCTTTGAGGCTGCACCACAGCCCCACCCTGTTGTGTTGTGTCACCACCCTGCCTGAAGGGGAGCAGAAGGGCACACAGGGTCCCAGTACAGATTTTTCTATGTGAGGAACTTGTTTGTGAAACCATCTTCTTTTTTTTTAAACTCTTCTTTCAGTCCTGCACCTGCAGCTCAGTGAACTGAGTTGTTTCCTGTGATTTCAGCTTGTGCATGGCCAGCCCTGCTTGCAGAGCAGCCACGTCCCTGCATGGACAGCCTAGAGCAGCAGCACTGCTGAGGCTGAACCAGGGGGCTCTGCCCTGATGCTTGGGCAGGTTCACAGCTCTGAGTCTTGGAAATGTGCCTGGCTGGGCTGGACATTCCCTGCACAAGTGTTGCCTCAGGGGAAGGAGCAGAGAGAGTGAGCAGAAGCTGCTGAGCCATGGACTGCAGCCTCTGGAGTGCCCAAGGGACACTGCTGTGACCCATGGCTGGGGACACAGCTGCTCTTTTGGGAACAGCTGCTGTGCTGGAGCCCCCAAAAGCCAAATCCCCCTGACAAGCAGACACTTTCCTAGGGCTCTTTATTGTTTGTACCTAAGACCATTCCAGCTGAGACCACACAGCTCCCCCAGGGCTGTGCCCACAGCAGAGCCCAGGGGCACTGCAGCCCACGGTGCCCCACACTGGTGCTGGGCTCAGGGGCACCACAGAGCCCCACAGTGAGCACTGAGCGGGCACAGAGCCCTCCAGGCACCAGAAATCTCAGGGGAGCTCCAGAAGAGGAGAGGATCCTGCCCAGTCCCTCACTGTGTGTGCAGTGGGGTGTGGCAGGACACTGTCCGTGTGTCCCAGGACACTGTCCGTGCATCCGGGAGTCACAGCTGGCACCACGCTGGGGACACTGCCCGGGCAGGGAGGGCACTGCTCCTCCTCTGTGCCAGGGGTGCCACGGTGCCCCCAGTTCTGTACAGGAGCAGGCAGAAGGTGCCAGAAGGGCCAGGGGGTGTCAGGGCTGGTTCTGAGCCAGGATGTCCTGGATGCAGCTGTGCAGGAAGATGTACTGGTCCTGCAAGAGAGAGAGAGGTCAGAGTCAGCTTTCTGACATTAAACTTGCAGCTTGCTTTAAAAAATCCCAGTTAAGGAGCAGTGTGTGGTACCAGAGCAGGATTTGCTCTCCCCAGCAGTCCATGGTGGTTCTGTGTCACCACAGCCACCCAAGCCTGTTACACCCTGCTTGTTTCCCCTTCCTCATCCCCTGTGATGGGACTGAGAGGAACATCCCATCCAAGCTGGAGAGGAACAATTTCATTTGGCTTCCCCTCCAAGGGCCCCAGTGGCTTTTGCATGTGCTGTGGTGTTTGCATCTGAAACAAGAGCAAAGAGCAACTTCAGGGATGTGCAGGGCATCATTGGGGTCTGGTAGTGACTGGGGCCAGGAGGGAAGAGCCCTGGAGCAGCATCTGCCCTGCTCTGCTGTCAGCTCCTGACTCTGTACACTGGGACTGCACCAAGGGAAAATGGGGAAGATCTCTGGACCTGGAGTTTCCCTTGGTGTGGGAGCTTGTGGAGTCAGGAGCTGACAGCAGAGCAGAGCAGATGCCTGCAGACTCACAGAGGTACAGAAGGATCTGAGTGGGTTTAGCCCAGCTGCATTGTTTGTCCCTTTTTAGTATCACCAAACTGATCCATCACGTCCCAGTGTGAGCTCTGAGTCCCCATGTTTGACATGAGGTTCTGCCCAAACACCAGGCTGCCCCAAAATGACACCAGGCCACAAACCCAGGGCTGAGGAGGGAAGATGTGAGGAGGCAAGAAGCGAGGATGTAATGGGGTTGTGCTCAGGGCACAGAGCTGGAGGCAAGGGCAGGCAGCACATGGTGTGGGCTGGCATCACGTGCCTGGCCAGGGGGATTAGGGCTGCAGAGGGGCCCCAGAGCATTCCCAGAGCTCATTAATGCCCTGGCTGAGCCACAAGTCACGAGGAGCCTCCTCCCTGTGCTGGGGGCTCGGCCTCATGATGGGTGAGCACACAATGGCTGAGGCTCAGGGTCACACAGGGAGTCACAGATTGTGAAACGGGCAGGGACAGCCCAGGCACACTCAGACACTGCCACATGCAAGAGCACATCCCCTGGGACATGCACCACACTGCTGGGGCTGCTGGGGATTAATATCTGACAGTTATCCCTGAACATCCATCAAAGGTTCATCTTCCCCCCATAATCCGATGCCTCCAGCACAGCAGCAGCCAACAACCCCCCAGACACCAAGGGGTGCTGGCAGGGCCCAGAGGGGTGGAGAGGCTGCAGGGCAGCCCTGCTGCTCCTCTGCTGCTCCCCTTCAGCAAGACAGCAGCCAGGATGGGCCCTTGCTGTGCCTTGATGGGGAATTGTTGGGAAGGATGAAAGTTTGACAAGAAAGTCTCACAGATATGTGTGCTTGGCTTAGCAGAAAGATTTTTGAATGTAGAGTCTGATGAAGGGATAGAGATGGAAGCAAGTTTTGATACAGAAGAAAAGAATTGCTGAGCCAGTCTCACTGGATAACCAAGGAGGCAAAGGGTGTGTTAGTTAGAAGGGGTTTCTATGGCTTAGAGCAAAGGATAAACCCTCCTCAAACAAGAAGATGCTTTTACCAAGCAGAAAGAGAGCAGAGGCAAACAAGGCAGCAAAGTTGCAAGAAGAAAAAAGGTCTCAGAATTTCCCACTGCAAGAAAACTTAAAACCAGCTTCTAGCTTAAACTGTAATGTGCTAACTTTTAGTGATTGGAGAACAGTAACATGAATATGGTAATTATAGTAGTTATGATAGGCTGTAGATAATAGTTAAGGTATAGATTGGTTCTACTTTATTAAGATGCTCAGCAAAGAAAAGTAAATAATGCATTGTAACCAAAAGAAAAGTCTATAATGCATTTGTAACCAAAAGAAATGTCTATAATGCATTGTAACCAAAACCAAAGGGTCTCCAGGCCTGCCTGCAGCTGGAGCTGACAGCTGTGGGCACAGCTCTGTCACCCATGACCCTGGACTGCTGTAACCTCTTGGATGGAATAAACTGCATTTTGGAGAGCAGCCTGGAGTCCCACATCCCTCATTTCAGCTCTTACAGGGAATTGTGTCCCTGCAGGGCCGGGCACGGCAGGAGCACAAAGCGGCTCTGGAGAGGGGCAGGGGACGCCTGGCCCTGCTCTGGCTCCCACCATGCACATGGTTCACATTAATTAAGAATGTAATTAGCTTCTTGAAGGAGGCTGTGCAGCTGGGAAGCCTCGGAGAGACCTTGCCCAGCTCTGCTGTGCCCTGTGGGGAGTGTTTCCAGGGCTGTGCATCAGCTCACTCAGCAGCTGCAGCCACTGGAGCATGTCCAGAGGCACTGGGGCCACCACAAGCAGCCACCAGGGCTGGGCTGGCATGGAATGGCTCTATCAGACAGTGCCACAGCCCACAGGGCACCTGCAACGTGCCACTGTGTCCCACTGTCCCCCTGGCAGGCAGCCCCAGCTGTGACAGCAGCTCTGGGGCTGGGGTATGCAGCAGGGAAGGTGCTGGCCATGGGGACACCCAGCAGGGAAGATGCTGGCCTTGGGGAAACCCAGCAGGTTCAGGGGCTGGGGGATGGAGAAGGAAAGGTTCTGGCCACGGGGACACCCAGCAGGGAAGGTGCTGGCCTTGGGGACACTGAGCAGGTTCTGGGGGATGCAGAAGGAAAGGTTGTGGCCATGGGGACACCCAGCAGGGAAGGTGCTGGCTAAGGGGACACCCAGCAGGTTTTGGGTCTGGGGAATGCAGCAGGGAAGATGCTGGCCATGGAGGAGGCAGTAGGAAAGGTGCTGGCCAAGGGGACACCCAGCAGGTTTGGGTGCCCAGGCTGACAGCCATGCCCAGGAGCCAGGGGGAGCAGGCAGGCTGTGTAGGGTGACACCAGTGCTTCACTCTCCCTCGAGCACAATGGGAAGAGTGCTTTATTTACTGTAAGTTCACATGCAATTTAACTGATCTCAACTCAGAACCCAGGAGAGGGAAAACTCTGCCTGGGCAAAGTCAGTGCCCTCAGCCCTTGGTGGCTGGCAGAGCCTCAGGGGGGGGAAGGAGCAGAAGGAAATCCCTGCTGAGGCTGGACAGGGAGCACCCAGGATGCTGCCAGCCCCAGGAAGGGGAGCACAGGACTCTGCTGCACCCTGCCCACCCTCCCCTGCCCTCCCCACCTACCAGAGTGGGGGTCAGGAGGCAGCAGCTCCTGGCCAGCTGGAGGCTCACACCGTAGATGTCCACGGTTCTCTCAGCCTTCATCTGGTGCAACAGGCAGTCCAGGGAGATCAGGGTGCCCATCTGGCTCATGTCACCACTGCAGGGACAAGGGGGGGTCAGTGGTGCCAGGCCAGGCTGAGCTGAGCCCCTCTGGGGAGGGCACAAGGAGCCATGTGGGCACTGAGGGACCCTGAGCTGTCTCTGTGGGCATCAGGGCTGCTCCCAGCACTCTGCAGCCACCCAGGGATGGCCTGGGCCCCTCAGCCTGGCAATGCCCGCTCCACCCATGCTCCCCAGCCCTGCCCTGTTTGCCCTGTGTTCTCCCAGCCCCTGGCAGGGCCCTGTGACCTCCCAGGCTCAGAACTTCCACTGGCTCCCATGGACCCAGGGCATGGCCCATCTGCAGCAGCCCTGGAGCTGCAGAGGAAAACTCCCCCCTTGTGCAGGATCCCTGCTGCAGCAGAGCCACGGCTGGCACTGCAGGAGGGCTGAGCCCCCATGGGATGGGGCTGGGACACCACCCTGGCACACAGGGGGACAGGGCATGCTCTGACTCTGGCTAGTGTGATTTTTTTTTGTTTCTACTGTTGCATTTGTATTTTAATTTTCCTAGTAAAGAACTGTTATTCCTGCTTCCATATCTTTGCCTGGGAACGTTTTAATTTCCAGATTACAATAATTCAGAGGGAGAGGGTTTGCATTTTCCATTTCAGGGGAGGCTTCTGCCCTCCTTAGCAGACCCTGTGTTTCCACAGGGGGTCAGCTCCTGTTCTGACTCTGGCAATGGTCTTCCTTTTTGTACTATTGCATTTGTATTTTTAATTTTCCTATTAAAGAACTGTTATTCCTATTCCCATATCTTTAACCAAGAACTCCTTAATTTCCAAATTATAATAATTTGGAAATTAAGGGGTTTACATTTTCCATTTTCCATTTCAAGGAAGGCTCCTGCCCTCCTTATCAGACCCCTGTGTGTTCAAGCCCAGCCAGATTCTGGCATGCCAAGCCCTGTGCTGGCCCTGGTGCAGGTGCAGCCCTGGTACCTGCAGTGCAGCAGGACAGGGCCCCCTCTCCTGCGGGGTGTACTGCCCCTCCTGACAGCCCCCAGCAGCTCCACCAGGCTCTGCACATCAGGCTGCTTCTTGCTGCTCCAGAGCGTGTACAGGAACCTCTGCACCTGCCTCTCCTTGGCCTTCTTCTCCTGTGAGACACAAAGAGCTGATGTGGTGTTGGGGAGGGATGGGGAGTGTGGATGCAGAGGAGCCCCAGCTCTCCCATCCTTGGGCTCTCTGAGGCTTCCCTGAGCTTTCTGCCAGCCCCTGGAAAGGTGAACAGGCATCTCTGCTGGGGCACTGCCCACCACCCACTCTGGCAACCTGCTCTCCTTCCCCACAGCACCCTGGATTGCTCCTGGAGAGGGAACTGGGAACTTCAGAAGGCTCAGACAGACCTATCAGCCCCCAGGGCTTCTCCCATCTGTCACAGACATCTTTTTATGGAAAATCCTTTCCTTAGGATTTTCCTCCTGAGAAGCTGAGAAGCCTCAGGAACAAAATGTAAGCAATGATTATCTGCTGCTGTGGAATGCAACAGATGCATCTGTGATTGGCCCATGTTGGATGTTTGTAATTAATGGCCAATCAAAGTCAGCTGGCTCAGAGAGCCGAGCCACAAACCTTTGTTATCATTCTTTTCTATTCTTAGCTTAGCCAGCCTTCCGATGAAACCTTTTCTTCTATTCTTTTAGTATAGTTTTAATGTAATATATATCATAAAATAATAAATCAAGCCTTCTGAAACATGGAATCAGATCCTCATCTCTTCCCTCATCCTCAGACCCCTGTGAACAGGATCACACCCATCTATCTCCTGTGTCCACTCAGTTCTGGATGCTGCAATCCAGACTCACTCCTGCACTGCTGGCTCTGGAGAAGCCCCACAGACCCTTCAGCCCCATCCCCAGCCAGGCTGTGGGAGCCAGCACAGCCCCATGGACACACACGTGTTTCAGTTTGAGCTGGGTGCATCTCCATCCTGAGACAAGCTTCTCTGTGTCACACTGGATGGTCAGGGTCCTTGTGCAGAGAGAGTCTCCTTCCAGGGGCCAGCACTCCTCACCTGGGACCTGTGTGCAACCAGAAATTTGGCTTTTTGTTGGTGGGCATTGTCTGTCATACCAGCCACCCTCTCAGGGGTCTGGTGCACTCCCAGCACCTCTCCATGTCAGTTCATCCCCCACTAAAACCTGAGGGAGCTCCAGCAACACCAGCAGGTTCTCCTGTGGGAACCCAGAGCTGCCTGGCAGGTCTGCTCAGAGCTCTGAGCTGGAATCTGCCCAGCCAGAACAGAACCTGTCTCCCATGACCAGCTGTGGGAACACCTGGACACATGAAAAGTCCAGCTTTAGCTAAGCTGGGTCTGCACCAAGGACTCAGTGAAGAGTTGAGGGCTCTGCTGGTTCCAGCTCCCCTGAACAGATCCCCCCTCTGCCCTGGCACAGGAGGGCACAGTGCCTTACCCCCCCTTCTCCTGCCATGGCACAGGAGGGCACAGTGCCTTACCCCCCCTTCTCCTGCCCTGGCACAGGTGGGCACAGTGCCTTACCTCCCCCTTCTCCTGCCATGGCAGAAGTGTGAGCATTGTGTGAACATCCTGCTCCCACACCAGGGTCCAGAAGTCCTCCATGGTCAGCTTGTCAGGGCCATGGACAGCCAGGTAGTCCCTGCTGGAGCTGCAGCCCTGGGTGGGAATGGGAATGTCACTGTCCTGCTCTGCTGGCCCAGGTGGCTGCAGGAATGGTCAGGGAGAGCAGAGAGCTCAGCAGGTCAGGAGGCAAGGAGAGAAGGGAAAGCAGCAAGGGAGGCAGGAGAGGGCAGCCCAAAGTGGGCAGGGGAGGGAAGGGATGTCCTCAGTCCCTGCAGTCCCCTCTTCTCCACACAGGGCTACTGCTGGTGATATTTTTGCCTGGCATCTGGGAGGAATGATGTATCTGACTTTATCGGTATCAGAAGGCTAATGAATTAATTTATTATACTATATTATTCTATACTCTATTACACAATATTACATTACATCTAAACTGAATCTGCACAAGCTCCCAACTCAACTCCACTGCCCAGAATCCCATGACTGTCTGACTGACAGCCTGCACACGTGCTTTGCCCTGAAAGGCCAAGGAAACAAAGCACCATCACTGTGGGTGAGCAACCTCCTGTTCCAGGTTGCAATGCAAGATGTTTTCTGTTACCATCTGTATGGCAGTTGTCTTTTGTCAAGTGGGCAGTTTTCCTTATCTCTCTCTGAGTGATCACAATCACACCTCCCTCAGGAGGGGACATCTGCTGATAACAGCTATTGAATGTCCCTGCATGGCTGATAAGAACTACAGCATCCCATTGGGAGATGTGAGCCCAGAGGGAGGAGCCAAGCATTCCTACCCGGATAGAATCTGGAGATTCTGGAACACCAGCACAGCTTCTCCACGGGATTGCCCAGAGGAACAGCAGCTGCCTCTTCTTCCACTGCATCTTCAGAGGCAGAGACTGCACCTTTCTCCAGGATCCCTGCTCCAGCAGAAGCAGCCCTGACCCTGCAGGAGGGCTGAGCCACAATTCCAATGGGACTGCTGCCAACAGCCTGACCCACAGGGTGTCAGGTTGGGTTCTGACTCTGGCAGTGTTGGTTTACTTTACTGCATTGTTTATTTTATCCTTTTATTTTTCTTCCCTATTAAAGAACTGTTATTCCTACTCCCATAATTTTTGTTGCCTGAGAGCCCCTTAATTTAAAATTTATAGCAATTTGGAAGGGGTGGGGTTAATTTTCTCCATTTCAGGGGAGGCCCCTGCCTTCCTTAGCAACATCCGGCTTTCCAAACCAAGACAGCTCCATATTGCATTCTACTGTGGCACAACACAGGAGCAGCCAATGAGACAACAATTGTTTTGATCATTCCTTTCTCGGCTTCTCTCACTGCTTCTCTCAGGTTCAGAGAATGTGAATCCCCCAGACCACAGTGACAGGGAGCAGTGGAGCAGAGCAGGAGCACAGCCAGGATGGGGACAGGCACAGGGTGGGTGCTGCTGCTGGGGGTGAGGTTGGGAAGGATGAAAGTTTGACAAGAAAGTCTCACAGATATGTGTGCTCAGCAGAAAGATTTTTAACTGTAGAGTCTGATGAAGGAATAGAGATGAAAGCAAGTTTTGATACAGAAGAAAAGAATTGCTGAGCCAGTCCTACTGGATAACTAAGAAGGAAAAGGGTGTGTTAGTTAGAAGGGGTTTTTATGGCTTAAAGCAAAGGATAAACGCACCCCAAACAAGAAGATGTTTTTACCAAGCAGAAAGATAGCACAGGCAAACAAGGCAGCAAATGTGGCAAGTAGAAAAAAGGTCTCAGAATTTTCCACTGCAAGAAAACTGAAAACCAGCTTCTAGCTTAAACTGTAATGTACTAACTTTTAGTGATTGGAGAATAGTAACATGAATATGGTAATTATAGTAGTTATGATACGCTGTAGATAAAAGTTAAGGGATAGATTGGTTCTACTGTGTTAAGATGCTCAGCAAAAAAAAGTATGGAATGCATTGTAACCAAAAGATAAGTAAATAATGCAATGTATCCAAAAGAAAAGTATAGAATGCATTGTAACCAAAAGAAAAGTCTATAATGCATTGTAACCAAAACCAAGGGGTCTCCAGGCCTGCCTGCAGCTGGAGCTGACAGCTGTGGGCACAGCTCTGTCACCCATGACCCTGGACTGTCGTGACATCTTGGATGGAATAAACTGCATTTTGGAGAGCAGCCTGGAGTCCCACATCCCTCATTTCAGCTCTTACAGGGTGGGACTCACCGGGACACGCCAGACCTGCAGCAGTCCTGAGAGAGGGCCCTGCTCCAGCAGGGAGAACTTCACCCTGGAGCGATCATCTGCAAAGAGAGCAGCAGCAGCTGGAGGGATTTCAGGCACTCCTGAGCTCAGACAGGTTTTGCAGACTGACTGCCACACAAACCCAATCCTTCCTTCACCATTTCTGGGCAAAGGCCCTCCCTCCTGCAGTGCTCAACTCCAGTTTGCTGGCTCCCAAAGGCCAGGTCTCTATCCCTGCTCAGTGTCTGAGGCAGTGGAGATCTGCCTCTCTCCAAGGATGGAGAGCCTATGAGCTCTCTGGGCCTCTGATCCAGTGTTTGACATCTGCATGGAAATTCACTATTCCTTCTGCTGACTTGGATTACCCTCCCAAACCACTCCTTTGTCTCTTGTCCCTCCATGGCACACCTCTGAGCAGACTCCATGAATTCCCTGTGCCTTCCCACAAGTAGCTGAAAACAGCAGCCAGATCTCCCCTTTTCCTTCTCCAGGTTTTTCCTTCTCTCCCCTTTCCTATCCCAGTCCCAAGCACCACGTGCTCCATCCCAAACACCTTGGTAACCTTCTGGGGGAGTCACCAAAGCCTCAAAATACTTTCTTATACTCTGGACTTCTGGCTCTGGTCCAGGATGGCTCCATACAGGAGGAAAAGGAGCAGGAGGGAAGAGGATGCAAGGTGTCCCAGAACTCACAGGGCAGGATGCTGGAGGAGGGCCGTGCCTGCTGGCTGCCTGAAGATGGAGATGCAGAGCTGGCTTCTTCCTTGACAATCTCCAGGAGAGCCTGCCAGGGTGAGGGAGAGGAGGAGGCAGTGAGGGAAGGGTCAGGACAGGAGGAACCAGGGCCTCCTGAGGACACCTGGGCTCAGCACAGGGGTCATGGCAGCACAGGCCTGAGCAGCAGAGCCACGAGAGCAGCTCTGCAGGGCTGCCAGGGCAGTGCCAGGCTGTCAGGAGGGGGATGCTGCTGTCCAGGCAGGACCTGGGAGGGAGGGAGGGGGTGGTGGACAGACCCTGAGCAGTGCAGAATGCAGGAGGGAGCTGCAATGCCATGGAGAGGGGACACTGCCAGGACACCCAGGGAACTGGGGCCATATGGGACCCACTCAGGAGGCACTTCCAGGGTGTCCCCCAGCCCCAGCAGATTCAGTCACTCCCCCCAGGTCCCCTCAGCACACACAGCCATGGCAGCACCCCCTGCACCTCAGGCCAGCTCTCACCTCATACTCCCTCAGGAAGCCCATGTGGGACTTGGCTGCCTTCTGGGCACAGTGCTGGGCAAAGCTCTTCAGAGGGATGGGGCAGGACCTGGGGAGAGAGCCAGGGCACAAGGCTGAGGTCACTGAGCAGCAGCCAGGCTGTGCCTGCAGCAGGTGGCAGAGCTTGAGCAGACCCTCACTCCCCAAATGCCAGGGGTGTCCCAGGCTGCCAGCCCTGCCTGTGACAAACTACTGTCCCCTAGACAGGGGTGACACAGCCCAGCCTGTGACAACCTGCTGTCGCCTAGACAGGGCAGGTCTCAGGGGTGACACAGCCCAGGGCTCATTCCCAAGAGGCAGCAAGGACAAGGACACCCTGTTCTGCATGAGGGAGGAGACAATCTGACCACAAATACAGGTGTATGATCTCCAGATGTAGCCCCAAGACAATGAGATAGGTGTCAAAGCCATGCCCAGCTGACCCTGCTCCATCCTCCTGGCCTCCATTAGGAGCACGTCCCAAGGTCACCCAGCTGCCATCAGCCTCTCCAGTTTTACAGATCTCCAGGGCATGTCTGTGGGCTGGGAAGCCAGAGGCTGAGGGAAATGCCTTCCCCAGGACAGCTCTGCACATCTCTGGTGTTGGGGTACCCAGGAGAGACTGCACTTTGTGCTGTGCTGCAGAACAACCACCCCCAGCAGCAGCTGGGATGGCTGCTGGGCTTCCTGTCCTTCTGTCCAGGACAGAGTGGCAAAGCACAGCCAGGCCTCACCTCTGTGTCCCTGATAAATCCAGGAGAGGCTCCTCCAGGATCTTGTCCAGAATGCAGCTGTGCAGGAAGATGTACTGGGACTGGAAGGCAAAGGCAGAACACAGAGCATGACACTGCAGGGACAGCAGCAGAGGGGGCTCTGGTCCCTCTCCTGAGGGCAGTGCTGACACCTTGTCCCACCCCCAGGACACAGCCTGGGGAGCACCACACACCAACAACGTGGTGTGAGTTAAGAGCTGCCTGCAAAGGGCCTGACCCTGCTCCTCAGTGCTCCAGGGTGTTTCTGAGCCTCCTGGGAGGTCTCTGAGACTCTGGATGTTGCTGTTGTGGGTCTAGCAGGGCATGAAGCAGCTGAAGCCTCCCCCAGCAATTTCCACTCCAGCTGAGCTGCTGTTTGGATGGCAGTGACAGCTGAGGAGCAGCCTGGGGGTGCTGGGGCTGCCTGCCCAGCTCATCCAGAACTGCAATGGGATGGAGTGAGGGGCCAGGGGAGAGAGGGGGCAGAGATCTCACCAGTGTCTGAATCATCAGGTACCGGTTCATCCTCAGGGAGTACACCACACCAAAGATGTCCACCACCTTCTCCTGCCTCATCTGCTGCAGCAGCCGGTCCAGGGCGATGAAGGTGCCCGTGCGGCCCACGCCTGCACTGAGGGCAGGGACACAAAGGGTTAAACAGGCCTGACACACAGCCCAGGCTCCATCCTGCTGCTGGACACGCTCCCAAAGTGCTCCCTGGGCACCCAGGCAGGGCATGGGGCTGAGGAGCACCCACAGCCTGCCCTGGGCTGGTTCTACCACCTCCCCGTGCCCTGTGGGGTTTCTGTGGCTGAGATGACCCCCAGGTATCAGAAAGTCTTTTTTTCCCAGCCCTGTGACCAAAGAAATCGAGATTCCTCAGCTCTGCTTTTCAGGGTTTATTTTCTCTTATCTATTCCATTCTTTCTCTGACCTGCTGAGATCTGTCCAGCAGGTCGGGTTGTGGCACAGTCCCTGCCCTTGGGGTGGTGTTAACTTTTAATACTACAAACAACATGTACTTTATTTACAATAATTTTCCAATACCTATCACCTATGTTAGACAGTCTGTCTCTACTCTAAACCAATCCAAAAGTGTCACCAGGAGAAGATGGGGAGGAAGAAGGAAGAAGAAGAAGAAGACGAAGACGAAGGAGGAGACGACGATGACAAAGAAGATGACGAAGACGAAGAAGAAGAAGGAGAAGAAGAAGAAGGAGAAGAAGAAGAAGGAGAAGAAGAAACCCCAGAATTCTACTTTTTCACCCTGTGGCAAATTAACTATCATTTTACTCAAACTCTTGTGGCTTGTAAATCTTCACACAAAGTCGGTAATTGTTTCCATGGACTACATCGAAGGCACAGGTGTCTTTGACTCCGTGCCAAGGTCTCTGAGCCCCTTGCCAGGGTCTCGAGTCTTCCAGGGCAGCCAGAGGAATGTCCTGGGTCCTGGCACTGCCCCACACCCTGGGTGTGTAGGTCTGCACTCCTCAACACTGAGCAGGAGACTCCAGAGAGCAGCTGTGTCTCTCCTCACTCACAGATTGTGCATCCTTCATCCCCCTGCCCTCTCCCATCATCCCCCCAATCCCATGGGGCAGAGCCTCACCTGCAGTGCACCAGGGTGGGCCCTGCATCCTTGGTGCTCTGGATGTGCTCCTGGACCAGCTCCCTGAAGGCCATGATGGACGTGGTGGACTCGGGGATGCCGTGGTCAGGCCACGCTGTGTAGTGCAGGTGGGACACGAAGCGCTCTGCCCCCAGAGCCTCCTGCAGGGGAATGCTGGTGGGTGTGCAGCCCCAGGGCAGCCTCACAGCCCTGACAGCACCTGGGCACTTGGGGACACCTGGCTCAGCTGCAGGAACAGCCACATCAGGTCTGCACTGCCTGCTGGATCCAGGGTTTTATCAGAAACTCTGCACAACTCCAGTGTTTTCCAAACTCTGTTCCCGGGAAACATCTCTGATGTTGAATCCCTGCCTCACCTCATGGAGTGTGAGAGCAGCAGGAGGGCAGGTTCTGAACTTGGGTTAAAGAACCCTTTTGGTAAGAACATGAGAGATTCGCCTCTAAATGGGAACTAAACTTGGTATTTGAGAAAGATTTTCTATCTTAGAAAAACAGCACTGAGAACTGAGTTCTGTCAGCTATAAATCAATTCTGTAGAACATGTTTACATGTATAGCTGCATTTTTCTGGCATTGCTTCCCAAACCTTTCCTAAACACCTCAAGTAATAGAATAATCTTATTCTATTACTCTTATTCTATTATCTCATCATCTTCCTAACTCATCTGATTAAATATTAAGTATTCTTACCATCAGGAAGCCTTTCTAATGCCCAATCTAAACCTTCCTTTGTGTAATTTAAACCCACATCTTCCCAACCTACTCACTGCAGCCATGGAGGAGAACAACATGTCAATGTTGTTACATCCAATTACACGTCAGAATCTGTTTCTTTAAGCAGAAATGCAGTTTTGTGTTTGCAAGATTGAGAGATCAAATGAAACATCTGTTCCATTCTGCTCCTCCATGCTCCCCACAGCCCCTGCAGCAGGGTAAGTGTTGGTAATTGTTTCTCCCACTTTCAGACCTTCTCCCAGCATTTAACTGACTGAACATTTTGAAGTGGAATCAATCTCTTCTTTTTCTACTCTCCTAATTGCTGTGGCAGACTACTGCAGGCTAGCTACTAGAGCTTTTCATTTTCACCATATCTGTTTGACATCCTCAGGCCCTATGTCACTCCTTTCTGTATTAGTCACTAGGAGGTGCCAAAATATTGGCAAGAAAAGTAATTTTTTTTTTTTCAGGCCAAGACAGAATGAATCACCTCCATTTCTGTGTCTTTCAACCAGGAGGGAGGGAGGGAGCACATCTGCCTTTGGGAACATGTCCTGGAAACCACAGAGAACATGGCATGGAAACCACAGGGAACATGGCATGGAAACCACCATAGGGAACATGGCCTGGAAAGCACAGGGAACATGGCCTGGAAAGCACAGAGAACATGGCCTGGAAAGCACCACAGGGAACATGGCCTGGAAACCACCACAGGGAACATGGCCTGGAAAGCACAGGGAACATGGCCTGGAAAGCACCACAGGGAACATGACCTGGAAACCACCACAGGCTGTCCTGGGGCAGGGACATGGAAACCAGAGAGCAGGGGTGGAGAGCAGCATGACACATGCTGGACACCCCTGTGTCACCCTCAGTGCTCCTCAGGGCTTGGGGTCTTCTCTGAGCCCCAGAAATGGCAGGGAAAGGGGAGGAGGAATGCCAGTGCCCACCCCAACCCCCTGCCCAGAGCCCCTGGAGTCTGCACTCACGTGCCACAGCTTGAACTCCCGCACTGCCCACTCCTCAGAGCTGCTCTGCATCAGCAGGTGCACCCTCACCTGCCCATAGGACACTGGGGCAGACTCTGATGGCCAGTAATGGTCACACAGCACCTGGAGCAGGACAGGGCACAGTGAGGGAGCAGATCTGGCTCCAGGGAGCATCTGCAGCAGCTGTAGGGGAGCCAGGACAGGTCTTGGGGAGCAGGCAGGGCTGTTTCCCCTTCCCACTGGGAGCTTTGCACAGCTCTGCCTCACAGCCCCTTCATTTGGATCTCAGCCTCCTCCAGGAAAAAGGACCTGTGTGGGTCTCATCCAGTCCATGTGAGGTGGCTCACCCAGAGGACATGGCAATGTCAGATTATGCAGAAATACCTGAGGGTGATGGGCATGGTCCTAGCTGGGCTCCCACCCCAAGCTGCACAGATCAGCCTGTCTTCCCCCAAAGCTGTGTGGGCTGTGCCCATCCTGGAGCCATATCAGAGCAGGGTTTGTGGAGGGCACAGCCTCAGCCTGGGCTCAGCTCCCACCACCAGGGCAGGGCTGGGGCTGGCAGGGACCTACCCTCCCATTCTCCATGCACACGGTCAGCATGATGATGTTGCAGACATTCTGCTCCCACACCAGCCTCCAGAAATCCTCTATGGTTTTCTTCAGGGGCCCCTGGGTGGCAATGAACTCTTGCTGGGATGTGTAGCCCTGAGCAAGAGGCAGACAAGAGCAAGGTGAGTTAGCAGGTTGCCAAGGCAGGTGGGTCCTGCCCTGGCACCAGTCAGTGCCTGCTCTGTTGTTGTGGCAGAAGGAGAAATTCCTGCTGCCCTCAGCCCACGTGGGCACAGTCCCCAGGCAGCTGATCTCAGCTGATTTCACAGGAAGCATGAGCTGCCCAGCCACACTTTCTACATATTTGGAATAAAGTGACCCACAGCATTTCCCTCCAAGCAGTTCCTCATTCAGCCTAACCAGAGAAAGACAGATCTGGGTCTGCCTGTGCTTCCCCTTCCCTGCTGAGGGCAGGGCGAGCATGCAAGGTCTCAGGGTGTCTTTGCCCTTGGACACACCATGCCCCAGATGCACACAATGCCCCTGCATGCAGTGTGCCCTGCCTGTTACCTGGGAACACCTCACACAGGGGGCAGGAAGGCACAGCTCCAGGCTTGTTCAAATCAGCTGCACAGACCAGAGGGGAAAAGAGCAGGCAGAGAGACAGGGCAGTAAGCTGGGAGGTGATGGAAGAGGATAGATGAGAAGAAAGCAGAGAGACTTCCCACACTCACAGCATTTGCCATCTCACAGGCTCCATCAGTGCCTGCTACAGGGCAACCACCCCTCTCCACCCTCCCCTCAGCCTCTTGCTGGCCTGTGCCAGCTGTGCCCAGCTGTTCACCAGCACATCTCATGCCCACCAGCCCTCACAGAACACAGAAACCCGGGCAGAGTTTCTGTGATGGAGCCCTGGGGCCACATCTCAGTGGGGAAGGCAAGTGGGCACTCACTGGCATGAAGTTGGCATTGATGTAATCTGAGTGAGGATCCTGCCCCAGCTGGCTCAGCTTGACCCGAGAGTGATCATCTGAAAGAGACCCCACACCCCACACAGGTGAGCCCCAGGGACCCATCCCCAGGAAATGGGGCTGGGTGAGCCCCCCACCAGGACATGGGAGTGGGTAACCCAGTGGGAGAAGGCTCAGCAGCTCCTGCAGGGAGGCTCTGTGCTCTGCCAGGCACCTTCTCCCCACAGAGGTGGGCACTGCCTGGGCTGGGCTAGCAGGGCACTGGCAAACAGAGCTGGGGTCGTGAGGGCCACCAGTGAAGCTCATGGACCCCCTCTGGTAACCTGGTGGGACCATCCTGGGCTGGGCAGGATGGTGGCTCAGCCCTGCCTCAACCACTAACCCTTGAGTCTCCAGCAGGAAAATGGAAACTGAGCCCATTCCAAGAGTCCTGCTGCTGCCAGGAAAGGAGCCAGGCACTGGCCCTGGCAGGGATGCAAGGCGAGCCTGTCCTTGAACAGTGCCCTGTGAGCTCCCTGGCAGGGATGCAAGGCGAGCCTGCCCTGTGAGCTCCCACCTGGAGGCTGGGGGAGAAGGAGCATTCAGCACTTACAGGGTAACACATGGGGGTATCTGTTCTTGGAGACATTTTCTGGCAGCTCAGCCTCCACCTTGGACTGCTCCTTCCCAACTTCCTTCAGCTCCTGTAGGACAGGGGAAAAGAGAAGCACAGATGTTCCTCTGGAGAGCTGGTCAGCTCAACTCCCTGCTCACGGCCTGTCTGGAGGGTGAAGAGGATTCTCCTCCCACAGAGAGCTGCTCCTCTCCTCCCTCACATGGCCTGGGCACTCTGAGCCACGGTGGCTTTTCCCACTGCCTTTTCCAACAGCATTGTTCATATTTAAAAGAAAAGCCCAAGAACAAATTCTGGGGGAAAAAGCCTTGGAAATCTACCACAAAGCTCAGAGGATTTTCTGTTTGCTCTGAGCAAACAGAAATATCTTGTGCTGCATCTGCTTCTGCCCCTGTCCTCACTCAAGAAGCCAGGAAAGGGTGATCTGGGGAGGGTTTAAAATTGCTGATGGGAATTCGAAGATGCTGCAGCAGAACAGTCCAGAGGCTGCAGGTGTTGGCAGTGGGAGCCAGAGAAGGCAGCCTGAGGTGAAGCTCACAGCCTGACCCTGGGTCTGAGAGTGCTCCTTGACCTTCCCTTCTACCACTGTCAGGGTGGTTCTCATCACCTCCCCTCTCCCTTTCACCTCCAGTCACCTCTCTGCTCTGTGCTGGTTCACCTCACACCACATGTGCTTTGACCAGAACTTGAACAAACCAGGTTTTGAGCAAAGGAACTGCTTGACACTTGGTCCATCCAATCTTTGGCCTCCAAGGCTGCTCCTCAGGCTGGCTGGATTGCCAGAGATGGGTGACCAGCCCTGGAGAGGAGCACTCCATGTTGGACATCCAACAGCATGAGCCACCAAGTGCAGAAACCAAATGTCATCTCTAGGAGGTGTCACTGACATATTTTCTGAAAAATTCCATTGCCAGGATTTCTTCTCTTGGGAAGCTTCAGCTTTTCCATGTTTTGCTCCTCTGGAATGTGATTTGGAGAATTGTTTACCCAGCATGTGAATTGTTTTTAATTAATGGCCAATCACAGTCCAGCTGTGTTGGACTCTAAGTCTGACACGAGATTTTATTATTCATTCTTTGTGAGCCTTCTGATGTCTCCTTTCTTTAGTATAGTTTTAGTATATTGTAGGAGCACCGGGGGTAGGATGGTCAGCATGGATGGAGAGCAGAGATCTCTGCAGGCAGGGCTTGGAACCTGTGGGTTATTGCAAAGGGCCTGGGTGCAGGGCCCTGCTGGGAGCTGCCAGCCACAGCTGGAGCAGGACTGAGAGAAGAGAGTGATAAAGAGAGAGAGAAAGCAAGAGCATGGTAAAGAGGATGAGAGAGTAAAAGTGAGGATAAGAGAGTAAGAGAGGAAGGCTCTCATTACAATACCATAAATCATCTTCTGTGCTGAATATTCTAATTCTCACTAACCAATCTAGTACAAGATACAAATCCTACAGCATTTACACACAGCCTATAAGAATCATTACATCACCAGACTGTGTTACATTTTAAACCCTAAAAACTCCTCTTTGGGCCCCTTCTGCCAAGCTGTAGGGTCTGCTCTGACCCTTGGGCCTGTCTGCAAGCAGAGGGTGTTGTTCCATCAAAAGGGGATTACCTTCAGCTGGCCACACCATTGTTTTCCAGTTGTTCAGTACCTGAGGTATCTCAAAGCTTGCTTTCATTTCAATCTTGCTTATAGTTTCCATATTCTCAAAATCTTTTGCCAAGCAATCATATTTATAAGGCTTTCCTGTTTCATCTTCCCCAACAGTATAATATAATATAATATAATATAATATAATATAATATAATAAATATTCAGCCTTCTGAGAACTTGGGAGTCACATTCTCATCTCTCACCTCATCCTAGGGACCTGTGGTGGTGTTCACAGGGGTCCCAGGATGATAGAAGAGATGAGAATCTTGACTCTATGTTTCAGAAGGCTGATTTATTATTTTATGATATATATTATATTATATTATATTATATTATATTATATTATATTATATATCATATCATATCATATATTACATTACATTATATTATATGAAAATGATACATTAAAACTATACTAAAAGAATAGAAGAAAGAATTTCATCAGAAGGCTTGCAAGGAACAGAAAAGAATGATAACAAAAGGTTGTGACTCTCAGAGAGTCCGAGCCAGCTGACTGTGATTGGCCATTAATTAGAAACAATCACCACTGACTAATCAAAGCTGCACCCGTTGCATTCCACAGCAGCAGATAATTATTGTTTTTCTTTTCCTCTGAGGCTTCTCAGCTTCTCAGGAGAAAAATCTTGGCAAAGGGACTTTTCAGAAAATATCATGGCAACAGGGACCCACAAACACCAGCACATGGAGGGTCTCATCTCACCTCAAACTCCTGGAAAAAAGCATGGTTAGCATTTGCTGTCTTCATCTCATAGTACTGCTTGAAGTTCTGCAGGGGGACTGGCCGGTGGACGTTCCTGCAGAAGAAAACTTGCCTTAGTTACTGGGAGGCCTGGGCAGCCTCAGGGGCCACTGGGACAGCCCTGCTGGGACACCTGGAGGCACACAGGGAGGGTTCACAGCCACCTCACTGCCCAGGGAAGGTCCAACAGTTTAAATACTGGAGGGATTTCAGGGTGATGAGAATATTCTCCTGCTGCAGGAACTCATAGGGGAGGTGTGGACAATGCATGGACTTGGAGCGGAGCTGGGCAGTAAATACTGACCTTGGGAAAGGCTGATTTATAACATAACTGAGGGGAGGAGACAGCTGGACTTTTCCTGAGTCAAAGCTTGAAAAAGGAAATAGGTAAAGGCCAGTGGGAGCTGCAGTGGGGCCATACAGAGGGCAGACTCCAGCACCCACCTCAGGCTGTAGGTCACCATCTCCTGGGGTGGGCTGCTCTTCTTGGTTCTGGAATCAAAGCACAGGGTTAGGGGATAATGTGCTCTGACTCTGTGACTTAGAAAGCTGAATAATTGCTTTATTAAGCTATTCTATATTACACTAATACTATACTGAATTACATATTAAAGAGATATTATACTAAAGAATTTTACCTCCAACACAACTACAAATACAGTCAAAACCTCCTTCTTGATCAGCCTAATCCCAGTAGCAATCTACAACCACTCTGGAACAGAAAACCTCACCTCCTTCTGAGAATGAAAATTCATTATAAACTTCAAAATCCCCATCAGCCTAAAAATAGACTTCTACTCCCTTACCTTCTTCCCCATTGCACTGTTCATATCATGATCTATCCTACAACTTGCAACATGAATTGAAATAAAGAATAATTTAATAAAGAAATACTAAAGAAAAACCTGTGACTATCTCCAGTCATGACACACATAGATTTAATTAGTCAAGGAATTAAAATAACTTTCACTAGTGTCTAACTAACAAATCACTTTAGTAACTAATCTCTATAACACATTCCACATGTGCAAAACAACAAAACCAGTAAATAAAGATAAGAATAGTTTTCTCCTCTTCTTTGAGCTTCTCAACTATCTTTCTCAGAGAGAAATCCTTAATAACTTGTGCCTGCTGCTCTCTGTGAAGAGCTGTGGCTACACACAGGAGCTGTTGCTTTGCCTGCAGTGCAGAGATTGATGCCATGAGATATTGGGTACCACTGGCAGGCACACTGTAGGGTTTTGTGACCTAACTGCACATGGGCATCTCCTCTCTCCCATCTTCCTTTGGCTTCTGAGTTTTCCAGGCACAATTCAACCAGCCCACGTGCTAGTTTGTCCAAGTCTCTTTTTACACTCTCCCTGCTCTCCTCCAGGCTTGGCACTCAAGGCTGGGTATTAACCAGTAAGATATGGCTCATGCTCACCTCCTTGCTTTGAGCTGTTTCCAGTAAACCAAAGCAAAAACAGCTGCAAGTGTCAGAAGAAACCCCACAACGATTCCAGCAATTATTGGCATTGAGAGTGGAGCTGTGTCTGCACTGGATCCAGCAGCTGGAATTGAAAGGAGAGAGTACAGAGAGAAGAATCAGTAAAAATGTTTTTTATGATGAGGGTTGTGAGAGCCTGGAACAGATTTCCAGAGATGCTGTGGCTGCCTCATCCTTGGAAGTGTCCAAGGCCAGGATGGACAAGGCTTGGAGCACCCTGGGATAGTGGAAGGTGTACCTGCCATGGCAGGGAGTGGAACAATATGAGCTTTAAGTCCCTTCCAACCCAAACAATTTTATAATTTTATGATATATGGCTGCATTTATTCTATTTATTATATTTGCCATAGCCTATGAGCTCCCTCTGGCTGCTCTTTACCTCTAACCTGCACAGCCAGGTGGGGAAGATGCTGCTCTCCAGCTTACCTGAGAACATGGTGAATGTCACAGCAGGGGCTACTGGGTCATATTTGGTGAAGGCAGCAATGCTGAACCTAAAGGCAAAGCAGAGTCCTGAGTCAGGACAGCCTGAGCTGGGCACAGCACCCAGAACCCAGCACCCAGGGGGACAGAACTGCTGCCTGGATAAAGCTGGTTTTCTATTATGGATTTAGGACATGTGTGGATATGGTCTTCCCTCCCTTTTCTGCCTCTTGGACAAGTTTGTTCCCCTTGGGAAAGCATGAGAAATGGTTCAGAAAGCACCAATGGGAAGCAGCTCTCCTCCAAAGGGTTATCAGCAGAGAAAGGTAGAGTCTGCTCTCTTACAGGACACAAAAAATTAAAACTACATCGTTCATGTCAGCTGGTTAGCAGGATTGACAGGGAAGAGCTGAGCCCTGTTTGACATTTCAGCTGGAAGGGCCATGTCAGGACCTAGGACATCCCTCTGGCTGTCCTGAGCAGCCCAGACCCCTGCCAGGGGGCTCAGAGACCCTGGCACAGAGCCCAAAATGCCTGTGTGGTTTTGATTATGACCCAAAGAGCAAGTTACCAACCTTAGATGAAAATCTGCAAGCCATGACAAATTCAGTAGAATGATAGTGAATTTAACACAAGGTGAAAAAGTAGATTTTGGGGTTTTTAGAATGGGAATTCAGGGGGGCAAGATGGAGGAATCCGGGCATGTCCAGCCTTTCTCCTTCTTCTTCTTCTTGGCCTCCATCTTCTGCTGTGATGGTGGCACTTCCAGATTGGTCTAGAGTAGAAGCTCACTGTCTAACATAGGTGATAGGTATTGGGAAGTAATTATAAATATTGTACAGGTAGTTTTTAGTATAAAGACATAACATTGCCCTGGGGGCAGGCAGAGTGCCTGGAACTGTCCTGTTGGACGGACCTGGGCAGGGCAGGAGAAAGAATTTTATAGATAAGATACAATAAACAACCTTGAGACTGAGAAATGAAGAGCCCTGACTCTTTCTTCAAACACCAGGCTGAGAAAAGAGACTTTCCAACTTTTCTTGGGGTCACTGTGACCAGCGAGAGATCCCGACAGGGCCAGACCTGCCCAGACCCCTCCTTGCACACACATTGTTCCAGATTGCCATGCAGGATGTTTTCCATTGCCATCTGTATGGCACATTATCTTTGTCAAGTGGGCAGTTTGCCTTATCTCTCTCTGAGTGATCACAATCACACCTCCCTTGGGGGTGGACACCTGCTGATAACAGCTATTGAATGTCACTGCATGGCTGATAAGAACTACAGCATCCCATTGGGAGATGTGAGCCCAGAGGGAGGAGCCAAGCATTCCTACCCGGATATAATCTGGAGATTCTGGAACACCAGCACAGCTTCTCCACGGGATTGCCCAGAGGAACAGCAGCTGCCTCTTCTTCCCCTGGATCTTCAGAAGAACAATACATCCTTCTCTACAGATCCCCCTTGCTCCAGAAGAACCAGCCCTGACACTGCAGGAGGGCTGAGCCACAATTCCAATGGGACTGCTGCCAACAGCCTGACCCACAGGGTGTCAGGTTGGGTTCTGACTCTGTCAGTGTTGTTCTAGTGTACTGCATTGTTTATTTTATCTTTTTATTTTCTTCCCTAGTAAAGAACTGTTATTTCCTGCTGCCATATTTTTGCCTGAGAGCTCCTTAATTTCAAATTTATAGCAATTCAGAGGGGTGGGGAGGGTTTACATTCTCCATTTCAGGGGAGGCTTCTGCCTTCCTTAGCAGACTCCTGTCTTTCCAAACCAAGACACACACACAAGTGGCTGGTGCATCCTCTTCCCTGTGCAGGTCTGCCCCTCATCCCCTCCTGGCAGCAGGCACACCAACGCCCACAGTTCTCTGACTTTCTTCCTGAGCAGTGACCTGGAAGGGCCTTTCTTGTGCCCTAAATGCAAACCAGAGCTTTTAAAGGCAGCACTGGATTTTAGCAGCCAAGGGTTTGTTGCCTGTGTGTGGGTCCCCACACCTGGCTGCCAGGGCCAGACCTCCTCTAAAAATGAGCCTGCAGATGCCACAGCATGAAAGATGATAAATAACTCACTGAAAGACAGGAAAGAAGAACAGAAATTCTGAGTGGGAATGAGCTGTCAGCTTTTCACCGCCCTAATAATCATTAATTCAGCAGCACAGTCTACTGTGGATATTTAGGTCGGATATTTAGGCTGAGTGTTCCATGCACTGAGGATATTTAGGCTGGATATTTAAGATATTTAGGTCAGATATTTAGGATATTTAGGTCAATGCTGTTTGTGCTGAGAACATTTATGTTTTTAGGGCGGCCAAACTGAAAGAAAGCTGTGGTGTAAAAGTAAGAAAGCTGTGGTGTCAAAGTACCTTCTAGTCCTGAACAACTGGACAGTTCAGTACATGTTGGTGACTCATGGGATGGAATCATGGTGGGTGGATTAATGACAGGGCCTGGTGTCCCTAAAAAGCTGCTCCCCTGAGGGAGGTCCCTGCTGGATGGACACGGGATGGGAGTGCACTGTCACCATTGTCCTGCCAGGCAGGATCACACAGCACACAGAACTGCTCTCTGCTCTCCATGACCCCACTCTGCCTGGAATTTCCCAGGCAATGGCTCTCTGGAAACTCCCCTTTTTTTCCCCCTTAGGAAAAACAGCCATTTCCCACCCTCTGGATGTTATCACCAATCTGAGCCAGTGCTGCCCTAACCAGCAGCTGAAGAGCCCCTTTTAGGCACACGTGTGCAATATAAAATATTATTTTAATTAATATTGTATTTAATAAAATATATTATTAAATAAATATTATTAAATATATTATTAAAGAAATCTATTATTAAATGTTATGTTAAATAAATATTGTATTAAATAAATATATAATTAAATAAATATTATATTAAATAAGTATGAAACAACTCAGAATCAGGTAAAGTTTTCCAGGTCTGCACACAGAAACAGTAGTGAGAATGGGAATGGGAATGGGAATGGGAATGGGAAAGGAAAGGAAAAGGAAAGGAAAGGGAAAGGAAAAGGAAAGGAAAGGGTCCAACCCCAACACCCACTCACCACAAAACCTACAAGCTGATTTAATTCTCCCTTTATTCCCAGTGGAAAGGGAAGCTCTCTCATGCACACACTGTCCCACAGACTTTCATTCTCTTTTCCTAATACTCTCAATGGCTTTATCACCATCAGCCATCCTTGCTGCCACTTTCCTTTAAAGTGAAATGGGCTAACCTTCCAGACTGGGGGATCAGAGAAATGCCTGTGGATGTGGTCCCCATTTGATGAAACTGTGAGCTGCTAAATTAACAGGACTGACTAAAGATACCATTCTTTGTTAGCAGTGGAAAACCTGGCTTTCCATCAGCAGTTTTAAAGGTAACCTACAAGAAAATATGTAGGATCCTATTCACTGTCCAGTAAGACTCTGAATCATGACTGTTGGATCCATGTGTGTGTCTCATGGGGAACTCAGACCTCAGCCTGAATGTTTGCTCTGGACCTCACACTGAGCAGGCACCACTGGAACTGTTTCCAAATCAGTTTCATTTTTGCACTGTCTGCACATGGTTATGAGTCACAAATTAAGGTCCTACAAATTACAGCATCTGTTTTAGTTCCTATTCTGAGGCTGGACATCTGCTCAGCTCCTGAGACAACACACACAGCCCTTGGCAGCCTCAGCTTTCCCTCTCCCTGCCAACTACACTGCCTAATATTCCCTGCATGCCAACCCTGCCTTCCTCAAATGCTGCGGGGTGGAAAACCCTTGGGGATTTGGGGGTGTGAGGCTGAGGTGACATCCAGGGAGCTGCTGGCATTCCTGCAGGGACACGTGCAGTCCTTTTTCTCCTCCAGCCCCTTCCCCTCAGGAGGGATGCTGACATCTCTCACCTGTACTGCTCGTTGGCTTTCAGCTTCCCATTGCAGGTGGCCCTGGAGTGGCCACACTCCTCTGTCCCCACGGGCACCCTCCAGGTGTTGGGGGAGCTCCTCTGATGGAAGGGGTTGGGAAGGAGCACTGCCAGGTAGGAGTCCTCTGTGCCGTAGTAGTGATCGTACCACGTGCTGGACATGATCTCCTGTGTGGGCCTCAGCACTGCAGGGGAATGTGCAAGGTGACAGTGACCAAAGGGACATCCAGGGCTCCTGCTGCCCTCCAGGGAGCCAGCACAGCCTGGGACATGCAGGGACACTTACGTGACTCGTTGGTGGTGGCAATGACACCGTAGTACTCGATCTGGCCGTTCTCCTCGCTGAACAGCTCGGGGGAGATGATCACTGTGGAGCTGGCCTCCACTGGGAACACCTCTGCACGCAGGGGAGGGGGCAAGGCTGCAAGAACAACCAGCAGGCACAGAGAGTCAGGGTGTCCCTGCTCCCAGACCCCCCTGCTCAGCCTGGGATGGTCCCAGCACACAGCCAGAGCCCCGAGCCACTGCAGCGCTGCCCCGTGGGGCTCCCAGGCACCCCAAAGAGCCCCAGCTCTGACCAGCAACACAGGGTGCTTCCTCCTGGGGTGTTTCCCTGTGGAAAGATGTCAGAGACATCTTTTATATAAAATTCTTTCCTTAAGATTTTTCCCTCCTGAGAAGCTGAGAGGGTTCAAGAACAAAATGTGGACAATGATTATCTGCTGCTGTGGAATGCAACAGGTGCATCTGGGATTGGTCTCATGTGGTTGTTTGTAATTAATGGCCAATCACAGTCAGCTAGCTCAGACTCTCTGAGCCACAAGCCTTTGTTATCATTCTTTCTTTTTCTATTCTTAGGAAGAGATGGGGATCAGCCCTGGTTTATCATGTACACATTGTGGGGTGCCAAGGGGTCTGCCAAGACAAGGAAGGGAGAATGAAATCTGCCTGTACATTCTCTTTTTATTCTTCTTTCTATTCATCCTTCTGATGAAGTCCTTTCTTCTATTCTTTTAGTATAGTTTTAATGTAATATATATCATAAAATAATAAATCAAGTCTTCTGAAACATGGAGTCAGATCCTCATCTCTTCCCTGTTCCTCAGACCCCTGTGAACACGGTCACAGAAAGAAGGGACTCACGCTCCACTGCTGTGCTGCAGAGCAGAGTCACAGCCTGGCTCCTCAGGGTGTTCATGCCCACGGTGCTCACAAGGATTTGGTAGGAGGAGTTTGGCTCCAGCCCCTCCAGACTGGCCTCGCTCGAAGGGATGCTCATGGTAAGCCTGGAGGTGGGTGGTCCTTCAGAAAGTCTCTCTGTCACCACCTCATAAGCCTCCACATCTCCAGAAGAGCTCGTCCAGTTCAAGTAAAGGCTCCTTGACTCTGGTAGGCACCGCACATCCTTCACTGGATCTGGCTCTGCAAAGGAGACAGGGACTGGACTCAGTGGATCAGAGAAATCCCAACCTCTGTCCCTGCCAGCGGCTGCTCCCCAGGCCAGTGAGATGAGCAGAGCTGGACACCTGCAGCCCGTGAGCCTGCTGTGCCATGGGCCACAGGACAGTGGGAATGAGCTCACATCTGACAGGAGACATTGACAGTGGAGATCTGCAAAGCCTGCTCTGCCACAGGGAGCCAGGAGATCTCTGTGGTGGGGCTCGCTCAGGGAGCCAATGGCTGCCAGAGGGTCACCCTGCTGGCTTTCCCCATCTCCCACCACAACACCTCCCATGCCTCTGCTGACACTCCAGACCTGAGGCCCCCCAGTGTTTCCCCCTCTCCCATCCTGCCCCCTCCCTCCCTCCCCATGGCACCGTGTACCCACCCACGGGCACTGCCAGGGGCTTGGTGCTGCTCCAGTAGGGCCCAGCCACGCAGCTCAAGGACACAGAGTAGTTCCTGCCTGGGATCAGCCCCTGCAGGAGGTGCTGGCCTTGTCCCCTGGCCAGGGAGTGCCTCCAGAGCAGGGAGCTGTTCCGGGGGTCCCGCAGCCACAGCTGGCACTCGTCCTGCTGGCCAGGGACACTGCCCCAGGAGATGAGCATGGAGCTGTTCCCTTCAGCCACCACTGAGAGATTCTGGGGAACTGAGGGGGCTGCAACAAAAACAACACCAGGAGCAGTTACTGGTATGCATGTGCTCTCTTCTGTTCTACAGAGACACAAGGAGGACTTGGGTGACACAATGAGAACTCCATATGTTCAGTGATAACATTGCCAGAAATGACCTTTAAATGGCAGCTAAAGGACACACAGAGTGAGGAGTGTGAGGAGATGGATTCTTCTTCCTGCTAATTAGCAAGTTTCATTAGAAACCTGCCCGAAGGGCTCTGCACATGACTCCCTGCACCCTGCCAGGGGATGGCTGAGCGTGGGAGCAGGCACTGCTGGATTCCCCAAGCAAAGTATGGGGACTGTGGGGACGAGCACATGAAAAGGCTTATTGTGCTTATCTGCATTTCCACATTCCATAAAAAGAAAAAAAAAGCCCATCCTCCTCTTATACCCCATGCCAGCAATTCTCTGAGTGCCTGAAAAAAATGCAGCAGGAATGGTGGGGTGTCCCCCCTAGCTGTGAGGCCTCATGGCCCCCAGGCTGTGGGTGTGTGGGTGTCATCTACCAGAGCAGCAGTGCTGTGCTCTTGTTCAGTGCCTGGAGGAGCCAGTGGGGCCATGGGACATGAGTTGCCTCCTGAAACAGCACTGGTGGCTGCCAGGCCCTGCCACAGGCAGCAGGATTGCCCTGCCCCACTCTCCTGCCCACCAAGGCTTGCCCAGCCCATGATCCCATTGGTACTTCCCACCCCATCCCATCCCATCCCATCCCTGGAAATATCTACGGTCAGCTTAGACAGGGCTCTGAGCAGCCTGATCTAGCTGAAGATGTCCCTGTCACTAGCAGGAGGGTTGGACTAGATGGCCTTTAAAAGGTCCCTTCCATTTCCAACCCAAACCATTCTCTGACCCCACAGCTCCCTGGCTGAGTCCCTGCCCTTCCCACTGTGAGCCCACCCAGCTGGGAAGGCTGAGCCTCAAGCAGGATGCAGAATCTCCAGCTCTGACACTTACTTGTCCAGTCACTGATGTTCCCTGCCGAGGCTGCGTAGGGCCCAGCCACGGACACCACCTCCAGCAGGTATTTGTGTCCTGGAGCCAGGCCAGAGAAGGTGAATTTGCTGGTGCCTTTCCCAACAGAGACATTGGCTGCCACAGTGCCTGAGCCTGAGTGGTACAGGAGGAGCCTGTAACCCTCCTGTCCCTGGGGCTCGGCTCTCCAGGACGCACTCAGCCTGTTGGGGTAGCCCTGGTTGGTCATGTACACATTGCGGGGTGCCACGGGGTCTGCAGGACAGGATGGGACAAATGTCAGCAAAGGGACCCAGGACACTGCCTGGGGCTCCTGGCAGTGCCATCAGAATGGTGCACCACACTTATTTCTCTAAGAAAATTAACTATGTATTTTACAGTTTAGATAAATTACTTCTAACAAGATTTAGATGCACCACACTTCTCTAAGAAAATTAACGAGGTATTTTACAGTTTAATTACTTCTAACAGGATTTAGGATGCACCGCACTTACTTCCTTAAGAAAATTAACTATGTATTTTACAGTCTAGATAAATAACTTTTAACAAGATTTAGGATGCACCACACTTACTTCTCTAAGAAAATTAACTATGTATTTTACAGTTTAGATAAATTACTTCTAACAAGATTTAGGATGCACCACACTTACTTCTCTAAGAAAATTAACTATGCATTTTACAGTTTACATAAATTACTTTTAACAAAATTTAGGATAATTTATGTTAAACAGCACTTAAACCTAGAAGGAGTAAACTTTAATAACAAAGAATAATACACTTAATTTTAATAGAATATTAAAGTGATAAAATGTAACTCAAGAGTACTTGAATATAGTGAAACTACTTAATCTTATTAACACTCAACTTACTGAATGGTTATTTTTTATCAACTTATTGAAAGGTTAGTATTTATAAATGTTTTAACTTATATTATTAACACAAAAGGTAATAAAATCTAGATAAATTAAATAAAATATATATATTAGAAGATCTTTATATTAAACAGCACTTAAACTTAGAATGAGTAAACTTTAACCACAAAGAATAATAAAATTAATTTTAATAGAATATTAAGGTGATAAAATGTAGCTTAAGAGTACTTAAACTTAAATATAGTGAAAAATCTTATTAACATTCAACTTATTAAGGGCTATTATTTATAAATGTTTTAACTTATTTTTATATTATTAACACAAAACATATTAAAATATAGATAAATTAAATAAAATAAATATATATTAGAAGATCTTTTAGATGGACAGCGCCCTTAGCCTCCACTGTGTGGCTCCACCCACCAGCCAGAGGCAGCTCAAAGCTTCTGCAAAGTTCTCTGTGCTTGTCTGAGCAGGGACAGCCCTGTCCCCTGGGAGGGGTGAGGAGGGAACACAAAGCCAGCCTGGGGACAGGGGAAGGTGAACTCCCCATTGCTGCTCCCTCCTGCCTGGCTCTGCCCTGAGCACGGCTCTGGAGCTCCAGCTGTGGTGGAGCTGATCACAGAATCACAGAATCACAGAATAATGAGGCTGGAAGAGACCTCTAAGATCATTGAGTCCAACCTATGCCCCAACACCTCAACTAGACTATAGCACCCAGTGCCATGTCCAGTCTTTTTTAAAACACATCCAGAGATGGTGATTCTACCACCTCCCTGGGAAGAGCATTCCAGTGCTTTATTATTCTTTTGGTGATTTTTTTTTTCCTAATATCCAACCTATCCCTTCCCTGCCATAGCCTGAGACTGTGTCCTCTGGTTCTGTCAGTGCAGCCTGGTGGAAGAGACTGACCCCACCTGTCTGCAACCTCCCTGCAGGAACTTGTAGAGAGCAATAAGGTCACTCCTGAGCCTCCTTTTCTCCAGGCTAAACACCCCCAGCTCCTTCAAACGTTCCTCACTGGGTTTGTGTTCCCAGCCCCTCACCAGCCTTGTTGCCCTCCTCTGGATGTGCTCGAGTGTTGGAGAATTTTGCTCAGAAATGGCTTAAAAGGCAGCTGAGAGGAGCAAATTCTCACAGCCTGTTTCTGTAAACAGCTAAGTTCTCAAGCCTGTCTTCAATAACATGGAGGCCTTGAGAACTTTCATAACAGGGTGAGAAAATAAATCTTGGATTCAATAACAAACCACAGGTATTGAAAACAAAAGGAGGGGTTAATGTGTAATCTGTGACCTATGATGAGCTCGGATTTTGCAATATGCATGAGCTTAATTAACACCACTATAAAAGGGTGTAAGTGAGATCAATAAATCGAAGTTCAATGCTGATCAACAAGGATGGGTCGTCTCCCTTCACTTTCAACACTTGAGCATCTCAATGTCCTTCCTGAACTGAGGGCCCAGAGCTGGACACAGCATTCCAGGTGTGCCCTCAGCAGTGCCCAGTACAGGGGCAGAATGAGCTCCCTGCTCCTGCTGGCCACACCATCCTTGATCCAGTCCAGGAGCCATTGACCTCCTTGGCCACCAGGGCACTCTGCTGGCTCATGTTCAGCCAGCTGTCACCAGCACCCCCAGGGCCCTTTCCTCCTGAGCACTGCCCAGCCATACCATCCCCAGCTTGGAACGCTGTAGAAGATTTTTGTGGCCAAAATATAGAACTTGGCACTTGGACTTATTAAACTTCATCCTATTGGACTCTGCCCATCCATCCAACGGATCTAAGTCTCTCTGCAGAGACCTCCTTCCTTCCAATAGATCAACACAAGCTCCCAGCTTAGTGTGGTCTGCAAATTTACTAATTAAGGAGTCGATGCCCTCATCCATGTCGTCTATAAAAATATTAAATAGAACTGGCTTCAGCACAGACCCCTGAGGGACACCACTGGTGACTGGTCCCCAGCTGGATGCAGCACCTTCACCATCACTCTCTGTGCCAGCCACGCAGAGATGATGAGAGTGGGCAGAGCTCTGCTCACTGCCATTGCCTGGGCTCTGCTGTGAAGGTCAGCAGGGCCATGGTCTGGGCCATGAGCTTTCCTGACTGCCCAGCAAGGCACACATCTGCTGGAACCCTGGATGCTGAGAATTTCAGACTTTCTGTGCTGAAAGGCACTGACCCACAAGAGAACACTGCATTTAACCTGAGGCTGTGGAGAAGCTTCCAAAATAGAATGATAGAACTGGGATTGTGGGTGTGTAGTTGGTTAGAAGTGTGTGATATCACAGGGTGGAAAACTTAGAGTTGGGAGTTTTAGAATATAGAAATAAATATGAACCAAGATGGAGGTTTTAGGACAGAGACAGGTTGTTCTTCCTTACCTTCTTCTTCCTTCTTCTCCATGGGTTTGGGTGGTATTTTGTGATTGGACAGAAAAGTCCACACTGTGGGCTTCCAGGGATCAGTTATTGAGTTAAAAGGCAAAATAATTAAGGTGTCATTTCTTAATTGGACAATTTAGCCTTAAAAGATCTTGTAACAAGAGATAGTTAGCCATTTTGTGCCTTGCTAATGAAAGACTGCAGAACTCTCAGTTGGGAGGCTGTAACACTGATAACAAACAACAAACACCTGAGTCTGAACATGAACTGTCATCTCAAGTGCCTTCAATCCTGACAGAGGCAGAAAAAACAAGCAGAGAACCCACACACATCCCCTCAGAGTAGGTACTCACACGTCCAGTTGCTGACGTTCCCTGCAGGTGCCCTGAAGGCGCCAGCCACAGATGCCACCTCCAGCAGGTATTTGCTGCCTGGTGCCAGCCCCGTGAAGGTGAAGTTGTGGCTGTCCCTGCCCAGCGAGGCTGTGGCTGCCACAGTGCCCAGGGCTGCCCGGTACAGGGTCAGGCTGTATCCATCCCTGCCCCCAGCTGGGGCTCCCCAGGCCACGCTCAGCCTGTCGGGGTGCCCCGGGCTCAGCAGGCGCACGGCGGCCGGGGGCAGCGGGGCTGGGGAGGAAACACAGGTCAGTGCCACAGCCGGGCACAGGGACAGGCTCCATGGGGAGGAAACACAGGGCACTGCCACAGCTGGGCACAGGGACAGGCTGCATGGGGAGGAAACACAGGTCAGTGCCACAGCCACAGCTGGGCACAGGGACAGGCTCCATGGGGAGGAAACACAGGGCACTGCCAGCAGTCACAGCTGGGCTCAGCACAAGGAGATACCCCATGTCTGTGCCATGAAGTCCCCCCTGCCCCAGAGCAGGCTCTGCCCCAGCAAGGCAGTGCTATCCAGACAGCTCAGTCCCTCCTGGAGACAGAGTGCCTGGAGGTCACTCGTAGCCACTGCTGCCTTAAGCAAGCTCAGTGGATTTCAGCTCTTTAGTGATTATCAGCTCTCTTAGGATTCCAGCTCTTGCTTGCTAAGGTGCTGGTGGGCTCGGGGGAGAAGCAGCGAGAGAGAGGAGAAGGAGAGATCCTGGTGGTTCCACAGCAATGGTTTTATTGAGGAGTCTGTGAAGGGTTCCAGGGACGGCTTCTCTTCTGCCAAATGGGCTAAACAGCCCCTTTTTATAGAGTACAGAGGGATCCAAACTTGTCCAATGGTGGGGCTTAAGGGAAAGTGACCTATGGGGTTGCAGAGATAAGCTGGGGTCCGAGGGGCAGGAGACAGGAGCTTATTTTGCTGTCTCATCATGACTCAGCAATTCCTACTGTTAAGTCTCAGCCCTCCAAGGGGTCTTAGATAATTCTATGGGGTCTGCAGTGCCAGGCCTGTGCTGCAGGAGCTGGGGAGCCAGCACACCTTGTGTTAGGGACAGGGCACTCAGCAGCAGGACACAGACACCTCATGGTCATCGTACAGCATCATGGGTGCTCCCTGAGGGAGGATTCCCTCTGCCTTCTGACAAGCACCTCCTCATTCTCACTTCTCTCTTTTCCACTCTCTCTCACCTCACCTTTAATGATGCTCACCCTGACTGGTCCCTCACATGCCAAGCCCTCCTCATGCAGGTCACAACCATTCCCACACCCCAGTGGGAGCACCTGCACCCTGCCATGAGCACAGGGGTGTGCCCACACCCAGCTGCTGGGCAGGTACAGCCCTGGCACAGCCTCTGTTCTCTGACCAGCCCTAGCACCTTTCTGGGTGGGGAGAAGGGCTGGATTAGCCCATCTCCAGAGCAGAGACCTGTTCTCCTGGGAGGACTGTGGAGTGGTTTCTTGTACTACACTGATTCATTTCATGAACCTTTATGGTAAGCTGGTTTCTACCTGTGGGAAAGGACTCAGTGAGCCTCCTGTACACAGGTACAGTACAGGTACCTGTGTACATGTGCCCTGTACACATCTGTGCTCCTGTGCACAGGGAGATGGGTCAGCACAGGCAGGGAATGTCCCAGCACAGGCAGGGAATGTCCCAGCACAGGCACATCTGGGCAGCCCTGTTTTATGGCAGTCCCAGAGCCTGCAATGCCCCCATGGCGTTCAGCAGCCCAAGATAGGAAATGCCCAGTGATGATGACTGGACCTTAGAAGCTCCTTTTTCTGCCTTCAGACCCCTGCTTATCTCTCTGTAAGACTATGGGTCACTTTCCTTTAACCCTTACTATTGGACAATTTCTAAAACCCCTGTATCCTATAAAACCCCCTACTTTTGCCCAGTTTGGCAGAAGAGCTGTCCATGGGAACCTTCACAGAAGATTCAATAAAGACACTCCTGTGGAACCTCACACAGCCTTCTCCTCTCTCCCTGCCCAAGGCACCCAGCAAGCTGAGAGCTGAAATCACAAATGAGATGATAATCACTAGAGCTGATATCACTTAAACTTGCTAAGGTGGCCTGTGGGAGCTGTTTGGGAACTGGGACAGGCTGTGCTGAGCAGGGCTGGGCTATCCAGACCCCATTGGGAACTGGGACAGGCTGTGCTGAACAGAGCTGGGCTATCCCGACCCCATTGCAGCCCCCCAGGGAAACCCCAAAACCCAGCAGAAGCTGCATTACTGTTTCATCAGCATGGCCCTGTGCAAGCCTACAGCTGGACATGCCAGTGCCATGCAGCCAGCAGTGTGCCCCTGCACTAACTGCTGAGTGTTGCACAGGTGTGTGCACATCTCCAAAGCCACCAGGTCCCCCATGAACCCCCCAACCCTCCCCAGGACAGCCCAGTGTGTGACATTTCCCACTCCTCTGCAGAGGACACTGCTCCAGGTACTTACATGTCCAGGCACTGATTTTGGGTGCTGCTGCCTGGTACTGTCCAGCTGTGGCAGTGACTTCCAGCGAGTACTGGTGTCCTGGTGCCAGCCCCGTGAAGGTGAAGTTGTGGCTGTCCCTGCCCAGCGAGGCTGTGGCTGCCACAGTGCCCAGGGCTGCCCGGTACAGGGTCAGGCTGTATCCATCCCTGCCCCCAGCTGGGGCTCCCCAGGCCACGCTCAGCCTGTCGGGGTGCCCCAGGCTCAGCAGGCGCACGGCGGCCGGGGGCAGCGGGGCTGGGGAGGAAACACAGGTCAGTGCCACAGCCGGGCACAGGGACAGGCTCCATGGGGAGGAAACACAGGGCACTGCCACAGCTGGGCACAGGGACAGGCTGCATGGGGAGGAAACACAGGTCAGTGCCACAGCTGGGCACAGGGACAGGCTCCATGGGGAGGAAACACAGGGCACTGCCACAGCCACAGCTGGGCTCAGCACAAGGACATGCTCCAGGTCTTTGTTGCAGGAGCTGGGCAGCATCAGGCCTTGGGAGGAAACAGGGCATTGCCAGCAGCCAGAGCTGGGCTCAGCACAAGGAGATGCCCCACATCTGTGCTGCAGGAGCTGGGCAGCAGCAGGGTGCCACAGGCTGGCTGTGGCTCTTTGGCAGCTATTTCCTGCCTGGCTGCTGGCTGACACTGTGGGTGGCTCCCAGGGACAGGGTGTGGCACAGGGCCAGGCACAGACTCCTCCTGCTGTATCCAGCAGAGAACAAGCACTGGGTACTTGTGTGGGTGGCAGAGTAAGCAGGACAGCTGCACCAGTATGGTGCCTGGCTGAAATGGGAAGGGAACAGAAGAACACAGCAAGGAGAGCATCACACTCACATGTGCAGTGGGTGAGGTTGGGGGTGCTGGCGTGGAAGGGCCCAGCTGTGGCCCTCACTGCCACGCTGTAGCGGGTGCCAGGGCTCAGTTTCCTCAGGATGTGGCTCCTGGCATGGCCACCCAGCAGTGTGTGCCCCACAGGAGTGCCAGATGCCGTCTCATGGGCATCCACCACGAAGCCTTCTGCCCCTTGGCCCAGCACTGCCCAGGTCACCACCAAGGCTGAGGCTGAGGGGCTGCTCAGGGTGAGGTTCACAGGGGCCAGGGGATCTGCAAAGCAACAGGAGACACACAGTGAGCCCTCCTGCTCAGTGCTGAGAGCTGTGCCCAGGGCTCCTCCAGGCAGGCTGGACCAGAGCTCCTCTGGAGAGCAGCCTGGGCACAAAGGGCCAGGCAGGGCACATGGCTCTGGGAGCACCATCCCTGGGGGGTGCTGCTGGATGTGGCAGGGGAGACAACCAGAGCCTCTGGGGTGGACTGGGGACTGGCTCTGTGTCCAGGATGGAGTGAGGGCAGTGAGCAGAAGGGTGGGACCATCACACAGAAGCTGTGGGCACGCTTGGGATGGGGAAGGCGGCAGTGGTGCTCTGGAAGGATCAGGTGGAGGCTCACAGTGGAGTGCCCAAGCCAGGCAGTCAGACTCACATGTCCATTGGGTGACATTGATGGAAGAGGCTTCTAAGGAGCCTCTCACAGCAGTGACCTGCACAGCAAACTTGCTGCCTGCTTCCAGCTGAGTCCAGCTGGTGTTCAGGGCATCTGGACTCAAGGTCTGGACCTGAATCCTGCTCTGGGTGCTGAGGCTGTACAGAATAACATGGTAGTGGTCCCTCCTGCCTGGGGGCTCGTTCCAGGATGTGTAAAGCTCTGAGGAGCTGCCTGGGTTGGTAAGGCTCAGGTTTGTAGGTGCAGCAGGAACTGTGAGAAAAAAACAAGACACACGAGTCAGAGAGGAAAAAATACACTTCTGAACATGCAGCCATCTTCATACACAGAGACTGTGAGAGGCAGGATGTGACCAAAGGACAGCTTCACCAGAAACCAGGCCAGGGTGCTTTCCTTTTCCTTTTCCTTTTCCTTTTCCTTTTCCTTTTCCTTTTCCCTTTTCCTTCTCTTCTCCCCTTCTCCTTCTCCTTCTCCTTCTCTTTCTCCTTCTCCTCCTCCTTCTCCTCCTCCTCCTCCTCCTCCTCCCTCCCCAGGCACCAACACTGATGCCACCACCCGTGGGTGCCAGCTGCTGACCTGTGCAGCCGGTGGTGTTCTCGGGGAGGGAGCGGTAGGGCCCAGCCACTGCCCACATCCTCACAAGGTAGCATGTCCCTGCTTCCAGCTGTGCCACAGTGACATTGGTGCTGTCCTTCCCTGCTTCCAGGTTCCTTGGCCGTGCAGAGGAGCCCTCCTGGAGCAGGCTGAGCAGGTATCCATCCCTGTGGCCAGCAGCAGCCTCCCAGTGAACAGCCAGAGCCCGGGCTGTGCTGGCAGGGCTGGCAGACAGGGCACGAGGAGCCAGGGGGACTGTGGGAGAGAAACAGCGTCACTGGGGCACACCTGGGCTGGGCAGCACTGATCTAGTGAGGGATGGAGCTGGCAGCTGGAGGGCTGGGGCATGCACACAGTGGCTGGAGCAGGGAGCTGTGCTGTACCGGTGTAGCCGATGGCTGTCTGAGAGGAGATGCGGTGAGGCCCGGCCTGGGAAATGATCTCCACGCGGTACCTGGAGCCTGGCACGAGTCCCTGCAGGGCCAGCTGGGTCACTCCACGGGGCACTGACACATTCCTGATGATGGACAGCGACTCAGCCACTGAGAGCTGCACCAAGTGATCTCGGCCACCTCCGGACTCCACCCAGCTCACGCGCAGCTCCTGGGGCTCCCGGCCAGGCTGCACACTCACGTTGGCCAGGGACAGGGGATCTGCAGGGAACAGAGCATGGGCACCCATGAGGTGGTGAAGGTGCCACAGACATCTTTTCATTAAAATCCTTTCGTTAGGATTTTTCCTGCTGAAGCTGAGAAGTTTCAGCAACAAAATGTAAACAATGGTTATCTGCTGCTGTGGAATGCAACAGGTGGATCTGTGATTGGTCTCCGGTGGATGTTTGGATTTACTGACCACTAACGGCAGAGCTGTTCTCGCTTTCTGCCGGGACACAGATCTTTGTTATTCATTCTTTTCTATTCTTAGCTTAGCTAGCTTCTGAGAACTTTCCTTCTATTCCTTTTTAGTATAGTCATAATGTAATATATATCATAAAATAATAAATCAAGCCTTCTGAACATGAGGTCAACATTCTCGCCTCTCTCTTCATCCTGCAACCCTAGTGACCACTGTGACAGTGAAGGAGCCAGGGCAGAGCCTGCACCTCTGCACAGGGCTGAAGGAGAAGTGGGGACACCTGACCACTGCATTCCCTGTTCTCCTGGGGACATGCAAGCTGACTGTGCATGTCCCCAGGGTGCTGCTGGCAGGCAGGTGCTGAGAGCACCCAGCTCCCAGTGGGCTGCTCTGCTCCACAGACAGGGAGCAGCAAGCCCACGCAGGTCTCTGTGCTTCCTCTCTCACATCCCTCTCTCACCAGTCCCTAGCTGGCCTTCAGACCACCAGAAGATTCAACTTGACTTAGAAAAAGGATCTTTTGGGGCCCAGCTCACAGCACCTAACCTAGGACACATGCTCTGTCTTCCAGGACAGGGAGCATGCAGGTCTCACTGGAGCCCTCCCTCCACCCAGACAAGTTTGTGTCACTGCTAGTCTTATAGGCACTGCCAGGATGTCCCATCCCTGCAAGAGACTGGGAATATTTCTGACTCACATGTCCACTCAGTGGCAAAGTGTGACGAGGATCTGTATGGGCCAGCGAGGACAGTCACCTTCAGGAAGTACTGAGTGCCAGGGGACAGCCCCAGGAATGTGAAGTTGTGGGTGTTTGGCCCCACTGAGGTGTTCCTCTGTGCTGCATGGCTCTTGCTGTAGAGCTGGAGGTGGAACTGGTCCACATCCCCAGCAGCCTTGTCCCAGAAGGCCGAGAGCCCCAACGGGCGCCGGGTGTTGGTCAGAGTCACTCCGGATGGAGCCAGGGGGTCTGAGAGAGAGGAGAAGAGACAGGCAGTGAGGGGAAAGAGCCAGGCAGTGAGGGGAGACAGCCAGGCAGTGAGGGGAGGCTGTGCTGTGCTGTGGGGCTGTCCTGGGCATCCTCCCCTGTCTGTGCCTGCTGGGGTTAGGTCAGGAGTCAGCACAGCAAACCCAGAGCAGTCAGAGCTCCTGCTCCACAGCAGACATGGGAGCGGATCCCCACCTTCCCCTGGGTGACATTTGGGAATGTTTTCTGTTCCTCCTGCACTGTAGACCCTTTTACTTCCAACATGGCTACAGCTGACCACCCATTCTGTCTGTCTATGCACCCCAAACTCTGGTTCCCCACCTCCCCACCATGGGCCACTCTGACAGAGCATTCTGCTCTCAGGGGCAGGGCTGGTTGTGACCTGCAGCAGGATGAGGTAGCACTGTCACACTCACGTGTCTAGTCAGTGGCTGATCTCACAGGGGATCTGTAATGTCACCTGGGTGACATTTGGGAACATTTTCTATTCAGTGATGGGTTCCTCCTGCACTGTAGACACTCTTACTTCCAACATGGCTGAATGTGGCTCCAGCTGTCCGCCCATTCTGTCTGTCTATGCACCTCTGTCTCTGGTTCCCCACCTCCCCACACATGGGCCACTCTGACTCTGTGAGGGTTCTGCTCTCAGGGGCAGGGGTGGTTGTGACCTGCAGCAGGGTGAGGTAGCACTGTCACACTCACATGTCCAGTCAGTGGCTGATCTCACAGGGGATCTGTAAGGCCCAGCCACAGCAGCCATCTCCAGCGTGTACTGCCGCCCAGGGACCAGGTTCTCCAAGGTGACATTGGTCCAGTCACTCCCCACAGTCACATTCCTGACCTGCTCCTGGGACTTGGTTTCCCAGAGGGTGCCTGTGTAGCCAGTGCTGCCAGAGGAAGCTGCTCTCCAGGAGGCTTGCAGAGAGGTGCTGTGGCCCCCATTGCTGAGGGTCAGCTGCTCTGGGGGCAAAGGGTCTGGGAAAGGAAAGGTCTGGAATCACCTGGCAGAAATGCAGCTCCAAATGTGCTGGGGCAGGAGCCCGTTCCCTGGATAAACCTCATCCAGGTGTTTGGACCACCCCTGCTGACACCCACACCCCAGTGTGGCAGGGACTGGGCCAGCACAGCTCAAAGTGGCAGAGAAAAAATTGTTCTGGTGCTGGAGGAGGTGGTGGGTGGTGGAGAGGGGGCTGAAGGCAGCGACAGCCTGAGCAGTGCCACAGGAGGGTGGCTGAGGAGAAGGAGGAGAAGGGCACTGGGCTGCCCCTTGTGCCAGGTGGTTGGGAAGCAGCAGGGTCACACACATCAGCAGCACCTCTGCCTCCTGCTGGGCCTTTTGCCCAGTTATTGGATTCAGCTGTGGAAGATGTGTGCTGTCAGTGCCCTGAGGTGTGACATCAGGGGAAGGGATTCTTCTATATTTCCTAGTACTAAAAACTAAACAATCAATCATCATCATTCCACAATCACCCCCAAACAATACAGAACTAATCCTAAAACCAGGGAAGGAAGGGGTCTCCTTTTCTTCCCCCCCCATCAAAAAAAAAAACCCAAACAAAAATATAAACCATGATCACAAATCATCAATTAATCATCCACTAAACTTCAACATTCTTGTAGCTTATAAAAAGCACAGCCCTGAAGGTGTTAAGATGGCAGCCACACACACCCAAGGACAAAAGACTCAGTGCTACCATCAGGAGCTGTGGCACTCACATGTCCAGTTGGAGATGCACTGGGGTGAGGATGTGTAGGGCCCAGCCACGGTGCTGACCTCAAAGCTGTACAGGCTCCCAGGGTGCAGGCCCTCGTAGGTGAAGCTCGCGGCACCCCTGGGCAAGGAGCTGTTGTGCACAGGGTGCCCTGCAAGGCTGAGGAGCAGCAGGTAACCCTCCCCTGAGGCCTCCTCCCAGCTGGCCAGCAGCCTGTGGGGGCTGCCCTGGCTGGACAGGCTCACAGCAGAGGGTGCTCGTGGTTCTGCAGGGGACAAGGACAACGTGACACGGGGCAGTGCATCAGGCATGGCTTTCACAAGATATTTTCTGCTTTTCAAATTGTTCTAGGTGACTCTAGAGCAGGGGGGTTGGACTAGGTGATCTCCAGAGGTCCCTTCCAACCCTAGCAGTGCTGTGATTCTGTGACACTGCAGATGTCTCCACCCCACACAGGGGCAGAAGGGGCTGCAGGGAGAGCTCTGGGAGACCCCAGCACCACGGGTTGGGTGGGCACCTCCCCAGAATTGTCCCTTCCCAGAGTGGCAGCACTGGGACAGCACCAGCTGTGGCTCCACTGGTCACCCAGGAGAGTGAGCACAGGGAGATGCCCCCTCTGGGGGCTGGTGGTGTTTCCCTGCCCATCCAGCTGTGCTGAGGGGAAGGCAGGAGCTGCAGGAGCAGAGTCCAGAAGGGACCAAGCAGGACCTGATCTTGCTCTGTGCCTGGCACAAACCTGCCCAGGACTCTGAGCCCACCCTCACCAGGAGCTGTGGGGAGGCAGAATTTGCTGCTCTTGAGAGCAGGTGTCCCAGGTGCCCTGTCCCTGTGCCTGCCTCACCCCCAGCCCCCTGCAGGCAGCAGGAACAGCCCCAAGGGCCACACAAGGGCTCTCTGCTCACCTGTCCAGGCTGCTGAGCTCTGAGCTGATGCCCTGTAGGGCCCTGCCACCGCCACCACCTGCACAGAGTACTGCTGGCCAAGGCTCAGCCCGTGGAAGGTGACGTGGTCGTTGTCCCCACCCACGGAGATGTTCCTGCTTGGAGCACTGTCCTGTCCCTCCTGCAGGGTCACCAGGTAGAAGTCCCTGTGTCCCCCTGGGACACTCCAGCGAGCCTCTAAGGAGTTCTGCTCCTCTGCACTGCTCAGGGTCACATTGTCAGGACTCAGGGGGTCTGGAAGGGAACAGGGTTGTGTGAGTCAGGGTTATGGGGCACTCTGTACCCCTCGCACTGCTGAGCCTCATTCCTGCAGGGTTACATCCAGCCTGAGACATCCTTTTGGACTGAGCCATCTGCACTCCCCAGCACAAGCATTCCTGGACTAACAGAGTCCAGACAAAGCTGGCAGCCTTGCTGGGAAATTCCTGAAAGTCTCCTTGCACTCCATTCACATCCCACCATGAGCTTGCTGATATTCCCAGCAACTGGCCTGGACCAAGCTCCTGGCCCGACGCCCCTGGCTCGTGTGTCTGGCATGGGGGAATTCTGTTCAGTGGAGCAGGTCAGAGCTGCAGACAGCAACAGCAGGGATCAGCCTCACTCCAGAGCAGAAAGAAACCAGCTGGAGCTCTGGAGGCCTTCCAGAATCCCATCTGCACGGAGCAGGGAGCAGGCTCAGCCTCCCAGGCAGGCAGGTGGAGCAGGAAGGAGCTGGAGATCTGGCATCTGGTGGCACCCAGCCCCTCCCAGCACACACATGAGCAGCGTTTGGCCAGTGCCAGGCCAGGTCACTGGCCACAGCAGCTCTGAGTCTGCAGCTTGGCACCTCCCTCATGTGAGGGCCAATGGTGTTCAGTGTGAATCTGCTCTGCCCTCTTCATTTCCCTCCTGGTTTTCCTGGAAACATCTGGGAGAGCCAGTTCAGGACTGGAACCCTTTACTGGGCCATGGACATGGTGTCACCTGCAAAGTCCTCCTCCTTCAGGGCCCTCATCAGGCTGAGGCCAGAGCAGAGAGTGGCTGGGGGAATGCTGCAATAGTGGGCTCTGCCAGGGCTGCCCTCACTGTTCTGACCTGCCAGAGGCTCCTGGATTCCTTGCCTGGATTTGCACAGCACCCATCGTGTTGGGAACATCCACCAGGATGAGGTGATCAGCTGCCACCACAACATATCCCTGACAACAATCAAAGAGCACCAAAAATCCATTCCATAGAACCACAGAACTGTGGAATGGTTTGGATTGGAAAGGACCTTGAAGCTCATTCATTCCCCCTTCCACTATTCCAGCCCTGTCCAGCCTGGCCCTGGGCACTTCCAGGGATGGAGCAGCCACAGCTTCTCTGGGCAGGCTGTGCCAGGGCCTCAGCACCCTCACAGGGAAGAATTTCTTCCAAATATCTGATTTAAATGTCTCCTATTTTAGTTTAAATCCATCCACCCCTTGTCCTATCACTGTCTGTCCATGTAAAAAGTCTTTCTTGTTCTTGCATAAGCCCTTCCCAGAGGTTTCCAGTTCAAACCAGCTCAGCTGCTGCCCCTTTGCCCCATTTTTTCTGCTGCCCTTGTACAGCCATGAGAGCCAAGCCCCTGAGGCACTGAACACCAGTGGGATCTGCTGTCCTTCCATCCTCCTGCTAGGGGAGAGCCCACAGGCTGCTCCCACTGCATGCCAGGGAGAAGCAGGCCAGCACAGGGATCCACCTGCTGAAGGGATCCACTGGCCCCACCACAGCAGTGCCCCACAGCTGGGTCCTGGAGCAGCTTTTAACCAAGCAAAACCACCCTGTGCTCCCAAGGATTTTTGGATTCAGAGGCTGGAGCAGAGGCAGGGAGCAAGCTGGGGCCACCAGGCTGATACTCACACGTCCAGGCAGTGGCATTGGGTCCCAGGGCAGTGTAGGGCCCAGCTGTGGCACTGAGCCCCAGCCAGTAGTGGGTGCCAGGGTGCAGATGCTGGAAGGTGTAGCTGCTGAGGCCCCTCCTGGCTGACAGGCTCATGCTGACCTTCTGGGTGAGCAGGTTGTGGAGCTCCAGGTGGAGCCAGGCAGCCCCTGCAGCCCCTGCCCAGGAGGCCACGAGGCTGGTGCTGGAAGCTGGGCTGAGCCTCAGCTGGGTGGGGACGGAGGGAGCTGAGGGGAAGAGAGGACACAGCAAGGGTCAGCACTGGGGATGGTGGTGCCTGCAGCCTCCTCTCTCCCCCTGTGCCCACAGCTGCTCTCTATGGCCTGGGTGAAGGTCTGGTAGGGGTCTAGTGGGGGATGTCTCTCCTGTGCCCCCTCCCATACAGGCTGGAAGTCCCTCAACATTGCCATGTTCTTTCAGGCTGCAGGGGTGGCAGGCTGGGCACTGCAGCACTGCCACAGCTCTCAGCAGTGAGGAGATCCAGGATCCCCAGACTGCCCTCTCTGCTGGGAACAGACAAATCCAAGCTCTGGGTGCAAAGTTTTCCCCTTTGGCCCAAGCACTCAGCTCACAGTGGGGATGTGAAACACTCCAGCCATTCCCCACCATTCAAGCTCCCCATCCCAAGCCCGGAGACCTCCTCCCCTTGCCAGCCTGCCACATGTGCTGCATCCTTCCTATCACCCCTCCCTCCCTGGGCACCCATCACTCCCTACCTGTCCACTGGTGGGCACTGGTGCTGGCCTGGAGGGTCCCAGCCAGCGTGCTGACCTTCAGGGCATACTCACTGCCCGCCTGGAGCCCCTCAAAGAGGAAGGTGGAGGTGCTGGGCAGGAGAGACACGTTCCTCAGCAGGCTCTGGGAGTGGCTGTGCCACAGTGCCAGGCTGTAGCCGTCCCTGTGGCCGTGCCCGTGTGCCCAGGCTGCACGCAGAGAGGAGGAGCTGCTGCTGCTCAGAGTCAGGTTCAGGACAGCTGAGGGACCTGCGTGGGACATGGACAGACACTGCTGCTGCTCCTGCCACAGCCTGAGCCGGCAGGCTGCTCACAGGCTGGTGGAGCTTGCCTTTGCCTGGCAGCTTCACAGGAGCCAGTCACAGAATCCTGGCAGGGTTTGGGCTGGAAGGGACCCTAAAGCTCATCCAGTCCCACCCCCCTCATCAGGCAGTGCTCAGTGTGCATCTGCTCTGCCCTCTTCATTTCCCTCCTGGTTTTCCTGGAAACATCTGGGAGAGCCAGTTCAGGACTGGAACCCTTTACTGGGCCATGGACATGGTGTCACCTGCAAAGTCCTCCTCCTTCAGGGCCCTTCATCAGGCTGAGGCCAGAGCAGAGAGTGGCTGGGGGAATGCTGCAATAGTGGGCTCTGCCAGGGCTGCCCTCACTGTTCTGACCTGCCAGAGGCTCCTGGATTCCTTGCCTGGATTTGCACAGCACCCATCGTGTTGGGAACATCCACCAGGATGAGGTGATCAGCTGCCACCAAAACATATCCTTGACAACAATCAAAGAGCACCAAAAATCCATTCCATAGAACCACAGAACTGCGGAATGGTTTGGATTGGAAAGGACCTTGAAGCTCATTCATTCCCCCTTCCACTATTCCAGCCCTGTCCAGCCTGGCCCTGGGCACTTCCAGGGATGGAGCAGCCACAGCTTCTCTGGGCAGCCTGTGCCAGGGCTTCACCACCCTCACAGGGAAGAATTTTTTCCTAAGATGTGATCTAAACTTCTCCTCCGCCAGTTTAAAACTCCTGCCACCATCTGCCCATGTAAAATGCCCCTTTTTCTCCATTTTCAAATCCCCTCTAGGCACTAAAAGGCATTTTAAGGTCACCCTGGAGCCTTCTCCTCTCCAGGCTGAACAACCCCAGCTCTCAGCCTGTCTCCAGAGCAGAGGGGGTCCAGCAGGGATTCCCCAAGCACAGCCCCATCACCTCCCTGACCACTCAGCAGCCTCCTACAGGCTGTGTGGGCTGCACCATCCCCTTGGATCAGACTCAGCAGCTCCTCTGAACAGAGCAGGGAGGCTTGGTCAGGCCAACACATAAAGGTGAAGCCACCATCACCTGGAAGCTCACCTGCTGACAGGTTCCTGGTGGCCCTGTGGGTCCTGCCACCTGCCTTTCTGTGACAACCAGCTTCTGCTTCTGCTGCCTGACAGCAACCCTTCCACTGCCCAATCTCCTCCCTCCAGCTCTACTCTCCTTTGCTAGGTTTCCCACCTTCACCTGCACTGATTTACTCAAGGATCTTCTGGAGAGATGCAGACAAGGGCTGCCATCCCCACCTGAGCTGTAGAGCCACCAGCCCTGTCCCCTTCTCCAGCCCTTGGCACAGAGCAAGGCCCGGGGGTGAGCAGTGATTGACAGAGATGTGCCAAAATTGTGGAGCAGATGCTCCTTCCTTGTGGCTACTTCTTGACTTCCAGGCATGACATTTTCCACCCCTCAGCTCTCTGTGAGCCACACCATGGGCTGGTCCATCATTATCTCCATTGTTCTAGGAGAAGACACAGCACAAAACCAGCCCATACAAGGAGCAGGGGCAGGACAAGGATGAGGGAATGACCCCTAAGACTCTGGGGACCCATGAAAGACCCAAATTCTTGTGAAAATGAGGAAAAGCCCAAGCTAAGACTCTAGGGACCCGGGAAGGACCCTAGTTCTTTTGAAAGTGACAAAAAGCCCAACCTAGGACTCTGGGAAACCAAGAAGGACCTAAATTCTTGTGAAAGTGAGGAAAACCCAACCTAAGACTCCAGGGATCAGGAAGGACCTAAATTCTAGTGAAAGTGAGGAAAAGCCCAACCTCCCACGAACTAGTAGGGCTCCACACAGCACAACAATCACTGGTAGGAGCACTGAGGTCCTGGGAGCCCTTACTTGTCTGTGCTGTGATGGTCTGGCTGGTGGTGTCCCTGCAGGCCAGCGTGGCTGTCACCTCGACCTCGTAGCGCGTGCCAGGAGTCAGCCCATGGAACCAGAAGCTGGTGGTGTTGGGTCCAGCAGAGGCGTTCTGCAGTAGCATGCCTGACCCCAGGGGGGACAGGGCAAGGAAATACCCCCTGGCACCTCCCTCTGGCTCATCCCAGGACAGGAGGAGGGAGTCTGAGCGGTCATGGTCACTCACACTGACATTCAGGAGGGTGCCTGCAAAGGCAAAGCCAAAACTCTCAGCAGGGATTGGTGGTGTTGGGTGCCAGGCTGCAGGGCCAGCTCCCAGCCACACACCCCTGCTGGGGTACAGCACCACCCTGACCCCAAGGGCTCCGAACAGCCTTTGAGAAACACAAGAATGTTCAGAAACCTTCATGGACTCAGGTCAAAGAGGTGCTCCTAACATGGAGCATCTGCTCCACTGGAGAAAGACCAGAAGGCTTCAGTCACCATGGGCTTTGTCCAAAAGTTCCCTGGCTGAGTATAATCCATTGCTTATCACCTTGTCTGGCCTGAGACCCCCCAAAAAAGATGTTGAAGGCTCTGGGTCCACCATGGAGAAGCAAGACAGGGGGCAGGATGGATGTGGCAGGGGGACCACTGAGCTCCCTGCAACAGTCTCTGCCCTTGTGTGGGCTCTGACAGAGGAGGGGCAAAGGCTGCTTTGGGGGATCCACACAGAGAGTCACCCCCATCCTGCCAGTTCAGAGGTGACAAGGGAGGAGTGGGACACTGCATGCATGGAGGAAATGTGGGACCAGCATGGCCCTGCTGAGGTGTGTCCCTGCCCTGGCTGTGCTGCAGCAGTCAGGTCAGTGCACTGGGGCTGTGGCATCCCCATGGAGTGTCTGGGGACAGTGAAGTGGCATTCAGGGCTTGGCCTAACTGCTGGGTCAGTGGCTGAAACTGCTATTGAATTCCTGCCCTTGGAGCTGCTCAGGGTCACCCACACAAGAGGAGCCTGTCTGTCAGGCCCAAGCTGGTGCTGTGACCAGGGCAGGGTCCATCTCTGCCTCCAGCAGATTGTTACACATCTCCATCCTCAGCCTTGCTGTCAGTCATGGAACCATTTAGGTTGGAAAAGCCCTTTAAGATCATTGAGTCCAACTGCTCCCCCAGCACTAACCCAAGTCCCCAGGTTCCACATCCGTGACCTTTCTATGGCACTCAGCCTTTGGAAAATGCCAGAACAGCTCCAGTGCTAATAAGACATTTGTGAAATAATTAGCACTTAAAATTTATGGTGTGCAGCGTGTTCTGACAGGCTTACACAGGGTCTGGCACAGTGAGGTAGCAGGAACCAAGCACAGTGACTGCCCCAGAGGGCTGCCACGGGGCACCTTTACAGCCAGGGAGGAGCAGTGTGGGGTGAGCCCAGGGCAGGGACACCATTGGCACTGCTCAGGAGCTCTGCGTGTGTGTCTTCCCCAGAGCTGGAGTTTCAGAACTATGTGCAACTTCTGTTCCATGCAATGCTCTGGTTTGGAGCCTGCTGGTGAGGGCAAAAGGACCAGAGAACATCAGATGGACACAAACAGGAGCACGTAGTGCCCCACAGGGCCATCCCTGAGAAGTTCAAGTGTGTATTTAGGATCAGCCAGCTCAGGAAAGGTAACATTTAGCTAACTAAATGCAGCTGGGTGCCATGGGTGAGGTGTCTATACCTGGGCCAGGTGCCCTGGGCCACCCTTGCTGTCAGCAGACACCCAGAGCACCAGGTAGAGTGACCTGAAGGCAACCCACAGCTCACTGTCCAAACAAACAGGCTGGTTTGTTACTGCAAGCTCTTTCTTATCTCCTGAAGGTGTGAGCTCTCAGCCCATGTTTCTCTGCTTCTCTTGAGTTTCCATCAGCTCCATCACCTGCCTCCCTCTGTCACCCTCCTCACATCTGCAGCACAAATGTACCGAAAATGGGCCAGAGGCCTGTGACCCAGCACTGCTCATGTTCCCACTAACCACACCACACACAGCACATCCACACACACCCCATGCCCTGACAGGTGCCTGTGGATCATCCAGGTAATCTCTCACTGGCACAGGCTGATGCCATGTGGGCACTGTGCTGGCTCCAGGCCTACAGCAGCCATGGGACTGCCTTAGAGATTCTGATCCTACCCAGATTCTGATCCAACTCCAAGGCTCTGAGCAGGGCACCAATGGCAGTGCTGCCGCTGAGCCCAGCTGGTGCTCTGTGGAAGCAGAGAGCTCTGGAGCCTTGTGCCCCCATCCAGTTGGTTGCTGGAGAGGGATGAGACTGACTCTCCCCTTCCCTGGGCATGCAGTCAGCCTAAAGCAGAATATTTACAAAGCTACTCTTAACTCCAAGAGTCCTGGTCCAGCACACCTCATCTCACCCCTCCAGGCAGGAGACCATGGTGCCCTCCTCAGCCCGGGAACCTCCTTGCTGTGACTCACCTCTTTCACCAGGTGCATCCCGGCCCTCCAGCCCTGCCTGTGCTGTGTGGTTGCATCCCTCGCCCTGGGGGATTGAAAGTGTCAGGTGAGAGAGGAGCAGGATGAGCTGAGAGCAGCACCTGGGAGAGGTGCCCTGTGCCAGGCACAGCTCCCACCCTGCCATGGCATCTATGGGCTGTGACCTCTTTTCCTAGGAGAGCCTGGGTCACTTCTCAGACCTCCCTTAGCCAAGGCAAAGAGACAGACTTGGCAGATGCAGCCTGTGGGCTGCCCTGGCCTTTTGCACTGCTCCTGGGGCTGCAGACAGGCCATGCCCACAGCGGAAAAGGCCACCAAACCAGTCAGGACACAGAAGTTCTGCAGAGAGAGGGAGGGATTGAGCCCTGCACAGGGCCTGGCAATCTCATTCCCTCTACGGGCACACCTCCTTCCCACCATAAAGGGAAGAGAGGGACCACAGACCTCAGTCCAGCTGCCACCCCCAACGGGCAGAACAGAACCCCCGGAGCCCCTGGCACCCTCCCGGCAGCGGCGACACCCGTTCTCGCACAGCCTGCTCCCAGCAGGGTGTGCCCGGCCTTGGACTGGCGTCAGTTCCCCCCACGTTAAAGGAAATGTCTCCTGCCCACTCCCTGTCCTGCTACAAGCCACAGCAGAACCATCATTTTCCTGGCGTCCTTTTCCCTCGGCTCTGCGGGCAGACTCGTGTCGGCTCCCCACCGATCGCGGCGCTTTTGGCAGAGGAGAGCGGAGCGGCTGGGGAGCCTGGGAACAGCAGCCGGGCCAGGAGCCGCGCACCACGGCAACAACGGGGACACGCCGCGCTCCCGGGCAGCGGGCCCGGAGCACCGGGGGCGAGGGGCAGCGGGGGAAGCGCCGCTGGGATGGCGAAGCCGCTGATGTGGCGCGGCTGCACGGCCAGGGAGAGGCACCCGCAGCCCCGAGCCGGGGCAGCCCCTGCGGCAGCGAGCTGGCAGCCGAGAGCCGCGGAGCCAAAGCGGGGCTGGGGAGCCGAGCGAGCGCTTACCTGTGCCAGGGTCCCTGGGAGCCGCGGCACGCACAGCACCAGCAGCGGCAGCAGCAGTGACCTCATGGGGACCTGGTGGCAGCAGATCAGAGAGATGACAAAGTCGGGGTGTTTCTCAGCAGCGGCTGTCCCCTGTCAGCCCCGTGTCCCACGGCAGCCAGCAGCCGTGTCCCCGCATGCTTTCCGAGCGCTGGTGACAAGGTGACATCAGTGGGGACCGGCCAGCCCGTGGCACCGCGGCCGGGCCCGCTGGCCCTGGGCGGGGGCAGCGCTCGCCTCCAGCCCGGGAGAAGCCCAGCGGGGGCGGCCGCCTCTCGCCGGGCGCATTTGCTGCTGTCGCCGCAGGTCCGTGTCCTGTGCGGTGACTCCGCAGCTGGCCCGGAGAGCGGCTGCGGGCTGCGGGCAGCGCTGCCGGCCGCGGGGGAGGCGCTGCTGGCCGGGCTCTCGGGGGACCGCGCTGCGGCGGGGCTCGGCCGGGCTGGAGCCCGCTCTGGCATCAGCGGGAGCTCCGGGAGCCGGGGCGGGAGGGGCGGGAGCAGCGGGAGGGGAGGAGACCGGACTGGACTGATGGCGGCTCCAGGCTGGGAGGGCGCGCCCGAACCAAGCCCAGCGCGGGGAGAGAGGGAGGGAGGGACGGAGGGCGCAGGGGTGGGCTGGGGTGCGGGAGGGAGCCGGGGCGGGAGTGTGGAGTGAGGAGCGCTGTGCACTCTCTGCTCTCTCTGTGCCGCACCTTGGGCACCCTTCAGCTCGGTGTGCTGGAATTGCTGTGCAGGTGCGGCTGGGGAGGGGGTTTGGGCACGCCGAGGGCAGGGATGTTCTGTGCCGTGCCCGTGGCCCGCAGGCGGCGGCGGAGGCAGTGCGCACTCTGAGCGGCTCCTGCCGTGCCATCTCACGGGCACAGAGGTGCCCAAACCACGCTCTGCCCATCTGAGGGGCGAGCTGTGCCGGGTGGGAAGGCGCTGTTCTTCGGGGGTTGCCCCGGGGACCAGGCTGTGCCCCGGGCTGCGTGCAGGGCGGTGCTCTGCCGTGTCTGTGCAATGTGTGGCACGGTGCCAGCTCTCATTCACAGCAGAGATGCCATTGGCTTCACATCAGCGCTGGGGATATGGGACAGTGCTGGAAGGGGTTCAGTGATGCATCAGTCCGGAAGCCAGCACAGCCTTTGTGGCCGTGGGAGTCTATCCCAGGGGCCAGCACGGCCACCTATGGGGGCTATTCAAGCTCTGCCCATTACTGTAAGGCACCGAGCTGTCAGAGTAGAACACATCCCCCACCTGTCTTCTAGAACACCAGAATCCTTCGACAAAAAACTCAGAAGTTTGTCAGGTGGGACCTGTGACAGACAGAACAACCCCCAGTATCTGGACAAGGATATGGGAAAGCTCCAGCTCTTGCATGCAATTAAGAGGAGAGGGGGACACAAAGGACCTGGTCCTGGATGCATCTCCAAACCTAAGTCCATACCCCAAACCTTCTGACAACCCCTAGGCTGATGGAGCCAGCTGGAAAAGGGGACAGGGAACATGAATCCCCCTCCCTTGGCATGGGCAACAGTTCATTTCCCAGGTCCCAGCCAAATGGGACTGGTGCCAGCAGTCCGGGTCCGTGGTCATAGTCACGTCTCTGCAGAGGTCCCTGCCTGGACTGGGCTGAGGACAAAGGAGCCCTGGCCCTGCAGCTCAGCCCAGCACTCAGGGCCTGTTTGTCACTTCTGTCTAGGGCTCGCATGTTCCCCCAGCACAAAGGTACAGCTCTACCACCAGAGCCTCTTTGTGTCACTGTCTCCAGACCTCCCCCTCCCCTGCACCCTGAGCACAGAGATCAGGGTGGGAGCAGAAGGCAATGCCTTGGCTCCAGCACAGGCAAGATTTTTAACCTTTAGTGCCCACAGCTCCAAGGGCTGAATGCCAAAAATGCCATGGGTGATGGATGTTCAGGGTAACAGCTGTGGCTCTTAGAGATCTCCTAATAAGCATTTGGGACTGAGATCCACCAGCACCTGGGGTGATGAGGCTGACCCATCAACCAGTGCCACAGCCAGCTCTGGGGATACCCATCCCTGCTGCTGGGCACTGGCTTGGTGGGCAGCTGGCCACCCTCCATTAACCTGAGTGCAAGGTGAGCGCTCACAGGGACTGGGGTGACGGCTCCAGCCCCTGAGATGGAGCACCTCCCCAGAAATGAGACAGGGGGAGGTTTGGCCCTGATTGCTGCCAGGCAAGATTTTTAATCTTTAATGCCCACTGCTCCAAGGGCTGGATGCCAAAAATGCCATGGGTGCATCTGCTCAAGTGATGGATGTTCAGGGTAACAGCTGTGGCTCTTAGAGATCTCCTGATAAGCATTTGGGACTGAGATCCACCAGCACCTGGGGTGATGAGGCTGACCCATTAACCAGTGCCACAGCCAGCTCTGGGGATACCCATCCCTGCTGCTGGGCACTGGCTTGGTGGGCAGCTGGCCACCCTCCATTAACCTGAGTGCAAGGTGAGCACTCACAGGGACTGGGGTGAGCTCCTCTAGCCTCTGAGTTGGAGCACCTCCCCAGAAATGAGACAGGGGGAGATTTGGGCCTGATTGCTGCCGTCTCCAGTGGGCTGGGGACTGTTTTTAAAGGCCCCTTTCCAGAGCTGGGCAGCTGCAGCCGGCTGGGAGGAGGCTGGAGCTCCTCACTGCAGGGAGGGTTTGCCAGGTTTACCCGGGGGCCCAGGCAGGATCAGGGAGGTTACAGCTGGCTGCTCCCCAAACACGTTTGCAAAGGGGCTGTCACTGGGTGCCCCTCACAGTCCATTGTGGGGTGCAGGCTGCCAGCACAGGTGACCACACTGTGGATGGGGAGTGTGGGGTTGTTTGCTGCCATGAGCAGCCTGGAGAGTCACCTGGAGGGTGGCTGGGACAGAGGCAGTGCAAGCAGTGCTGGTGTCCCTGGAGTGTGGCAGGTGATGGAAGAGCTGAATTTGGGCAGCTCCTGGCTGATGAAGCAGGGTATGGAGGTGAGGATGGAGGGCCTTGCTGGGCTGAGAATTGTGATCCATGGACATGGGACAGGAGGCACCCTAGATTTTGAAGGGAAATTCTGGAATAAGGTGTTGCATGCCCCAGTGTCAAAGGCAGTGTCCCCTGCAGTGGTGGCACAGACAGGAGGTTTCCCTAGAGTCAAGGTGGGGCTCCTGCAGCTTCAAAGCATACCAAAGAGCAGTTCCAGGCCAGCAAGAGGACAAACCCAGCAACTGGGACACTCCAGCTGGGTTGTGCCTGCCCGGCCCAGCTGGAGAGAATCCGAGTCCATGCATGGTTACTGCACCTGCCTGGGCACAGCCTCAGTGCCCTGCACCAGCCATCTCCAGCCCCAGCCACAACCTCTGCTGCTGCAGCCCTGCATGGGCCACCACTCCCCCACTGAGGCAGCTGCTCTGGACAGTGGCTTGCCCGAGGAGCAAAGGGTCTGTTCTATCTGTTCTGCTCTCTGAGCTGGGCAGACAAGCAGGGATTTCTGGAACACAGTGTTCCCTTGGATCTTGCTGCCATACTGTGCCACTGCCCCACACCTCCCCAGCCAGGAGGAGGGGTAACCTCACTCAGCACGAGGATGGGCTTGGGGGATGCGTTGCTGCCCACCAGGATGGGATTGGCCTCTGAGCATGGACCAGGAGACATCCCAGCAGCTTTCAGAGCCTCTGCATGTCCTGGTGGCACAGCGAGGTGTCACCCCCTGCCATGGGGACATGTGTGAATACCAGCCCTGCTTATTTAACCTCGGGTCCCAGTGGCTGTGCTCCCTCAGCTCAGGGAGTTTGGGCTGTGGCTGCAGTGGAAACAGCCCAAAGCACTGCTGGGAGCCAAGCTGAGGCCCTGTCCCTGGAGCTGCAGGGCTCAGCAGCCTCCCCACGGGACAGAAGCTGCTCATCCTGTGCCAGCCCTGCCTTCCCCACAGCCACCTCAGTGATACCGAGCCACCTCAGGTGGGGACACAGAGAGGGAGAGCCCTCCTTCAGCTGGGGATGCTGGATCTCCCCTCCAGTCCCCCCTGACCATGAAACCTTCAGCTGTGCCAAACCTAAAGACAACTGCACAAGTTTCTCCACCCAGCAGCTGGAACCAGGCCTGGAAACTCAGGGGCTGCCGAGTCATCACATTTTCCGCGAAGCAGCGAACTAACGAACGCTACCGCAAGGAGCAGGGGGATGGGGACACCCCGCAGCCCGGGGCGATGGGGACACACCCTGCCCAGGGGGATGGGGACACCTGACAGCCCGAGGGATGGGGACACCCCCTGCCCGAGGGGATGGGGACACCCCCTGCCCGGGGGCATGGGGATGCCCCCCTGTCCGGGATGTCTCCAGGGCTCCCAGGATGGCTGCAGGGCTCTTGGGATTGCTCCAGGGTTCCCGGGGTGGCTCCAGGGTTCCCAGGGTGGCTTCAGGTCTCCTGGGATGGCTGCAAGCTCAGCCCACCAGGGCTGGGAGGGGACAGGGGCTGTGCAGCCAAGCCACGGCCTTTAGGAAGGGGCAGAGCCCCAGCATGGGACTGACTGCTCATGGCCTGTGCTCCAAGGGCATCACCCAGGAGCAGGGATGCGAAAGGGGACACAGCGTGCCTGTCACTGTGTTGTCAGGGCTTGCTTGAGGTGAGGGACAATAGCCACAGTGCAGAGCAAGGGCCCTGCCTGGCAAAGGGTCTGGGCTGTCCTCCCGAGCAGAGCCAAGCCCAGAGCAGAGCAGGGCCCAGCCACATTGTGCTCCATGCACTGGCCTCCTCTCCAGGTGCCTCGGGCATGGAGCTGGCAGTATTGGTTTGTCCCAGCTAAGGCATCTCCTCGAGCATGGTCCTGCACACCTGGAGGAGCCAAGGCCTCCCTGGGAAGCACCTGCAGGGCGGACAGCAGAGTGCCCACCTCACCTAAAGGTCCCAGCTGTGTCACAGGGTCTGTGTGAGGTGACAATAGCAGGTAATGCTCCCAAGGCTGGGCATGGGCAGAGCTTTGCAGGGCCCCTGCCAGGAGACAGCATGTGGCCAAGGACACTCCCACAGGGGCTCAACCTGTCACTCAGAGGGCATAGCCTTGTCCTAGTGCTGTGGACAATGCTGGCACTACACAGAGGAGACTCTACTGCTGTCTGGACATGCCCTGATGTCTCTGTGAGAGCTCTGCCATCCCTCCCTGGGCAGGATTCTGTGCATCCAACCTGGCACTCTACAACAACATATGCCCAGGGGCTCCATGATATGTGATACTAATATACTGCCACTGGGACTGGGCTGGGAACAGCTCTGGGGCTCCTGTCCTGCCTCAGGCCAGCACCAACCCTTTGGTCCCTGTCCCTCAGTCCCTCCCAATGCCCACCAGCACTGTGAACTGCCCCAGGCTGCAGTTTCTCCCCTCTGCTACTCTGAGGTGCTGAGTGCTGCCCAGAGCTGCAAGGGAGGAGCAAGAGGAACAGGCTGCTCCCAGGGCAGAACCTGCAGAGGATGCAGGTGCCAATGGGACCTCTCGCTTTCCAAGGTTCACACGCCATGGTTCTCCAACCCTAAACCCTAGAGCACTGGGATGCTCCTTCTCCAACCCCTGGCAAGCGTTTAATCATTCCCACCTGGATCCCTGCCAGCACCGCTGCCGCTTCCTGACCCGCTTTGGTACCTTGGAGCTCTTCCCATTTTGCAGAGGCGGGAGGGCAGGCAGGCAGTGGGGGACGCGCGCCTCTGCAGGGCAGGGCACAGCCACGCTGTCCAGCCCGGGGGACAGCAGCGAGTGGCAGGAATGACTCTGTCACCATCACCTGGGTCATGCTCTTGGCTCCCTGCACTCAGCCCTGGCAGCTGAGCCGGGATGCCTGCGGGTGCGAGGCAGCGCCTCGCAGAGCTGGGAGCGCAGGGCTGCGGTGACTCAGAGCGCGCCCAAAGCCGGCAGAGCCGGGCAGACCTGCTCTGCACCCCCGGGCCGTGGGTGCCGCCCCTGGGGCTCAGCAGGCTCTGCTTCCCCTGGCCAGGCAACAGGCACTCGCTGGGGAGGGCTGAGAGCAGCCTGGATAGTGCCGGTCCCAGACCTACTGCACGGTAGTGCTGGGGCAGCACCGGGCTCCAAAATCACCCACCCTGTCACCAACAGCCTGTGGAATCCTGGGGGGCTCTGCTCCCACCCAGCACAGGCTGGCAGCAAGAATGCCCGATGCTGCCAAGGATGCCATGCACACAGAGCCGAGAAGTAGCCATGAGCAGCTCCCAGTGCCCACTTGTGCCACGCAGGGCGAGGGGCCCAGGCAGGAGATTCCCCCTGTGCAGGGACAGCCACCGAGTGCCAGGCTCTGCTCCCGGCACAGCTGTGCTGAGAGGCTGCCCATCCCCTGCTGCCTCCCCTTGGGGCTGTGGCACCATGTTTGCCTGCACTGTGCCAGGGCACAGGAGGTTCCACACTCCTTTCCCCGCTGCACACATCTGGCTTTGACCAGGTGTCTGGGAAGAGGGAAGGGGACAAGGAATGGGACCCGCAGCTCACCTGGAGGGTGTCCCTGGCGTGGTCCACAGCCCGTTGCTGCGCGCTGGCGCGTGCGGTGTCAACTTGGCACGCTCACACTCACCCGTTTGCTCTGCTGGTGCACGGCCCTGACGTTCAAGTCTGGGCTGGACCGGCAGGAAGGCCCGCCTGGGCTCGCCCAGCTCTCAGCTGCAGGATGCTGGGGAGGAGGGATCAGCTGGACAGGGATGTCTCCCGTGGCCCCTTGAGGCCAAGGGTCTGCACCCCGGGGGCAGGAGCTGTGTTCCAACACTGCAGGCTGGGCATGGCTCACTCCTCCCTGTACTTTGCCAGAGTTTGTTCCACATTCTGTGGTTTCAGCCAGGTGCTGGGGATCTTGGTCGTGCTGAGCATCCCCTTGTGCTGCTGCTGCAAAGAGGATCTGGGAGAGCCCCGGGACAGTGATGAAGGCAGCACAGGCATCCAGCCCATGCACCAGCCCTGGGGGTGTCTGTGGGTTGTGATTGCCAAAGGTTTTGCTGCCCAGAGCCCCATCAGACCAGGCTCCATCCTAGAGCGAAGGCATCCTGACCTCTCAGTCCTTCATCAGGGGAGCTGGTGCATTGGCTTGGAGGTGGAGAGCATCCCAAGAGCTGTCCAGAATGGCACTTATCCTCACCCTGGTGAATGGGGGACAGCTGGTCCCTGGGGACAAGGAGAAGGGTCTGCCAGGAGGTTTGGAGCAGAGCTGGGAGCAGGTCCCAAGACTCTCCTACTCCCATCTTGATGGATGGGTAGGAGGAGGTGCAATAGCCATGGCGCTGAGTGTGAGCACTCCCGTCTCCTCCAGTCCCAGCTGTGGGCAAGGTCTGCACCTCACAGGTCCCATCTTCTTGGTAGAGGCTGGCAGGATGAGCCCAGCTTAGCCCCACATGAGAGCAGTAGGCTCCTGCAGGCTGTGCAGCCCACGGTGGAGGAGTTCTGCACCCAACCCTTGCCAGTCCCACAAAGGAGGGTCCCACATTTCAGCTGTTACTCAAGGTATTCAGCCTTCCCCCAAGGGGCACCCATCCCCACCTTGGCTGGGCTAAGATTTCTGCAGACAGGGAGAGGGACAGCAACAGGAAGCCCCAGACACTGCTGCCACAATCCACAGTGAAAACCCAGCCTCCAAATTTGGAAAGCAGCTCAGTTTCCAAATATCACCATGAGCTGGAAATCCCAAGTCAAAATGAAACCAGCTCCAGCCTCCAGCTCAAAGTTTCCTGTATAAAAACAAACCTTCAGACAGCTGCATTTGCACACAAAAGGTTTTGTTTTCAGGAGGAAGGTTTCTTTTTCAGAGGAGTAAACACGAAGCCTGCCCATCTTTCATGTCACAGGGTAGGAAGGAGATCTGCCTAGCAGCTCAGGTCATGGCAGGGCATTGTCCCCTCTTAGTGCCCAGCTGCTTTTCTCTCCCATGTGCCCTGGCCTGTGCCAGTGCCCACACCAATGCCCCCACCAATGCCACCACCACCACCACCATGTCCAGTGGCAAGCTCCGGACTGAGGCTTTTTACACCCGTTCCTGTGGCTGTGACACCTTTGAGTGTCCCAGGGCATGGGGACAGGCCTTTGCACTGCAGCAGTCCTGGAAAGCTGCAGCGTGGCACCCAGGGGTGCTCCTGTCCCTGCAGTGTAGCTGCAGCCCTGGCAGTGCCTGCTTATGCAGCTCCTCAACTTCTCCTGGCATCTCCTGCAGCTCCTGAAGCCAAACACAACACGAGACCATCTTGAAGACTGCCAGCAGTGCCTGGTGCTTTCTGCATCCAGCCCTCAGCACAAGCAGCTCACAGGAGGAGCTGGGGGACCCCTTCTGGGTTCTACTCCCCCAGCCCAGCTGCAGGGAGCTCCAGCACCACCCTTCTGGCCTGTTTGGGGCTGGCACAGGCTGGCTGCTCCCCAGGGCGCTGCTGTGGGCAGCCACACATCCCAGCAGTAGCTGCTGCCTGGGACACATCTTGGCCACAGGCACAGCTCCCACAGCCACTGGTTGCCAAAGGCTCTGCTGGCACATGCTTAGCCTTGCCTGGAGGCTGCTGCAGTTCTGGAGCAGGGGTGAGGCAGCCTCAGAGGAGCAGGATCAGCACCCTCCACTGTTGCTTGCTTACAGTTTTGTCTGTCCTTTCAGCCACAACCCCTGCTGCTTGACTAGGGTCAGTGGGACCATTCACCAGGTCCTCCAGAGTGACACAGAGCTCAGCCTTGTCTCTCCAGGAGTCCCCAACAGAGTATCCATTGAATTTGACATCCTGATTTGGGGGTTTGGGGGAATGGAGTATCTGTAAAGCTTGGACAACTGCCCAGATGCCAAACTTGGAGTGCTGGTCCCTACCCAAAGCACTGGCAGAAGCTATTTTCACCTGTGAGCTGGAACACACCTGCCTTGCCTCAGTTTACCACCCACACACCAGGAAGCAGAGATGCTCTGCTGCTGGAGGGGAGGGACAGCAGACCGGTAACAGTGATGCAGCAAGCTTTTCTGAGCCTCCTCATGCCCTCCTGGGCTCTCATTAGCAGCGTGTTTGGCATCTGGGCTGCAAAGCCACGCTGTCCTGCATCACTCGTGGGTGGTGGCTGGCTTGGGTCGGGCTGGGCTCTCTGCAGGGCCTAGAGGAACAGCCCCAAGGCTCAGAGGGATCAGCCGGGCTGCCGCTCAGCTTGAGCCACTCGGCTGGGAGAGCCTAAAACAACAAACATCGCAGAATGAGGGAATGTTTCACTGCTTCTTCTGCTTGAGTGGTTTCCTGTTTTCTAAGGAGCTCTTCCAGCACCTCTGGGGCAGAGGACTTGCCTGCACAGAGCCTGGTCCCAGAGCAGCCCCCTGTCTGGGAGGCAAGTTCTGCTGCGTGACATCTGGCAGAGGAGGAGGTTGCAAAAGATCGGCTGCGACCTTTGCCAGAGACCTGCAGCAGGAGTGCTGGAGGTTAGGATTTTTCCTTTTTTTTTTCTTTCTTTCAGAGAATTTTGTCCCATCTGCTGCCTAAGAGGTGGCCAAGGTGGGGGAAAGGGTGCAGCTGGTACTCTCTTAGCTGAGGGGTTTCTCTTGGAAAGGGCCCCGAGATTTTGGCAGGGGATGAGGAGCTGGGCTCAGCTCCTGGACCTCTCTCTTGCTCTCAGATCCGACGGGAACGGTCCAGTTGCTGCCACTGCTGTGAGGACAATTCACTGCCACCATAGAGTCAAGCCCTATACTGCTTTGTCAGTAAAATCCACAAATGCCAGAGGTTTATGTCCAAAGAGGAGAGAGAGGAGTCCTGCACCTTTATTCGAATAAAGGGGGAGAGTCCACTGGAGGCATTTTCTCTCCCGAATTTTGGAGGGCACAGCCTCCTTTTATCCCAAACTCCCGGCCTCATGTTGCCTCTTCCTTTCCCCATTGGCCGAGGTGCTAGGTGCTAGGAAGGTACAGCCTTCCCGAACCGCCTACCACATATTCCTCCTTGAACCTACTATTTTACCCCAAAGTTCAAAAGTTCAGGCTTATGCAGACACTTGTGTTTCAGGAGCCAAGCTGTCTGGGCTCTACAACAAACCTGCTGCCCGAAGTTAGTAGAGACATTATGACCCATTTCAAAGACGTTAACACCCATACCTTCACCTATCAAATTCTTTGTAAAGACATTAGCTATTCTCCCAGCTTCTTCTTTACTGTGGGTGAGCCTTTGGTGTACTAATGGCGTTGAACTGGGACCTTACTAACGCCCAACCTCACTGGAAAAGGGCCCTCACCATCTACTGGAGTGCCTGAGGGGAGAAACCCATGACCCGACTCCTCGGCCTCTGCTGCCCAGCCCCGCTGTTTTCCGCCGTTCTTCTGGGTTTTTTCTCTACACTTTAACCCAGTATCCCGTGCCTGCCGGGACATCTGCTACAGCTCAGAGTTTCTGCCTCATTTCATTTGCCATCCCGGGTGTGCCTCTGCCTCTCCAGCCGCTGATGCAAGGCTCCTCCTGCAGCCACTGCCGCCATCCTGAGGGGCACCAAGCCCGGCTGCGCCCTGGGTGTGTGAGGGAGCCCCTTCTCCATCTCTGTTACCACCCCGAGGGGCACCAGGCCCTGCCCTGTGTGTGCGTGAGGGAGCCCCATCTCCATCTTCCCCGCCACCCTGAGGGGCACCAGGCCCGGCTGTTTCGTGGGTGTGTGAGGAAGACCCTTCTCCATCTCTGCTGCCACCCTGAGGGGCACCGGGCCCTGGCCCATGGGTTTGTTTGTGAGGGAGCCCCTTCTCCATGTCCCCCGCCGTCCAGAGGGGCACCGGGCCCGGCAGCTGCCCAGGGGCTGTGACAGGAGCTGGAGCTGCCCCTGGCAGGAGCAGTGCACAGGTGGGACATGATCTGCCACAGTGCCATGATGCCAAGCTGGCAGGGGTGTCATGGCAGAGCAGGGTGCCTGCCCCAGCTGGGAGCAGCACTGGCTGCCTTTGTCCTTTCTCTGCAGCCCTGTGGGTGCTCAGCTGCTGCTTCTCCATCCTCTGCTCCACTGACCTCTGCTGCCTGTCCTGCTACCACAGCCCTGGGACCCAGCATCACAGAGGAACCCACTCTGTCCCAAAACACCCCTCAAAAGCCAGAGGTGAGGAGTGGGGGTAGAGGGATGCTGAACCAGCAGCTGCAGCACTGCACAGTGACCATGGCACTGCCCACCAGGCACCACACCTGTGATATGCTGCTGGCCCCAGGGGTGGGAGGCCCAGAGCTTTGCTCAGGGTCACCACAAACACCACCCTGGTGTTATGAACAAAATTCGGGTAAAATTTTTTTTGTGAGAAAAGTTACAAAAAGGCAGCCAGAGCACGGTAGCTGCCCAAGTTCTTCGTGTTTTGTTATTGTAATCACGGGTCTTTGAGGCTAATCGCTCCTTTTGTATTAGCAGAGCCTCGCCTGAGGCTAAGGTGTTCTTTTCCCAGAAAGGTGAAGAGACCTGAGAAGGTGAGGGGGGCTATGCAAAGTGACTCCAAGACCACAATGCAGCATGGGTCCCCCGGTGTACAGAGAAGACCCCAAAACAACGAGCCACCTAAGAGTTGAGAGACTGGAGTGATGTCTGGACGTGAGGAGCCGAGTGCTGAGCCTGCAGAGATGCGGAACACCTTCGGACCCTCTCGCCCTGACCAAGAGAGACGACCCCGGCGGTGAGACCAGGCCAACTGAATGGGATGACCACCATCTGACGAGGATCAGCAGGCCCTAAAGGCTCCCACGAGGATCTGATCCCCAACTCTGCCCCTTGTGGACAAAGCTGTGCGTATCCTCCTCCTCTGAGTCGCTTTGGGAGAGACGACGGACGCTGCAGACCCGTCGAGCTGCCCAATCCTGAGCTGATCGCTTTTAATAAAGGCATTAAAAAGGAGAAGAAGTCTCCTGGCCACTGTTTATTTCACCTGGTGCCCGCCCTAACCTGGTGCCCCACTGGCAGGAGCAGGGCAGGGTGCTCAGCAGCCCTGGGGCTGGTACAGCTGCTGTCTGGCAGGGTACTGCTCTCATGGGCAAGAAGCCAAACACTTCTGCTGCATCTGGGGCCCTGGTGACACCAGTTGCTGCCTGCATTGCTCCTCCAGTGCTGAAATCTCCATGGCTCCATCCATGGACTTGCTGGCAGGAAAGGTGTTCTCAGCCCCAGAGCAGCTGGGGACCCCTCTCAGCCCCAACAGCAGAAGAAAAGAAACTAAAACCTCACCGTTTCTTTGCTTTTCCTCCAGATCTGGGACTGTCACTGTGGCTCCAAGCACTAAAAATCTCACAGTTTCTTTGCTTTTCCTCCAGATCTGGGGCATCTGTGGCTCCAAGCACTAAAAAAATCTCACAGTTTCTTTGCTTTTCCTCCAGATCCGGGGCATCTGTGGCTCCAAGCACCCTGGCTTCCCCACTCTGAGCAGACAGGAATATTTCTGATGCCTGGAACTGGGACAAAGCAGACCCCATGTGCTGCAAGATCCTGTGGCTCCCACCTCCGGCCACAAGACCAAGAGCACTCAGAGGAATCACAGGAGGAGCAGGCATGGCCCAACATGGCAGCTCCCTGAATTTCTGCAATCCAGAGCAGCTTTCAAAGCAGACAGGCCCACATTCTGCTGTGGCTGGGAGCTGGAGGAGAAGCATTGGGCAGAACCATCAGCTCTGCATTGCTGCCCTCTGGCTGCCTCTGCCTGTCCAGGCCAGGCTCCTCCAGCTGCAGGGATGGGACCTGGGTCTGCTAGGGCTCTGCCTCTTGCCAGGGAAGAACCATCACAGAGTTGTTCAGCTTGGAAAAGTCATCACAGAATTGTTCAGCTTGGAAAAGCCTTCTAAGATCACCAAGTTCCACCACTTGAACTGCCCTGCTCACCACTAAGCCACATCCCCAAGCTCCATGTGAGAAATGACTGCTCACTTTTTGAAATTTTTGAAGGTTGTAAAAAATGCCAATTGCTTGTTTTTAAAATTTTAGAAGTTTAATAGTAATAAAATGGTTTTAAAAATAGTAATATAATTACAGTAATAAAAATTTGGACAATTTGGATTAGGACAACATGAGACAATAAAAGCAAAGAGTTATGGACAGTCTGGGTACCTTTTCTGGGCAAAATGAGCTCAAAAAAGGACCCACGTTAGCAGAGGATTAACCCTTAAAAGCAACAGCCTGTTGCATATTCACCTCATAAATGATGCATAAATTCCATTCAAACAAAGGATTCTGTCTGGTCAGTGTCAGTTTCTTCTTCTGAATCCTGACGGCATCTTGAGGGCTGAGGGAGGCAGGAAGAAGTTCGTTTCTTCTGATAATGGAGCAATAAATTCTCTTTCTCTGAAAGATTTAGGTGTCCTGTGGCTGCTAGCCCTTTGGGAGTACTTCATTACTCTCTTTTAAAAGAAGTATCTTACATAGCATAGTTTCTATTTTAACATAATGCTATAAGGTAAAATTATATTTAACACACTACTTAAAAATTAATGCAGCATAACTTTCTAACATAACACATATAATATTCTTTTTAATATTTGCAAAAAGCCAATCATAAAATATGCATTTTTCACACATGCAAGAAGAGAGAGTTGTTCAGGTTGGAAAAGTCATTACACGGTTATTCAGCTTGGAAAAGCCTTCTAAGGTCACCAAGTTCAACCACTGCCCCACCACTAAGCCATGTCCCCAAGTGCGATGTGAGAAATGACTGCTCACTTTTTGAAATTTTTGAAGGTTTATTAAACTTTAACAAAAAAAAAAAATACAAACAAAAGGACTAAATAAAGAAAAATTACAGTGCTGTGAGCCCCCTGACTACCAGCCACATGCTCATCTTCAAAATGGATGCTCTGCTTTTATACCTCTATCCCCTCCTAAAATCCTGTCAGTTAACCCCTTCCTTGCTGTCCAGGGCTTGGGGTCACTTTCTTACACCTTGGGTGGAGCTCAGGTGTTGCCATAGTAATGAGCCAACCCTCCCAAATGCCCTGAGTACCAAGGCCATCCCATGATAACAATGAGGAGGAGGACACATCACACTAACACAACTCTACATCTACAAAACTTCTTTTAACACACACAGAATGTTCACCCTCCATTGAGAGCGACCATCTCATCACTCATCTACAACAGCCACATTTACCTGCCTTGTCTCCACCCTGGGCAGCCTGTGCCAGTGTCTGATCACCCTTTCAGTGAAGATTTTTTCCCTAAAATTTAAGCTGCTGGCACATCCTCCATGGCCCTTTGGCCTCAGGCAGCTGCATGTACAGTCTGTCCTTAGCAAGGTTAAGAATCTTAACCCCTGAGCAGTGACTCACTTGTTATTGTTGTTGTTAGTAATGAAGGGATGGGCTTATTTTTGGGTTAAGAATGATTTATTGTTTAGATAAATATTAGTCTCAGAGGTTGTGAGATTTTAAAGGAGTATTTGGTTATAGTTTAAAGTAGTCACAAGTTTCTTTGTTGTAAGGTAATATATAGCTTTTTAAACTAATAGATAGTTGCTACAGGGTTTATTTTGTTATCACTTTTAATTATTTATTATTAAACTCATCACTTTTAATTATTTATACTGTATTACTGCTATTTTTATTCAAAGGGCTTCCAACTCATGTATACACATATGCTTTTATTATAATTTTTAATAATTTTTTATAGTTTATTAACTTTTAAGTTTAATATTTTTTATAACAAATCAAATCCTTCAGTATCTGTAGAAGTTTCTGTTTATCCAACTCCCACAACTTGCCATTGGCTGGAATCAGCACACCTATTTCTGCAGCAGACACTGGCTGAGTGTGGGCTATTTTAGGCACCTTTCTAGCTGCTGTCAAAGGCTAGAAGAGGATCTGTGCCTGTGGAGTTTTAAATTCTTTTTGCTGGGGTCGGGATTAAATGTGTGATTTTTTGTTGGGACCCAGATGTTTATTAGTTCTTATCTTTGTCACAGTCTCACAAACCCTGAGTTCTAAAGCACTTCACTCTAACAAACGAAAAATGGAGCCCTGTCTCTCTCTCTACAAGACCTTTTAAGGATAAACTGTCTAATTAAGAAATTACACCTAAATTATTTTTATTTAAAAAAAACTAACTAATAACTAATTAATGGTAATTGACAATTAATGAATAATTAATATTTAATTAGTAATAACTAATTTACTAATAACTAACTATGTGTGGGCTGCAATGTGGACTTTTTTATCTAATTACATACATTACATTACATTACATTACATTACACTACAATACCACTTAAACTTATGAAGAATAAGATGAAGCTTTATCTATATTACTATATCTTGTTTTATCTATATTACTACATTCCAAAACCTTAAACTCTAAGTTTCCCACCCTGTGATATCACACACTTCTATTCAAACTCCACACCCACAATCCCAGTTCTGTCATTCCATTTTGGAAGCTTCTCCACGGCCTCAGGTCAAATGCAGGGTTCTCTTGGGGGTCAGTGCCTGTCAGCACAGAAAGTGCTGAAATTCTGAAAGTTCTGAAATTCTCTGCATCCAGGGTTCCAATGTTTGCCTTTAAACCAGGACAAGCACAAACCCTCCCTGGAGATGCCAGAGCAGCCCAGCCTGCAGGAGGGCAGTTTTATATTTGTGGGGTGCCTTGTGGCAGGAAGGAATGTTGAATTTGACTCCATGTTTTTAGAAGGTTAATTTATTATTTTATGATACTATATTATATTAAAGAATACTAAACTAAACAATACGGAAAGGATACAGACAGAAGGCTAAAAAGATAATAATGAAAACTCCTGACTCTTTCCAGAGCCTTGACACAGCTTGGCCATAATTGGCCAATAAGTCAATTCACATGAAATTAATGAAACAACCACCTGTTAGTAAACAATCTCTAAACATATTCTAAAAGAGCAAAACACAGGAGAAACAAATCAGATAATTGTTGTTTTCCTTTTTCTCTGAGGCTTTGCAGCTTCCCAGGAGAAAATCCTGGGTGAAGAGATTTTTCCAGAAAATATGGCTGTAACAGGATGTTATAAATGAATACTACAATTTAATAATTAAGGAAATTTATTAAATAATCAAAGTATAAATTTGGAAAAAGCCAGAAGCGATTCCGACTCTGAGCCAGGTGATCAGGGTCAGGGGCACTCGGGATTTGGCTTCTATCACACCAAAGTCACTGTGAGTCTCCAAATGTCATATCTGGGGTCTGTTTTATACAGGCTTTTGGGCTCTGGAAGGGGCTCTTATTTAGCATATTTTAGCATATTATTTTAGTTTTTTTCCTTTTTGCTGCCGCATTTCCCTGAGCCGGTGGATTACTCCTGGAATCCTGTGAGGTGAAAACTTTCTGGGACAAACTTCTGATGATGCCTATCAAATGCCTCCTGCTGGGGTCTTGTCAGACAGAAGAAAATCCTTTGAAATATCCATCCCTGGAGACAGGGTCCTCCTGGTGTTGCAATCTCCATTCTTATCATGTAGCCTATTACTGCTTGTTGCCCAACACTGGCTTTGTACACAAAATGCTGTGGTTTTAATTTCTGTGAAAAATGCATATTTTATGATTGGCTTTTCACAAATATTAAAATGAATATTATATGTGTTGTGTTAGAAAGTTATGCTGTATTAATTCTCTTAACTAGTGTGTTAAATATAGTTTTAGGTTATAGCATAATATTAAAATAGAAACTATGCTATGTAGGATACTTTTTTTCCTAAAGAAAGGACTCACACTGAGATTGCAGCCACAGGACTCCTGAATCTTTCAGAGAAAGAGAACTTATTGCTCCATTATCAGAAGAAACGAACTTCTTCCTGCCTCGCTCAACCCTGAAGACGCAGTTAGGATTAAGAGGAAGAAGTTGATGATGACCAAACAGAATCCTGTGTTTGAATGGAATTTATGCATCATGTATGAGATGTATGAATATGCAACAGGCTGTTGCTTTTAAGGGTTAATCCTCTGTTAACCTGGGTCCTTTTTCAGGCTTATGCTGCCCAGAAAAAGATACCTGGACGTCTGTAACTCTTTGTTTCTATTGTCTCATATTGTGCTAATTCAAATTATCCAAATAATTATTACTCTAATTGTATTACTATTTTTAAAACCATTTTATTACTATTAAACTTTTAACATTTTAAAAACAAGCTATTGGTGTTTTTCACACTTTCCTTTAGCAGGAATTATTGGATCACATATATCACCCAGGGCAGCGCCGTTCCCCGTGCCCGTGGGTGCGTGGGCGCAGCTCCTCATGCAGCAGTGACAGCTTTGTAACCGCTTCCTTTCTCTCTGGGGCTCTGTCTCCTGCCCCTCCTGCCCAGCTCGTTTCCTGTCACTGATAATGGCACTGCTGAGAGGTCACCAGGCTTGGTGTCCCCTTGAGGGAGCAGCCCAGGGACTGGGGAAGCAGGGCTGTGCTGGGCAAAGCCATCAGAGCTGTGCTGGGCAAAGCCAGCAGGGCTGTGCTGGGCAAACCCAGCAGGGATGATGGGCAAAGCCAGCAGGGCTGTGCTGGGCAAAGCCAGCAGGGCTGTGCTGGGCAAAGCCGGCAGGGCTGTGCTGGGCAAAGCTGGCAGGGCAGTGCTGGGCAAACCCAGCAGGGATGATGGGCAAAGCCAGCAGGGCTGTGCTGGGCAAAGCCAGCAGGGCTGATGGGCAAATCCAGCAGGGCTGTGTCGGGCAAATCCATCAGGGATGATGGGCAAAGCCAGCAGGGCTGTGCTGGGCAAAGCTGGCAGGGCAGTGCTGGGCAAAGCCAGCAGGGCTGTGCTGGGCAAAGCCATCAGGGCTGTGCTGGGCAAAGCCAGCAGGGCTGTGCTGGGCAAAGCCATCAGGGCTGTGCTGGGCAAAGCCAGCAGGGCTGTGCTGGGCAAAGCCATCAGGGCTGTGCTGGGCAAACCCAGCAGGGCTGTGCTGGGCAAAGCCATCAGGGCTGTGCTGGGCAAACCCAGCAGGGATGATGGGCAAAGCCAGCAGGGCTGTGCTGGGCAAAGCCATCAGGGCTGTGCTGGGCAAATCCAGCAAGGCTGTGTTGGGCAAACTCAGCAGGGCAGTGCTGGGCAAACCCAGCAGGGCTGTGATGGGCAAACCCAGCAGGGCTGTGATGGGCAAACCCAGCAGGGCTGCCAAGGTCCTGCTTGTGAGAAACAACTGCTCCCTTTGAAAGTTTAAAAAGGTTTATTAAACCTTGACAAAAATACAATAAAAGGACTACTTAAGGAAAAACTCGCAGTGCTGGGAATTGCCCCTCATGGACACCACGTGGCCAGTTCATCTTCATGATGGATGCTCAGTGTTTTGTACCCTTGGGGTTGCATCAGCCAGCCCTGGCCCCTCTCAAAGTCTGTCAGTCAGCTCTTCTTTGCCATTTATCGGTGGAAACTGCTTTCTTGTAATTGGACTGGGGGTCAGGTGTTGCCAGGCCTCACCCTCTAAGCACCAATCTTTTCCATTCCCAACTGCCCCAGGTAAGGGACACATGTGCCGCTTCTTTGTACCTGTCCTAGACAGCCCAGGCTGTCTGATGGCAACAATACAGGGGGGGAAAGGGAACCATGGGGAGAACAGAGGACATCTGAACTACAATAACATAACTATATACATCACTAAAGCTTTTCTTAATATTCACACAATAGTCATCCCTTAATTGTGAGAGCAAATCATCTCATTATCCATCTATAACACTTTGCTGCAGTATGCCAAGGCACCCAGGATAGGAATAACATGATGAATCCTGATGATTTTCAGGCCTTTTTGTGCCTTTTTCACCGAGACCTACTGCTGGTCAGGGGCTGTGTACAAACCACAAATGGGATGGGACTGCTGGGAACGTGCCTTGAGCTGTTTTATTTTCCAGCATCAGTCTCATTACATGATTATGACTATGGGAAGATGCCAGCAGCTCACATCCCAGACAGCAGACAAAGAACTTAATGTTACAAATCACTTTAGAAGTTTTTTGACCAATCACACAAAAGCAAAAACATATTGACAGTAGTTCTATCTAATCACTATAAGCACAGGTACCTTTGGTTAAAACAATGCTTGCTTATTTCAAATGTAATACCTGCTTGTAAGCCTTAAGATACAATGCACAGAGCTCCATTATTAAGCTTAGAACTCGCTAATATCTCAGTAGATAAACTTTTCTGTAGTTTAGGGAGTTATTCTAAACAAGCATTAATACACAGACCATTGTTCTATTTGTCCTTACTTTCTACTTCTTAGATAATTTTTCTGCTGACAAACCTTATGGCTGCTGCTTAGCTCTAACTGCAGTTCTGCTGTCTCTGAGGCCTGCCTTTTGCAGCCTTCCCAAAACCCTGTAATTTTAAAGATTCCCACAAGAACTGCTTTGCCCTGTGTGCTGTGAGGACAGGGAGGAGCTGGGGGGTGTCCTCTTCCTGGGAGCCTTTTTTTGCAGGCAGTTCTGTGTCCTGGAGCCTCCTGAGAGGATGTGTGTGCCTCCTGGCCAGCCCACAGGTGTCCAAGCAAGGCTCTCTCCCCATGGCAAACCAAAGCCCACGCATTTTCCTGACAGCATTTCTAAAAGCACAGCTCTCTTGGAGGCACCCAGGAAAGCACAGGACAAGCCCAAGTGACACATGGATGAGCCAGGTGCTGCCACAGGTGTGTCCCCAGCAGGCTGTCCTGGTAACCAGGTCATTCTGTGGCCCTTGCTGGCCCTCTGTGGCTTCTCCATTGGCATTCGTTGGCTAGAGTGTCAAAGTCTCAGCGCCTTTGAGCACTGGTCCCATGTCCAGGCTTAGATCTCCTTTACCCTCACCCCCTGGGGACACAATTTAGTGGTGAACATGGCACTGGTCAGTTAATGGTTGGACTTAATGGTCTTAGAGGGAGTTTTCAACCTTAATGTTTCTGTCATTTCCTGATTATATACCTCATTATTATTTCCAATTTATTATTTATTATTATTTCCTGATTCTATACACCTGCCTTAGGAACAGTACTACACTGTAAAATGAACAGGAGGAGCTTCTTCCCACACGAGGAGAGGAACAAACCAAGCTGATAAAAGCACTTTCACTCTGGAGATCACCTTTCCCAGGGGAACTGTTCCTGTGCCAAGGCACCTTCTTTAGTCCACAGCAGCACCAGTTCTGTATCAGTGTTAGCCCAGCCCAGTGGTGCTGGTGCAGCCCAACTCTGCTGCTCTGTTGGCAAGTTTAGAGGAAAGCTCAGCTTGTTTGCAGGAGACACAGGAGAGTATCTAATTCCAGAAACCAAGCATGGTTCTACTCAGCAGTCATAAACCATAGAATATGCTGAGTTGGAAGGAATCCATCAGGGTTATCAAGTCTAACCCCTGGCCCTGCACAGACACCCAACAGTCCCACCCTGTGTCTGACAGCTTTGTCCAAACGCTCCTGGAGCTCAGACAGATCTGGAGCTGTGACCACTTGCCAGGGGATCCCACTCCAGTGCCCAACCATCCTTTGGGTGAAAACATTTTTCCTTTAATCATTTAAACCTCCTGTGACACGGATCCAGCTGTTTCCTCTAGTCCTGGTCACAGAGAGCAGAGACTGGAACTGCCCTTCATGAGGATGTTGAAGAGCTCAGCGAGGTCTCCCCTCAGTCTCCTCTTCTGTAGGCAGAACAAACCGAGTGATTCAAAGAAAACAATCCAGAGTTAAGCAGGAAATCCAGGTCCTAAACTCTTCCTCTGGTTCTCCTTGAGGAGAGGGCAGGCAGCATCAGCGGCAGTGCCTTGGCAAAACGAACCAGCCATTCCATAATTGCTGCCAGCTCCAGCCAGGCACAGCACAGGAGGAAACTCTGCCCAGAGCGGCACCGGCCGCGGGGAAAGGTCGCGCATCCGCCGGGATCAGCCCGGTCCCGGTGGGATGCCGGGGCTCCGGGATCGCAGGCAGCGCTGAGCGCTGAGCTCTGAGCTCCGCAGCCCGCCCGGAGGATGCTCCTGCCGGGGCTGTCCTTGGGAACGCGCTGCCCTGGAGGACGCTGGAGCAGCGAGAAGCCGCTCTCGGGAGGAGCCATCGGCGGGGCTGCTGCCCTCGGCCGCCAGGCAGTGCCCGGCCCCGGGCCGGCGGGCAGGGGACACGGACACAGGTGAGGGGCCGAGGGATCGCTGCCCCCGGGCGGCTCTGCGGGATGCTCGGCATGGCTGCACCGTCCTCATCCTCCTCCTCCTCCTCCTGTGCCCTGCCGGCAGCTGGCACAGAGCCTGCTCCGTCCCCAGGCAGCTGCTTCACCTTCAAGCCTGCGAGAGATGTTCAGGCAGCAGAGGAGATGGGCTCATTTCCAGCAGCCTGCAGGACATCCTGACTGCCAGCCGTGCCTACGGAAGCAGAACCATCCCTTCCTGAGTGCCGGACCCAGAGGTGACGGGGCCTGGTGGGACAAAGCCGTGGTGTGGTTGGCAGCCCTGGGGAGTCAAAGGGTTGGGCACTGTCTGTGCTTTGGGTGCCAGCAGTGCCACTGAGCTGGCACTGCTGGGGTGACTTTGGGGCTGCAGTGCTGTGGGGAGAGGATGAGGAGAGAGAGGTGCTGGGGTGTCGATCAGCGCAGGGAGGCTGGGTGAGAGAGCCCATGCCCACAAGGCTGGAGGGCAGAAATGGGCATAAGGATTGGCTGGTCATCATCGAAGGTGCTCTTTGCACAGAGGGAACTGGTTATGAAATTATGGCCAGAGGTGCAAGATGACCCTATGGAAGAGGAGCTTTAAAATGCAAGTGAACAAACAGCAAGTACCAGGGATAAATTCAGATCTTCCTTTCCAGAGCACCAGCTCCATAGGGACCCCATGTCTTGCTGAAAGTAAAGCCACACCTGTAAGGACTCTTCAAGGCCCCTGAGTCTGTGTCACAGAACTCTCGAGTCCTCACATCCCAACAGATAATCCTAATGCACAGATGTCCATGGACAGAGGACACAGGGGATCCCATGTCTGGCACTTCCCTGGTTGGGCCATGGTGTGGTAACAGCTGGGATTCTTCCCTCCATGTGCATCCCTCCATCACCAACCCTCCCAGCGCCACTCTGGGCATCACCATCACCCCTGACACCCCACTGCCACCAAGGTCAGAGCAGGAAGGAATGCTGGGGGACAGGGGATGTTCCTGTTCTGCAACCTCACCTGGTGGGGAGGGAGGCAGGAAGGTGAGGGGCACAGCAATGACCTGCCTGGAGCCATTTCCTTCAGTGCTGCTTCCTCCCATCCCCTGCTGAGTTTTGCCTCTGGACACTGTCATGTTCCTCTTCACTCACACGAGGTTGCAGTGGCTGTCCTGGTGTCCTGGTCCTGTCCTTACAGCAAACTGACCCTGGGCTGGGATCTGCCCGCAGCCTGGACATTGTCTCCCCTCAAAGCCAGGTGTGCCCTGGCTCCAGCAGTCCCTGCTTGTAAGATCCAGCAGCTCTGCTCCAATGCTGCAGAGCTGGTGATGTGACATGGGACAAGCAGGGCTGCACACAAAAGACACAGTCCTGGCCAGAGCATCCCCCAGCTCTCTGCTCCCCACTGCCCACACCCCTCTGTGAGCCCAGCCAGGGTCCCTCAGGAGGAGCCAGCTGGCAGCATCCTGCTCCAAGCAGGTGCATTTCAGGGAAGGGAATGGAAGGAGGGAGGGCATGTCTGAACTTCCCTGCTTGAGGTCTCTGCCCACCAGCAGGGATGAGCACTGATGAGTGACCAGGGACACCTGCAGGTGTGGAAAATGTAAACCCCCTCCCTCTGAATTATTATAATTTTGAAATTAAGGAGCTCTCAGGCAAAGATATGGCAGTAGGAATAACAGTTCTTTATTAGGAAAATTAAAATACAAATGCAATAGTAAAAACAAACAAACAAACAAACAAACAAAACCCCATTGACAAAATCAGAGTGTGCCCTGCCCCCTGTGTGCCAGGGTGGTGTCCCAGCCCCATCCCATGGGGGCTCAGCCCTCCTGCAGTGCCAGCTGTGGCTCTGCTGCAGCAGGGATCCTGTGCAAGGGGGGAGTTTTCCTCTGCCGCTCCAGGGCTGCTGCAGATGGGCCTGGGCTCCCTCTGGCAATGCAGGGCAGCAGAAAGCTGCTCCTCTGGCAATGCAGCGGGCAAAGGCTGCTGTGCTGTGCCAGGCTCAGATTGGATCCAGGTAGGAATGCTTGGCTCCTGCCCTGGGCGGAGCATCTCCCCATGGGATGCTGGAATTGGATCAGCCCTGCAGGGACACTCAGTGGCCATGGACAGCAGAGATCTCCTGGAGGGAGAGTTGGCTGTGGGAGAGGTAAAGAAAAAACTGCCCCATGAACAGCAGAGAACTGCCCCAGCTCTGACAGATGGTGATATAATACACAACCCCATTTCCAACCTGAGACACTCTATCCTCAGGAACCCCTTGAACTCAAAGCCACCCAGATGGGACAGGTGCCCTCCACACTTAGAGCACAGACCCAGTCCCAGCCTCAGAAAGTCTCTGCATGTCTGGCAGCCTGTTATTCCAGCACAGATCCTTGTTTGTTTGCTCTGGTTCCTACTGGGAGCCAGTTTCTGCAGACACCTTGTTTAGTGCCTCAGTGCTGGTCATCTCAGCCATTCCTGAGCTCTGTCAGGGACAGTGGGAAGGAAGGGCAGTGTGTGATGGGGCTGCCTCCAGGCCTTACAGATGTGTTCTATCATCCCATACAGGGCACAAGAATTCCTCAGTCTATCCTCTGGCCATTCTAGGATCTGCAGGTAAGACAGAGGTGCTGGTGGCTTTTTCTCCAGGATAAGGCTGTTCTGCTGCTGGCCAAGCCCTGCTCTTTGCTCTGGTGCTTGGGCCTTCTGATGTCCTAGCCCTCAGGTGGCACGGGGTGGCAATGGGTGGCACTGGCAGGGTTGCCCAGGGAAGCTGTTCTGGCACACCTGCAAACACACAGGTGTGCACAGACGCGCAGCTCTCCAGCAAGCTGACAGCACAGTCACCTCAGTGAGCTGGGCTGGGGTGGCTGTGGCCAGAGCAGCCCTTGGAGCAGACACAGGGAAGGGTTTGGGGTCCGTGGGGCTGTTGGGGTGCAGCAGGAGCTGCTGCAGCACAGCGGGGTGGGGGCTGAGGAGGAAGGAAGCTGCAGAGCCCAGCACAAGCAAACAGGAAGAGCAGTGGGGATGTGTCAGGAAGGATGTGCAGTGCCCCAGGGGCAGACTTGGCCTACCTGAGCCAGGCCCAGGGACCTGTGACCCCAAATCCACCCCTGCCCTTCCCTGCTGGGGAGGGGGAGCCCACCTGTCCTACCTGAGGTACCCAGGGGTGGTCGTGGGTGCAGAGGGCTGTCCCCACGTGGGCAGGGGCTGGGATGGTGGGGTGGCACAAGGAGCACATGGGCAGGCACCGAGGGTAGGAGGCACTGAGCGAGCCCTGGCACATTCCAGGGGGATGGGGAACAGCCAGGGCACGGCCTGGGCAGAGGACAGCAGGCATGGGGGGATTCACTGCAGCACGGGGGGATTCACTGCAGCATGGGGAGATTCATGGCACCATGGGAGGATTCGTGGCAGCATGGGGGGATTCATGGCAGCATGGGAGGATTCACAGCAGCATGGGGGGTTTCATGGCAGCATGAGGGGTTTCATGGCAGCATGAGAGGATTCATTACACCATGGGAGGATTCATTGCAGCATGGGAGGATTCACGGCAGCATAGGAGGATTCATGGCAGCATGGGGGGATTCGCCCTGGCTTCCTGAGGGGCTGTGGTGCCCTCAGAGCAGCCCCACTGCCCCATGCCAAGCAGCCCGCCTCACACCTGCCCTCATCGCTGCTCCTGCCCATCCCTGCGTGCCCCAGAGTGGCACAGGGCTGGCCATGGCGTGTCACAGAGCCCATCGAGCTCACCCCACAGCCCCATTGGAGCTCCTGTGGAGCCTCCCGGGGCTCCGGGGAGGCCGGGCCGTGCTCGGGGCAGGCGGGCCGGGGGGAGCAGGGCCGGGCGGGCTGGGCCGAGCTGCGGAGCTGTGGCCGGTATGTGTGTGGGCGGCTGCCGGGGTGGGGGAGAAGGAGGGAGAGGAAGCAGCAGAGGCAGCAGCTCCTTTGATAAGCGGCTTCCTGAACACTTTCAAACCGTGCTGTCAGGCCGAGCGTGCCGTGCCCGCGGGCTTGGGCCAGGACCAGGACCGAGGGGCCCTCACGGCGGGGAGCAGGTAGGCAGCCCTCAGGGCACCAGGCTGGGCACCAGGCTGAGGAGGAGAGCCCCCAGGTAGTGCCAGGCTGCTGGGCAGGAGAGCCCTCAGGGCACCAGGCTGGGCAGGAGAGCCCTCAGGGCAGCACACCAGGCCTGTACCAGGCTGGTGGGCATGTGTGTGTGCATGGCGGTGCCAGGCAGGCCAGGATGCTGGGCAGGCCATGTGAGCTGAGGTGCTTCCCTGGCATCTCCCAGGTGTTTCCTGGCCAGACTGGGATGTGAGCCTGGGCTGTCTCTGGTCAGCAGCTGCTCTTGTCCTGCCTGCATTGAGGGCACAGGGATGGTGTGAGTGGCAGTGGTGGCATTGCCACTCCCAGAAATGGCACTGGGCAGCAGGGAATCCTGGGGAGCAGTTCCTGCCCCAGCTGTGTTCCCAACCACCATGTGGACACCAGCTCTCCACAAAACCTCCCTGAGCAGATGGGCTGCCTGGGATCCCACTCTTTGCCCAAAAAGAGCTCTGATTCTGCATCATTCCCTGGCTCTGGGGCTGTCTCCTGCTCATGGAGGAAGCAGGGGATGAGGAGGAGGCTCAGGGGATGAGGAGGAGGCTCAGGATCCCAGGGTGCTGCTGCACCATGAGGAGCTGTGCCCAGAGGTGAGTCAGCATCACCTGCACCTCCCCAGCCCTGGTGATGGAGGATGTCTGACACCTTCCCCAGCTGGGCTGCCCACGGCCTTTTGCTTAATGACCCAGATAAAGCAGTTTCCTCTTGACAGTTGCTGTGACCTGTAGGATGGAGGAGGCTGTCCCAGGGCCATGGGGCTGTAGAGGGTGCCTGGTCTGTGTGTCCCTGCAGCAGGAGATGGCCAGGCTCTGTGCAGTGGCTACAGCCACCTCGTGTCACCTGCTGAGCACTCAGACATTCCAGCTCCCAGTCCCCACCATGTCCCCAGGATGAAGCAGGGGGATGTGATGGGGAAGGGCTGGGAACACAGGGCATGTGCTTCCATGGAGGTGGAGAGCATCTGGGGCTCCCCCAGGCCAGGCTGTGCCTGCCACCATAGAGTGTGTGTCCTCCCCTCAGGGGAGGCAGGTGGCCCTTGGTGCCATGCCTTGGTCACCAGTGTGGGCTGCAATGCTGCAGGGAGGGTGACTGTGCTGGCAGCTCTCCAGGATATCTGCCTGCATACAGGGGCTGAGGGTCCTGCTTCCAGGACAACTGAGCACTTAAAATCCATCCTTGCTTGCAGACCATCTGTGGGGGCTCCATCCAGCCTCATGGTGTCTCTCAGATCTGACTTTTCTTTTCCAGCTGCTTCTCCTCCGATGGCTCCATGCTCTCCCAGGAGCTGAGTCCCTCCTGTGTGGCCCTGCTGTGCTTCAGGACGAGGGCTCTGTGCTTGCTGCAGCATGGTCCAAGCCTGCTTGGTGTGCTGCAGAGTTCATAGGGGCAGCCTGGCAGCCCAGGCAGCTGCAGAGGACATGGACAAGGCAGAGAAGCCCAGTCCCCCTGCCAAGAAGCACGTGCGGCTCCAGGAGAGGTGAGTGTGCCTCGGGGTACCCATGGCACTGCTCATCCCCAGGCTCCTCTGACATTACTTTGCCAGCCCTCTGCCTGCAGCTGCCAGCTCTGAGTGTGGAGGCAGCTCAGGACAAATCCCAAAACCTTCAGTCCTTCAGGGCACTTTTCTTCCCAGCAGAATGGAGAAATGTTCAGCTATCAATCATAAAATGTTCAGCTAGCTCCTGTTCCTCAGTCTCCCCGTCTGCTGGGGTCTCCATCTGCCCTTTGCCCAGTGTGGGGTGGTTTTAGCTGGTGATGCAGTGGGGTGGGCTGTCCTTCTGTCCCAGGGTGGCAGTAGGTCAGCCAGGGACCCTGTGCCTTGCAGGAGGGGCTCCAATGTGTCACTGGTGCTGGATATGAGCTCTCTGGGGAACGTGGAGCCCATCCAGCCTGTCTGCACGCCACGGGACATCACACTGAAGTTTCTGAGGACATCCAGCCACGTGCTGAGCAAACAGGAGCTCCAGCAGCACGCCCAGAGCCTGGCACAGCTCCAGGAGGAGTTCTTGGTGCGATGATCACGATTTTCCCTCTCCCTCCTCACAGGAGGGGTGCCAGGGGCTGGCAGTGGTGGGGCTGAACATTGGGCTCTGAGCCCAGCTGTGCCCCACAGCCCCAGGGGGAGGGCAAGAGGTGTGGGCAAACAGAGGGGAGGGGTGCCCAGGTCCCACCTGGTCCCTGGTGCACACATGTCCTGTTGGGTCCCTGCAAAACCCTGTCCTGCCCTGCCATACCATGCTCTTCTCCCAGCACTGCCTCTCTGGAAGGAGTCCCCCCACAACTGGAGTAACGCCAGGACTCATCCCAGGAGCTGGCACCTCTGCTGATGCCCCTGGGCCAGCTCTGCCCTGCTGGGCAGCCAGGTCTGCCACCAGCAGGGGACACAAGGGGCAGCAATGGGCTTTTCCTCATGGCTGTTTTCTCCCTCTGCAGAAAATCCCACCCAACTTTGTGAGTCCAGAAGAGCTGGAAATCCCTGGGCGTGCTTTCAAGGACAGATACAAAACCATTCTCCCCAGTAGGTGCCACTGTGTCCCTTTGCCTGTGTTTGCCTGTGGGTGAGGGGTGGACTCAGAGCAGCCCCGGCACTGGGGTGGGCACCCCTGGGTGCTGTTGCTGCCCATGTTGCAGGGGTGTGCACAGTGCTGGGGTACATGGGGAGCTGCTCCTACCCAGGTGTGCAGCACTCCTGGGGCCTTCCATGTCCCAGGGGCATGGTCCTGAGAGGGTAAAGGCTGAGGGTGTTGTGGAGGGGCACAGCTGGGCTCTGGTTACCCAGCAATGCTGGGTTTTTTCTTTAGAAAATCTTTTAAGGTTCTGTGGATGTCCTGGGGATCACTGCAGGTGAGTCACCCCACCTGCTCACTCTGGCACCTGCAGGTTTGGGCTGTGCCCTGCCAGGGGAGCAAGGCTGAAGTGGGACAAGAACAGGCCTGGGGGAGGGTGCAGACAGCTCTGGGCATGGCATGGAGCAGGAGGACTCAGGCTCCAGCCCCTGGGGTTGAGGAGGGAGGATGGTCAGGATCAGTCCCTTGGGTGAGACCTGTGACATCTTGCAGATCCTGAGAGCCGGGTCTGCCTCAGGAGGGCTGGGAGCCAGGAGGAAGACAGCTACATAAATGCCAACTACATCACAGTGAGTGTCCTCTCCTCCCAGGGCTCTCAGGGCATCAGGCTGCAGGTGCCACACTGCTCACACATGCTGGGGCACTGTCACCTGCTCTCCTGTGGCTGCCCTGGGGCTGCAGACTTAACTTGCCACCCCTGCTGGAGCTGGAGATGTGGCTCCATGTGCACAGGGCAGATACACTGTTCCTGTGCTGGGAGAGTCTCAGGAGGGAGCTGCTCTCAGCTCCTGGGCACACTGAGCACCCCAAAAGGCTCCCTGGCAGTGGCTTCTCCATCTGCTCCTCACACACTGGCCCATTGTCTGGCACAGGCATGGGAGGCAAGCTGTGTCAGCAGGTTATGGCAGCTCAGAGATCCTCAAACCTCACTCATCCTCACTCAGAAGGGATTTCCTCTCTGCTCAGGGAGCTTGCTGCAATTTCCCGGGACGGGAGCTAATTAAAATGGGGTGTAGCTTATGCTTGGCACGTGGTGGGTTCCTTTCCAGAGACTGAGAAATCCCAGACCCTAGGGTGTTACGTAGACAATTTAGTTTTGATTCCATCCCTGTGCAAACCCTTCCAGGCTGCAGTCTCTGCCAGAGTGGGATCTCTGTGAGCCAGGTGCCAGCTTTGCCCTTGGGGCAGGGTTCTAGCTGAGCCACTGATCCCACTGCAGCACTCTGAGCAGTGAAAACATAGGCTTGGATTATCACTACTGCTACCTCTAGGATAGTTAGTAAGAAAAGAACTAGTAGAGTTAGGAGTGAAACTGCTGGTATTGCAGAGAATGGGGCTGCCCAGGGCCAGGGAAGCAGAGGGGAGCTGTGGGTGCTGTGAGTGAGCCATGAGGGAAAGCAGGATGTGGAAAGCAGCCCACAAAAAGTGCTGGCTGGGTTGCCACACAAACCCCTGGGAGGTGGAGCTGTCAGGAGGGCAGTCAGGAGCATTTCTCTGCTGGTGCTGCTTGTGGCTCAGACCCACAGCAGCAAGCAGCACCCAGCAGGGAGGGTGGAAGCTCCCTGAGACAGGAGCACTGTGCCCAGAGCTGCTGGGAGCTGCAGGGGCAGTTTGCCCACGGGCAGCAGAGGAGCTGTGTGTTCCTGAGGCAGCCTGGCAGCTGCAGAGCAGGTGACACTGCCACCCTGTCCCTTCACCCCAGGTGTGGCACACCCAGGAATGCTGGGATTTTCTTTACAAGATCTTTTAAGGCTAAACTAGTTAATTAAAAAATGACACCTAAATTATTTTCACTTTAACTCAATAACTCAAATAATTATCAAAGTCCACAATGTGGGTTTTTTGTCTAATTACAAAACACTACTTAAACTTACGAAGAAGAAGGTGAAGAATAAGGACTAGTAACTGGTTTAAAACTAGTTTATTTAGGTATATATATGTATATATATATTATTGTAGTCTATTTTAGTTATGTATATATTATTGTATTCTAAAACTCTAAATTTTCTACTCAGTGAAATCACACACTTCTAACTGAACACATTATCCTAGTGCTATCAATCAGCTTTGGAAGCCCTCTGTACAGCCCCAGGTCAAACACAGTGTTCTCCTGGGGGTCAGAGTTTGTCAGCACAGAAAGTTTAAAACTCTCAGCATCCAGAACTCCAAAATCTCCCCCTCTTGCTGCATCCCCTCTGCCTCACTTGACTGCTGGCAATGCACAAGCACTGCCCATCCCTGTGGCACACACACCTGCACACACCTGTGCCCACTCTCCCCTGTGTGCAGCTGGTATTTCCTGACTCCTTCCTTCCCCTTGCCTCCTCAGAGGTGTAGCAGGGCAGGAATTTGTGGGCACATCAGAAAATTGGCACCCCAGCCTGCCTGGGCATGCCTGGGAGGCACAGGAATCTGGGAGGGCTCTGCAGGTGTTTGATCACATCAGCTCCACCTGGGATTGATGTTCTTCCTGCTGAGGTGTTCCATGAAATGTTTCTGAGCATGGCTGTGGGGGGAAGGTGGAATTCCCAGGGTTGATACCCCCAGGGAAGGACACTCCTGAATGGAAAATCACATTTCCTAGGGAAAATAAATAATTTCAAGGCATGAAATTAGGGCTCTGCAAAATGTTCCTGAGAACATTCCTATTCCTTAGCTGGGCCAGTGCAACTTCTTGTGAGACCAGAGCATCAACAGATTGCTGGGAGGGCGTGGATTTTCCATACCTTTGGCAATTTTATACCAGGAGAAGTGTCTGGAGACAGAGGATGCCTGGAGCTGTGAAGCAGGGATTCCTGTTTGTCTCTGTGGAAGTTCCCCCACTGAGGAGTGCAGCTCCTGGCGTGAGCTTTGCCTTGCCAAGGCATCCATCAGCTGCTGGCACACTGATAGTGATCTTGGGTGTGCTAGGATGGACTTGCTCCTGGAGATGGGACCAGTGGGGTGGGGAGGATGCCTGATGGCTCCTCAGCAGATCTGTAAAGCATTTTAAGGACAGGTTCGGTAGGAAACAGTGTCTGTGGCTCTGAACTGTGGAGGAGAAAAGCGTGGTGAGGGCTAGAGTGAGCTGGACACAGCTCCGCTGCCCTCAGGGTGCCCTCAGGGTGGCCCGGTCCCTGACAGGCTGTGCTCGGCAGGGCTACGCGGGCCGGCCCCGGGAGTACATCGCCACACAGGGCCCCCTGCTGAACACCGTGAGCGACTTCTGGCAGATGGTGTGGCAGGAGGAGGCGCCCCTCATCGTCATGATCACCGAGCTGCAGGAGCGCAAGGAGGTACCAGGGAGCCTGCCCAGCCCTGGGCACAGCGGGACGGGGTGCTGATGGCAGCAGAGGGCTGTGTGAGGTCAAATGTGGTGCTGTGCACCCACTCACTGTGCTTCTGTCCCAGAGGGTTCCCTGATGAATCACAAGTGGAGGAGGAGATCCCCAGGGCTGCAGCCTTGGTGCTAGCTGGTTTTCCTCCTCACATGGCTGTGTGCTCTGGGCAGTCTTTACCAGCTGGATAATAAAGGGTTAAAGCTGGATAAAGGGTTTAGGGCAGCCCATAGGGATGGGGCAGAAGCAGTGGGCAGCAGTGCCCCCCTGGCCCCCCAGAGCTCTGCTTGGTCTGAGAGCTCTCAGCCGGGGGATCCAGCCCAGGGGAGAGGGCACTGCTGCCCACTGCTTCTGCTTCTGGGATGGGAGCCAACAGCACCTGTCTGGGGAACTGAGAACTGGAAACTTTCCTGGCCATGTCCTTGCTCCCTTCTCTCCCTTCTCTCCCTGCGCTCTGGGTCCTGCTGTGTCTGGAAGATTCCTGGGCTGAGCAGGGATACACATCCCTGGGGCCTGAAAGCCAGGGCAGGGCATGGGAGAGGGTGCAGGGGCAGGGATCCATCCCTTCTTTGCTCTCCCTCTGTATCACTCTACCTCCACCTTCCCCACTCCCCTACTGCCCCCAAGGTGAGGACCCCTCCCACCAGCATTGACTCAAGCACAGTTCCAACGTCCTTGAGGAGGGTCCTTGGGTGCCTTGAGCATCTCCACAGCCACAAACCTGCCTTGTTCTCCAGAAATGTGTCCACTACTGGCCCGAGAAGGAGGGCACCTATGGCCCCTTCACCATCCACGTGCAGGGGGTGAGCGAGTCTGTGGAGTACGTGGTGCGGGACCTCTCCATCCAGGTGGGTCTGAGCCTCATCCTGGGGGCACAGAGGGAGCACCTGGGTCCCAGCAGTGCCCCTGACACCCCTGGCATCTCTCTGGTGAGATGGCAATGCTCTGTGACAGGAGAGAGGAGGGTTCATAATTCTCAGGAGGGCCCTGCCAGAGGAGGGGTGTGCAGAGCCTGGGGAGGCTGGGAGGGAGCAGGAGCCAGCCCTGGGGTGCAGAGGAGAAGGGTCAGCTGGGCAGAGCAGCACCAGCCTGGTATTTTTGCACTGTGTCACTGGGCTCTGCCCCATGGGCTCTCTGTGTCACCCTGGGCTGACACCAGCCAGAGGATCTGGCTTGCTTTGCCTGGACTCCGGTGGCAGTATTGGAACACTCTGCATCTGTTCTCATCCTCTGGCTCTGGCCCTGGGGTCTCTCCCTCATGTCTGGCAGAGGCTCAGAGAGGGATTCAGAAGGAAAATGGCTGAGATGGGTGCAGGCTGCTTGAGCTCTGCTGAGCTGAACTGCCCATTTCATCTGTCTTGTGCCCTCACATCCCCATTTCTCTTTGTGCTGTGCTGGAGAAGCTTGGGAAGGAATGCCGCAAGGTGAAGCACATCCTCTTCCCTTCCTGGCCAGACCAGCAGACACCTGAGTCAGCCAAGCCCCTGCTGCACCTGGTGGCCAAGGTGGAGGAGGCTCTGCAGACTGCAGCCAGCCCAGGGCCCATCGTGGTGCACTGCAGGTAAGAGCTTGCACCTCACTGAGCCCTCTCTGTGCTTCTGTCCAGGGTCAATCCCCTGTGAGTCCTCACACACAGGTCCCACAGTGGTGCAGAAATCCCAGGGCACAGCCACCCTCAGCAGAGCTGTCCTGGCAGCAGGATGGTGGCATTAGAGTGGCATATCCTGCACTGGGGTCCAGCAGGTCCAGCAGGGTGGGAGCAGGAGGGGTCTGCATTTGGGACCCAGCCACCAGCCCCACCTCACACCCACAGCTCCAGCTCTGGAAGGTCCTGCTTGAGCAGGGAGATGGAACCAGGTGACCCCATGGTTGGTCCCTTTGAACCTGACCCATTCCTGCTCCCTCCCTATGCCACCCAGCATGGCCTGTGGCTTGGATGTTGCCATGTTTCAGGACAGCCCTCCTGCAGGAGGTGGCCTCTGCCTGTTCTCTCCTTGCTGAGTGAATCTGAGAACAGTGGAGCACAGCACCCAGCTGTCCCTATGGAACGTGCAGCATGCACTGCTGCAGGCTGAGTGCAAAGCTGGTGCTGGGGTTAGAGCCCAGCTGGGAGGGGAGGGGCTGCAGAGCCCCCTGCCCTGCACAAGGATGGGCCCAGACTGGTTTTGTGCTTGCAGAGCAACCTCAGCTGGGCTGTGCCACTCGGCAAGAGCTCCCTGCCATGGCAGAGTGATCCCAGCCCATGGATTTGGTGCCTGGCTCAGAACCTTGGTCTGGCAGCTGGGGCCAGGACCCCGCATCCCTCTAGGCAGAGATCCCAATCCAGGAGTGCAGCAGCTGAGCAATGCAAGCACAGGCAGTGGGTGCTGAGGGTGCTCACAGCTGTGTCTGCCCTGCAGCGCGGGCATCGGCCGCACCGGCTGCTTCATCGCCACCAGGATCGGGTGCCAGCAGCTGCAGGACACGGGGGAGGTGGATATCCTGGGCATCGTGTGCCATCTGCGCATAGACAGGTGGGTACACAGGGCAGGGGGCTCCCTGCTGGGTGCCAGCCTGACTGCAGGGCTGGGGGAGGGATGTGGCAGAGACATGGGGATGGCATCCCAAGGGGCACGGGGACTATTTCTGCTGGAAACCAGAAGGGTGGCTGGGGGATGCAGGTGAGTGGATAGCAAACAATTCCCAGTGCCAGGCTGGTTCTGCTGTCAGAGCTGTTGTAGCTCTGAGCTGAGGACACAAGGGAGGGAGAGGGGCTGTGAACCTGGCAGCCATCTGCTCCTCCCCTCCTGCTCAGCCACTAAATCCAGAAACACTCCACCTGGCCACTTTTCAAGAAGAACAGGTGAAAATTAGCACCAAATCAACTGCTAATCTCATTTTGAACAGCCCAGCAATGCTTCTGAACCCCTCTATTCCTTGGGCTGCTCTGCTGCCCGTTTCAGAGGCATCTTGACACGGCTGGTGCAGCGGGAATGTTTGTGCCCTGGGAGCAGAGAGTTGCAGCAGGGTTCTGTGTCTGTGAAGTGTCAGTGGGCCCTGCCTTTCCCTTGCAGGGGTGGGATGATCCAGACGAGCGAGCAGTACCAGTTCCTCCATCACACGCTGGCTCTCTACGCCTCCCAGCTGCCAGAGGGGGCAGCCCGCTAGTGCAGGGCTCCCGCCGGGCCCGGGGCTCCCTGCTCGGACCTCTCCTGCACCAGCCTGGGGACACCTTCACCAAAACCCCTCCTGTGCTGCCAGGCCACAGAGCAGCGGCATGAGCATCCCTCGGGATGAGCACAGCCCAGCCAGCCCAGCTGTGGCTTTGGACCCTGGGGATGAGCAAGGTGAGGTGCTGCACTGGCTGCTCCACGTGGCCACTGCTGCTGCCTCCAGGCAGATTTCACCCACAGAAAGCAGCTTTGGCTTTTGAGAGGTGCAAGATCCTGAACCAGAAGAGCAAGCTGTGTGGAGGAACTGCAGCTGGCAGAGGCTGGGAGTGTGGTTTGCTTTTCAGCTGCACACAAATGTCCACCCTGTCAGACACAGCGCTGGTGGAACTTCCCTGAAATAAACAGAGCCTCTGTCCTGGCTGTGCATCCTTGTGGGCAGGGCTGGGCTTGCTCCACACATGCACCACTAAACTGTTCTTGCTAAAGGCACATCTTGATGGCTTGGTACACAGCCACTAACAGCGTTCCACAGCTTGCTTTCCTCTCCACCTTCAGCCAACACCTCCTCAACAGCCTCAAAGCAGAATCATAGAATTATAAAGGTTGGAAAAGACCTCCAAGATCATCGAGTGCAACCTCTGATCAAACCCCACTGAGCTCACTAAACTGCATCATGAATTTCCATATATATTTGTTTCTTGAACACCTTCAGGGATGGTGAGTCCACCACCTCCCTGGGCACCCTGTGCCAGTGCTTGAGCACCTTTCAGGGAAGAAATTTTCCCCCATATCCAGCCCAGACCTCCCCTCTCTAGCAGGGGAGATTCCCAAGTGCAGTTTGCAAGTGATGTGTTCCCAATTGCCTTTTGTTACATGAGGGTGGGGATTTTAAATTCTTGGGGTTTTTTTCTGAATTAAGAACAAAATAATATTTGGGTTTTATTAGGTTGTCTTTTTAACTGATAAATCCAGAGAGGGAAATATAGAAGATGGAAAAACATTTTGTTGTAAAGCATGGAGATGGAAATACTCTGGGAAGTATTTTGAAGTACTATGAAGGTATCCAAAGCTGCCCTTGCCAATGGGCATTGGACACCAACTTGGGCAGTGAGGGCTGGGAAGGAGAAGGGAAATGCCCAGTCTGTGCCCACCCATGTCATGAGCCCTGACATGACCCAGTGTGAGATCCAGGGAGAAAAGGCTCAATCTTCCTGCTGGAAGACATGTGTGCATGATCTACCTTTTCCCCACTCCATGGCTCCCCAAAGTGCAGCTGAGTTGCTGCCCAATGGTCATCCCTGCCCACTTCCCTCCCTTGGCACCAGGCACAAATCTGCTTTCTGGCCCAGCAGCAGGAAAAGGAGCAGATCTGAAGTGCCATCCTTTCACCTGCTGCATTTCCATCACTCTGGCAGACAAATCCCCCTGCTCCTAGTGCCAGCTCAGCCCTTCCTCATGCCCCAGCCTGTCCAGCCTGGTAATTTGGGGTGGAATTGTGTTCTCTGTGGGACTCCTGTGTGATGCTCAGGCACTTGGAGAGGCTGTGGAGTTTCTGCAAGCTCTCTGCAGGTCAATGCATGGCTCAGGACTTTGCCTTCTCAGGTAATTTGGTGTAACATTTGTCTTTAATGGTGTCTCTGAGGCGCCCATGGAGGTTTGAGTTGTCAGACAGGATTTATTCAGCATCCCCCTCCTCAAGTCATTCCTTACCCACTGCCATCAGGCAGGAGAAGTTGAAGACTTGCAAACTGCACCTGGACAGTTTTCCTGCACTCCCTGGACAGCAGGACACACAATTTTCCTCTTGCTTTCAGTCTGCTGTCCAGAGGAGAGCTCTCAGGGCAGGCTCAGGCCTGAGGGTCTCCCAAGGCATGCAGGAGCAGCACCAGGATCCCAGCTGGGCCAGGGCTGTTGGCACCTCCTCCCAGATTCCCCATCAGGTGCTGGGAGCTTTTCCAGCTCAGCTGTCTGATGCAGATTATGATCAGTTAAGCAGATTTCCTGCCTTTGATCTCAGTTTCTACCAGCCCCATCTGCTCCACACTTACCTGGCCCCTGTGGGAGTTCTCTCCATCCTCTGTGGATGAACCATCCCCTGTGTTATTGCCAAACCCTCCCTGGGCTCAGCCCATGTCAGGGGTGCAGCAGGGTTTGTGTAGCTCAGTTTGAGGTCATTGGGAGTGGGGTTGGCTCAGCCTCATCCCCTGTGGGTGCAGCTGTGAGCAGCAGGTGAGCAGCACTGACAGCACTGAGCCATGGAGTGCCCAGGGGTGCTGAGCAACCACAGAGGGCACACAGGGGCAATGCATGAACATGAGGGTGGGCTAAAGAACAAGAAGGACCAGTTCTTGAAGCCTTCTGAAGTGGTGTGGTGCTGCTCTGTATGGGTTGAAGCCTTCTGATATTACATGGTGACACTCTGTGTGTCATGGCCATCTCACCTGTGACATGTGCTGTGACAGGTTTGAGCTGCTCTGGCTGTGTCCTGAGAAACTGCTTCACCCAGTCCATAAAGAGCACAGGGTACCAGCAGATAGAGGAAAGGAATCTCTCCAAAATCTCATGCTTCCCCATGCCCTGGGCTAGCATTAAGCCCCTGAACTTGGGTCAGCACTGCCAAGATTGCTGCTGTTCCTCAGTTCCCCACATAAACCCCAGGTATGGTCCCAGCTGTCCTTGTCCTGCTCATGGTGTTCCTGTGCTCCAGGGAAGGTGCAGCCCAGGCAGGGCTGGGGGCCCTGGGTTGCAGCATCCTGAGAACCATGTCCTCAGGGCTCAGGAAAAGTCCTCCACACAATCATAAACCAGTTTGGGTTGTAATTCCATCTAGTCCCAACCCCTTCCACTATCCCAGGTTGCTCCAAGTCCAGCCTGGCCCTGGGTACTCCAGGGATTATTACAGCAACCTGATGAAGGTCTCCAGGGTGAGAGAAGGATGAGAATCTTGTTTGATGATCAGAAGGCTGTATTTATTGATATATGATATATAATACATTATGACTATACTAAAAAGAATAAGGAGAGAAGTTGCAGAGGCTGCTAAGCTAAGAATAGCATAGAAAAGAATCTAAAAACAAGAGAGTTCTCTGTCACTGTGTTCCAGAGAGCTTGCCCTGTGATTGGCCCTTAATTGTACACATGGAACATGAATCAATCACAGGTGCACCCTATTGCATTTCACAGCAGCTGATAACAATTGTTTACATTCTCTTTCTGGGGCCTCAGCTTCCCAGAAGATGAACAAGTCCCAAAGAAAGGATTTCTATGAAAAAATGTCTGCGACAAGGGATGGGGCAGCCACAGCTTCTGTGGGCAGCCTGTGCCAGGGCCTCACCTCCCTCTTCGTGAGACATTTCTTTCTTACATCTAAGAAAATATATTAGGTGTAAAGATATAAGATCCTGTCTATCCACATGACTGTAAATTTGGCCTGGGGTTTTCCAGACTGGTAGTCCTTGCAACAACTCACTGGGATAGGAGGAACACAACATGGTGGCCACATGACACACATCACTGTTGTGGCACACACCACCTTTGGTGGTGGCAAGTAGACCCAGAATGCTCCAAATTCACTTGCAGCTGGTGGAAAGCTTCAATGCCATCAAACACAGCACTGCAAGTCCTTGGAAAGGCAGAGCATGTGCCAAAATCCAGCATTTTGATTAAGCAATAACAGCTTTGCTCTCAGGTGAGTGATGGTAACCACAGGCTCCAACAGCATCCATGGATTCCAAGTAATCAGTGACCAAACGATGACCTGGAAAGGAGACATCTCAGGGCACAATTTGACATTTCCAGGCAGCACTGGGGTGCCAGGACCTCAGGAGGGCCCCATGGGAGCACCTGCAGCAGGTGGGAGCCCATGGAGGATGAGGCCCACAGCAGCACCCAGAGCCAGAGGGAGGCTTGACTGGGGGCTGGGAGCACCAGGAACACTGAGGGACATGGCAGTGACAGCTCTTGCTGCTGCTTCTTGGTAAGCCAGGGTTAAACTCAGCCAGGGGAGCACCAGGAAAAGCCTCCCCTCACCCATGTGGGCTGGCACAGCCCTGAGCTCTGCTTCCTTAAGGAATTTGGTTGAGCAACCACATCAAACCCTCCTGGGAATGTCAGACATGCTCTGGAGAGGTCTGGGGCTCTCAGGTCTGGAGAGGCCCTGGGGTGGTGCCACCTCTTGCTGCCTAGTCGCCAGCTCTGGCATGGACACTGTGGGGTGACACCATGGGGACAGTGCTGCAAGGGTGCAGCCACAGGGACCGGATCTGCTGAGTGACCCCTGCAGGTGCCGCCACGGACCCTCTGCAGGGAGTAGGGCTTGGGACCCTGGTTCAAACCACTGGGAAACAGCCAAATGTCCCCAAACCTGTCAGGGCTGACTCCCCTTGATGGGAATAAGGAAAATAGGGTGGGTGGAGTGGGGATAGCACATAAAAATGATCTTTTTTGCTCATTTGGTTGTATCTCACAGTGTGGGGGTGGTCAACAACTGAGCTGTAGTGGCTGCTGTGAGGGGTGAGTTTGGTTTGGGCACTGGATGGGCAGTGTCTGTGGCAGGGACTGCAGGAACATCCAGGGGCAATCTCTAACAGCTTCAGTGCTACAGGAATGCTGGGGTGGGGGGAAGCCCCAAACTGGTGTAGGGACATTCTTTGGGCTGGAATGTTTATCAAAAATCTGATTTCCCCCTGTATTCATGGGGCCCCACCTCGAATGCTGGGTAGAGTTTTGGGCCCCTCATGAAAAGAAAGGCGCCTCAAGTGCTGGAGCATGTCCAGAGAAGGGAGTGGAGCTGGGGAAGGGTCTGGAGCACCAGGAGGGGTTGAGGGAGCTGGGAAAGGGGCTCAGCCTGGAGCAAAGGAGGCTCAGGGGGCACCTTGTGGCTCTGCACAACTCCTGACAGGAGGGACAGCTGGGGGAGTTGGGGTCTGCTCCCAGGGATCAGGAACAGGAGGAGAGGGAATGGCCTCAAGTTGCACTGGAGGCTGTTTAGATTGGATATTAGGAAAGATTTCTTCACCAAAAGGGTGGCCAGACCCTGGCACAGGCTGCCCAGGGCAGTGGTGGAGTCCCCATGGACATGGTTCAGTGGTGACCATGGCAGTGCTGGGATCACAGTTGTACTCGATGATATCAGAGGACTTTTCCCGTCTGAACAATCCTCTTATTCTATGAAAAAAAATATCTTCAAGGAGAAATTCCATGCAAGATTTGGAAGATTATGAATTTTTCACTGGTATGAGGAGTTCTGAAGGGGTGATTACAGAAAACAATGATATTTCTGCTTCCCAGGCCTCCCTTTAGGAGCACAGGGATCCTGAGCAGGCTGCATCAGCTTGGAGAGCAAAACACTTCTGTCTCCAAAAATAAAGTCAGCTTCCCCGTGACTTATAGCACATGAGGGAAACTTCCCCACCATTAATTGTCAGGGCTGTGAGGTGAATTGAGCCCTAACGCAGTTTCCCCATTTCCTGTGCACACCCATTTGTCTCAGGCAGCTCCAGCAGTGGATTCAGCACTTTGTGTCTCACAGAGCACCAGCAGCTGCTGCAATAAAGGATCTGCTGTGAGGGAACTGCAAACAGCCTGGTGTGTCAGTCCTTGCTTTAGGCCTGGCTCAAACCCCACGTGGATGGAATGAGCCCTGTTGGAGTGGCACAGCCAGGGAGCCCTGTGTGGGAGAGCACAGCAGAGCCAAGGCACAGCCTGCACCCCCTGGGGCAGCTCTGCACCCCCAGCCCAGCAGAGTGAGCAGGGCCAAAGCAAGAGGGTTCTGAGGCTGCTGAGCCTGAAGGCTGCTGAGGCAGCAGGCTGGGTACGGCTCTCACAGGAACATCCTCTGAGGGAGCTGTGCCTTTGGGTTGTGTCTCGTTCTGCAGGTGGGAATTGCCAGCTTCTGTGGCATTGCTCGGGGCTCCTGGCACCCCCTGCACCCCCGTGCCACTCTGGCTGCTGGCTCCAGCTCTGCTACACACCCCACACCTGCACCCCCAGTTCTGCTGCACTGATCACACCCTGCACCCTCCAGTACCCCAGGACATCTGCAACCCCTGCACCCTGCATCTCCCCCACCCACACTGCTCACACTGCCTGCACCCCTCAAACACCTGCACCCCCAGCACCCTCAGCGTCCCTGCAGCCTGCACCTGAAACATCCCTGAACCTGAACCACCCCTGCACCTGAACCACCCCTGCACTTGAACCATCCCTGCACCTGAACTATCCCTGCACCTGAACCATCCCTGCACCTGAACCATCCCTGCACCCCTGCAGCCTGCAGCTGAACCATCCCTGTGCCTGAACCATTCCTTCCCCCTGCAGCCTGCATCTGAACCATCCCTGTGCCTGAATCACTTTAGCCTGCACCTGAACCATCCCTGCACCTGAACCATCCCTGCACCTGAACAATCCCTGCACCTGAACCATTCCTGCACCCAAACCACCCCTGCAGCCTGCACTCAAACCATCACACACACATCACCTGGGGAAACTGAGGCCTGAGGCCAAGCACAGCCTCCAAAGGCACCAAAACAGTGACTGGCCCATCACTGAAGAAAACAGCAGGTGGATGAGGTCCTCCCTGTGCCCATGGAGCTCCCATCAGAGCAGGTGCACCTCCCTCAGGGCTGGAGCTCCAAGTCCCCACTCACCCACTGGTGTTCCCTGAGCCTCAGAAGCCAGGGGCCCTGCTGGGACCTCGCCACCTCTGGTGTCCCCTTGGCACACCCTCCTTTGGATGCCACCAGCCCTGGGCAAGGGGACCCATAGCCAGGGGCAGCTCCTGCCGCGGCAGTACCTATGGCAGGTGACACCAGGGGGACAGGTGACACCACAGGGACAGTGGGGCAGGAGGGCAGAGGGGCAGCCCCACGGGCTGGCTCTGCCTCGCTGTGTGTGCCAGTGGTCTCAGTTGCACTCCCAGGTGTGTGGGGGGCTGGGGTGCAGGTACAGGTGCAGGATTGGGGTGTGCCCCGTGGCATGGCTGGAGGGGCTGGTGCCAGCTGTGCCAGGGCACTGCCAGGGGTGCAGGGAATGCTCCTGCCGGGTGCAGGTGACCAGCACGGGGGTGATGGAGGTGGAGGTGCTGGGTGCAGGTGACTAGCACGGGAGGCACAGGGTGATGGAGGTGGGGGTGCTGGGCACATCGGGCACCAGGTGAAAAGGTGCTGGGGGCACAGGAGTGCAGGCTGGGGGATACTGGGGCTGCAGGAAGGCTGTGGGTGCAGGGGAGCTGGGGTCCAGGTGTGTCAGGGCGCAGGGGTGGGCTCGGGGGGATGTGCAGGGCTGTGGGGAGCAGCGGTACGAGGGTGCACCCCTCCCCTCAGGCTGAGGGTGCACTCCCCTCCTCAGGAACTGGGTTACCGAGGGTCGGGGATGCCAGCAGTGACCAGGGCAGGGCTCTGGGATATTCCGGGCTGTCCCGGGGCCCGGCCGCTCGGTGCAGCGGCTCCTCCGGGCCGGCAGGGGGCGCGGCAGCGGGGCGGGGGAGGCGGCGCGCGGGCCCCACCCGGTGCGGCAGCAGGCCCGCGGCGCGCGGACAATACCGGCGGCGGCTCGGCCTCCATCGGCTCCGCTCGGCCCCGATCGGCTCCGCTCGGCTCCACCCCGACTGGCCCCGCCCCGACTCGGCCTCGCTCGGCTCCACTCGGCCTCGCTCGGCCCTGCCCGGCCCGGCCGCGCTCGGCTCGGCTCGGCCCCGCACGGCTCGGCCCGGCCCGGCCCAGCTCCGCTTTGCTCGGCCCGGCCCGGCTCGGCTCCGCTCGGCTCAACTCGGCCCCGCTCAGCGCGGCCCGGCCCGGCCGGCACCATGCTGGCGCTTTTCAACAAGCTGCTGGACTGGTTCCGGGCGCTGTTCTGGAAGGAGGAGATGGAGCTGACCCTGGTGGGGCTGCAGTACTCGGGCAAGACCACCTTCGTCAACGTTATCGCGGTGAGCCTGGGGACGCCCCGCATCGCCCCATCCCCGAGGGGTCACGTGCCCAGCCAGGGCTTCACCCTTGGACCCCCATTGCATCCCAATTGAATCCCATTGTACCCCCATTGCATCCCTATTGCACCCCCATTGCATCCCCATTGTACCCCCGTTATACCCTCATTGTACCCCCATTGCATGTCCCCATTGCATCCCCGCGCCTTCCGTCCCCCATTGCGTCCCCATCGCATCCTAATTGCATCCCAGTTGCACCCCATTGTACCCTCATACATCTCAATTGCACCCCCACTGCACCTCATTGTACCCCCGTTGTATCCCCATTGTAACCCCACTGCATCCCCATTGCATGTCCCCATTGCACCCCTGGGTATTCTCTGAACGTCTCCACCCTATCGCACTCCTGCCTGAAAATGCCTTTAGGGAGGGGGTGCAGGCTGTGGGTGCGGGATGCAGCAGTGGGGTAAAGTGTGGGGCACAGGGTGGGCTGCAGGGTGGGGTACAGCAGTGGGGTACACTGTGGGGTGCAGGGTGGGGCACGCTGTGGGTACAGTATGGGATGCAGTGTGGGTACAGTATGGGATGCAGGGTGCGGGCCCGGGGCAGCCCAGGCCATCCGCAGCGTTCTCTCCCCGCAGCCCCGGAGCCGAGGGGGTGCTCGGTCCGGCTCGGCCCTGCCCTGTGTTCTGGAGCCCCGGCCGTGCTCAGCGGTCGGTGCCGGTGTCGGTGCCCTGTGGGCCGGGCAGTGCCGCCCGGGCACTGCGGGAGCTCCGCTCTCGGTCCCGTAGCAGCGGGCGCTTTGTCATGGGCGCTGCCGCCGCCTCAGGACGGCCCTGCCGCGCTCGGTGATCCTTCCCTTGGGGCCGGTGTGGAGGTGTTTGCCTTCCTTCCTCGGGAAGCACGAGGTGCCTCACTCAGCACCGTGCTGTGGGTGCCGGCTGCACCCGAGCGGGGCAGGGCAGGGCAGCGACGCCGCCTCGGGCCCCTCAGCCCCGGCCTCTCCCCGGCCGCGCTGCCTCATCCGCGGGCTCCTGCATCCAGCGCAGCATCGGGAGCTGCTGTCCTGGATCCCGAGCCCAGGGCGTGGCTTCACCCGTGGGGATGCTCGGCGGGCTCCCCTCCGGCTTTTCGGGTTGTTCTGGGCCTCTCAGTAGTGATGGTGCAGGGCGGGAGGATCCTGAAGGGTGGGTTTGGGCTGTTCATGGAGGGAGGTGGATGCAGATCCGCCCTGGTTCCCCCACTGCCCCCTGGTTGCTCTGAAGTCTGTGCCTGCCATGGCTCCAAAGCAGGGCAAATTCTTGGTGCTTGCTCAGGGTGCTGGAAGCTGCTGGGCTGTTAGAGGGGATTTTCAGCTCATATGGAGGCTTCCCTGCACTGGAGCCATGCTCTTTGGGAGGTGCTGAGGGAGGAAAATGTCCTTCCCGAAGTGTCTAGGGGCAGAGAGAGGACACCCCAAAATGCTTTTCATCCTGGAGATGGTGGCACTCCTGCTCTCTTGCTGGAAGTTGCTTCTCAGTGCTCCAGTCTCCTGCTGGTTCCTCCCATAGACCAACACCAGCATCTGGGGTCAGGGAGCATTTTGCATCTGGGGCAGTGACCCTGAACACCAATCCTATTTTTGTGAGACCTCTCCCTGCCATTTGCATGTTTAATAGTCAATTTTTGCAATCCCATGCCAGGGTGGGACGTGGTGGTGCCACGTGTGAGCTGCTCCTGCTCTTGGTGTGCTGGGTGCTGCTGCCTGTTAACAGCACCCAGGCTACCTTTAAAATGGCCAAGTAATTTAGTGTTGGTTTTAATCACCCAGTTAAGCTGTGAAGGGTGATGGAACTTTATCCCAGAGCTGCTGCACTGTTCTGCCTGCACAGGGCTGGAAACCCCAAGGGTTGGTGTTCCCCACATGCCTCCTCCTCTCCCAGCCACACCTGGAGCAGGCAGGGCTCACCGTGAGCTTTGTGGGGTTTGCTTCTGTGAGTAAATACTTTGTACCTGGCACTTTAACTGTGGGCAAGACCCCACTGGCAGGACCCATGCACTGGGACTCTCTCTGCTTAGCCAGGATTGCTGGTGCAGGGAAAAGGGATTTTGAGGAATTACAGCAGCTCTTGAGGTGGCTGAAGCTGGCACCGTGGCCTGCTGGTGTGTCAGGTCTGTTTTGGGGTTTTTGAGACCCTCACACAGCAGTCAGGCTCAGGGTGCTGAATTTGGCCTCTTAAGTTATTTGGAAAGTTCAAGTTTTGTGGCAGATGCACACAAAAAGGGGCACCAACTTTTGAGAAGACATCCTGGAAAGAAGGACTTGTTGGGCACAGTGAAACAGGAGCATGGCACAGGAAATGCCAGCTCAACAGGAACTGCCTGACAAGGTCTGGAGGTGCCTGGCTTTAGGGTGTTGCAGTAAGGTTGTTGGAAGGGGAAATAGCTGTGATTTGGGCTTTGTGAGGGGATAAAACCTGAACTGGAGAAGTGTGGGATTTTGGGGTGTTGGAGAGATGTCACAAGAAGGGGAGAAGGTCCTTTCTGGGACCAGAGCTGCTCTGGGGGTTGGCACCATCCTTTGCTTGCAGGGTTTGTTGCTGCAGCTGACTGAGGAGTTGATTCTGGTTCCCTGGCAGGTGGGTGGCTCCCTCCTGCAGCCAGGCTGTGCTTGTGCCCCACAAGGGCTTTGCTGAAGGCAGTGGTGATCAGGGTGACTCCTCCTGGGTCACCTGCCTGGGGTGGGAACTTTGATTTTCAGGACTTATTTTTTCTTTTCCTAGCTGTTGATAGCTGAGGCTTGAAGTCTTTCCTGCTGTAGATAAACACCTGGTCTTGATTTACCCTGAAGCCAGTGGGCTTTTAGCTGCCTTTTCTGCAGTCTGGTGGTGCCATGGATGACTCAAGGGTGTTGAGAGCTCCTCAGAGGGTGCTGGGGCCCAAAACCTGTCAGTGCAGGCTGTGGTTAGAACAAGAGAGCATTGCTGCTTTTTAACATCACATGCTTTCTACCTGTGCTGGAGCCTTCCAAGAGAGTGAGGGCACAAGTGCCAGGGTGTTGGGCATGTGGTGGAGGCTCTGGGGCACCATCCTGTGCTCCAGCCCTGCCTGGAAAGTGATTGAGACCAGTGCTGCAAGATGGAACGTGGAGCTCCTGGAGCCAGTTCAGTGGAGACTGTGAAGGTGCTGACAGGACTGGAGCATGTCTCTTATGGGGGCAGGCTGAGGGAGCTGAGGCTGCTGAGCCAAACAGCCAAAAAGAGATGGCTGAGAGGGGCCTTCAGCAGTGTCTGTCAGTGTCTGCAGGGAGGGCTCAGAGGATGTGCCAGGCTCTGCTCCCTGGGGCCCAGCACTGGCACAGGAGGAATGGACAGAAACTGATGCTCAGGCAGTTCCACCTGGACATGAGGCAGAACTTCATCCCTGGACAGTGATGGAGTGATGAACAGGCTCCCAGAGAGGTGTGGAGTCCCCCTCCCTGGAGATATTGCAGAACTGTCTGGGAATGATGTGTCATGTGCTGTGGGATGATTCTGGTTGAGCAGGAAGGTGGGATCACTGTGGTCCTTCCAGTCTGACCCATCCTGTGAAACCACATCAGCCTCGTGTTTGCCTCCAGGTAGGATGTGGATGGTGTCAGAGGATGTGCCAGGCTCTGCTCCCTGGGGCCCAGCACTGGCACAGGAGGAATGGACAGCAATTGATGCCCAGGAAGTTCCACCTGGACATTTGGAAGAACTTTTTTCCTGTGCAGTGATTGTGCACTGAACAGGTGCCCAGAGAGGTGAGGAGCCCCCCTCCCTGGCGACATTCCAGAGCTGTGGGGTGATCCTGGTTGAGCAGGGGGGTTGGATCACTGTGGTCCTTCCAGCCTGACCCATCCTGTGAAACCACATCAGCCTCGTGTTTGGCTCCAGGTGGGATGTGGATGGTGGGGCAGGTGCCAGGTCTCCAGCAGGGATCTCAAGGGAGGCATGGCCTGGGAGTGGCTCAGAGGACTGCAGAGCTCAGCAGCTGCTCCCACCCCTCCTCAGAGAGACACTGACCCCTTGGGCAGCCAGCTGACCCACCTGGGCAGGAGGTGCCCTGGATGAGCCTGGGAGGGAACGTGCAGCTCCAGGTGTGCAAGGTGCCCAGGGTTTGCTGGGGTAGAGCAGAGAGGTGCTGAGGAGGTAGTAGGGAGATGTTGTCCTGATGTATTTGCACCAGTCTGTCCTGTCACCCACCTCTCCCAGGAGCTCTGGGTGTGCCCCACTGGGTGGGAGGTGGCTGTGGGTTCTCATTCTGCCTCAGATGCACACCTGGGCCCTCCACAGGTGTGTCTGTGCTCCTTAGCTTCATAATGCAGAAGGTGTCAGGTTTTCTGGGGGTTCTCCATATTCCTGGAAGAGGAGGAGAATCTGGCTGAGGCATGGTCTTGTCTTGCTGCTGCAAGGTCTGTCAGCATGAGCCAATGAAAATGGGCAGTGGGGCTTTCCTGAGATAGCATCCCAGAGTGGTTTGGGTTTGAAGGGACCTTTAAAGATCACCTTGTCCAACACCCTCACCATTGGCAGGCACATACAGACACCTTCCAGTGGACTGGTTTGCTCCCAGCCCCATCCAGCCTGACCTTGAACATTCCCAGGGATGGGGCAGCCACAGCTTCTCTGGCTAACCTGTGCCAGGGCCTCACCTCAATCATAAAACATTTCTTTTTTATATCTTCTATATATAAATTTCCCTCCTTGTTAGAGCTTGGACAGGGTTTGGCAGGTCCTCAAGTGCCACCTGGCAGGAGTGCCAGGCTGGGCAGTTTTGGGCAGTGATGGGACACACCAGCCAAGGTGCTTTGGGCTCCTGCCTCTGTCCCACAAAGGCCCATACTCTGGTGTTGGAGACACAACTGCAGAGAGCAGGGCTGGGCTTCCAGCACTGCCTTCTCTGCCCTCTGGGGAGCAGGGCTGCAGAGCAGCCTGCAGTGATGCATCTAGAGCAGGTCACATCACTCCAGTGCCATCCTGTGCTGGGACAGGGTGACACCACCGTGAGGATCAGGGTCTGGCAACCTCAGCCCTGTGTGCTGCTCACCAGAGCAGGGGGAGCCTGAGGTGGCTTCTCTGCATGTGCCAGTGAGCCTGCATGTCCCAGGCCCTGTGTGTCAGGAGTGATGGCTGAAGTGGCACGTGTGTATGTGTCAGGATGGGCTCAGCATGACCTGGGGGCACCACTTATAAAAACCCTTCACTTTGCCCTGGCAAAAGCTGAATTCTGGCCACCTCTCCCAGTGACCCAACTGGGGTTGGGCAGAAAGGTCTCTTGCCTTCCAAGGGCACCAAGGCAGAGTGGTTTGGGCAGAGCAGTGGGTGACCCTGGCAAAACCAGCAATGAACTGGAGTCTGCAAAGACCTGATCTGCCATTTGTGGCCACAAAATCCATCTTGCCTCCCAAATTTTTGTGCTTCCCAGTGGAATTGGGTTGGACTTGATCTTGAAGGTCTCTTCCAACCCAGTCATTCTGTGAATTCTCTGTTCTTTAGCAATTGGTGTGGCTTGGCATCATCTTCGGGGTGAGCATGGATGCTATGTCCATTACATAACCAGAATTTGGGGGAAGAATGTGTCCAGTGAAGCTTTTGCTTGTCTCCATCTGGGTGCTCCCTGCTCTCCTGGCAATGGAGCTGTGGATGGCTGGACCCTGCAGGGAGTTGAAAATGTGTTGAAGGCACCAGCATCAGGGGTGGTTGGAGAGGGAAGAGGAAACTCTAGTGTTTTCAGCACTGAGAGCTGATTTCAGAGAGCAGCTGATGCAGGATGAGCTGATGGAGGAGGAGCAAGATGCCTCTGTGGGTGCTGGGACAGCACGTGGGAGCCATGCTGGGGCACAGTGCCTTGCACTCCCTGCTCAGCCTGTTCTGGACAGCTCAGGCAGGTTTGTTGTGGCTCCATGGACAGCCTGGAGGCAGGAGCTGCAGTGGGAGGGGGGTCTGGGGCAGGAGCAGGGCTGTGCTCACTCACACAGACATGCTCTGTCCCACTTGTGGAGGAAGGAAGAGGTGATTCCTGGCTCCTGCAGCTCACCCCTTCCTGGAAGAAACTTCTGTCACATGGGAACCTTATCTGGTGTGGCTTTTGCACAGCCAGCAGATGCCATGATGTGTCTGCAGTCCCTGAGGGAAGTGTCTGCAGCTTCTAAGAGCTCTTCAGCAACTGCTCTCTGTGCCCACTGATCAAAGCCTGAAAATTCTTTAATTTCACAGAGCTCAGCTGTGTGTTAAACCTCAGCCCATAGCAGATGTGCCCTGTGGATCCCTGCCTGCCTCCCCTCCTCTCCCCATGCCCTTCCTCACAGTTCTGTGTGGGTGCAGCATGGCCTGAGCACCCCTTGGCTGCTGGCTTGTGCTGCTGAATGCAAAAGGGATGTGAAAAGGGGAAGCAGGGGGTATTGCAGAGCCTTTGGAACAGCTCAGGAAATCCCTGAGGACTTGCTGATGTGGTGCATCTGGAGGAGCCACAGGCTCAGCCAGGCACAAAAATCTGTTTATGCCAAAATAGCATAAACTGACTTCCTGTTTGAGGTTTGTGTTAACTAAGACAAAAGCCCTCAAGAAACTGAGGATTTTAAGGCAGTAAAGACCTGCTAGGATGAGTTTGGCCATGGTTGGTGGTTCCTGCAGGTTTCTGGCACTGATGGCTGAAATCCCCAGGGCTGCACTATCCTGGCCGTTAAACATCCTGCCCTCCTGGCTCCTCAGCATTCCCCAACATCCCCCAGGATGCATTTACAGGCCATAATTCTGCTTTGAGGTGAAGGGCTGCGCCAGCTCCTGTCTCCTGCCCCGGAGCTGCCCCGTCCCTGCCTGTGATGTCCCTCTGTGCTGCTGCACCTGGGCCCATCCTGCACCCTTGGGATTTGAGCAGCACACTGGGGTGGGCTTTGCCAGACTGTCAGAGATGAGTGATGAGATTGTTGGCTCTCTATGAAGGATGAACCTTCTGTGTGTGTTAAGAGAAGTTTTGTAGATGCAGAGTTGAGTTACTGTGATGTGTCCTCCCTCTCATTGTTATTATGGGATGGCCTTGGTGCTCAGGGCATTGGGAGGGTTGGCTCGTTACTATGGCAACACCTGAGCTCCACCCAAGGTGTGAGAAAGTGACAGCACTTTAAGGGGGTCTGGAGATATAAAAGGGGGAGCATCCATTTTGAAGATAAGCACATGGCTGATAGTCACAGGGGCTCTGAGCACTGTAATTTTTCCTTATTTAGTCCTTTTGTTGTATTTTTGTACAGATTTTATAAACCTTTAACATTTTAAAAGTGAGGGTTGTTTCTCACAGGACCCCTTGGTGCGTGCTGGGCACGGGGCTGGTGAGCCAGCACCAGCAGAGGGATGGCTCCCGCTCACTGCTCCAGCAAGCCTGACCTGTTCCACAGCAGGCTGGGCTGCTGCAGCCCCACAGGGATCTCATCATCTGCTGCATAAACTCAGCAGACACTGGAGCTGCACTGCAGCAGCTCTGGGGGCCCTTTGTGATCCCCAAGTGACCCAGCACAGGCAGGGTGCAGAACTGGGGGAGCAGTGCAGACAGCTCTCACTTGAAAGCAGAAGTCAGTCTGGTTTGAGCTGGGCCATGGATGATCCAAAGCAGAAACATGAACCATGCTGGTGCCCCCAGGACCTGCAGCTGGAGAGGAGCTGGGGCAGGAGGAGCCTCCCTGGGTGGGGAGCCCAGCCTGAAACCCCAGGGCTGTCTCACCAGAGGTCCCTGCAGAGGAGCAAGGTCTCAGCCTCTTCCACAGAGGGTTTGAGCGAGCTGGGATGGGCAATGCCCCAGCCCATGGGGACAGCAGTGAGTCCAGGGATGGGGGTGGCAGCTGGCTGCAGGGCTGGGGCTGCACTGGGGCACCCAGGGCACCTGTGCCCATTGCAGCAGCCACAGTGTGTGGTTTAGGAATGGCATTCCCCAGTTTGGTATTCCCCAGTTTGGTGCTCCCACTCCTGTTAGGTGTTGGCTGCCTCTTGCTCCCCCTTCCCCTCCAGCTGGAAGCACAAAAGGCAAAGGTGATGGGTTGAGATAAGAACAATTTACTAGAAACAGCAACAAGATACTGAGAGCAACACTGCTAATAAGAATAGTGTACAAAGGGTGATTTACATGCAAAATGCTCAGCAAGCCTGGCACAATGACACAATGGCTTCCCTCTGCCCACCAGGCTTTCTCCCAGCTGGAAAAGAGCAGCACTCCCATGGTCCAGGTGGAACCTTGTCTCCTGGGCTCTGTGCTCCTGGCATGGACCTGCAGGAGGGCAAAGCCTTGGGGTTATCCCAGGCTGTCAGCCTTGCTGCCCTGGCCCCATCCTCCACCTCCTAATGCTGTCCCCCCTTGTTCTTGCAGTCAGGACAGTTCAATGAGGACATGATCCCAACAGTGGGCTTCAACATGAGGAAGATCACCAAAGGGAATGTCACCATAAAGGTAAGATTGTAGTTACTGCTTGTGAGGGCTCTTGGGATGAAGGGTGGAGGTGAAGATTGGTGATTCTTCTTCTGAAGGTGGAAGAATTCCAGGGATCCCAGCTGCAGCTCACAGAATAGAAGCATGGCAGAATTAAGGGTGCAAAGTCCCTTTAAGATCAAGTCCAACCAGGAGTACCATGTTCACCACTAAACTGTGTGTCCAAGTGCCACATCCAGGTGTTTTGTTAACATTTCCAGGGATTGTGATTCCACCACCTGGAAGTGAAAGATTTGCCCTGTTAGGGTTGCAGGTGCCCACCAGAGGAGGTGGTGGGAAGGGCTGTAGGAGATCCAGACTTGTGCAATGAGAGCCAGTGGAGGTTTCCTTGTATCTCTGGCTTGCTGGTAGCAACTTGTGGATGTGGTCACCTTGCTGAGGGTGGCAGTGCTGGGAAAAACAAGTCATGGCCTGCAGTGGTGGTCTCTGCCTTGGGAGCAGAGGAAGAGGAGGGTTCCACCTGGATTTTTCAAGGGGTGGGGTTGTACTGGGAAATAGCTGTTGGACAGGCTTGAAAAGCTGGCTGGGGGACCTCTGGCTGCTGTAGGAACACTTTTGAGTGTGTTGAATGTTCTTAAATGGGGAATGGCAGCAGGTGTGATGGGCATGGGGGGGAGGTGGGCCAGGGGTCCCTCTGTGCCAGCTGAGGCACCCACAGGGGGTTCAGCATCCTCCAGCTCCCCTGCCTGAGGGTTCTCTCCCTTCTTTATCAGGTCAGGAGCCTTCTCTGAGGTTTGGGCTGAAGAGGAGAGGATGGGGTGGGGTTGGTGCATGGCCAGAATGCCCCAGGTGGGGGAGGAAGGGTGTAGGGTGCCAGGGTAACAGTGCCAGGGTAACAGTGCCCTGTCCCTGTCACAGCTCTGGGACATCGGGGGACAGCCGCGGTTCCGCAGCATGTGGGAGCGGTACTGCCGTGGAGTGAGTGCCATTGTGTGAGTATCCTGAGTCCTGCTGTGTCCCCCTGCCATGGTGTGAGTGTCCTGAGCCCTGCTACGTCCCCCTGCCATCCTCTGAGTGTCCCTGAGTCCTGCTGTCACCCCCTGCCCCCATGCCATGATGTGAGTATCCTGAGCCCTGCTGTCACCCTCTGCCATGGTGTGAGTGTCCTGAGCCCTGCTGTCATCCCTGTCATTGTGTCAGTGTCCCTGAGCCCTGCTGGCACCCTGTGCCATGGTGTGAGTGTCCCTGAGCCCTGCTGTCACCCCCTGCTGCTGCTGCTGAGCCTTGCCAGGGGCTGGGGGCATCACCCCACCCTGTGTTGCTGGAGTGCCTTTGCTGCCCCAGCTGGACACCAGTGTCAGGAGCTGGAATCACTGAATCATCACTGAGTCATGAAGGTTGGAAAAGGCCTCTGAGATCATTAAGTCCAACCATTAACCCAACACCACCATATTTATCCCCAAATGTTTATTGAATACCTCTAGGGATAGTGACTCTACCACTGCCCTGAGCAGCCTGTGCCAGGGTCTGGCCACCCTTCTAGGGGAGAATTTTCCCTAATACCCAACCCAAACCTCCCCTGGTCCAACTTCAGGCCATTTCTTGTGGTTCTGTTGCTTGTCTCCTGGGAGGAGAGCCTGACCCCCACCTGGCTGCACCCTCCTGTCAGGGAATTGGAGAAACAAAGGGTCCCCCTGAGCCTCCTTACTTCCAGATAGTTCCCCTGGGGACTGATGTGTACATGGGCTCTACACAGGTCCCTGCAGCTGTGCCAGACCCTCCTCTTCCCTTGCAGCATCCCTCAGTCCAGCTCTGTTCCTCAGAGCTCCCCTTTCCAGGCTCCCATGCATCCTCTGTGCTGGCTGCTCACACAGGGGCTCAGCCCTTCCCCCAGGAGAGGCTGCTTTCCAGCTCAGGATGTTCATGTGCTGCCAGATTAATCTTGTGCTGAGAGCAGGAGTCTCACCTGCTCCTGAGTCAGCAAACCTGAGTGTCCCTGGCTGTCCCCTGCTTGCAAACAGTGCAGGAAAAGCAATGCCAGGAGTCCAGGCTGGGGGTGAGCAGGGCAAGGCACTCATGGGAAGCAGCTTGCCTGTTCCAAAGGACAGATACTGATCTTGGGACACCATACTGGGGTTACCTAAACCCAGACAGAAAATAAGATTTATGGGATCTTTCCCAAGTGACCATCCCCTGAGATTTGGAGGGCTGCTTTCTGTGCTGCCCTTCCCAATTCTAAACCTTAGCAGGTGAGGAGGAGTGTGGTACTGCTTGTTCTGCACTTTGGGACATGGCCTTGGACCTGCAGAGTGTTTTTATTACACTTTTTATTACAATGAGCTTTGCTGGAAATGACAAAATCTCTGTCCTTTCACCCCTTCTGCTGCCTCCTTCCATAATGTCATCATTTTGTGGTTGTCAGGAAACAAAAGGACCTGTCAGCATCCAGGTCACACTCCAGTCTGCCCTCATCATCACATCAAGCTGGGTCAGGTGCCTTTCCCTTTGCTCTCAGCTCCCCCATGTGCACAACATGCCAAGGGCTGGGGCAGTCCCTGGGGGTGTTTTTCCCTCTTGGCACAGGTTCCCATTTTCCTGTGTTAAGCACTTTAGTAGTTAGGGCTTTTCCTATTTTCTTATTTTTAAATAATTTTTAAAAGTTTTCTATTAATTAATTTGGAGGTTGAGCAAAAGTGAACTGAGCTGTCTTAGGGTTTTTACAAACTAGCTAGGATTTATCTCTGCCTCTAGAACTTCCTAGCAAAGGACATTGTTGTGGAATGTATTCCTATTTTTCCTATTTTTAAATAACTCCCCAAAGCCTGATGAGCTGGTGTTTCTCACTCCTTCTCTCCCAGCTTCTTGATCTTTGAATTCAAGGCTGCTTTGATCAGTTCCTCACCCAAGTTTTGGCTTCACTGACATCATGTGTAGGATGAAAATTGGCCTTTAAGAACAAAATCCTCTCCCAAATCTCCTGTTCTGCTCAGAGAAGCATTGGTGGCCACCAGCTTCACATCCACATGCTCCATGGCCCCTCCCAAGATTACCCCATCAATGGGATGTGGATGTCCTTCCCCTTCTTGGATCATCATCACCTCTGCATCCTCAGCTTCTTTTGTCTGCTCCGCTTGCCCTGGGTGTTTACATGGCAGCTCCATGTGCATGTTGGACACAAAGTGTGTCCTGCAGCTCCTGCCTGGCCTTCCCTCACCCACCCTGTCACTGCTGTGACAGCTGCAGAGACAAGGATGAGCTGCTCTCCCCCTCCCCTGGGAGACATGAGGGGCTCTCAGCTCCACAGCCATCCTTGGGAAGAGGTGAAGAGGTGGAAGGATCCTGTTATCAACTCCCTCCACGTGCTGGCTCCCCTCTTGGCACACATTCCCATTTTCCTGTGTTAAGCACTTTAGTAGTTAGTAGCTCTTCTCCTATTTTTCAATAACTCCCCAAAGCCTGATGAGCTGGTGTTTCTCACCCTTCTCTCCCAGCTTCTTGATCTTTGAAATCAGGACTGCTTTGATCAATTCCTCACCCAAGTTTTGGCTTCACTGACATCATGTGCAGGATAAATTTGGCCTTTCAAAAGAAAATCCTTTGCCAAATCTCCCCTTCTGCTCATAGAAGCATTGGTGGCCACCAGCTTCACATCCTCGTGCTCCATGGTCCCTCCCAAGATTCCCTTCCATAATGTCAGAATTTTGGCCCATGTAGTTGTCAGGAAACCAAAGGACCTGTCAGCATCCAGGGTCACACTCCAGCCTGCCCTTGTCACATCGAGCTGGGTCAGGTTCCTTTGCTCTCAGCCTCCCCTGTGCCCATCCATCAATGGATGAGGATGTCCTTCCCCTTCTTGGGTCATCATCACCTCTACATCCTCAGCTTCTTTTGTCTGCTCCGCTTGCCCTGGGTGTTTACATGGCAGCTCCATGTGCATGGTGGACACAAAGTGTGTCCTGCAGCTCCTGCCTGGCCTTCCCTCACCCACCCTGTCACCTGCAGAGACAAGGATGAGGTGCTCCCCCACTCCCCTGGGAGACATGAGGGGCTCTCAGCTCCACAGCCATCCTTGGGAAGAGGTGGAAGGATCCTGTTATCAACCCCCTCCACATGCTGGCCCAATTCTCAGTGAGCTGCTGTGGGAGGAGGTTTGGGGTGGCACAGACACACCATGAGACCATGGAGACGTGGGCACCTGTGCTCAGGGCTGTCCCTTCCCTTGCAGGTACATGGTGGATGCTGCTGACCAGGAGAAGATAGAGGCCTCTAAGAACGAGCTGCACAACCTGCTGGACAAGCCCCAGCTGCAGGGCATCCCGGTGAGCCTCACTCCTGCTGCCCAGGCTGGCACTGCCAGGGCCTGCAGAGCACAGTCAGGGAGGGCTCCCCTTCCTTGGAGCCATCACCTCCCTGCTGCACTCTGAGGGACCAGCTGGGACAGTGACACTTCCTAGGGCAGAACTGGGCCAGGCAACACAGAGGGAACTTGGGGGCAGAGAGCACAGATCAGGCCCCCTGGGTGAAATCTCCTCTCACACGGATTTGCACTGATTTGTGCTGTGACAGGAAGGTGCTCTCTCCTGTGAGAGGGGCTGCTGGGCTGGGACACGTGCAGGAGGTGGGACATGGGGCTGGGACAGGTGCAGGAGGTGGGACATGTCACAGGTGTGCTGTACCTGTGTGTTGCAGCCTGAATTGCTGCTTGTAAAGTTCAGGGTAAAGAAGCAAAAAGGGCCTTTGAATAATATCCACAGATGTTTAATTCAGCTGCACAGTGAGGTGTTCAGGTCCCAGCACACACACCTGGAGAGTTCTGCTTTCTCCAGGGGCCTGGGCACTGACCCTGGTCTTGGGCAGTACAAAGGTGTCTTGGTTTGGAAAGCCAGGAATCTGCTAAGGAAGGCAGGAGCCTCCCCTGAAATGGAGAATGTAAACCCTCCCCACCCCTCTGAATTGCTATAAATTTTAAATTAAGGGGCTCTCAGGCAAAAAATATGGGAGCAGGAAATAACAGTTCTTTAATAGGGAAGAAAATAAAAGGATAAAATAAACAATGCAGTACACTAGAACAACACTGACAGAGTCAGAACACAGCCTGACACCCTGTGGGTCAGGGTGTTGGCAGCAGTCCCATTGGAATTGTGGCTCAGCCCTCCTGCAGTGTCAGGGCTGGTTCTGCTGGAGCAGGGATCCTGGAGAAAGGTGCAGTCTCTGCCTCTGAAGATGCAGTGGAAGAAGAGGCAGCTACTGTTCCTGTGGGCAATCCAGTGGAGAAGCTGTGCTGGTGTTCCAGAATCTCCAGATTATATCCGGGTAGGAATGCTTGGCTCCTCCCTCTGGGCTCACATCTCCCAATGGGATGCTGTAGTTCTTATCAGCCAGGCAGGCACATTCAATGGCTGTTATCAGCAGCCCTCCCAAAGAAGCTGTGATTGTGATCACTCAAAGAGAGATAAGGCAAACTGCCCACTTGACAAAAGATAATCTGCCATACAGATGGTAACAGAAAACATCTTGCATTGCAGTCTGGAACAAAAGGTGAGGGCCAGTCAGGGAATAGGGACGGTGTGCCTCAGGAACATAGGAACAGACATTGGAACAGGGGAAGGAGCCAATGGGGTCTAACAGCTTTTTGAGGGAAGCTTCTTGTGTCTCCCCAGACCAGGGAATGCTCTCCAGGGTCTCCACACCTGTGGGATGGTTGTGCACCATCCATCCATTCATCCCGAATCAGCATCCTTTGGAAGGAGCTAACTGAAGACTTGCCATGGATCCCAAAAGTCCCTGCTAGCTAAATTCAGCTCCTGGCACACCAGGCTGCAGTCCCAGGCCTCTGGAGGCTCTGCTCTGAGAGAGGCTCCTGATTGGAACCGGGCTGGGGGAGATGCTCACCCTGAGCTGCTGCAGAGCCCAGTGCAGGATGGCACTGCCCCATTAGGTGACAGCCACATGTGGCTGCTCCGGGGGACACACCAGTGATGGCACAAACAGCTGGGTCTGCTTTGGGCTGCCTGCCTGCACTGTGGGGTCTGCCCAGCACCCAGGGCTGGCTGCTGCTGCATGGAGTCAGTGTCAGACACTTCACTTTCTGCTCAGAGACAGGAGAGGCTCCTGGAGGGTGTCCTGGTGCCACAGCAGATGCTGCAGAGAGGATGAGCTGTGGTATGACCCTGTTCACAGGGGTCTGAGGATGAGGGAAGAGATGAGGATCTGACTCCATGTTTTAGAAGGCTTGATTTATTGTTTTATGATAGATATTACATTAAAACTATACTAAAAGAATAGAAGAAAGGACTTCATCAGAATGGTAGCTAAGAATAGAAAAAGAAAGAATGAATAACCAAGGCTTGTGGCTTGGACTCTCTGTCTGAGCCAGCTGACTGTGATTGGTCATTAATTAGAAACAACCACATGAGATCAATCACAGATGCACCTGTTGCATTCCACAGCAGCAGATAACCATTGTTTACATTTTGTTCCTGAGGCTTCTCAGCTTCTCAGGAGGAAAAATCCCAAGGAAAGGATTTTTCGTAAAAGATGTCCGTGACACTGGGAGCAGGGAGTGCCCAGGAGATGCTGTGCAGGGCTAATTAAGGCAGTTAATTGAAGTGCTCTGCCTCCTGAGTGCTGCTGAAGGGGTTTCTCGGCCTGGGACATCCCAGTGGAGCAGCCAGGGCTGTGTGGTGGCACAAGCAGGTCCCTGCCTGGTCTGGTGGCTTCAGGTGTCTCCTGTCCTGCCCTGCAGGTCCTGGTCCTGGGGAACAAGAGGGACCTGCCCGGTGCCTTGGATGAGAAGGAGCTCATTGAGAAGATGTAAGTGTGCCAGTGTCCCCTGGGGGTGTGACACAGTGTGCCAGTGTCCCCCTGGGGCACAGGTGGGTGACACAGTGTCCCCCCTGGGGCACAGGTGGGTGACACAGTGTCCCCCCTGGGGCACAGGGATGTGACACAGTGTGACCCCTCCCCATTCTGCCGTGTCCCCCCAGAACAGTTGCCCATCTGGGGTGGCACCGTGATGCCTGGGGTGGCACTGAGGGCCTGGGGTGGCACTGTGGGCTGGGGTGGCTGGCAGACACGAGTGGCTGAGGATGATGTCTGAGGTGACACCTTGTGGAGACACAGAGGAGCTGGAGGCAGCAGTGCCAGGGCTGGTGCCACACGGTGGCGTGGGGGCCTGGCACAGCGTGGCACTGCCTGCTGGAGCTGGTGTGCCCCAGATACTGCCCTGAGAGCAGGACTGGGCTCCTCCACAGGGGGAAATCCTGGGTGCTGCACTGACTCCCTGCATTTCCTGCCCTTCAGCCACCTCCCAGAGCACCTCTGGACCTGGGCTGCTATTGCTGCTTCTGTGCAGCTGCCATTGCTGCTCCTGTGCAGCTGCCATGCTGCCAGCCCTCCCAAAACCTCCCTGCCCATCTGCAGGGCTGCAGGGCTGGGGGGACATGTGGAATTTGGTGGTTGGGGTCCCCATGGGGTCGGGTCCCTCCTGCCCTGTCACACAGCCCCCCCAGAACACCCCCAGGCACAGAGCCATGGTGCCTGACCCACACACAGCTCCTGGAGAGGTGCTGCCCCTGTCTCAGAGCCCTGAGAGACCCTTCAGGGGCTGCCCAGGGTCTCTGCCATGGCCACCCCACCCAGCCCAGAGTGTGCAGCCAGACCTGCTCCCTCCCCCAGGAACCTCTCTGCCATCCAGGACCGAGAGATCTGTTGCTATTCCATCTCCTGCAAAGAAAAGGACAACATTGGTGAGTGCTGTGGGCACGGGGGGTGTTAGCTGGGTACAGGGGGAGGGTTCAGCCAGAGGCAGAGTCTCTGAGTGTCCCCTTGCCTCTGCAGACATCACCCTACAGTGGCTTATCCAGCACTCGAAGTCCAGGCGGAGCTGAGGGCCCTGGCTGGATGGAAGCTGCCGTTGTCCCAGCCCATCCCCTCCCTCCTGCTCTGTCCCTCCAGCTCTCTCTCTAGATGGGTATTTTTAGGGGACCCCAGGCTCTGCTGACATTGGGGCAGAGTCCTTGTTTTTATTGTAAAGAAGATGTCTGACTGCCCCCCTGTCCCCTGTCCTCTCCTGCCCTCTCTTCCTCCATTTTGGCACTGTTCTGTTGTTGTCTGTGTATACAGTATATATATATGTATATATATTTTAATTTTTTAATTTAAGGGATAGTGCTGTTATTAAATTGGGCCCTGTGAGCAGTAGGAAAGCTGGGGCTCCCCAAGGCCAGCCAGGGGTCAGCGTTGGGAGGAGGAGGAGGGTGGTAGCAGAAGCAGCCCTTGGGGATGGGGCTGTGCCAGCTGCAGGCTGGTCCCTGGGGCTCCCCTTCCCCTTCTCTGGGTGTCCTGCTGCTGCCTCCAGGCAGGGACCACCCTGGGGGTGTTGGGGGTGCCCACCTTGCCCTGCCTGCCTCGGGTTTGGGGTGTGGTGTGTCAATGCCACCTGCAGGCTCCTCACCCCTCTGGAGGACAGGGATTGGTCACAAGCCACTGCCATCAGCCTCCCCCTGCTGCCTCCACTTCCCCAAGCCCTCTTTGGGGTCCAGGGCCACTTGTCCCCCTGCCCCACGTGTCCCCTGCTCTTGTGCCTGGCCAACTCCTGCCCAGTGCCCAGCCTGGCTGCTGGGGGATGATCTGGGCACTAGTGCCAGTGCTGGGGGCCCAGCAGTGCCAGCAGCCCCGGGGGAGCTGGGGCTGGCACCTGCCTCCCACCTGTCCCCTGTAACCTCCCAGGAGAGCTGAGCTGGCTCCCCACGTGCCAAGGGGCATCACCTGTGCCCAACTGGGGCTGCTGGCTATGCCCTGGCCAGGCACATCCCTTGGGATGCCAGGGACGGAGGGAGGGACACGTGGAGGCACCTGGAGAGATGTTCAGAAATATCTGTGCACCCTCAGTGCACAGGGGTGTGCTCTGTGCCTGCTCCCCATGCCCTGCTACCCATTCCCTGCTCCCCATGCCCCATTCCCCATGTTTGCTCCACATTCCTACTCCCTGTGCTCTGCTGTCTGTGCCTGCTCCCCATTCCCTGCTCCCTATGCCCCACTTCCCCTTTCCTGCTCCCCATTCTCCACTCCCCATTCCCCACTCCTCATTCCCCTCTCTCCATTCCCCACTCCCCATTCCCCCCATCCCATTCCCTGTTCCGTGCTCCCCATTCCCCACTCCCCATCCCCCATTCCTCCCTCCCCATTCCCCATTCCCCTCTCCCCACTCCCCATTCCCCTCTCCCCACTCCCCACTCCTCCCTCCCCATTCCCCTCTCCCCATGCCCCCTGCCCATGCCCCCCCTGCTCTGCTGCCCTGGCTGGGGGGCACAGGAGCTGTGGGGCAGGGCCAGCAGGGCTTGTGGGGACAGTGGTCAGGTCTGTGTGTGCACAGGGGGTGACAAAGGCTGTGCCATGTCTGCCACGGGCTGGGGCCTGGCCAGGTTGTTTGGGGCCAGTCTGGGGCACTGGGCTGGCACTGGAGCTGGGTGAGCAGGGGAGGCAGTGCTGGTGCCAGTGCAGGGCTGGGGCACAGAGTGGGGGCCCTGCAGCCCCCCAGCCCCTTCCCACTGGGCTCCAGGGTGTCAGGCTGGGAATTTACCTTCTGTTCTTGTTTTTGCAGAATTGCACAAAGAGAGGTTTCTTTTTTTTTTTTTTTTTTTTTTTTTAATTTAACGACTTGTAAAGTGTTGTCTCTCCCCAACCCTCCCTTTTTTTTTTTTTTTGTAAGAGATATTTTGACTCAGATTTGACCTCTGTTGGGAAATGATTCTTGTAACTGTACAATTTTTTTGCCTCCTAATAATAAATTAACAATTTTGCGTTGCGGCTGTTGTTGCTGCCACGTTACTTCCTCCCCATCTGTGCCACCCGTCCTTGGGGGCCCTGCCTGGGAGGGAGGTCCCTGTCCCCTAGGTGGCACTGGGCACTGTGTGGCCACTGAGGAGGCACCTGTGATGGTGTCAGATCCTTGTTTCCTTGGCCTGGGTGCCAACACCAGCTTGGGCACTCCATCCATGGAGCTTCCTCTGGACCTGCTGTGTTCCAGAGCTGCTGCAGTGCTCCTGTCTCTCTCCCTGCTCCCTCTGGGGGCTGCTCCCACTGCTGCAGGGCTGCTGTGTCCTTAGGAGGTGCCTCCACGTCCCCAGGAGGGGGTGACCATCGCTGCTGGGGTCCTGGGGTGGCCCTGCCCTGCCCTGTCAGCTGCCCCAGGGTGGGAGCAGGGCTGGCCTGGGGGTGCTGCCACAGGCACGGTGCCAGTGCTGCCCGCACCTCCTGCCCCTCCCCACGCCTGCAGCACAAGCCTGGCTTTGTTCACGCTTGGCCCAGGCTCAGGAGGAGCCATGTGGAGCAGGCACATGAGAGGTGCCCACCCCAGCAGCCCAGAGCCCCCAGACCCTCCCGGGACCCCGCTGACCCCATGGGCACTCCAAAGGTACGGCCTGGGTATGAGCCCCCTGCATCCCTGGGCCGAGATGAGACCCCTCCTCTCCCAAACCGTGGGGCCCAGCACGGGCTCGCAGCAAGGAGGATGAAAGGAAAAACCCAGTTTTGTGCTCTCAAAAGAAAACTGGGCCTTTTGTTTCCCTGGAAACGGCTCTGCGAAAGCGAAGCGCGCGCGGGGCCGGTGGGTGTTGCGCACAAAGCCCGCACTGAGCCCCTGCCTTTCACTGCCCCTGGCAACCGGCTCCTTCTCGCTGGCACTCCGGGGCTGGGTGGCTGCCAGCCCCCGGGACAAGGAGCTCTAACAGCTCCGGTGGACGGGGCTGCGTGGCCAGGCTGCCCTCGGGCAGATCCGTCCCGCCTGCTCCTGACCCCCCTGCTCCCTGACCCCCCTGCCCTGCTGGAACATGTGGGCTTGGAAACCCTTGGTGCCCTGAAACCGCCCTCCTGGGACAGTTCTGTGCCTGCAATGGGCACGGGGAGGAGGGCCAGGAGCCTGTGGGGCAGTTTGGGGAGATGATCTCACCCCAAGCGGTGCTGGGGGTGGTGGTCCCACATCTTGCAGCACTGCACAGCAGCACCTTGGTTGTGCATAGTGCACGTGGGGAACCAGGCTGGGGGCTACCTCAGCACTGTGCTGGGCTGGCTGGACTTTACTGTGACCTGTTCCGGTCCTACAAATGGCCCCAAACCCAACACTTCAGAGGGCACCCTCTCACTCTCAGCATCACCCCAGACAGAGGCAGCAAAGGGGCCGGGGGCCTTTCCCCATCTCCCCTGGCTGCTCCCTGCCCCCCAGCTGCCCATGCCCACCCCAGAGCCCCCCAGGTTTAGGGAAGAGCCATTCCAGGGCCTCCCAGGGCTCAGCCCAGCAGTGCCAGCGGCTGCAATCACGACGTGCTCTAGGTTACTGGTTTATTGAGCTCATACAGGGCACGGCTTGGATCCGTGGGATACGACCAGTTGGACCTTTTCCTCTTGTGGAGGGGCTGGCAGGAGGGGAGGGGACAGGAGGAGGGCAGTTTGTGTTTGCTGTGTCCTCTGGGAGCCATCATGGTCAGCCTCTGTAGTTTCAGGTGAGACCTTTCCGGCACGACGCCATCTCCAGAGCAGAGCCCTGGGGAGCCCGGCCAGGCAGCCGGGACAGGAGGGTGCTGCTGTCCTCACTGACCTCTGGGCAGAGGCAAGAGGGTCACCAGGGTAGCCACGGGGACTGGCATTTCAATCCCACCTGCCCCATGCTGGCTTTGAAGCCCACGGCGCAGCCCCCTGAGCCGTCTCTCTCTTGTTCCACGTCCAGACACGAGTACTAATGGCAGAACAAGGTTTGGTCTTGGGAGGAGGTGGTGAAACGATCGCTACGGCTCCCTGGTGGCACTTTAGCATGGCGTGCCCAAGGCCAGGAGGGGCGGGGGGGTCTCCCGGGGCTTGTCGAAGAAGATGGAGGAGGACATCTCTGTTTTGAGCTTGCTGTCGGCGCTGCTCTCGCTGGAGGAGCCGTCGGGGCCGCAGCCCTCGCAGCAGCAGCAGCAGCAGTCCATGAAGGCCTGGCCCAGGGGACGGCAGAGACACAGGAGCAGCACGGGCGTCACGGAGCACTTGAAGAACAGGAAGAACTGGTTGATGAGGTTGAGCAGGTCCAAGGTCTGCTTGGACACGTCGGGGGACATGTAGGCCACCACGATGTTGCAGACGTTCTCGGGGGTGGTGCAGAGCCCATAGATGACGGTCAGGGCGATGATGGTGCAGTTGAGGTGGCCCTCGGCCTGGCCCTGCTTGGCGCCCCGGCTCTCGCTCTTCTTGTCGGGGCCGCGCACGCGCCGCGTCACCAGCTGGCAGCTGACGGTGAAGAGCACGGGCAGGCAGAAGTAGCAGCCGAAGTACCACCACATGCGGGCGTTCTGGTAGGTGAGCACCAGCGAGTAGATGGACTCAGGCAGGTTGGACGAAGGTTTCATGGTGCAGAACTCGCTCATCACGCCGGACACGGGCGACGTGTCCCGTGCCAGCTGCCAGAGCAGGATCTCGGGCACCGAGAGCGTCATGGAGCCCACCCAGATGACGGCCAGCTTGGCGATGATGGACTGGCACTGCTCGATGGGCCGCGTGCTGGCCTGGGGGCTGGTGGCTGCGTGGAACCTGTCGATGCCCAGGGCACACAGGCTGAACGTGGTGACCCCCAGCGACGAGACCTGGTGAGGGAGGAGGCACAACAGGGACATCACAGGGGGCTTGGCTCTGCCAGGCTGCGGGCAAACCCCTGGCAGAGACCAGAATGTTGACTCCATGTTTCAGAAAGCTTGATTTATGATATATATGTTATATAATATATACAATTAGTATTGATTATAATGCATATTATATATATAACTTATATAATACATTATTCATTAATATAATAAATATATACAATTATTGAATAGAATTTTAATATAATACTATGTACTAATTATTATATTATAATATATATTAACTTTCAATATAATATTATATATTATATTACTATTATTATATTAATATGCTTTATAATATATAGTATAATAATAAATATAATGTATATAATATATCATATACTATAATATATATTATATATTATATGTTATATGTTATATATAAATTATATTGAAACTATACTAAAAGAATAGAAGAAAGGATTTCATCAGAAGGCAAGCTAAGAATAGAAAAGGAATGATAACAAAGGCTTGTGGCTGACCAAGACAGTTCAAGCCAACTGGGCTGTGATTGGCCATTAATTAGAAACAACCAACATGGACCAATCACAGATGCACCTGTTGCATTCCACAGCAGCAGATAATCAATGTTTACATTTTGTTCCTGAGGCCTCTCAGCTTCTCAGGAGGAAAAATCCTAAGGAAAGGGTTTTTCATGAAACATGTCTGTGACACCTGGCTACCTAAGACCACCACCGCTCCTCCAAAGGCTGTAGGGAGGTCGCAGCCTGTGGCTGCATCCCAGGGTTTGGAGCCACTTTTCTGTGACTCCTGAAAGGATAAAAATGTCCCCTGCCCCTGTAGTCCCTGCCCAGCTCCCTTTTCTGCAGAAGGGAGAAGTTTAGCTGGATGTCTGTCTGTCTGTCCATCCAGCCAAGGTGGGAACAGCAGGGTTGTCCTTCAGGCTCTTCCTTCCCCAGTTCTGGATGGCTCTTGCAGAGCAGGGCCCATCACACCCAGCAGCCCCAGGGCTCCCAGGGTTCCCAGGTTCCCAAGGCCTGCCTGGACAGGCCAAGCGAGTTGAAGGCACCCTTGTCCCAAATCAGCTTGGGGCAATTTCCGCTGCATTGAGAATAGCAAGAAAAACATCCCCTCTGCCAGAGGAGGAGGCCAGGGCAGGGAGAGGATTCGCTGTGGCCAGCACTGACCAGCACTCCCAGCCCCAGAGTGGGAGCCAAGTCCCACAGCCCTTGGCCAGGACGATGGCAGAGTCACATGCTGGCGTCCCAGTGCTGGGGCCGTTCCTGGCCTCACGAAGCCATCAAACATCAAACCCGTGCTGAAAGACCTTCCCAGCACCCAGGAAACCTCCCAGGGCTCCACGTGGTGCCCTGGAACAGCCTGGAACAGCCTGGAACACTGCCCCCCCTGACCCCCCAGCCTTTTCCTTGGCCCTGGGCTGGGCACTGCAGCAGCTGATGGCCACAGTGATGCCAGCACTCAGCAGCACATTCAGTTATGCACAGCAGCATCTCCCCAGACACAGAATCGGGACACCAGCCCAGCACCAGCATCCTGCACCCAGCACCATCTCCTAGCATGTCCCAGCTCTGCCCAAAGCCCAGAGCCAGCCCCCAGCACACTGCACCTGCACCCTGGCTGGCACCTGCAGCCTTTGGTGCTGCTGTGCTGCTGCGTCCTCCCCTTACACCCTTCCAGGGCTCTTCCATGTCTCCTGGTGCCCTTGGTCCTGCAGAGCACCCATCTCCAGTGCCCTGGCAGGGATGGCACTGGTGGTGGCATCAGCCAGTGCAGCACATCCCTGCACACAGCCTGTCCCCAGGAGCCCCTGTGACCAGCTTTGCTCCCAAAGCCTGGCCCTGTGCCACAGCACTGAGGGTGCATCTGCTTCCCACAGCATCCCTGCAGTGCCTGAGCCACAGCCCCAGCACACAGACAGACAGACAGACAGGAGCCCTGGCCTCCAGAGAGGATCGCTCTCCCAGCTGACTCTGCTGGGATTTGGCTCTGGCCTGGCTGTGGCTCCTGCAGCTGCCCCAGCTGAAGCCCAGGAGCCCTTTCTGCCCATGCAATGGGGGGCAGGAGGGCAGAGCAGGAGCCCCCACACCAGGACCTGTGACACCCTCATCCTTCTGCAGCACCAACATCCCACCAGCATTCCTGTCCCTTCCTAACTCCTCCGGGACCAAGCTGTCCCAGGACACCCTGAATCCCTGAACCTGATGGTGCCACCCCCAGGGTTCTCTCAGGGGACAGGGAGCCCTTGAGCAGCAGATCTTCCTCAGATCTTCCTCAAAACAGGGTCTGTTTTGGGCCTTGGGTAAACTCTGCCGCTCTGAGTGCACCCAGATGCAGCTGGAAGCCTGAGGTGCAGGACAGGGATGGGGCAAACACTGGAGTTAGTGAGAGGATGGGCTGGGACACCTCTGAAAAGGAGCAGTGCCTGTAGGGCAGGGGTACAAGGGGGCTGCAGGGCTCCCCCAGCAAACACCCCATGCTGGGCTGGGCTGTGCAGGTTTGGGGCTGAGCAGGTTTGGGGCTGTGCTCAGTGGGACACCCCAGGCCACCCCCCTGCACCCAGAGGAGCCAGGGGCACTGCTGGAGCTTTAGGGCTGTGCCCAGGGACCCCTGCACAGTGCAGACCCTGGGCATGGACAGGGGGCTGTCACAGGGAACTCACAGGTGACTGTCACAGGTGACTGTCACAGGGGATGGTTCTGGGCAGGGCATGGAGCAGGCAGGAGCCCAGAGCACTGGAGTGGATTCTCAGGGGAAGGGGAAGTTCTGAACCCTGGTCTGACCAAGCCTGATGGGTTCTTCAGTGACCTGACCCTGTCCCTGAGCTCTTCCAGCTGTTTGCACCCTTTGATAAAGGGACATTGACCACAGAGAACAGGCAGGCTTGGTGTGTCTGTCCCACCAGGGCACGGAGGGGCACAGCTGCACCCAAGGTCCCCTCGAGGATGGGAGATGAGCACACTGAGGGTGGGTTCCAGCATCAGCCCAAATCCTGCCTGCCCTCTGGGGCAGTTTTGCTCATTCTGCCATCCCCTGTCCCCACAGCCCCTCTGTCCATCCCCTGTCCCCACAGTCCCTCTGCCCTCCCCTGTGGGTGCCTGGCTCTCCCTGAGGGTGGCCAACTTGTCACACCTGAGGTGTGAGGACAAACACAGATCTCAGGCTTCCAGACCTCATTCCTGGGCTGTCCAATTCCACCTGCAGCCCCCTGGACCACCCTCAGCATCCCACAGTGTCCAGCACACTGCAGGGCTGAGCCCCCAGCTTTGGGTGGGACAGGGACAGACAGATGGGGGGACCCTGCTGACAGAAATCCCTGTGCTGGCTGGATGGGGTCTGATGGGCTTTTCCCAGCCCGGCAGCATCAGTGCTGGCTGCAGAGCCAGAGGGAAGGGCACTCTGGGGACTGTCCCTCAGCTCCTTGTGCCCCATTAGGGATCTCTGGCTGTCCTTGTGCCAGGCCAGCAGCCCCACAGCCTGCCCCAGAGCAAGGGGACAGACAGGAGCTGAGTCCTGCATCCCTGGGGCCCTGAGCAGCCCTTACCTCCATGAAGGGCACGATGCGACAGGACACGTCCCCCAGCAGCCTCTTCTTGGTGATCTCGTTGAAGATGACCACCGGCAGGCAGAAGAAGAGGATGAGGAAGTCCCAGAAAGCCAGGCTGGCCAGGATGGAGTTCCAGGCACTCTTCATGTAGTAGTTGTGCCACACGATGCACATCACGGCCAGGTTGGCCACGATGCCCACGGTGAACACGACGAGGGACAGGAACACCACGGCGTAGGCGCTGTAGGAGCCCTCGGTGACCGGGTACAGCGGGTTGTGCATCTGCAGCCGCCGGTCGGACACGGTGCTGAGGTTGGCTCGGGGCTCGGGCCCGTCCCGCTCCGTGGGGACCCCGGGGTCGGTGCTGGAGGGGAGCAGGGCCCGGGTGGGCTGGAGGCTGCCGGAGCTGAGGGGCCGCGGGAATTCCACCCGCACCCCCGGCCCGTACTGCTGCACCGCCCGCGAGTCCTCCTCCGTGCCCCGCCGCTGCCGCTGCCTGCCCGCGGGGACCGGGGCGCTGTGCTCAGCCTGCCCGTGCTCGGAGCTGCCCCGCATCCCCAACGGTACCGGGGCTGTGTGCTCAGCCTGCCCGTGCCCTGTGCTGCCCCGCATCCCCTCCGGTACCGGGGCTGTGTGCTCAGCCTGCCCCGGGCCAGCTCTGCCCCACATCCCCCCCGGTACCGGGGCTGTGTGCTCAGCCTGCCCCGGGCCAGCCCTGCCCCGCATCCCCGCGGCCTCCGGGGCCAGCAGCAGCGCCAGCAGCAGCAGCAGCAGCAGCGGTGGCGGTGGCGGTGCTGGCGATGCCATCGTGCCCGCTCCGAGCCCCGCGGCTCCGGCACCGCCGCTCGCTCCGGCTCCGGCCGCGGCTCTGCGAGCCCGGGCAGCGCTGGGCAGCAAAAAGCGGCTGGAGGGGAGCCCGAGCCCTCTGCTGGTCACCCACCGCCCGGGAGACGGGACAGCGGCCAGACTGGGCAGGTCCACAGCCCCGACACCCCCAGCATCTGCCTCTATATCCCCCAGACATCCCCTCAGCATCCCTAAACATCCTCAAATCCATCCCCAGCATCCCCACAAATCCCCCAGTATCCTCAAACTTCTCCCCAGCATCTCCACAGACCCGACATCCCCAGCATCTGCCTCAACATCCCCAAAGAGCCCCGCGGCATCCCCCTGACATCCCACAACATCCCTCCATCTACCTCAGCATCCCCAAACAGCCCCTCAACATTCCCAGACATACCATAGCATCCCCCAAACATCCTCAAACCTCTTCCCCAGCATTTCCACACCTCCAGCATCTACCTCAACATCCCCAAACATCCCCCCGACGTCCTGCAACATCCCCCAAACATCCTCAAACCCCTCCCCAGCATCCCCACAAATCCCCCAATATCCCCAAATATTCCCCAATGTCCCTCCAGCATCCTCCCCTGAATAAAAATTCTCCAAGATCCCCAAACATCCCTTCAGCACCCCCCTGGAATTCCCCATCCTGGAATACCCAGCATCCCCCAACACCCCCAGTTTCCCTCAGCATCCGCAACATCCCCCCAGATTCTCCAATGCTCCACAACAGCCCCAGGTGGGCAGGACAGGGCTGCCAGGGTGGAGCACAGGGTGTTCTGAGTGGGTTTATGGTGGGATGTGGGACATTGCTTATCAGGAGCCAGGACATCCCTCTGGCTGTCCAGGATGGCCCAGACCCTGCCAGGGGGCTCAGAAACCCTGGCACAGAGCCCAAAGCACCTGTGGGTTTGATTATGACCCATGGAGCAAATTACCAACCTTAGATGAAGATCAGCAAGCCGCAACTGTAGAATATTAGTGAATTTATCATGGGGTGGAAAAGTAGATTTTGGAGTTTTTGATATGGGGGTTCAGGGGGCAAGATGGAGGGATCTGGGCATGTCCAGCCTTTCTCCTTCTTCTTGGCCTCCATCTTCTGCTGTGATGGTGGCACTTTTGGATTGGTTTAGAGTAGAAGCTCACTGTCTAACACAGGTGATAGGTATTGGGAAGTGATTGTAAACATTGTACACGTAGTTTTTAGTATAAAGACATAACACTGCCCTGGGGGCAGGCAGAGTGCCTGGACTGTCCAGCTGGACGGACCTCTGTGACCGTGTTCACAGGGGTCTCAAGTTGAGGGAAGATACAAGGATCTGACTCCATGTTTCAGAAGGCTGATTTATTATTTTATGATGCATATTGCATTAAAACTATACTAAAAGAGTAGAAGAAAGGATTTCATCAGAAGGCCAGCTAAGAATAGAATAGCAAGGAATGATAACAAAGGTTTGTGGCTCAGCTCTCTGTCCGAGCCAGCTGGGCTGTGGTTGACCATTAATTAGAAACAACCACATGAGATTAATCCCAGATGCACCTGTTGCATTCCACAGCAGCAGATAACCATTGTTTACCTTTTGTTCCTGAGGCCTCTCAGCTTCTCAGGAGGAAAAATCCTAAGGACAGGATTTTCATAAAAGATGTCTGCGACAGACCTTGGCTCGACAGGAGAAAGAATTTTATAGATAAGGAACAATAAGCCAACTTGAGACCAAGAAATTAAGAGCTCTGACTCCTTCTTCGAGCACCAGGCTGGGAAAAGAGACTTTCCAACTTTTCTCGGGGTCACTGTGACAAGCTAAAGGTCCCGACAATGCTGACAGAGTTTTGGTGTGGGATGGCCCCTTGCTCCACTCACAGCCACACTGAGCTCAGCTGGCACTTGGGCCACCACAGCTGGGCTGACACAGACTGTGGGGCTGGGGGACAGGAGCAGTGAGTGCCCCCAGATCAGAGGGCTCAGTGAAGCACAAACCCCTCATCCCCCCTGCCCTGGAGCTGCTCCTCAGTGTGTCACAGGCAGGGTCAGCCAGGGCTCAGCTCTGCCCGAGGGCTCTCCCCTCTCATGATGCCTCAGGTTTGGCTTTTCTATTTTTCAGGTTCTGTGCTGCTTTAGTGTGTGGGTTTGGGCTTCACATTATGGGATGGTGAGCTCTGTTCACAGAGCAGGGAGACAAAACAATTCCTGCTCCAGCTGGGGACCAAGGACAAATGATCCAAATCTGAGGTCCAAGAGCTCAAACAACATGAACTAAAACCAGAAAAACAAGCAGGATGGGGCTTCATGGGTTAAAGCTGTAATTGGACAATTAACCCCAATATGCAAATGGACCAAAACTTATAAAAGTGAGAGACCCCATGACCTGTCATCCATTTTGTGGCCATTTTGGTTCACCTGGGGTGTAGCCCTGGCTGCTGTTGGAATACAAGCCCCTCATGGCACAGGCCTGGAGGGAAATCTAAGCACAAGGATTGAACTGAAACCCCATGAGAAACTGAGATATATAAAGCTACAAAGTGAAATAGATATATAGATTTAGAATACAGGTTTTAGCTTTCAGTAGAAACTGACACTAAGTGCTTTGAGTATCTAAAAAGCTGCAATAGAGAACAAAAGCTTTTTTGTCTTTGGGCACAATTCTACCATAGTAGTGGCATTTCTATAAGGTTGCTTTGCCCCAGATAAAATGTAAATTGCTGGGCTCTTGTGCTGCCCAAGGTGGATCCATTGAGGCCTCCTAATAAATCCCTATTTTATTCTTTAGCTCTGTCCAGCCTCTGTTCTAGCTCAGCCTTCACCAGGCATCACTCACCCTGCTTCTGCAGCCACGTGCTGCTCTCTGACTCTCAAATGCTCTGAGTTTTGAGCACCATTTGGAAATCCTCATGAGAAAAGGAGGATTTTGGCTCCTGCTGGGCTCTACAGGAGCAGACTGGCAATGCCCAAGGTCTGCCCTGCAGCCTCAGAGGGATCATTGGCCTGAGGAGGAACAGCCCAGCCTGAGCTCCCTGAGAGCCAAGGATGTCACAGCATCCTGTGAGCTTCAGGTGCCTGTGGATGTGACTGCCTGCTCACAGAAAGGCAGATAAGCCTTCCCATGAATTGGTCTGGGAAGTTTTTAGGGAGGCAAAGAATGGTAAACAAATGGTGAACAATCTGCAGCTGGTGTTTTGAATAAGTTGTTTTTTTCATAAGGTGTTTACCAAAGGGTGGTTCCTTGATTAACTAACTGGGTTACATGTGTTATCGAGAAGCAGCCAGGTTCTGGCGAACAATGTTGGTTATAAATATCATGAGACTGTAATAAAGATGCATTTTTAGCCCTCTGATAGTGGATGGAGTGTGTCACTATCCCCACAGGTGACTCAAAGGCTGCAAGGATTCCAGGGAATCTGTAAAAGTTCACGTGAGTCAGGGTTCATGACTGCTCTGCCCTTGATCCACTGCCCTGTACCTGAAATGACCCAGGAGAAAAAATGCCCCAAAGAGCTGAAGTGTGCCCAGTCTGAACAGGGCACAGCGCCGTGCCCGGGGTGCCAGCAGAGCCAGGGCAGGGGCAGCCCGGCCAGCCAAGCACACAGAGGGTTAAATGAAGGATGAATAACTTGAACTTGAACTTGCTCCTCAGCAAACCCCAGCGCTGCCCCAGCTCCCTCTGCAAGGCTCAGGCAGGGGAGATGGGGGCACCAGTGCCCACAGCAGGCTCAGGGGGGCTGGCACTGCGCCTTGGCAAGGCTTGGGCAGAACCCACCCTCTGTGCCAGGGCCAGGATGGGCAGAACCCACACTGTGCCAGGGGCCAGGATGGGCAGCTTGGCAGCGCCCACCACCCCTGAACACCCTCCAACAGCACCCAAATATCCCCCAAAATCTCCAGCAGCACCCTAAGATCCCCCAGCACCCACCCACCATCCCACAGCACCCCCCAGCACCCACCCAGCATCCCCCAACACCCACCCAGCACCCATCCAGCATCCCACAGCACCCACCCAACATCCCCCAGCACCCACCCAGCATCCCCCAACACCCACCCAACATAACCCAGCTTCCCTGAGCACCCACCCAACACCCCCCAGCACCCACCCAGCACCCACCCAACACCCCCCAGCACCCACCCAGCACCCACCCAACATCCCACAGCACCCACCCAACATCCCCCAGCACCCACCCAGCATCCCCCAACACCCACCCAACATAACCCAGCTTCCCTGAGCACCCACCCAACACCCCCCAGCACCCACCCAGCACCCACCCAACACCCCCCAGCACCCACCCAGCACCCACCCAACATCCCACAGCACCCACCCAACATCCCCCAGCACCCACCCAACATCCCACAGCACCCACCCAACATCCCACAGCATCCCTCAGCACCCACCCAGCACCACCCAGCACCCACCCAGCATCCCCCAACACCCACCCAACAGCCCCCAGCACCCACCCAACACCCACCCAACACCCCCCAGCATCCCTCAGCACCCACCCAACATCCCCAACACCCACCCAGCACCTACCAGCATCCCCCAGCACTCACCCAGCACCCACCAGCACCTCCCAACACCCCCCAACATTCCCCCAGCATCCCCCAGCACCCATCCAGCAACCACCTAACATACCCCAACACCCATCCAGCACCTCCCAGCACCCCTCAACATCCACCAGCATCCCCCAACATCCCCCAACACCCACCTAACACCCCCCAGCACCCACCCAGCACCCCCCAACATTCCCCAGCACCCCCCAGCATCTCCCAGATTGCTGAGCAGGGCATGAGCAGGGGCAGGAGAGGAGCAGATGAGCAGCTCCTCCCTCCCTCCCTCAGTGCCCCATCAGCTCGGAGGAGGGAGCCCTTGCAGCGCTCTCCTGCCAGGTGCTGGCACCCAGGTGCTCTGCAGGAGCTGAGCTATTTTTATTTTTTTTTATTTTTGGTTTCATTCCGCGGCATTGCACAAGGCCAGGCGTTGTCACGGAGCTGCCTGGAGGGGTCACTGGGGCAAGGTGACACTGCAGAGGCACAGGAGTGACCCCAGGCTGGCTCTGTAACCAGGGAATCACTGTGCAAGCTGCCCCTTTGGGATCCTCCTCTTCCTCCCCTCCCTGTTTGCAGCGGCTCACAGTGAGCTGGAACCAGGCTGGCCCAGAGCAGCCCTGACCCTGCCTGGCAATGGCACATTCATCTTCTCCAGCTGGATTCTCACAGGTCAGGCTGTTCCCTCGGAGATGAGAGTGTGTTTGGCACAGGTCTCCTGGGAGGGGCCTCACCAGAGCCCAAATATTCCCCTGGGAGCCAGGAGAGGATTTTCCTCCATCCCCCCTGCCAGGTATTTCATTCAGCCCTCTGTGCTTTGGACAAATCTGCATAAAAATCACACACCACTGACATCCCACAGGGACAGCCCCAGCAGCACATTCCAAACCAGGAACAAATTCCAAACTCTCTGATGGGACAGGGACAGGGGTCAGGAGGTTTCCTGAGCCTGCACTGCACCACCCAACAGACTGGAGCTCTTCAAAGCTGCTCCTCTGGGACAGGAGAGCTCTGCTGCAGCCAAGGGCAGGTGTAAAACCACCTGGGGATCTGTAAAACCACCTGGGGATCTGGAAAACCATCTGGGAATGTGTAAAACCACCTGGGGATCTGTAAAACCACCTGGGGATCTGGAAAACCACCTGGGGATGTGTAAAACCACCTGGTGTAAAACCACCTGGGATCTGTAAAGCCACCTGGGGATCTGCAAAACCACCTGGGGATCTGCAAAATCACCTGGGAATGTGTAAAACCATCTGGGGATCTGCAAAACCACCTGGGATCTGCAAAACCAACTGGGAATGTGTAAAACCACTTGGGAATCTGTAAAATCACCTGGGGATCTGCAAAATCACCTGGGAATGTGTAAAACCAACTGGGAATGTGTAAAACCATCTGGGGATCTGCAAAACCACCTGGGATCTGTTTCACCCCATGCCCAGGTACCCCCACAGCTCCCCAGGTGCTGGGGTGGTGGAGCAGGGCCACATCTGATCCATGGTGGGGAGGATGATGAGGGTGCAGCACCAGGACACCAGGGGCAGTGGGTGGGCACTGCTGGGACCCCCAACCCTCTGAGGGGTTTCTCAGAGTCCTGCAGGATCCCCCTGGGCTCTCCTGCTCCAGCATCTCCCTCCTGGAGGAGCCCAGTGGGGTGAGATGTGCATGGTCCCTCTGCCACTGCTCACTGAGCTGGGAGATTCTGGGGGAAAGAAGAGTTTGTCCTGGGAATTTCTGAGGGAAAGGAGAGTTTCTCCTGGAATTTCTGGGGGAAAGGAGAGTTTCTCCAGGCCATTTGCTCCAATCCAAGCCCAGAAGAATGGCTGAGATGGAGAAAGTTTGAAAGGCTGGGTAGAAATAAGGTAGAAGTGACTGCAGGGGTGATGCTGGTGCTGAGATGGGCAGTGGATGGGCAATGGATGGGGTGGGATGGGATGGGCAGTGGATGGGCATTGGGATGGCAGTGGATGGGCAGTGGATTGGGAATAGATGGGCAGAGGATGGGCAGGGGATGGGATGGGATGGGATGGGATGAGATGGGCGATGGGATGGGATGAGATGGGCAATGGGATGGGCATTGGGATGGGATGGGCAGAGGATTGGGAATAGATGGGCAGGGGATGGGCAGGGGATGGCAGTGGATGGCAGTGGATTGGGAATGGATGGGCATTGGGAATGGATGGCAGTGGGGATGGGTCCCCTGAGGGCAGATGGAGCTGCCTGTGTGCAGGGTGAGGAGCATCTTTGCAGGAGCTGCCTGTGCCAGTGATGCTGAGCCCCTTGCCTCAGGCTGGGACGAGCTGCCCTGTCCCCAGGCGTGCAGCACCTGTCACCCTGTCCCTGAGGCTCCTCTCCATGACCTCAGGCTCCTCTCCATGCTTTCATCATGTCACAGAGCAGCTTCACCCCGAGCTCTGGGCATGCCAGAGCTGCCCAGCCCCATCAGCCCTGGCAGTGAGAGCAGACCCAGCTCAGCTCAGCCCTCCCAGGGCCCTGCAGGGCTCAGACTCCTTCACCCCTGTTCTCTCAATGAACACATCTTTTATTCTTAACTCAGAATCAACATCAGAACCCCACGAGGCTTCAGCCCAGCCTTCTGCCATGGCAGCCAGAGCTCTCTGTGGCACACACACAGCAGCAGGGCTGTCCTGGTGGCCCTGCAGCGGTGGCACAGGGGACGCTGCTCTGTTCCCCTCACCCCTGTGTGAGCTGCCACCCCTGGCTCCTCTCCTGCGGCAGACTCGGGGCTCGTGGGGCACACAGAGCCCGTGGGAGGAGGAGAACGCTCCCTTTGTTTCCAGCAAACAGCGGGGCTGGGGAGCAGGGCAATAACCGGGCTGGCCGCGCCTGTTTGCCCAGGAAAGCAGCGAGAGGGCAGGGAGGGGACACAGCAAACACAGAAACACAGACAGGGCACAGCCGGGCCAGGCTGCTGGAGGCTGCGGGCACCACTGAGGGTCCCTCAGGGATACACCCTGTGCATTTCTGTCATTTGTCCTGCCTAGAGGGACATTGAGGGCAGCCCGATGTCTGTGCCAGCCCTGTGACACCGGGGCACAATGCTGAGCCTGTCCCACCCACACTGGGGGTGCCAATCGGTGTCCCCATGGCACTGATCCCAAACCCTGGGAGTGCCCATCACTGATCCCACACCCTGGGGGTGTCCCCATGACACTGATCCCACACTGGGGTGCCCATCAGTGTCCCCATGGCACTGATCCCACACTGGGATTGATCCCCCACACTGGGGTGCCCATCAGTGACCCCCATGGCACTGATCCCCCACACTGGGGGCTCTCATCACTGATCCCACACCCTGGGTTCCCATCACTGAGCCCACACCCACATTGTGGGTGCCCATCACTGACCCCACACCCTGCCAGGCTCCTGGAACAGGAGAGGGGAGCCTGGGGGTCCCTGCAGGGACAAGGAGGGAGTCAGAGAAGCTCATCCCCTCCAGCTCCAGCTCTGTCACTGCTCCCTGCAATGGGGCATGGTGTGCAGTGGAAGTTGAGGTTTTGGGGAGTGAAGCACCCTCAGTGTTTGCCCTGCACACCTCGGTGCCAACCAGGAGCCAGGGCAGGCTCTGGGTCTGCAGTTTCTCCTCCCCTGCTCCTGGAGATGATGAAAAGCTGCTCCTGTCTGCCCATGGCACTGCTGGGGTGAGCTCAGAGCCCCCAGGGCCTCTGTGGGATCCTCTGTGGGATCCCAGCCCTGCTCCATGCGTGGGTGTCCCAGCAGTCACTGCAGGACAGGAACACCCAAACTCATTTACAACAGTAAAACCCCAATGACAGAGGGATTTCCCTGAGCCCCAGCAGGAGCTGAGTCCCAGGGACAGCCCAGGGCCAGCCAGGCACTGCAGGGCTGTGCAGGGAAGTGTTCCCAGCCCTGCAGCAGGGGCAGCCTCGCTGCTTTCCCAGAGGAACTGAGAGCCCACAGCCAGGTCAGCTCAGGCAGAGGCAGCGTTTGCACGTGGAATTGAACCAGCAGTGCTCTGCAAGCAGCAAAAGGCCATTGGGAGAAGCTGTGAGCTCTCCCCTTGGTGGTTCACCTTAAAGCTCCCTGTAAATGTCAGGGAAAAGTCACAAAGGCAAAAATGTGACTTGGAGCAAAAATACCCCCAAGTGTAGAAAATAAACCATCCTCAAGTCCACCACCTTTCTTTTGGGATGAGTATTTGGTTTCTCCATTTGTGTAATTTCAGTCCCTCTGTCTCTAGCAAGAAATCCTTCATTTTTCCCTGCTGTGGGTGAACCTCCTGCTCCCTTGCTGCTGTGTGCCCACTCTGGCCATCCCCTCTGTGCCCAGGGCCTCCAGAGCTGTGCCAGCTGGGCTTTGGGGGGCAGGAGGGGCTGCAGCAGCTCCCCAAAGCCCTGGAGCCATCCTGGCAGAGGTGATGTGCTCATTCCCTGTTCCAGCACCACTCTCAGGGTGCTGCAGCATCCCTGGCTGCTCTCAGTGAGCCCCTGCAGCCATGGGGGCCCAGCCCTGCTGGCACTGGGGCTCCAGAGAATCACAGGCAGCTCTGGGGGCAGAGCTGGTTCAGCTGTGTTCAGCTGCTGTGGGCTGGGGTCACCTGTGCTGCTGCACCCCACCTGCTCTGGCACTGGGGGAGCCCCTGTGGAACCAGCCTGCCCATGGAGCCCCTGTGGAACCAGCCTGCCCATGGAGCTCCTCAGGAAAGCTCTCTGCCCATGGAACTCCTGTGGAAAGCTCTCTGCTCATGGAGCCCCGAGCCAGGCACGGCTCTGCTGCCAGCCACGCTCTGCCCTGGCTGTTCTGGGCTCTGGGCAAAAGTCAAGGACGTTTGTGCTTCCAGGAACACACGTGTGGGAACTCTGTCCTTTGGGAATAGTGTCATCTGGGGACATTGTCCTTTGGGAATAGTGTCATTTGTGAATACTGTCCTTTGGGAACATTGTGCTTTGGGAATAGTGTCATTTGTGAAAAGTGTTGTTTGGGAACACTGTCCTTTATGAACAGTGTCCTTTGTGAGCACTGTCCCTGGGGAACACTGTTCTTTCCTTTGGGAACACTGTCCTTTGGGAACACTGTAATTTGGGAACACTGTCCTTTCCTTTGGGAACATTGTCCTTTGGGAACATTGTCCCTTGGGAACACTGTCCTTCCCTTTGTGAGCACTGTAATTTGGGAACACTGTTTGGGAGTATTGTAATTTGTGAATACTGTTCTTTGGGAACACTGATGTTTGGGAATATTGTCATTTGGGAACACTGTCATTTGGGAATACTGTAATTTTGGAATACTATCCTTTATGAACACTGTCCTTTATGAACACTGTCCTTTGAGATCACTGTAATTTGGGAACACTGTCCTTTGTGAACATTGTCCTTTGTGAACATTTTCCTTTCCTTTGTGAACACTGTCCTTTGGGAACACTGTAATTTGAGAATACTGTCCTTTCCTTTGGGAACACCGTGATTTGTGAATACAGTCCTTTGGGAACACTAATGTTTGGGAATATTGTTGTTTGGGAACTCTGTCCTTTGTGAACATTGTCCTTTGTGAACATTGTCCTTTGTGAACATTTTCCTCTCCTTTGTGAACACTGTCCTCTGGGAACACTGTGATTTGGGAATACTGTAATTTTGGAATACTGTCCTCTGGGAACACTGTCCTTTGTTAACACTGTTGTTTGTGTTTCCTCAGAATGCTGTGAGGGGAGGTGGTGCAGGGCACTCTGTGCTTTGTGTGCCCCTCAGGGCAAGGAACACTCCTGAAGGCTGTGGGGGCACAGCTGGCACCAGGGGCACAGCTGGCACTGGGGGCACAGCTGGCACTGGGGGCACGGCTGGCACCAGGGGCACCAATGTCACACCAGTGTCACACCAGTGTTACACCAGTGTCACACCCTGCCCTGCAGGAGGGGTCTGTGCCCAGCACCGAGCCAGGAGGGCCCAGAGCTCTGGGAGGGGCCCAGGTGCCTCCAGGGGCTCCATGAGCACCTCAGCCCTGCCTGCAGTGCCCGCCAGCCCCTCGGGTGGTGACCCCAGCTGTCCCATCTGCAGGGGCTCCATCCAGACCTCCAACCCACATCTTCATCTCCTGAGTGGCCTCTCCTGGCTGTCCCACTTGCAGCCCTCCAACACGGCTCACCCTCTCCATCCTGCCCAGATCCTGCACACACAGACAGCCCCTGATGCTGTGATGCACTGAGTGACCCCAGAGTGACACAGCCTGTCGCTCATGTGCCACCCCCAGAGCCTGTGGCACAGCTCAGCCCTCCCTGCAGGGCTGGGGCAGCCCCAGGGGCTGGTACAGGGTGGGCAGGGGGCACTGCGGGCCCTCCCTGGGGAGATCTGGGGGTCCTGCTGGTTTTGAGCTGAGCTGGCAGTGCCAGGGTGTGGGGGCAGGACACAGTGCCCTGCATGCCCAGCTCTGGGGGAGCACAGTGACAGGGCACCACGGTGACATTTGTCAGCTGCCCTGGGCTCCCAGCCTGCCTGGGGACAAAGGTCACCCTGCAGAAACTTCAGCTGCTGGCTGGTGGAAAATTCCCTGCTTTGCACACACACAAATGAGGGTGGGGAGCTGTGCCCACACCCTGGCACTGCATTCCCTTCTCCAAGCCCCAGCCAGGCTGGGAGGTTCCATTCTGCCCCCACTAAGGTCACCACCACATATACTGGCCCCCCAAATCCTGTCCTTGTCCTGGAGGTGTCCTGGCACAGGGCATGGCTGTGTCCCAGCCTGGCTGTGACCTGGGGGGCTCATAAGAAATAATATACATAGAAATGTCCACATTTTATTAATTGTAATGATAACTGGTGTTATAGACTGAAACATTCTGCCTACCTTGTCTGCAGCTAGGACTGGTCAAAATCAAGAAAGGAGTAATTATTTCTAAATATTGTCATTATTATCTGAATAATTGCATGAGCATGTGGCCCTGCCACACAGACCCCCTTGCTCTGGGGCCAGAGAGGCTTTGCTGAAGCCACATCCAGCCAGGGCCCAGAGCATGGAGCAGATCACATCCCCATTGCTGTGCACAAGTGGGGAGAAGGGTTATGCCAGGCTCCTTGGAGGCCATGGGAGGAGACAGGCATACATCTGTGCTCTGCCATGGCAGCTTGGTACCTGTGCCCACTGCAGGGCACTGCACTGTGCTGATGCTGCATGGTTTGGGGGGCAGGAGCCCCCTGAGGTCCCAAAGCTTCACACCATGAGCTCTGAGGATATCCACAGCCCAGGCTCAGGGCAGGGCACACAGGAAGGGAACATCCTAAGCCTTTACCTAAACAGCCCTGTTTCTGCCTGGGATGCCTGAAGGATGATGCAGGAAGGGGAAAACCTCCCTGCCAAGCTTTTTACCTTGCAGACTCTCTGCACTGTGGGATGCTCACCTGACAGCCATGAGGACCTGTCCAGGGGTGGGCAGGATGTGCTCCACAGTGTTGGAGCTGCTCTACCCAACACCTGCAGTATCAGCAGAGAGGTGCAAGTGGGGTTCCTGGGGCTGTCAGCACCATCCATGCCAGGCTCCACGCCCTGCCAGCTGCAGGACAGAGCTGTGACCTGTGGCTGTGGCAGCACAAGAGCCAGAGGGAGAGGATGGAGAGATCCCCAGGCCTCCTGAGCAGTCTCCCCTCTCTGCAGTGACTCAGCCCCATCAGTGAATTGCTCAGCACTGACTCTCTGACCCACAGGGCCTTCAGCCAGCAGCCCACAGGGGCCTGGAGCTCCTCAGTGCCACAGGGGCCAGCACCATGCAGAGACTGTCCCTAGGGTCAGATCACAGCTCCAGCTCAGAGCCAAGCCAGGCCCTGAGTCACCAGGTGACGAAATGCTGCTGGAATGTCCCAGGTGTGGCAGCACCATGGGTGATGTGAGGCAATGCAGCAGTTGCATCTCGGTGCTGACAGCACTCGTGACTGCAGCTGGGGGAGGTCTCTGCTGTTCTCAGCTTTGGGCACTTGCTCAGGAGCTGTTGAGAGATCACTCAGCTGGCACATGTCCAACGTCTGCCAGGATTTGGGTTCCTCTTCCCTGGGAGAAGCCACTGAGCTCCAAGGAAGGCTCCTCACCCCCTGTCCCTGTCCCTGACAGCAGAGCCTGGGCACAGTCTGCTGCCTACAAATCCTGCAGGAACCTTTCCTGCCCACTCCTCAGAGCCAGGGGCACCAGCTGGGGACAGAGCCAGCCCCCAGGCACCACATCCTCTCCTGTGACAGCACCTGAAGGAGCAGCATGAAGCTGTGCCATGGGAGAGCCAGGCTGGAGAGCAGGAAAGGCTCTTCCCCAGAGGGTGCTGGCACTGCCCAGGCTCCCCAGGGAATGGGCACAGCCCCGAGGCTGCCAGAGCTCCAGGAGCTCTGTGATAAAGTTCTGGAATGTTCTGCCTGGGGAGGTCACCATCCCTGGTGTGTTTAACAAAGCCTGGATGTGGCACTGGGTGCCAGGGCTGAGTTGAAGTGTTGGGGCTGGGTTGGACTCCATGATCTTCAAGATCTCTTCCATCCTGGTGATCCTGTGAATTCTGTGAGTCCTGTGAATTCTGTGAATGAGTGTTTGGACAGCGCTCTCAGGGATGCACAGGGTGGGATTTTGGGGTGTCTGTGCAGGGCCAGGAGTTGCACTCCATGATCCTTGTAGCTCCCTTCCAGCACAGGAGATTCTCTGGTTCTGTATTGGAGCAGGGCCCAGGGCTGGCTGTAAACCCTGCAGGGATGATTTGTATTTGGGGCAGGAGGTCCCTTGGTTCCACCAGGCTGTCTGAAGTCCTAATGGTGGCCATGCAGGTGGCCGTGTCCTACCCAGCCTGGCAGCTCTCTCTCCTGTCTGGGACACTCAGAACACTGAAACATTTCCCTGCTCTCCCTGTACAGGAGCAATCCTGGGGCTCCAGCAGGGAGCAAGGTCAGAGGGGACAGCAGCAGTGTAGGATCCAAGCGCTGATACTCTATGAATATCACATGACAAAGCTCTGCAGGATTTCCAGCACCTCAGGACCTCACATCCCTTTGTCTGTGGGGTGCTGAGTGAGCCCCAAAGAAGGGACAGGAGAGCAGAGGGCCAGTGCTGAGTGAGCCAGGGGGCACAGCCAGGCTGCTCCTGCCCTGTGTGCATCCTGTGGATGTGGGGAACCCATGGAATGGAATATCTGGGCCATCCCAGTGTGCAGCAGGCTGGCAGATAAGATACCATGGGCAGGTGTTTCAGTGAGTGCTGTGTCAGGCTCCAGGACCAGGGAAAGGACAGGCTGCCAGGCAGGTGCCAATGCTGCCAGGCAGGTGCCAGTGCTGCCAGGTGGTGCCAATGCTGCCAGGCAGCGCAGGGACACTGCTGCCAGCCCAGAGTGCCAGCCCACTCCTGCAGCATGAGGAGATGCCAGCAGATTCCCATGTCATCCTCCTTTCCCAACACTTTAACAGAGAGCAGTCAGAAAAGACACCCACAATGAGAGTGAACAGCTAAAAAGCAGCAGCTCTGCTGAGTCTTGCGGAAGGTGAAGAGAGCAATATTTGGAGGTGAAAGATCCTGTAATAACAATAATAACTGATGCATCCAGAACCTTCCCCAGCCCTGTTTTGTCGCTGCCAGTTGAGAGAAGCCCGTGCAGAGCAGACCTGACGTGGCAGCCCTGTGCTGTGTCTCAGCCCTCAGGCCCAGCCGTGCCCCTTGTGCAAACACCTCAGGCTGGGGGAGGAGAGAGGCTGACAGAGACCAGGAGAAGTGTGAGAGACTGAGTCAGTTCCACTCAAAATAGAAACCCCCTGACATCAAGGTCTGGCCCTGAGTTTTGGTGCGTGCTTGGAAGGAAGTCCTTGCTCCTCCTGCATTTCTGCTCTGACGTTCACCAGCATAATTTGATCAGTGCCATGGCCCCAGTTAGGACGTCACCAGTTCACTGGGGACAATACCTGCTTTTAGGGGCAATATCAGACACAAACAGTCCCTGGAACTTGGGGAAAGGTCTACAATTTCTGCTGTCCAACACAGCCTTTAGCCTACAATGTCTTTTTCATCCCATCTCATCTCCTGTGCCACTGGCAGAGACACCTCTGGTCCCTCATCCTGTTCAAGCTGGGGACCCATCTTCAGGCATCTCCTCCTCTGGGCTTTGTTGAAATGGAACAATTTGCTGAAATTACTTTTTCTCTTTTCCCTATCACTATTTCCTCACTTTTCTTCTTGTCCAGTATTTGCAGATGGACAGCAAATACTTCTTTTCTTCTTCAGCCTGGAAGAGGGAAGGACCTTTCCAATCCCACTAGTCCTTTTCCACTCAGGGATAGAGAAGTGGCAAGGAGCATTAACTGCTGGCTGCCAGTCACTCAGTGTTGCTGTGGTTTCCTTGGAGTCTCCTTTGGAGGGCTGCTGAGCCTGGGATATCCTGACAAAGTCATGCTGATGTGTCACTGCAGAGGTCTCCTCTCACAGGAGCCCTGCCAAACCCATCTACTGCAGCTCCAGATCTTCCATGATGGTTCCCATACTCCTCCCTCCCCTTTCCCTGATTCCAAACACCTTTGTGACCTTGGCTGACCGAGTTGTGCCCAGCTGCCGTGCCAGGAGGAGGGGCTGAGCCCTCGGTGTGGCCGGGCAGGCGTGGGCAGTATCTGCAAACCCTGAGTCAGGCTGCAGGAATGCAGGCGGGATGGGGTGGCAGGCAAGGACAACAAAAGGACAACAACACGACCCACGATGCAGGGGATCTCCCAGGCTGTGGGTGATGTCTTTCCCTACAGGTGACATGGCCACAAGCCCTCATGCTCACACCTGTAGCAACGTGGGGGTTGATGGTGGTTGCTGCTATTTCCCAATAAGCATCTCCTGTGGAAAAGCTGCTTGGGTAAACATTCAGACAGAGCAGTCAGGTTCACACACCACACTCACCATGGCTAGCTCAGCACAGAGAGGCAGAAGGGCTTTTTGTATGATAAATTCCAGTGAAGGTTTATTCCAGCACACTGAAGGGAAAATAGGGACAAAAGACATGACATGGACCATGTGATGTGCACAGGTTTAAGTGTGGGGTCAGTGGCAATGACCTGAGGGCACAGGGCAGGGCAAAGGGCACCAACCTGTAGGGGGAATGGAGAATGAACACTTGGGGTGGGCAGGGATGAACTGGCCAGTGAGGGAATCAATCTAATGTGGACTGGCAATAGTGCTGCACAGCACCATGGGCTGAGTCCTCTCTCTCAGCCTAGGTGGGAAAACTGTTTGGTAGATCATTCCAGGGCAAAGCCTGGAGGTTTTTGAGGGGTTTTTTACATTCCCCCACACACCTGCACCTTGCTGTGAGCCTCACCTCCACTGGGGTAGTGGTGTCCCCTGAGCAGCCCCTTTCCTGTGCCCTGCACTGGGGTGACACCACAGGGATCTTCTCCTGGGTGAAGCCTGTCCAGCCATGTGTGGGAACATAAAAAATGACAGAGATAAAACATCTGAGTCCCAACATGAAATATCGTCTCAAGCGCTTTCAATCCCAGCACTGACCCAGGCAGAAAAGAAGCAAAGGAACCAGCATTGGCCTAAGTCACTGCCACTGTGTATCCCCAGTGTCCCTAACACTCACCTGCCCAGGTGTGACCAGGTGAGCAGCGCAGCCCTGGGATGAGGATGGTGCTAGCTGGGTTCTCACTGTGGCTCATGTGTGATGGTCTTCACAGGGGTTCTTGGATGAGGGAAGAGATGAGGATCTGACTCCATGTTTCAGAAGGCTGATTTATTATTTTATGATATATATTACATTAAAACGATACTAAAAGAATAGAAGAAAGGATTTCATCAGAAGGCTAGCTAATAGAATAGCAAAGAATCATAACAAAGGTTTTGTGGCTCAGCTCTCTGTCCAAGCCAGCTGACTGTGATTGGCCGTTAATTACAAACAACCACATGAGACCAATCACAGATGCACCTGTTGCATTCCACAGCAGCAGACAACCAATGTTTACATTTTGTTCTTGAGGCCTCTCAGCTTCTCAGGAGGAAAAATCCTAAGGAAAGGATTTTCCATAAAAGATGTCTGTGACAGTCATGGGTTCTCTTTATGGCCACAGCACACGGTGCTAAGAGCTCTTTTTACACCCTGCAGGAACTTCATTGTCATGGAGCGTCTGATCCACCTGCCAGGCTGGATTATGGCCTCTGGCTGGGTTTCCTTGCTGTGGTGCCTTCACAGGTGCTATCAAGGTGTCAGGGGAGGAGGATGATGATGAGAGGGACATGTTTGTACCTCGTGGCCATCCTCCCACTATCAAAGCACAGCTCTCCTGCTGGGGTTACCAACACCCCAGCCCAAATCAAAGTCCAGCCATCTGGGCTGATGCAAACAACAGATTGCTCAGCATCTTCCTGGTCTTGGCTGTGCCCTGTGCAAGCCACACTCATAATTTTCCTCTTTAAAGTTCCTTCTGGTACTTCCAAACCCAGCCAAACCCACAGAGACACTTCCTTCATCCCAGGCTCAGTGTATATGTTAACTTGACTTTACCTGCAGGACCAAAACCTAGGTCAGAATGTTCTTCTGATGACCACAAAGATCTCTAGGACAGGAAAACCAGCAGCAATAGTTATGTGCAAAAAGAGAGACACTATAAAAATTAAACTTAAAAAAAGGAAATTAAGAAATTAAAATTAGTAAGCAGAAGAGTTTCTGAGCTGGAAGCAACTTTTGAGTCCAACCCCTGGCCCTGCAGAGGACACCCCAACAATCCCACCCTGTCCCTGAGTGTTGTACAAATCCCCCTGGAGCTCTGGCAGCTTTGGGGCTGTGACCTGAGGAGCCTGTTCAGTGCCCAATCACCCTGTGGGGAAAAAACCTTTTTCTAATACCCAATTTAACCCTGCCCTGGCCCAGCTAGAGCTGTTCCCTCAGCTCCTGTCACTGTCACAGAGAGCAGAGATCGGAGCTGCAGCCCCCAGTGGGCTCTGACCTCAGATCTGACCATGCCCTCAGCCCCTCCACCACCCTCCTAGCCCTCCTCTGGCTGTTCTCTAACAGCTTTATCTCCTGCCTTTATAACCTGCTGGATGTTGTGTAAATATGACCCTGGAGGCAGAAAGTGAGTGTGTTTGTCTGTTCATAGAGGTTGGAGCAGAGTTACGGCAAATGTTTGTGAAAAGCAAGCGTGGGAGCTGGCTGGAGGTAAAGTGATATCTTTCAATAAGGCAAAACCGTGTCCAAACACCAAGGAGGGGAACCTGGGCAAGTGAAATGTGAAACCATGGTCAGGCAAGCCAGCTTTTTGTTGGTTTTTTTTGAGGAATAACTTGCTAAAGGCATAACAACCAACGTCCAAGTGGTTTGTGAGTAGACAAAAGGTGGTTGCCTGCCAAAGAGGTTGAAGTCAACAAACAATGGAGTACAACGAGCTGTAAGGAGAAGTGAGATGGATTCCTCACACTGCTGAGGCACTCAGGGGCTTCCCAGGCTGTGCTCTTTCTGCACAGTGAAGAAGTTCAAGGAGGTTCCTCATATGAGGATGCCAGAAGATGAACATTTCAGAACACACTCATTTGCATGAATGGAGAGAAAAATGTCAGGATCTCCACATGGAGAAATGTCTTCATGTAGAGGTTTGGGAGCTCCCAGCTGGGGCTGCTGCCTGGCAGGGGATCCATGCCCTGTGGCCTAGCAGTGAGCTATGTCACAGACATGTTTTATGAAAAATCTGTTCCTTAGGATTTTTTTCTCCTGAGAAGCTGACAGGAACAAAATGCAAACAATGATTATCTGCTGCTGTGGAATGCAACAGGTGCATCTGTGATTGGTCTCATGTGGTTGTTTGTAATTAATGGCCAATCACAGCCCAGCTGGTTGGACTGTCTCAGTCAGTCACAAGCCTTTGTTATCATTCCTTTTCTATTCTTAGCTAGCCTTCTGATGAAATCCTTTCTTCTATTCTTTAATATAGTTTTAATAAAATATATATCATAAAATAATAAATCAAGCCTTCTGAAACATGGAGTCAACATTCTCGTCTCTTCCCTCATCCTGGGACCCCAGCAAACACCGTCACAGAGCTGTGTTAAGAGTCAGGGATGTTGGCAGTGAAGTGCTCCCTGAAGACTGAGCTCCCCAGCTGGGTGTCTGGGGATCCTCTTTGGGGCTGGTGCTGCTGGTGGCATTAAAGCCCCAGGGGCTCTCAGGGTGCCACAGGATCAGCAGAGAGGCTGGTGCCTCACCGAGCTCCTCAGGACCCCCTGTGTGGGATGGAGCAGGACAGGACGGCTCTGGAGGCACCAAGGGAGATTGAGGCACAAGGAGGGACAGAACACAGTGGTGCCTCACACCCTTCTCCCTCGATGCCCGGTGCCTCTGCCTGCCCAGGTGCCAGCTCCAGCACCTGCTGTAGATAGAGTCCCTCCCTTCCACTATCCCAAGGAACCCAGATACTGTTCAAGGTTCTCAGACTGCAACCAGGAACCATTTCCTATCTGTAATATTTTGTTTTCTCAGGCTCTGGGGCTTGTTCTGAGAACATAGACTGGAGCACCAAGAACTGGGAACTGACATTCAAAACCTGCCCCAGGCCCTTGCTGGCCACCGGTGGCCATTGCCAGCAAACAGAGATCACAAGGGAGGCTCTGCCTCCTGAGGGTGGGATATGAACCAGGGCTGGGCTCCAGCAGAAGGGGCACTGCTGGGAGAGCCGGGGGAAAGCTCTGCCCCACAGGAGACACCAGCAGGAAACAGGGCAGGGGATGGGGCAGGGGCAGGGGCAGGGACAGGTGCTGGGGCTGGGAAAGGGGCTGACGGGCTGGGACAGGGGAAGAGAAAGGGCTGGAGCAAGGTCAGGGAAGGGGCTGGGAAAGGGGAAAGGGCTGGGGCTGGGACAGGGGAAGGGGTTGGACAGGGACAGGGAAGGGGCTGCAACAGTGCAGGGACAGGGCCTGGGGCACGGACAGGGGTTGGTACAGGGACTGGGGCTGGAACTGGGCCTGCAGCAGGTACAAGTGCTGTACCCGCCCGCCTCCCTCGCAGCCCACAGCGCCAGGGGTGATCCCAACCGCCATTACAGCGCCCAGCAAGGAACCAATGAGCCTACAGCACCGACGACGCAGCCAATCAGCGCCAGGCACTGGCGCGTCATTAAACCCTCAGGAGAGGCCCGATAGCCAATCAGAGGCCTCCTCTCGCGGCCGCACTTGAGGGAGCAGTAGCTGTGTTCTGATTGGCCTGTTCTGCGCTACAGCCAATCAGGAGCGGAGGCGCCGCGGGGTTACTCGGGGTCAGGATTTCCCGCGCCGCACCAGCCATGACGTCACCGTACCTGAAGAGTGAGGGGCTGCACCTGAGACACACCTAGGGTACACTGGGGCACACCTGGGTACACCTGAGGTACACCGGGGTACACCTGAGGCACACCTGAGGCACACCTGGGGTACACCTGGGGTGTACCTGAGGTACACTTGAGGTACACCGGGGCACACCTGAGGTACATCTGAGGTACAGCTGAGGTACACCTGGGGCAGAAACAGCACAGTCTCCAAGGAGGTTATTCCTGGTTGCCACAGAAACCGGGATTTTGGTGCCCCCTCTGTCTCTCACTGTTGTAAAGATGTGATAATCGAAATGGAACTTTATTTCAGCCCCTGGAGGTTGCTGGAGGGATGGATCCCAGGAGTGTCATCTGCCAGAGATCACCACGGGGCTCCATGAGTTCCTGTCACACCTGCACAGGTGATGAGAGGTGGTCAGGGAGGAGCTGGTCCCACATGAGGGGCATTGCTAAACAAGGGCTGGGAGAGGCTCAGGTGTGTGTGCCAGAGCTGAGCCCCACAGCACTGGGAGCACGGGGTGGGCATGGTCCTGGGGAAGAGGGGCTGTCCCCTCCCTGCTGTGTGTGTCACAGCAGTGCTGCAGGGAGGTGGGGCTGGCAGGTGTGACAATGGATGGCCACACTGCTGGATGGACACACCATTGGATGGTTACCCATTGGATGGTCACACCACTGGGTGGACACATCACTGGATGGTCACACCACTGGATGGAAACACCATTGGATGACCACACCAGTGGATGGACAAACTAGTGGATGGACACACCATTGGATGGCCACACCATTGGATGTTCATACCTCTGGATGGACACACCACTGGATGGTCACACTGCTGGATGGCCTCACCATTGGATGGTCACACCATTGCACAGCCACACCATTGGATGGTCACACCACTGGATGGTGTGGATAGCTGGACACTGTGGACACTGTTGGATAGCCCCACCACTGCACAGCCCCACCATAGCACAGCCCCACCACTGCACAGCCTCACCATAGCACAGCCCCACCACTGCACAGCCCCACCACTGCACAGCCTCACCATAGCACAGCCCCACCATAGCACAGCCCCACCACTGCACAGCCCCACCACTGCACAGCCTCACCATAGCACAGACACACCACTGCACAGCCCTACCACTGCACAGCCCCACCATAGCACAGCCCCACCATAGCACAGCCCCACCACTGCACAGCCCCAGCATAGCACAGCCCCACCACTGCACAGCCCCACCACTGCACAGCCCCACCATAGCACAGCCCCACCACTGCACAGCCTCACCATAGCACAGCCCCACCACTGCACAGCCCCAGCACTGCACAGCCCCACCATAGCACAGCCCCACCACTGCACAGCCCCAGCATAGCACAGCCCCACCACTGCACAGCCACACCACTGCACAGCCCCACCATAGCACAGCCCCACCACTGCACAGCCCCAGCATAGCACAGCCACACCATAGCACAGCCCCACCACTGCACAGCCCCAGCACTGCACAGCCCCACCATAGCACAGCCCCACCACTGCACAGCCCCAGCATAGCACAGCCCCACCACTGCACAGCCACACCACTGCACAGCCCCAGCATAGCACAGCCCCACCACTGGCTGTTCCTGCCCCCAGCCAAAGGGAGAGGCTGCAGGCTGCAGTCACACGGGGAGCTGTTGCTCTGTCCCTGATTTACTGCCTGGGTGGCTCCTGCCTGTGCTGTGCTGCACTTTCCCCAGCTCCCTGGATACCCTCTGAACCCGGGAATGGGGACAGCAGTCTGGTATCTGCCAGGCACTGCTGGGCCTGGGAGCTGCAGCTCAACCCAAGAGAGGAAGGGGCTGGGCTGAACACACATTTGGGGACCCACTGGAGAATGGCTGAGGCTGAACGTGCCATGCCCATGAGTGCACATGGCCTGCAGGCAGATATTCCTGGCATGGGGTGGGTGAAGACATTTCTGTTTCATGTGTGGGCCCTGCCCTCTCTGATGTTCCTGTTGTGGAGCAGGGGCAGGAAAGCAGTCAGGGTGAATGCTGGGGCACTGTCAGGGTGGAGTGAGTGCCTGGCAGGAGCGAGGATGGCTGAGAGAGCTGCCAGGCCAGGCCATGGCACTGCACAGTGCCTCTCTCCATCCCTCCCCTCACAGCACAGTGATGCTGGGGGGCCAGCTCAGCCGCCCACCTTGACCCAGCCCCAGCACCAGTTTGTGCCTGCGGTGCCAGCTCCTGCCAGCCTGAACCTTGCCCAGAGCACAGGCAGTAAATATCCCAGGGACAATGCAATGACACAGGCTCTGCTCAGCCCTTGGCACTGGAGCTGCCCTGAATCATGCCATGGACACGGGCCAGCAGAGAGGCCAGCAGGAGACAAGCCCACACGTGGTTCTCTCCAGAGGGCCCAGCCTTGCCCAGAGCCAAAGTAGGTTAACTGGCAACGGTGTTTTGAGGTTAACTGCTGCACACGGGTCATGCTCAGCGTGACGAAGGGTCCGGGCTGGCCAGGAGCCAGCAGGATGCAGCAGGAGGTGACACAGCTCTGCAGTGCCTCATGGCCAGTGTGGCAGCAATCAGCATGGGCCTGCTGCAAGCTCCTGAGCTCTGCCTGAAGGCTCCAGGACTTTTGTCTGGGGTCTCTGTGTGCCAGGTGCCCCTGCCCATGGCACAGCAGGAGCACTGATGCCATCGTGCTGAGTGTGCATCCCTGGCAGGGCTGTGACAGCAAAAACAAGTTAACCTAGAGCAGAAAGCAGAGAGATGGCCCTGACACCCTCCTTCCCAGCCTGACACCCTCCTTCCCAGCCCCCTGTGGAAGGAAATGTTGGTGTTTCTGCTTCTGAGCAGCATTTCCCATCTCAAGCTCCACAAGCAGCTGAATTGAAACAAAACACTTTGTGCATCTGTTGCCTTTGATTTTCCTCTAGGGAAGTTTCTCAAAACAGCATGTTTAGCTCTGAAACTGTCCATATAAAGGGATTTTCCCCTGCCTCTCTGTCTGCCCACACAGGACACACATCCTGGCAGCTGGCAGGAGGTGCCCAGGTGGCTGGGATGGCAGTCAGCACAGGGTGAGGAATGCAGGGGAATTTCTGTCCCTCTCCCTGGGCTGACATCATGTGGATATGACTGCTGCAATGTGCCACCACCTTCCCATGGTTTGGGACTGTGTTTTGGTGTACCCAGCGGTTTTTGGACACTCCACTACCTCAGTTTGGGTTACTGCTGGAGCAGAGGGCTCCCTGCCCAGCTCCCCACCATGAGCCACAGCTCACTGCCCAGCTGTGCTGAGCCTGGCGAGCAGGCTCGGGCTGGGGAGGATGGGCTGCGTGTCCTGGAAGGCAGCAGCCACCCAGGTGCTGTAAACACATTGCGAAAGGCAGGGCTGTGCCTCACCCCGCTCACATCAGCGCTGAGTCACCCCGCGCTCCCTCCGGGCCGCTCCTCCCGCCGCCATCCCGCCAGAAACTACTGCTCACTTTGGAAATTTAAATAGCTTTGTTAAACCTTGACAAAATACAACAATGGACTACATAAGAAAAAATTCACAGAGCTGGGAACTGCCCCTTGTGCACACCACGTGGCCAGTTCATCTTCAAAATGGATGCTCAGTGTTTTATACCCCTGGGGGTTGCATCAGCCAGCCCTGGCCCCTCTCAAAGTCTGTCAGTCAGCTCTTCTTTGCCATTTATCGGTGGAAACTGCTTTCTTGTAACTGGACTGGGGGTCAGGTGTTGCCAGGCCTCACCCTCTAAGCACCAAGCTTTTCCATTCCCAACTGCCCCAGGTAAGGGACACATGTGCAGCTTCTTTGTACCTGTCCTAGACAGCCCAGGCTGTCTGATGGCAACAATACAGGGGGGGAAAGGGAACCATGGGGAGAATAGAGGACATCTGAACTACAATAACATAACTATATACATCACTAAAGCTTTTCTTAATATTCACACAATAGTCATCCCTTAATTGTGAGAGCCAATCATCTCATTATCCATCTATAACAATCCTGCCCCTCTCCTCTCCACAGTGCCACCAGTGAGGGTCCCCTCTCCTGCCAGGGGCTGGGGCCCAGATCCCCCTCAGCACATCTGAAATGGGAGTAAATCACAACTTCTGCCTGCTGTAGTTCCCCATCCTTGGCAGAAGGGCTCCCAGGTAGGAGGCAGCTGACTCAGTGTATCAGCAAAAGGACTGAGCCATCAGACCCATCTCCACAGGGCCCAGTACATCCCTATGAGGAGAGGACAGCATGACCAGCACCCCTCAGCTCTACAAGAGGAGTCTCAGAGCTGGGGGCAATTTCTGCACCCTGCAAAGCTTTGGCAGTGCTGGGGACAATTTCTGCACCCTGCAAAGGTTTGGCACTGGACCCCTTCCAGGTTCCATCAGGATGTTTAACCAGAGCCAGCCACTGCTGGTGGGAGAGGGAAATGACTCTTGGTCATGATGTAGCTTGGAAATAAAATGCAGGCGCTCTGCTTGCATGGAGAATTTGCGTCTCTGAGCCAGCAGGAACCCACTCCCTGGCATGGTGCTCAGCTGGTCCCCACTCCTTCATCACTGGCCCAGTCAGGACTGGTGCTGGGAGACTCTCAAGGAGATCTGTACACCTTGCAGGACCTCGAGAAGAGCCAGCTGTGCCAAGTTCCATGAGAGGGGACTTGAGCTCCCTTCCACTTGTTTTGAAATAATGGAGTTCCCTGACAGGGAAACAAGTCCTGATGGCAGCATGGCAGGATGGTGCTGGCAGCCACCTGGTGCAGGGTGACACAAAAACCTGTGGCACAGGGCACTGGGCTGGCAGTTCCTCAAAACTCCCAGCCTGGGCAGCTCCAGAGCTTATCAGAGCTGTGGCTCTGCTCCCAGCACCCATGGGCAAAAGGAGCAGCACAGGCTGGGGGGTCTGGGCTGGGCTGGTGGCTGCAGAGCCTGTGCTGTGGCTCAGCCCTGCCATGGACCATCAGCCCAGGTGCTGCCCAGTGCCGGCTGCCCTCACCAGCTTCATGGGGAAGGTGTAAGCAACCCTCTAAGGTGGTGTGATGTTGGGGAAGATGAAACAGGAAAGACTTATAAATATGATTGCCTGGCAAAAGAGTTTGAGAATATGGAAACTATAAGTGAGATTGAAATGAAAGCAAGCTTTGAGATACCTTAGTTACTGAACAACTGGAAAACAATGGTGTGGCCAGCTGAAGGTAATCCCCTTTGGATGGAACAACACCCTCTGCTTGCAGACAGGCCCAAGGATCAGAGCAGACCCTACAGCTTGGCAGAAGGGGCCCAAAGAGGAGTTTTTAGGGTTTAAAATGTAACACAGTATGGTAATGTAATGATTCTTATAGGCTGTATGGAAATGCTATAGGATTTGTATCTTGTACTAGATTGGTTAGTGAGAATCAGAATATTCAACACAGAAGAAGATTTATGGTATTGAAATAGGAACCTCGCTCTCTCACCTTTTTACTCTCTTACCCTTTTATGCTCTTACCTTCTTTCCTTCCTACAGTGTTGGGTCTCAGCTCCTGGCTCACCCCAGCACCTGCAGGGCCAGGGGGGCACCTGTGCCATGTCAGGGGAGCAGCCTGGTGTGAATCACCGGCTCGTTCCTGTGTGCCTGGAGCTGGCCCAGGCACTGCCCACCAGCCTGGAGAGGTGCGGGGGGTTGGCAGGCTCAGCTCAGCCCCTGGGGCTGCCAGGCATTTCTGTCTCAGGCAGGTGAACCCCACAGTGACGTGTTCTGCTTTGCTGGTTTGCATACCAATGGGATCTCCCCATCCTTTGGCTCTGCACATGCTGCTGTGCATCACCCTGGGCACTTCCACCCACTGCTTCCTCCAGCACGGGGCTGCCCTTGGCTGTGAGCAGCCTTGCTGAGCATGAGCCATGCTGCCTAGCACTGAACAGAGAGCCCAGCAGCTGGGAAACCTGCTCCACACTGGCTGCTGGTGCTGGAGGATGCCCTGGAGCAGGCTTCTTTCCTTAGCCACGAGATCTAAATCTGCTCTCATCACCAGGCTGGGGTTTCCCTGAACTCCTTTCACTCCAGAGCTGGCAATACTGGAACAGCTGTAACACCTGAGGAGATGGAAATGTGGTAAATGTGCCAGACCTGCCTGCTCCAAGTGCTCCGAGCTCCTTGCCAGGCTTTCCCTGCTCACCTCCGTGCCCTGTCCCCAGCACGCAGCACTGCAGCAGAGCTCTGTCACTCACACCTGCATCCCCAGCTGTCAAACCCAGCACATCCCTCTGGCTGTCCTGAGCAGCCCAGACCCTGCCAGGGGGCTCAGAGACCCTGGCACAGAGCCCAAAACACCTGTGGGTTTGATTATTACCGACCTTATATGAGGATCTGCAAGCCACAACAGTTTAAGCAGAATGATAGGGAATTTATCATGGAGTGAAAAAGTAGATTTTGGGGTTTTTAGAATGGACAAGATGGAGGGATCTGGGTGTGTCCAGCCTTTCTCCTTCTTCTTCTTGGCCTCCATCTTCTGCTGTGATGGTGGCACTTTTGGATTGGTTTAGAGTAGAAGCTCACTGTCTAACATAGGTGATAGGTATTGGGAAGTAATTGTAAATATTGTACAGGTAGTTTTTAGTATAAAGACATAACACCACCCTGGGGGGAGGCAGAGTGCCTGGGACTGTCCTGCTGGATGGAGCTCAGCTGGACAGGAGAAAATATTTTATAGATAAGATACAATAAACAACCTTGAGACCGAGAAATGAAGAGCTCTGACTCTTTCTTCAAGTGCTGGGCTGGGAAAAGAGACTTTCCAACTTTTCTCGGGGTCACTGTGACCAGCCAGAGATCCTGAGACACCCAGCTCAGGTCATCCCAGCTTGCCCTCTGGGTGCTTGCCATTAGGCACTTGTGAAATACCCACCAGCCAGAACGTGCTGCTGGTGAGAGCTGGGCTCAGGCTGGCACAGCTGGAGAAGCCACCACCTGGCTGAGCCTGTTGGGCTGCAGGGGCAATGGGCAGAACACAAAGCTGAGGAGAGTCTGGGTTAGCAGCCTCAGTTTGGGCTAGCAGTGCCAGTTTGGGCTAGCAATCCCAGTCTGGGCTAGCAGTGCAAGTTTGGGCTAGCAGTGCCAGTCTGGGCTAGCAGTGCCAATCTGGGCCAGCAGTCCCAGTTTGGGCTAGCAGTGCCAGTCTGGGCTAGCAGTGCCAGTTTGGGCTAGCAGTGCCAGTCTGGGCTAGCAGTCCCAATTTGGGCTAGCAGTGCCAGTCTGGGCTAGTAGTGCCACTCTGGGCTAGCAGTGCCAGTCTGGGCTAGCAGTGCCAGTCTGGGCTAGCAGTGCCTGTTTGGGCTAGCAGTGCCAGTCTGGGCTAGCAGAGTTTATACATTCCCCTTGTCCAGCAGTAAGGGAGCTGTTTAACCCATGGGCCGCAGTGTTAAGTGTAGCTCTCTTAGTAAATAGTAAGGGAATGAGTGGGCCATGATTCAATACAAATGTATGATGCTATGTATCAACAATAATGTGAAGACTTTTTAGCCACTCTACAGCTTCTGATTCCCTGTGAAATAATTTTATCCATATATAAATTCCATTTACCAATGGAAACAAGATTTTAACTCTAATACTCGTGAATTATTATATCTAACTACTGTATGTAAAAACATAAAAAACAGATTTTAGGCTACCAGAACAATGAAAATAGTCCCAGTCTGTGGTTGCAGTCCCACCAGTCTCCTGGGATCCACCTCTCCAAACAAACAAAACAAACAAAAACCTCCTGGGCAGCTTGGCCTCCATCCTGTCCTTCTATCCAGCAAACCTGGAGCACAGTGTGTGCTGGGTGCTGCCTGTGTGTAGCTCACCTTTAGTGTCCTCCAGAGGCACCTGCATGATCTCATGTGCTGCTTCATGGCTGGCCTAGCCCTTTCCTTCTTTAAATCACTTGCAAAGACTTTAAAATAACTCTGCTTGCAGCCAGGCCTGGCCTGGTGTGCTGGTTCTTGGCTTCTTTTCTGCCTCTCTCAGGGTCAGGATTGAAAGTGCTTGAGATGATATTTCGTGTTCAGACTCGGATGTTTATTTTTCCTTATCCATGTTACAGTCTCACAAGCAGTAAGTTCTGCAGTATTTCACCAACAAGCTACAAAAATGGCCCCATATCTATCACTACAACGTCTTTAAAGGATAAACTATCCAATTAAGAAATGATACCTAAATTATTTTCACTTTCAACCCAATAACAAATCCCTTTAAGTGTGCACTGTGGACTTTTCTGTCCAATTACACAAAACCACCCAAACCCATGGAGAAGAAGGTGAAGAAGAAGGTGTAGAAGAAGGTGAAGAAGAAGGAGCAGCCTCCACCCTACAGCCTCCGTTTTGCTTTATCTATATTACTATACTCCAAAATCTCAAACTCCAAGCTCTCCACCCTGTGACATCACACACCTCTATTCAAACACCCACAATCCCAGTTCTGTCATTCAATTTTGGAAGCTTCTCCATGGCCTCAGTTCAATGCAGTGTTCTCCTGGGGGTCAGTGCCTGTCAGCACAGAAAGTCTGAAATTCTCAGCATCCAGGGTTCCAACACTGGCACTCAGGCTCTCTCATCCCAACAATCTTTTCTGTTCTCAGGCTCAGAACATCCCTCTGTGTTTCTTCCCCATCCTGCAGACCTCCTCCTCCACTGTGCAGGTTTGTGAGGAGACTGAGGGGGTCCAGACCACCCCACACCCCTGGGATGGTTGGGTGTGGATATTCTCTGTTCAGTCGAAGAAAGAACAGAGATAATCTCTCCCAGGACTTGGATAAAAGAATTAAAACAATTATTATCTCTCTTTCCGTAACCATTGTTTGTAGATTTGGCTCTCCAGAGTGTGCTATTCATAGTTCACCAATAGTGCGAGAGGTTTTTCCTTTGAGACCAATCAAGTTGAGTCAGATTATGAAAAGACCCACTATCTTCATTAAATTCTGATTCACCCTATGAAGAGCAGAGTCTTTGATTCCATCCCTGACTCAGCAGTGCCAGCAGGGCTTTGGCCAGAGGGACCATGGACCTGCATGGCCTGAGTGTCTGGGTGCTGTCAGGGTGGGCAGGCTGGCTCCAGGGCAGGAATCACTTCAGGCAGCCCCAGGGTGTGCTCCAAGCCAGGCAGACAGCAGGCTGGGGGATGCAGGAGAAACCTGTAGTGTGGGTGGCTCAGTTTGGAGACAAATTTAAAAGAAGACACTCTGCAATGAGCAGTTTCCTCTCAAGAGTGTCAATAATCCCCCTCCACTGAAAAATGAATGTTAATGGAGGAAAGTGGGGGAAAAAAACCCCCAACAGTTTATTGACAATTGTGCCCACAAGGCAAGGAAGAAAAGTGTGTGAGAGGTTTTTCCTTTGAGACCAATCAAGTTGAGTCAGATTATAAAAAGACCCACTACCTTCATTAAACACCTTATACCTTCTGATTCACCCTATGAAGAGCAGAGTCTCTGATTCCATCCCTGACTCAGCAGTGCCAGCAGGGCTTTGGCCAGAGGGCTCTTGGAGCATGGCCTGAGTGTCTGGGTGCTGTCAGGGTGGGCAGGCTGGCTCCAGGGCAGGAATCACTTCAGGCAGTCCCAGGGTGTGCTCCAAGCCAGGCAGACAGCAGGCTGGGGGATGCAGGAGAAGCTGGGAGTGTGGGTGGCTCAGTTTGGAGATAAATTTAAAAGGAGACACTCTGCAATGAGCAGTTTCCTCTAAAGAGTGTCAATAATCCCCCTCCACTGAAAAAAAATGAATGTTAATAGAGGAAAGTAGAGGGAAAAAAACCCAACAGTTTATTGACAATTGTGCCCACAAGGCAAGGAAGAAAAGTGTGTGAGAGGTTTTTCCTTTGAGACCAATCAAGTCAAATCAGATTATAAAAAGACCCGCTACCTTCATTAAACACCTTATACCTTCTGATTCACCTAATGAAGAGCAGAGTCTTTGATTCCATCCCTGACTCAGCAGTGCCAGCAGGGCTTTGGCCAGAGGGACCATGGACCTGCATGGCCTGAGTGTCTGGGTGCTGTCAGGGTGGGCAGGCTGGCTCCAGGGCAGGAATCACTTCAGGCAGCCCCAGGGTGTGCTCCAAGCCAGGCAGACAGCAGGCTGAGGATGCAGGAGAAGCTGGGAGTGTGGTTTGCTCAGTTTGGAGACAAATTTAAGAGGAGACACTCTGCAATGAGCAGCTTCCTCTGAAGATTGACAACAATGCCCACAAGGCAAGGAAGAAAAGGAAACAACTGCTAAACACCAAACTATCAGAACTCACACCCTCCTCCCCCTCACCCCCCAACAGGAACAAAGACCCAAAATGCCCAGAGAATGGGGCAAACATTGAATAAATAAATGTCCCTTCCCAACACGAGGTGTGAGATGGTGCTGGCTGTCACCCCAAGGGAAGTGCAGCTTCACTGAGGAGTTCCAGCAGGGCAAACCCTGGTGGCTCTCTGGTGTCACCCCCTGTGCAGGGCAGAGCAAGCAGCTGGGCTGGGTTCTCTGCTGTGCTTTCTCTGCCCAGCTCAGCTCCCCAAGGCTTGGGGCTGGAACAGGGTGGCACAATTCCACCAGTCCCACTTCTCCAGCACCCAGCCAGCAGCTCTTCACTTCACCCCAAGGCAGTGCAAGATTGCTGCTGCTGCTTCTCCAAGCCAGGCAAGGGAAAATCTTTTTGCCTGGGCCAAAAACCCCAAGCAAGTCAAGCAAAACCAAACCACACAGGCACCACAGAACACCTGGGGCAATGAGGCTTTGAAAATGCCACCAAAAAACCCAAAGGCAGCAAATCCAACTTTTGGCACCATGGAGATGCTTGGCTCCTTGCCTGGGTGGGTACCAGCACTGCCTGCACCATGCTCAGGGTACTGGAGCTGGGTCTGGAGGTCTGTGGCACCTTTGGGAGACCAGCACTGAGCTGGCATTGCTGCCTGGAGAGCAGGAAAGGGTTAGCAGTGCTCAGTGCTGTGCCTGGTGATGCCTGCATGCTGCTATGTGAGGTATGTGTGGCACCAGCACACCTCAGCAGGGGAGAGACTCTCCTTGCCCCGGCTGGGAGCCTGCACACAGCTCTGCTCCAGGAGGATGGGGGTCCCCTCACCCCACTGACAGACAGACTGGCTCCAGCTCTGCTCCCTGGGGAGTTTATCTGTCAGAAAAGCAGATGTCCCCACTCCACTGGCCCTGCACAGCCAGGATTTGCCTTGCAAAAGCGGGAGGTGACATGCAGAGAGGGCAGCGAGCACCCAGAGAAGCTGCTCACTGCTGGCTGTGCTCCTGCTATCCATGAATCCATCAGACAGGATGGATTATCACCCCCACAGATGCCCACACCAGCTGTGCTCTGCCTTCAGAGCCCATCCAGGTGCCCACCAAGCTTCCAGGGGTGCAGGGAGGGCTGGGCTGCTCTCTGCCACTGGAGCCAGGTGCTGTGGGACATGGAAGGCACTGGCTGATGTTGGGGAAGATGAAACAGGAAAGACTTATAAATATGATTGCCTGGCAAAAGATTTTGAGAAGATGGAAACTATAAGCGAGATTGAAATGAAAGCAAGCTTTGAGATCCCTCAGTTACTGAACAACTGGAAAACAATGGTGTGGCCAGCTGAAGGTGATCCCCTTTTGATGGAACAACACCCTCTGCTTGCAGACAGGCCCAAGGGTCAGAGCAGACCCTGCCAGCTTGGCAGAAGGGGCCCAAAGAGGAGTTTTTAGGGTTTAAAATGTAACAGTGTGGTGATGTAATGATTCTTACAGGCTGTATGTAAATGCTATAGGATTTGTATCTTGTACTAGATTGGTCAGTGAGAATTAGAATATTCAGCACAGAAGAAGATTTATGGTATTGTAACAGGAACCTCGCTCTCTTACCTTTTTACTCTGTTACCCTCTCATCCTCTCTCCCCCTCTCTTCTCTCAGTCCTGCTCCAGCTGTGGCTGGCAGCTCCCAGCAGGGCCCTGCACCCAGGCCCTTTGCAATAACCCACAAGTTCCCAGCCCTGGCTGCAGAGATGTCTCCTCTCCATCCATCCCCACCATCCTACCCCTGATGCTCCTACAGGCTGACACTGCTGGCCCTCACCCAGCTCATTTCATTCCTCATGCTCCAACAGCCAGAGAGGGAGGAAATCACCCCCCAAGCACAGCCCAGGGGTCACACTGGATCCAAAGGTGTCCCCAGAGCACCTGTGGGGACACCCTGTTCACCACGGACCAGGTCTTGGAGCTTATCCAGGCAAAGTTTTACCTTGTGCCCCAGCAGAAGCTGTCCCAGCCCAGGGAACTGGCAGGACCGTTCCCCACCCTGCAGCTGCTCACTAACAATGCCTGGTTTGACAAAGGAAAAGCAAAACACAGCCTCCACACAGCCAAACTGGGACCAGAGCGATTCCCAGGGAGCCTGGGAGGAGAGGGAGAGGGAGAGGGAGAGGGAGAGGGAGAGGGAGAGGGAGAGGGAGGTGTCACTGCAGATTCCCAGGCTGGGAAAAGGCCCAGCAGACCACATCAATCATGAAAATCCTGGGGTTTTTCAGACGCTGCTTTTTCAGTTCAGACAAAATCCCAAAGTGGGACAAGGGGGTGTTGAGGGGCTTCTCATCTCCAGGTGTTTCTCTGTCCTTGCCTTGTCCCCAGGTGACCTGAGCAGGCTCCAGGCTCTGCAGCATGGCTCCCCTGTCACTGAAGGGGTATTGGAGACACTTAAAGGTGATACAGGGCCTCTATTATTAGAAGGGATGAAAAGACACTTTTTAAATTAGAAATCTACAGTTCTTTTTTTACTAGAAATCTACAGTTCTTCTAAAAAAAATGGTGGACTTCAGATCTGATTGGCCTTTAGGAATCTTCTCTCACACTATTGGTGAGCTGTGAATAACACACTCAAGAGAACCGTCTCTATAAACAATGGTTACAGAAAGAGAAATAATAATTGTTTGAATTCTTTCCTCTAAGTTTCTTACAGCTTCTACACAGCTTCCCAGGATTTTCTTGGGAGAACCAAGTCACTTTGTGTTCAGAGGATATGTAATTACTGCACTGTGACCGTGTTCACAGGGGTCTCAGGGTGAGGGAAGAGACGAGGATCTGACTCCATGTTTCAGAAAGTTTGATTTATTATTTTATGATATATATTACGTTAAAACTATACTAAAAGAATAGAAGAAAGGATTTCCTCTGAAAGCTAACTAAGAATAAAATAGTAAAAAATAATAACAAAAGCTCTGTCTTGGACTCTCTGTCCGAGCCAGCTAAGCTGTGATTGACCATTAATTAGAAACATCTAACATGGGCCAATCAAAGATCTACTTGTTGCATTCCACAGCAGCAGATAATTATTGTTTACATTTTGTTCTTGAAGCTTCTCAGCTTCTCAAGAGGAAAAATCTTAAAGAAAAGATTTTTCATAAAAGATGTCTGTGACACAACACTCCCCCAGGAAAGTCCACGTTGCCCTGAGAAATAGAGGCTTAGGGCTTGCTGCTGCTGCTGGCCACCAGCACAGCTCAGGGGCCTGAGTGTGGAGCACTGAGGGCACCCAGGACAGTGCCTGGCACCTGCTGCTTTGGGGGCTATGCCAGGAGTGCCCACCCTGCAGTGGGGACCTGCCCAGGAGCCCTGGCATGTCCTGCTCCCTGCTCCCTGCTCCCTGTGAGGTGTTGGCACAGCAATTCCCCCATGTGCAAATTCCCTGTGGGACCCATTCCAGGGGCTGCACTGGGGCTGGGGAGGTGCAGGGCTTTTCCCCAGGGGAGCAGGAAAGTTTTGGGTACATCCTGGGGAATAAAGGCCCTCTCACAGTGTTGGGGAAGATGAAACAGGAAAGACTTATAAATACGATTGCCTGGCAAAAGATTTTGAGAATATGGAAATTATAAGTGAGATTAAAATGAAAGCAAGCTTTGAGATGCCTCAGTTACTGAACAACTGGAAAACAATGGTGTGGCCAGCTGAAGGTGATCCCCTTTTGATGGAACAACACCCTCTGCTTGCAGAAAGCCCCAAGGGTCAGAGCAGACCCTGCCAGCTTGGCAGAAGGGGCCCAAAGAGGAGTTTTTAGGGTTTAAAATGTAACACAGTGTGGTAATGTAATGATTCTTACAGGCTGTATGGAAATGCTATAGTATTTGTATCTTGGACTAGATTGGTTAGTGAGAATCAGAATATTCAACACAGAAGAAGATTTATGGTATTGTAACGGGAACCTCGCTTTCTCACCTTTTTACTCTCTTACCCTCCCATCCTTTCTGCCCCTCTCTTCTCTCAGTCCTGCTCCAGCTGTGGCTGGCAGCTCCCAGCAGGGCCCTGCACCCAGGCCCTTTGCAATAACCCACAGGTTCCCAGCCCTGGCTGCAGAGATCTCTCATCTCCATCCATCCCCACTGTCCTACCCTCCAATGCTCCTACATCACAGGGCTGTGCATTGGGTAAATTCAACCTCCTGGCACTAAGAGCCCCCCATTTTCCATCCTGCTGCTGTCCCTCACCCACCCAGAGAAGGAGGGGAGGCTGCCAGGGCTTGTGCAGCAGCACATCCTCCTGCACAGCAGCTCATTCCACACAGGGACAGCCCAGCACACAGGGCAGCATAAAGCCTGCATTGTTCCCAGATGGAAATGATCATCCTGGTGACCTGGAAATACAGAGGAGCTCTGTCAGCAAAGCTATAGGGTTTCAAAAGCTGAGATCAAAGGGCTCTCTGGGTCAGACTCTGCAGGCCCTCACAGACACCTGTAATAAACACACGTCCTAATTATTCTTAATTTGCCTGCCAGAGTCACCAGGGCGGTGGGGCTTGTCCCTCACTCACAGAGAAGCAGGGGGGACAGGGACCTGGCAGGAACAAAGGATTCTTGTGTGGGGATGGCTGGGTGCAGGGAGCTTTGGCAGAACAGAGCAGCATTTGCTCCCCTCTGCCTGCTGTGAGCCCCAGCCATGCCTCTTGCCCTGTCCCACCTCACACTACCCTGGCTGGGCAATTCCCACTGCTCCAGCCCATCCCATCCCATCCCATCCCATCCCATGCCAACCCATCCCAGTGATGCCCCCCTGGCTGGGCAGTTCCCACTGTCCAATCCCAACCCATCCCACCCCAGAGATGCCCCCTGCCCCCTGCACAGTGGGCACACAGGAGCAGCCAGCCCCACACTGCAGCAGTGCCACTGGGGACCTGCCCTCTCCCAGCACAAGCTGGCACCACCAGCACTGTGCACTGGGACCTGTTCCACGCCCTGTGCAGAGCCTGGAATCCCTCCCACAGCAGCTCTGCAGAGTGCTCTCCCAGCCTCTTATCTCCTGGACTTCAGACCCCACTGTGGGACAGATAAAGTATCTGCAGACACACCTCGAGCACACAACCATCAGCCTGGGAATGCTGGGTTTCTCCCTCTGCTTTCAGTTGGCACAGGTGGTCCTGGAAATGCCAGGGCATGTTTTTGTGCCACCCTGGCCAAATCCCTTTGGGTCCTGGCACTGCAGGGACACTGTGGCCCCTCTGCCACTATGGGTAGTGTAGATGAGGGGAGTGAGAAGTTATTTTGGGTACCCTTTTCAGAGGTGTAGAAATAGCTCCCAAAGGGCAGGGACCCTCCTGTGCAGGCCCAGCAGAGAGCTCTGCTGTGCACATGGGGGATAAGCTGCTCTGTTCTCAGCAGGTCAGGCTCAGCAGTGTTAGGAGGAAAACCAGGACTGTCCCTGACCTCAGATGTCACAGGAGAAAATTAGCACAGCTCCCCAGCAAATGGCTGTGCTAATTAGAGGAGGAGGAGGTGACATATTGCTCAGTCTCCTATGGCCAAGGGTCAGCCAGATCTTGGCCTGGCACAGGGGCAGTTCTGCTCATGGGCTGCAGGGCTCCCAAGCAGCCAGATGTGCAAGGTGCCACCAAGCAGCCAGATGTGCAAGGTGCTACCATGCCTCTTTTGGGTCAGATGGGCCCCCTGTCTGCCCCAGGTGCTGCTGGTTTGAACTTGGTTTGTCCTTCCCCAGCAGCACTGGAAAGATGCTCCACCTCCTCCCTTCCCTGCCCTGCACTGGGGCAGCCAAAGGGGGCTGGGAGTGGAGGGGATGGGGCTCAGAGGTGACAGCAGCAGGGGACATGCCTGGGGATAAGAGAGGAGGGACAGGCACAGCTTGTGGGGGACACTGCTGATGGTGCCCAGGGTCACCGGTCCAGGATCTGCTTCTCAGGATGGCCCACAATGATGGCAAATTTAATGTGATGGCTTTAACCACCATGCTGCTGGGCACTGCCTCTGTGTCCCCAGGAACCACCAGGCTCTCTGTCCTGGGGAGTTTGGCCCACCTGGCTCATGTGGCACAGTTAAATCTGCACACTGTGAAAGCAGCTTGGGGGGCCAGGGGGACACTGCTGGGGCTGTGGCAGCCAGAGGATGTCCCCACCACTGACAGAGGTGAGGGGCTGGAGGGGTGCCAGGGCTTTGGCTGTGCCGTGGAAAGCCCCAGGCAGCTCTCACCATGCAGGATTGGCACAGCTGCAGGACTGGCACAGCCTCTGTTTGCCCTCCTTTCTGCTCCAGCCGTGTTTGCCTTCACACAGCACCCAGCGCTGAGCAAACAGCACAGGGGGACAGCCAGCAGCTGGCTGGGAGGGACAGACCTTGGGGGAGTGCCAGGGGTAGGATGGTCAGGATGGATGGAGATGAGAGATCTCTGCAGGCAGGGCTTGGAACTTGTGGGTTATTGCAAAGGGCCTGGGTGCAGGGCCCTGCTGGGAGCTGCCAGCCACAGCTGGAGCAGGACTGAGAGAAGTAAAGAGAGAGAAGGCAAGAGAGTGGTAAAGAGGATGAGAGAGAGCGAGGTTCCTGTTACAATACCATAAATCTTCTTCTGTGCTGAATATTCTAATTCTCACTAACCAATCTAGTCCAAGATACAAATCCTATAGCATTTCCATACAGCCTATAAGAATCATTACATTACCATATTGTGTTACATTTTAAACCCTAAAAACTCCTCTTTGGGCCCCTTCTGCCAAGATAGCAGGGTCTGCTCTGACTCTTGTGCCTGTCTACAAGCAGAGGGTGTTGTTCCATCAAAAGGGGATTACCTTCAGCTGGCCACACCATTGTTTTCCAGTTGTTCAGTAACTGAGGTGTCTCGAAGCTTGCTTTCATTTCAATCTCACTTATGGTTTCTATATTCTGAAAATCTTTTGTCAGGCAATCATATTTGTAAGGCTTTCCTGTTTCATCTTCCCCAACAAGCCCTGGCTGTGTCCCTGTGTCCCTGCCTCCCCCTGCTTCCCCCAGGGCAGGCTTTGCAATAAAAACACAGATCCAATTTGAGCTGGGAGGCTGCAGGGTTGGGGATACTGGCAAGCCACAACTGCAGAGCAGGAGGGTTGCTGAAGGATTCAGCAGTTTGCTCTCAGGGGAGAACAAACCTGCATTAATTATCCTGCAGATATCCCCAGGTGATGGTTGTGGGGATGACACAAGAACTTCTACATGGGAAACGCAACTTGCCCTGACTGGGTGGGTGCTGGGAGCAAGTCTGGGTCTGAATAAGTGTAACCATGACACCTGAACCTGCACCCTCCTCTATGCCTTGTCCCATGGTCTCAGAGCACTAAACTCTTCTTTTTGCCCTTGGGGTTTGTTATCTCATGTTTGGTGGCTGCAGACTGTCCACAGGTAATGACTGGGGAGAGCTCAAGCACCCCTGGGACTTGTGAGGCTTCTCCCAGATGTGGCCCCTGGGAAACTGCACTGATCAATCAGATGGGCTGGTGTGAACTGACTTCTCCTTGTTCAGAAGGAGAACACAGAGACATCCACAGCCCGGTCTGCGGACAGCAGAACCTCTCCAGACTTAGCCTGTGATGAATTCAAAGCAGGGAAATTATGCACTGGTTGGTGCAGGTGTGTTTTTCAGCAGAAATGGAACAGTTGATGTGCTCATTTCTGTCCCTTGTGAGCTCTGAAGCCAAACTGGAAGAAAGCCCATGCTATACAAGCAAAAGAACAAACAACCCAGCTCTGTGCTTGGAGAGTGGCCCACAGTGTTATGTGGGCTCACAGCTCCGCGTAGGACAAGTCTGAATTGACAGAGTTTGTTACAAGCACTGTCCAGGTGTCCTGTGTGGTCATTGCCCTCCTGTGGCCATTCCCAGGCCAGCCAAGTCCAGCTGTGTGTGTGGAGAAGGATGGAGATGGTCCAGGCTGGCCTGGCCACCCCATCAGCAGCATCAACTGTGCTCAGAGGAGCAGCTGCAATAGTTCATGGTGCTCCACATCTCCAGACTTGCTGACCTCATCCTAAAGCTGTGCTGGCCACCAGCTTCTCCTGGTGATGGGTGTAAATCCCACTGCTCCCACTGAACCTGCCCCAGCCTCACTAGACATGAGGGCCATGGTCCGAACTCAGTGCATCCCTCCGAGTGTCCAGAGTTGCCCAGGACCCCACTGGGGGGCTCAGAGACCCTGGCACACAGCCCAGACCACCTGGGGATTTGATTATGACCCTTGGAGCAAATTGCCAGCTTTGTATGAGGACCTGAAAGTCACAGAAGTTTAAATAGTAGAATAATAAAATTATCAAAGGGTGAAAATGTAGATTTTAGGATTTTTGGTATGGGGGTTATGGGGACAAGATGGAGGGACTTGGGCATGTCCAGCCTTTCTTCTCCTTCTTCTTTACCTCCATCTTCTGCTGTGATGTTGGCACTTTGGGATTGGTTTAGAATACAAGCTCACTGTCTAACATAGGTGATGAGTATTGGGAATTAAGTGTAAATATGTTATACGTAGTTTGTAGTATAAAAGGACAACACAGAGTGCCTGTGGCTGCCCTGCTGAGCAGATCTCGGCTGGGCAGAAAGAAAATTTTATAGATAAGAATTAATAAACAACTTCAAGACCAAAAAGTGAAGAGCTCTGACTTGTTCTTCAGTTGCGCGGGCTGAAGCAGCAAACACATCTCGGGGCAGCAATTAACAACCAAAAACCCGAGATTGCCCCAAGGATCTGGTGGTGCTCCTTGATGGAGGAGAGGCAGGACCACTGCACCATCCCCACTGAGAGGGAAGAACATGCCCAGGTGTACCAAGGTGGCACTGTGGTTAGTGAGATAACACTGATGGAGGACAAACAGGAACATTCCAGCAGCTTCCCTCCACAGCCCAAGGCTGCAGAGCTGCCTCCAGCACACCTAGCAGCTTCTCACCTGGCCTGCCCCCAAAACACACAGGCACTGCTCTCTGCAGGCCCGTGAGCTGCACCTTGGGAGGGGTTTGGCCAGCTGAGCTCATGCCATGGAGTGTTGGGGAAGATGAAACAGGAAAGACTTATAAATATGATTGCCTGGCAAAAGATTTTGAGAATATAGAAACTATAAGCGAGATTGAAATGAAAGCAAGCTTTGAGATACCTCAGTTACTGAACAACTGGAAAACAATGGTGTGGCCAGCTGAAGGTAATCCCCTTTTGATGGAACAACACCCTCTGCTTGCAGACAGGCCCAAGGATCAGAGCAGACCCTACAGCTTGGCAGAAGGGGCCCAAAGAGGAGTTTTTAGGGTTTAAAATGTAACACAGTATGGTAATGTAATGATTCTTACGGGCTGTATGTAAATGCTATAGGATTTGTATCTTGGACTAGATTGGTTAGTGAGAATTAGAATATTCAGCACAGAAGAAGATTTATGGTATTGTAATGGGAACCTCACTCTCTCTCTCTCATCCTCTCTGCCCCTCTCTTCTCTCAGTCCTGCTCCAGCTGTGGCTGGCAGCTCCCAGCAGGGCCCTGCACCCAGGCCCTTTGCAATAACCCACAAGTTTCACAACCTGGCTGCAGAGATCTCTCATCTCTGTCCATCCCAAGTGTCCTACCCTCCAATGCTCCGACAATGGAGAGCTCTGCTGCTGCCAGGCTGTGGGAATGAAGCCTCATGGCAGGCAAATCCTGCAGTTTGGGTGGGCATGAAGCTCCTCTGCCCACAGGACAGCCCAAAATTGATCAAGACCATTCCTTTTCCTAACTGCACCCTCACTAAGTTTGGGCCCTGATCTTGCCTGCCCACTGCCCCCAGTCCCTGGGGCACATGGCATCAGGTGTCACATCAGCCACTCTGCAGCAGCCTGGTGGCATCTTGCCTGTGGTTGGAAGCCAGAGGCAGGGAGGAGCTGCCTGCTGTGGGTGCAGCCCTCCAAGCACTGCTCCAGGTGTGGGATGAGCTTGTGTCAGGGCTGGAGCAGATCCAGACAAGCCCTGAAGGGCTGGATGTGCTGTTTGCCTCAGGTCCTGGCCACAGGACAGTGCTGGAAGGATCCTGGAGAAGGCCTTTTGCTGTCCTTACCTTCCCTGTGAAAAATGCATATTTTATGATTGGCTTTTTGCAAATATTAAAATGAGTATTATATGTGTCATGTTAGAAAGTTATGCTGTGTTAATTTTCTTAAGTTGTGTGTTAAATATAGTTTTAAGTTATAACAAAATGGTAAAATAGAAACTATTCTATGTATATTAACTTTTTTTAAAGAAAGGACTCACACTGAGATAGCAGCCACAGGACACCTAAATCTTTCAGAGAAAAAGAATTTATTGCTCCATTATCAGAAGAAATGAACTTCTTCCCACCTCCCTCAGATTTGAAGACACAGTTAGGATTAAGAGGAAGAAGTTGATGATGACCAGACAGAATCCTGGAATGTTTGAATGGAATTTAAGCATCATGTATGAGGTATATGAATATGCAATAGGCTGTTGCTTTTAAGGGTTGATCCTCTGTTAATGTGGGTCCTTTTTCGGGCTTACGCTGCCCAGAAAGAGGTACCCAGACTGCCCATAACTCTTTGTTTTTATTGTCTCATTATCCTAATCCAAATTGTCCAAATTATTATTACTCTAATTATATTACTATTTTAATAACCATTACTATTAAACTTTAAGATTTTTTTAAAAAAACAAGTGATTGGCATTTTTCACAGTCCCCTTTCCCAAAACACCTGCAGCAGGGCTGGGGTGGGCTGTGCATGGGCACTGAGGGGTACCTGGGTGCTCTGGGCTTTGCCACCCTGCAGGACACAAGCCCAGCTTGGGGTGCCTGGGCTTGCCAGGTGAGGTTATTACATTATACTGCACTATACTAAAGAGATTTATGTTATATTATGTATTATTTTATATTATATTATATTATATTATATTATATTATATTATATTATATATTATATTTAATAAAGAAAAATCCATTACTCTCTCCTCAGACAACCAGGACACAGCTTTGACCCAACAGGCCAATTAATATAAACAACCATCACAGAATCCAATTAAGAACTCCCTTCAGGTGAACAATCTTCCTAACATATTCCACATGTGCAAAACAACGGGAGCAGCAAATAGAGATAAGAATTGTTTTCTTTGTGCTTCTCCAGGAAAAATCCTGTGAGAGAAGATGATGTCTGTCTCTGTTTGGGGTACCTGGTCTTGCCGGCAGCCCCTCAGGGTTCACCCTGGCCCACAGAGCCACCCCTGCACGGCTGCCTGCACCCCCAGGTGCTGTGTTTTCCTTTCAAACAAGCCCTAGGCATTCATCTCCATAAATAAATAGAAATCAGGCCCAGCAGCACGGCACGACAAAGAGGGCACTGTGTGCAGGCTGCAGCACTGCCAGGCTGGCTCAGGTTGGCTCAGCTCCCTTCTGCAGAGTCAGGGCATGGAGGGCACGGGAGGGGCCCAGCCCGGCCTGGGGACAGCCCTGGGGCTCGGGGTGCTGAGGCAGGGCGGCTCCTCCTCTGGAGGAGGTGGGGAATTTCCACAGCAGCTGAGCCCAGCCTGGCCCTCGGAAAATCCTGTGGTGCAGGGAGGGAGCCACGGTGCCAGGCCAAGGTCAGTGATGCCCACAGTGAGGTGGGACACAGAGGACAGGCCTGCAGAACCCATGGTGTGTGGGGCAGCACCAGGCAATGCCTCTGGGGCTGCAGGCCCCATGTGGGCTGCCCTGGTACCAGGCAGACAGGAGCAGAGGGTCCTGCAGCCCTTCCCGTGACACAGGGAGCCACGGTGCCAGCCCAATGTCAGTGGTGCCCACAGCAAGGAGTGGGGTAGGGAGACAGGCCTGCAGACCCCATGGCACGTGTGGCATCAACAGGCAATGCCTCTGGGTCTGTGGGGTCCATGTGAACTGCCCTGAGCAAAAATTCAGAGGGTCCTGCAGCCCTTCCAGTGGCACAGGGAGCCACAGTGCCAGCCCAATGTCAGCGGTGCCCACAGCAAGGAGTGGGGCAGGGGACAGGTCTGCAGAACCCATGGCACGTGTGGCAGCACTAGGCAATGCCTTTGGGCCATGAACTGCTCTGGTACCAGGCAGATAGGAGCAAAATTCAGAGGGTCTTACAGCCCTTCCACTGACATAGGGAGCCACAGTGCCAGCCCAAGGTCAAGCAGTGGTCAGCGGTGCCCACAGCAAGGTGGAGCAGGGGATAGGCCTCCAGATACCATGGTATGTATGGGGCAGTGCCACACAATGCTTCTGGGGCTGTGGAGTCCATATGGGCTGCTCTAAGCAAAGCTCAGAGGGTCCTACAGCCCTTTCGGTGACACAGGGAGACATGGTGCCAGGCCAAGGTCGGGCAGTGGTCAGTGGTGCCCACAGCAAGGTGTGGGGCAGAGGACAGGCCTCCAGACCCCATGGTGTGTGGGGCAGCAACAGGCAATACTTCTGGGGCTGTGGGGTCCATGTGAACTGCCCTGGTACCAGGCAAACAGGAGCAAAGTTGAGAGTGTGAAAAATGAGGTTTATTTTCTTAGTAAAATTTAGGAAGTTTAATAAAAAGACAGTAGGAGGCAGAAATGAAGCAAAGGGTTAAAAACAGCTGTGTGCTTGGCATTTAGCTAAGAGTACACTGTTATTTTTGGAGATACTCTTTAAATACTTTTTCTATTCCATTACCTTGTTGCATATTCATAGACTATCATGCATATTTATATTTTTCTATGAGTTAGTGCACATATTCTAGGAACTATTTTGTATGGTTTTTCTAGAGTATGTTTGTATATTTTTTTAGAGTATGTGTGTTTTTCGGCTTGATTTTGGTTTGTTTTCTTTATCACTTCTAGTTTGGGCTTTGGTTTATACTTTCTTCTGATGGTAGATGCTGATAGTTGGTATATCAATAGTAGGGTCTTTATTACATGTTCACTGGATGTTTTTTCGACTAAATAGACAATTCACTTATAACTATATTAGCTACTACTATGTCTATGTCTACTATTAGCTACTACTACTATGTCTAAATTATGTCAGTTTTTTGCTAATTTAGTAGAATTATTTTTTGTTGTTAAATTTAGTAGAATTTGTTACTTAGTAGAAATAGAAGCAAAGTTATTTTAACATTGCAAAGTTATTTGAATATTAAAAACAATATAATATGTATTGTATATACAAGACCTTCTTGTACATACCTTCCCCTCCCTGACAGCTCTTCCTTTCTCTCACAGGATTTTTCCTGGAGAAGCACAGAGAAGAAGAGAAAACAATTCTTATCTCTATTTGCTCCTCCTGTTGTTTTGCACATGTGGAATATGTTTACCTGTGGAAGATTGTTTACCTGAAGGGAGTTCTTAATTGGATTCTGGTGAGGGTTGTTTATCTTAATTGGCCTATTGTGTCAAAGCTGTGTCCTGGCTGTCTGAAGAGAATCCTGGGTTTTTCTTTAGAATATATTGTGAAAAATGCAGATTTTATGATTGGCTTTTCACAAATATTAAAATTAATATTATATGTGTTATGTTAGAAAGTTATGCTGTATTAATTCTCTTAAGTAGTGTGTTAAACATAGTCTTAGGCTATAACAAAATGTTAAAATAGAAACTATGCTATGCAGGATGCTTTTTTAAAGAAAGGACTCATAGTGAAATAGCAGCCACAGGACACCTAAATCTTTCAGAGAAAGAGAATTTATTGCTCCATTTTCAGATGAAATGAACTTCTTCCTACCTCGCTCAGAAATGAAGATGCAGGTTAGGATTAAGAGGAAGAAGCTGACACTGATCAGACAGAATCCTGTGTTTGAATGGAATTTATGCATCATGTATGAGGTGTATGAATATGCAACAGGCTGTTGTTTTTAAAGGTTAATCCTCTGTCAATGTGGGTCCTTTTCCGGGCTTATTTTGCCCAGAAAAGATACCCAGATTGTCTGTAACTCTTTGTTTTTATTGTCTCATATTGTCCTAATCCAAATTGTCCAAATTATTATTACTCTAATTGTACTACTATTTTTATAACCATTTTATTACTATTAAACTTTTAAAATTTTAAAAAGAACTCATTGACATTTTTCACAGTATCTTTTTTATAGTATAGTATAATGTAATATAATATAATATTAATAAAGCAATTGTTCAGCCTTCTGAATCACTAGAGTCCAATGCCAATCATTCCCTGCATTGGGGCACCCTGCTATTCAATGAGCCAGAGCTCCCCAGAGTCTGCAGCCCCACAGGTTCACACGAGCCACCCCTGCACCCCAAATGCCACCTGCAGCTCAGAGAACCACCAAGGTGCTGGAGAAGCAGGGCTGTGTCAAGGCTTCCACATCCCTCTTCTGGGAAGCCACCAGTTCAGGCTGATGTCCTTGGGTCCCTGGTGTCCCTGCCTGCAGGGGTGGGCCGGAAGGTGGAACAGCAGAAATGGGATCCCCAGCTACTGTGGGACAGCAGGGGCAGGAGCTCCAGAACATCCAGCCCTGGCTGTGGCCACTGCAAGGAACAGGTAAATGGTGTTGGGCTCACCACGGCAAAACTGAACTAAAATCCTGGCCACCCTCAGCTGCCCTGAGAGAGCTAGCAGGACTACAGGATCCTCAGCTGCCATGGGAGACCCAGCAGGATTGCAGGATCCCCAGCTGCCCTGTAGATCTGGGTGGGTGCCAGGAACCTCCCTGGCTTCCCACATCTCCATTGGGAGCCCAGCCAGCTGGTCAGGAACCCCAGATCCTCGTGCCCAGTGCTGGGGAGGTGCCCAGGAATGCAGCTGCAGCTGTTACAGACCCACCAGGCCCTTGGCTGGGGGAATCCTCAGTCCCTCACTGGGCTGAGCATGAGCTGCTGCTGGGCTTTGTTTGTCCCAGGGCAGAGTTTCCCTGTGCCCTTCCATCCCTGCGTGTGCCCCACTGCATGTGGGCTCTTCTGGGGTGCCCTGGGTGAGCAGGCACGGCTCAGCATGGGCGCTGGCACTACCTACACTTGCCCTTTCTGTTGCTCATGACCCCAGGACTGTTTGCCAAATGAATGTCAGGGTGGTGCCACACCCTGTCTGCCATGGCATTCACGGAGCTCCATGCACGGGGGCCGTGCCCACACGTACACAGCTCCCACAGTGCAAACACCACCTGCCTGCACTGCCCAGGGGCTGCAGGAGTGTCCCTGTGCCCACCAGGTGGGTGGGCTGGTGTGTGTGCCCCACCATGGCTGCCTTGCCAGGGCCCACCCAGCTGTGCTCCTGGGCAGCTGCATGGCACTGCCAGCCCTACCTGGAGCAGAGGGGCACAGCCCCAGGCTCAGCCTGCTTTGGGAGGGGGTTGAGATGTCTGCAGCTCCTTTGCAGGACCTCAAGCTGTTTGGCTTGTTTGGAAGTAGCTGGACAAGATGCTGCTGGCTGTCACTCAGGGCTGGAGTGGCCCAGCTGTCACATTCCCAGCCTGAGAACTGTGTCCAGATGGACCAGAACAATTCCACAGCCCTGGAGAATCCTCCTGCCCTCCCCAGGCTCTTCTTTGCCTCCCGTCCAACCTGGGCAAACTCCTTTTGGAAAGGCCACAAGCCCTGCAAGGCACAGGGAGAGGGCAAATCAGCCCTTCCGCTCTGCCATGGAGGGACCCAGGGGCCCCTCTAGCACCGGGGGCACTGGGCATGGTGCAGCTCAGCCATGCCCCAGGTTTGCAGGTCTCACAAACCCTCTTTTTGCACTGCTGGTGTGCCCCTGCACTGAGCTGGTGCCAGCATGGGGTCATCCCTCCTTAGGGCACCCTTCTGCCTCCACACAGAGGGGGTGCCCTCAGCTCTGCTCTCCCCTCCATCCCCATACCCTGGGGTGTGGGTGCAGCCCAGCCTGATGGCCCCCAAAAGCCATCAGGAGTGAGGGACAGCTCTTCTGGCCAGGCACAAAGGTCACAGAAAAAGAAGTGACTGCACAACATCATACTTCAACGTGAAAAGAGAAAATTTCCAGCCATTGTCAGGGCAGGGAGGAGCTGCAACCATTTCCCAGGCCAGTGTCTGGAGCAAGGACCAGATGCTCTGTGGGGACAATGCTTGGCCTGTCCACAAGAAGGGGGCTCTTGTGTTCCCCCAGCCCTTGGAGCAGAGGTCCCTGCCGGCTCTTGCCCTGGGCTAGGAGAGGAGGCCCAGCAGTCCCTTGCCAGTGTCCAGCTGTGTGCTGGTGACAGGGATGGCTCTGGGACACCTTGGGCTTGGCAGGTTTGGGAGCATCCTCACCTCTCATGGTGCATCCCCAGCCACTCCTGTGTTTTCTGGAGGCCTTGGCAGCAGACAAATCTTTGTGCAGACCACATGTGGCACCATGTTTGCAGCCCTGAGGTCTCCAAGACAACCCATGGTGTCAGACCCCCTCCAAGACCCCAACCTTCAGCCCAGGGGGTAGAGCAGGGAAGGACATGGATGGGGGAAAGATGGGGCAAGGATGGAGAGTGTGCAGGGTTGGGATGTATGTGAGAAGAGGATCTGTGTGTGTGTGGGAAGGGGGCACAGCACTACAGCCCCCCAAAGGCATGAGGGATGAGCACATGGGGCCCAGGGGCTCTGGCTGTGCCATCTGCCAGCAGGAAAAGCAGTGGCTGGAGCAGAAGAGAAGGAACAGCACTCTGTGAGGCATCAACAGGTCTGCAAGGTGCCCAGAGGGTGCAGTGCCCTGGCATGGCAGAGCAGAAGGGCTGCTTTGCCCTCTCCCTGTGCCTTGCAGGGCTTGTGGCCTCTCCAAAAGGAGTTTGCCCAGGTTGGTGGACAGGAGGCAAAGAACAGCCTGGGGAGGGCAGGAGGATTCTCCAGGGCTGTGGAATTGTTCTGGTCCATCTGGGCACGTTTCTCAGCTGGGAATGTGACAGCTGGGCCACTCCAGCCCTGAGTGACAGCCAGCAGCATCTTGTCCAGCTACTTCCAAACAAGCCAAACAGCTTGAGGTCCTGCAAAGGAGCTGCAGACATCTCAACCCCCTCCCAAAGCAGGCTGAGCTTGGGGCTGTGCCTCTTTCCCCCAGGCAGGGCTGGCACTGCCATGCAGCTGCCCAGGAGCACAGCTGGGTGGGCCCTGGCAAGGCAGCCATGGTGGGGCACACACACCAGCCCAGCTGAATGGCACCCAGCTCAGTGTGCACAGGAGATACCAACGAGTGTCCCTGGGGCTGTGGGGGCCAGAACAGGGGGAACAGGGATAGGGGAACAGGGAGAGGGGAACAAGGGAACAGGGATAGGGGAACAGGGAGTGGGATAGGGGAACAGGGATGAGGGAACAGGGGAATGGGGGAACAGGGATGGGGGGGACAGGGGGACAGGGATAGGGGAACGGGGGATAGAGGAACAGGGACAGTGGAACAAGGACCGGGGATCAGGGGGACAAGGATAGGGGAACAGGGATAGGGGAACAGGGATGGGGGACACAGGGATAGGGTGATGGAGCTCCCTGGGATGAAAGCAGCAATCAGGTCTCCATGAGGCACACACACACTGTGGGTTCAAAGCAAACTTCTGCCAGCTGAGGGAGGTGAGGAGGGCTGAGGGTGCAGCACAGCAAGGGGGGCACTGTGCAGAGCTCCTGGTGCTCAGGGCTCTGGGGAGACCAGTTCTTCCTCTTGGGTCCACAGCAGCAGGCTGGGAATCCCAGGGCTGAGCCAACAGCAGGCTTTAGCTTGGTTCCCCCTCTTGTTGAGGAGCCCCAGGCATGGAATGAGGCTGTAATGCTGCAAACCCCATCCCAGAGCAGCCTGTTGATCCCATGCAGGTCAGATCCCTGACCTGACCCAGATATGACCTCTGCTGCTCCCACCCCACCTGTTCCGGCTTTGATGATAATTATGCCCTGCAGTCTGTTCGCTCTCCGTGCCACACCTTGCAGGCGCGGGCAAAGTCTGCTGCTGCTCCGTTCGTGCCCCGTGGCTGTGCCGCAGTGCCTGGCGCTAAACCCCTCCCGAGCCCCCCTTTCCTGGCGCTGCTGTGGTACGGGGAGGGGGCTGCACCCTGCGTGCCGGCCCAGCCCTCCTGCCCCATCCCCTGCCCTCACCTGTGGGTGCCCCGGCCCTGCAGACCTTGAATAACCTGTTCCCCCTCCTCCTCTTGCCTCATGACAAAGCACCTGGCATGCGGTGCAGGGAAACCGCAGGGAGTGAGCTCATCGCCACCCCGGGGGCACTGCGGGACGGGCACAGGGTCAGCGAGCTGCAGCCACGGCCTCTCCCCATCCAGCTTTCCCTGTGACACTCCCCATGCTGGGTGCCTGTTTCCTAAATGGGATTTGCTCACTCTTTGGGGAGAACAGGGGGAACCAAGCTAAAGCCTGCTGTTGGCTCTGCCCTGGGATTCCCAACCTGCTGCTGTGGACCCAAGAGGAAGAGCTGGTCTCCCCACAGCCCTGTGCACCAGGAGCTCTGCACAGTGCTAAGCCCCCCCTTCCTATGCTGTGCACCCTCAGCCCTCCTCACCTCCCTCAGCTGGCAGAAGTTTGCTTTGAACCCACAGTGTGTGTGTGTGTGTGTGTGTGTGTGTGTGTGTGCCTCATGGAGAGCTGATTGCTGCTTTCATCCCAGGGAGGTCCATCACCCTGTTCCCCTATCCCTGTCCCCTTGTCCCCTGTTCCCCTATCCCTTTTCCCCTGTTCCCCTGTCCCCCTATCCCTGTCCCCCTATCCCTGTTCCCCTGTCCCTGCTCCCCTGTCCCCTGTTCCGCTGTTCCCCTATCCTTTATCCCTGTTCCCTATCCCTGTCCCCCCATTCCCCTATCCATGTTCCCCTATCCCTGTTCCCCTGCTCCCCTGTCCCCTGTTCCTCTATCCCTATTCCCCTATTCCTCTGCCCTGTCACCCTATCCCTGTCCCTGTTCCCCTGTCCCTGTTCCCCTGTTCCCTGTCCCTGTCCCCCCTGTTCTGGCCCCCACAGCCCCAGGGACACTCGTTGGTATCTCCTGTGCACACTGAGCTGGGTGCCATTCAGCTGGGCTGGTGTGTGTGCCCCACCATGGCTGCCTTGCCAGGGCCCACCCAGCTGTGCTCCTGGGCAGCTGCATGGCACTGCCAGCCCTGCCTGGGGGAGAGAGGCACAGCCCCAAGCTCAGCCTGCTTTGGGAGGGGGTTGAGATTTCTGCAGCTCCTTTGCAGGACCTCAAGCTGTTTGGCTTGTTTGGAAGTGGCTGGGCAGGATGCTGCTGGCTGTCACTCAGGGCTGGAGTGGCCCAGCCAGATCCAGGAGGTGTTTGTGACTCTCAGGTAGTGCTGAGGAGCTGGGAATGCTGGAGGTCTCTGACCCCAGGTGAGCTTGTCCCTGCAGCTCTGAGGCCACCTCAGAAATACCCAGTGTGGGGTCACACAGGCCTTGGGCACTGCCCAGCTGTCCCCAAACAGCCAGCAAAGCCCCTGTGGGGACACAGCTGGGAGCAAGGCTGCCAGAGCAGGCAGGGTGGGTGCTGGCCAGCAGGTACAAGCCTGTCTTTGCCATCTCCTGGCAAGGGATGGGCAAGAACCCCCCATGGGCTGCTTGCACCTTCACCAGGCAAGGCTGGGGCTCAGCTCCTGACACCTGACGGTTCTGCTGCCGCACAACAGGGAGCACTTACCCTGCATCATCAGCTGCCCTTCCCTGTTCCTCCAGCTGGGCTGGATCAGGGCATGACAGCCCACTGTGATTCCTTGGTCCCGTCAGCTCCCCTCAGGGATTTCTGCCTATCCCAAAGCCCTTCTCAATCCAGGGAGCTGGGAGCAGAGGGACAGGCTGGGGTGTGTATGGCTGGCTGAGGGTGAGGGGACAGCTGGGCATCTTCTGTGGGTGATGGAGGTGGGACATGTGTGTGGCTTGGGCCCCCACCGTGTTGGGCGCAGCCTGCCTGAGGGAGTGTGTATGCCCATGGCTGAGGAGTTGTGTGGGGACTCGTGTGAGTAACCCTGTGTGTAACTGCTGAAACACTGAGTGTACACAGACACACGACATGCATGTGTGTGTGTTTGTGTGTGCGCACACCTGCAGCTCACACTCTGCTGTACCTGTGTGTGTGCAGTGCACACTGTGTGTCTGTGCACTGTGTGTGTCTGTGCGCACTGTGTGTCTGTGTGTCTGACTGTAAGCCTCACATCCTGCCTGCATCAGCTGTGTCTGTGTTTGAGAGTGTTTCCAGTGTCACACACCCTGGATGTGCCCATAACTGTGTGTTTGCAGTACACACTGTGTGTCTGTGTGTGACTGCATCAGTTTTCTCTGTGTTTGGGAGTGTTTCCAGAGTCACACACCTTGGAAATGCCCATAACTGTGTTTGCAGTGTGTCTGTGCACACTGTGTTTGTGTTTGGGATGTTTCCAGAGTCACACACCCTGGATGTGCCCAGAACTGTGTGTCTGTGCACACTGTGTCTGTGTTTGGGAGTATTTACAGTGTCACACACTCTGCATGTGCCCATAGCTGTGTCTGCAGTGTCTGACCCCCAGGACTCCCTGTGTGTGTGGGTAACAGGACATGCCAGAGGATCACAGAGTCACCCAGCACACAAGTGTGGGAAGATCTGAGTTGGAAGTGCCCTGAGGGTCATCCTGTTCCACCCCTCTGCCACAGGCAGGGACACCTTCCACTATCCCAGGTTGCTTCAAACCCCTCCCAGCCTGGCCTTGGGCACTTCCAGGGATGGGGCAGCCACAGCTGCTCTGGGCACTTTGTGCCAGGGACCCCCACCCTCACAGGGGAGAATTTCTTCCTGATATCTAATCGAAGTCTCTCCTTTTTCAGTTTAAAACTCTTCCCCTTTGTCCTGTCAATATCTTCCTGTGTAAAAATTGCCCACCTTCGCTTTTATAAGCCTCTTTGAGGCACTGGAAGGGGCTCTAAGATCTCTCTGGAGCTTTCTCTTTTCCAGTTGAACAACCCCAGCTCCCTTTCTCAGGACCCCCTGACCCAGCAGTGCTGGTTTCCCTCCGTGGTGGGGCAGAGCTGTCCCTGCACATGGCCCTGGAGCTGGGGGCACACTGCTCCTGTCCTGCAGCAGGTGACTCGTGGCAGGAGCCAGCAGGTTGGGACAGGCAGCGGGTGCCAGCCACTGCCCCCACCCTTGCTCTACCTGTCAGACAGGTGGAGCTGGCCCGCTGCCACTGCCTGCCACCGTCACTGCTGGGAAGGGAGGATGCAGGAGGGATGGGTCTGCACAAAGGCTGGGGCCCTGCCCATGGCTGAAGTGACCCTTGGGACCTGCTCCCTGCATGGCTGGGGAAGGGCTGCCAGGACCAGAGGCTCTGGGAAACATCAGGGCTTCCCTGCAGGTGCCCAGGGAGAGGGGATGGGGGAACCCAGAGCATCCCTCTGGCTATCCAGGATGGCCAGGACCCTGCCAGGGGGCTCAGAGACCCTGGCACGGAGCCCAGAACACCTGTGGGTTTGAGCAAATTACCAACCTTAGATGAAGATCAGCAAGCCACAACATTTTAGGCAAAATATTAGTGAAGTTATCACAGGGTGGAAAAGTAGATTTTAGGGGTTTTGGTATGGGGGCTCAGGAGGCAAGATGGAGGGAACTGGGTGTGTCCAGCCTTTCTCCTTCTTCTTCTTGGCCTCCATCTTCTGCTGTGATGTTGGCTCTTACAGATTGGTTTAGAGTAGAAGCTCACTGTCTAACACAGGTGATAGGTATTGGGAAGTAATTGTAAATATTGCACAGGTAGTTTTTAGTATAAAGACATAACACTTCCCTGGGGGCAGGCAGAGTGCCTGGAACTGTCCTGCTAGATGGACCTCAGCAGGGCAGGAGAAAATATTTTATAGATAAGATACAAAATAAACAATCTTGAGACTGACAAATGAAGAGTTCTGACTCCTTCTTCAAGCGCCAGGCTGAGAAAAGAAACTTTCAAACTCTTATTGAGGTCACTCTGAGCAGCTGAAGATCCTGACAAGGGGACAGACAATCAGCTCTCATGTGCCTGTCTCCTCTCCTGCTGTGCCCAAAGAACCCTGAGGCACATGCCAGGGCACCGTCCCTCTTAGTGCTGTTGTTGTTGAAAGGTTTCCTGTACACGGATTCCACCAGCCTGTGGGAGGAGGTGAAGGGATTCTCCTCAGGTAAACCCCAAGGGACTCAGTGTCCATCTGTCCCTCTGCATCCTACACAGAACACCCTGGCTACTGCCAGCAGCACACCTGGGGCACACAGACACATCAGACACCTGTGCACCCTGCTCTGGCCAGGCCAGCAGCTCAGATGGCACCACAGGAGCCCAGTGCCAGCCACAGCCAGGCTGGCTGCGCTCACCTGGGTACTCTGGGAAGGTAAAGGAGGAAAACTGGGACAGGCACCTCCACACCCACCCAGAGCCTGTGGCACAAGCCACACTGTGCCCACTGTGCAAGAAAGAGCCAAGGCTCTCATTGTCCTGCTGCTGGAATAATGCGGATCCCACAGGGATTTTCCACAGGGAAAACACAACTCTCATCCCTCAGGACTGGCCCCAAAGTCGCTGGTTTTTGCAGCACCAATTGTGACCCGGGCTTCTTGTCAGTTCATCCCGCCGTGCACCCCCAAACACGCCTTATGTAATGGCTCTGGTGTTCGTGCTCCCACAGAGTGCTCTGAAACTGCTTTTAGAAAGGCCTGGAGCCATGAGATGTTGTCAGCCCCACCCTTTGGCCAGGAGCAGGCTCAGGCCTGGGCTTGCTCAGCCGCAGTCCTGCAGGCAAAGGCTGGAGGAGCGCCAGCTCTGCAGGGAGCTGAGCATCACCCAGGAGCTGCCACCTGGCACCACCACACCCTGGCAGCCCTGGGCCACTGCCTGTGCCCAGCTGAGGCTGGCATCCACAGCCTGGCACGGTGGGCATGGTCACCTTGCCCTGGGTGCAAGCTGCAGAGACCCCTCCACCAACGAGGTGATGAGGAAAGCCCAGGCAGGGGGAGCTGCCCCCAGCCAGCTCAATGTGAAGTGAGCTCAATGTCTTCCAAGGTTTTGTCTTGGTATGACCAGGACTAGATCCCCATTCTGCACCTCCCTGGCTCACACCATCCTTCAGAGCTGGAGTGTTGGGGTGTTGTGAGAGTCCCCAGCACGAGGTGAGAGATGAGAATTGACTCCAAGTTCTCAGAAGGCTGCTATATTATATTATATTAAATTATATTATATTATATTATATTATATTATATTATATTATATTATTCCATTTCATTCCATTATAATATTATATTATTATATTTTACAATATAATATAATATCATATCATATCATATCATGTCATATCATATCATAGAAATTATATACTAAAACTATACTAAAGAAAAAGGAGACATCAGAAGGCCAGACAAGAATGAAGATGAAAGCTCATGACTGACTCCTCGGAGTCCAACACAGCTGATGGTGATTCGTTATTGATTAAAATTGGATAGAATTTAGATTATCAAATAATTAAATAATTTATAGAATTAAACTAGGTTATTAATTAGGATTGGATTGTTTGGATAAACAATCTCCAGATCACATTCCAAAGGAGGAAAACATGGAGAAGCTGGAGAAGCTGAGGCTTCTTCTCAGGAGAAGAAATCCTGGTGAAGGGATTTTTCAGAAAATGTCCCAGTGCCAGTGGAGGGGCTGTGGCAGCTCAGCCCCAAGCACAGCTTTGCCCTGGGGCTCTGGCAGGGAGCAGGGCTGAGCAGGAGACAGCAAAGCTGTGCTGTGCCCAGGGGTGTGCCCACAGCTCTCAGGGCACTGCCAGCCCTGTCCTGCCAATGGGCACGCTGGGCACATGGAAACCTCTGTGACAGGAAAGGCCGAGGGAATGTGGAATTGGTCAGCCTGGAGAAGAGAAGTCTCTCTGGAGCCTTCTCTCTTAGAGCCCCTTTCAGTGCCTAAAGGGGCTCCAGGAGAGCTGCAGAGGGATTTTGGACAAGGGGAAATGGCTTCCCACTGGCAGAGGGCAGGGTTAGATGGGATATTGGGAAGGAATTGTTCCCTGTGAGGGTGGGCAGGCCCTGGCACAGGGTGCCCAGAGCAGCTGTGGCTGCCCCATGCCTGGAAATGTTCAAGGCCAGGTTGGATGGATCTTTGAACAACCTGGGATAGTGAAAGGTTTCTCTAGGGAGGAGGTGGAACAAGATGGTCTCCAAGTTCCCTTCCAACCCAATGGTTCTATGATTCAGGGGCAGGCAGGCAGGGAAATCCAGCAAACACCCCAGCACGACACAGCGCATGGCACAGCATGGATAGTTCACTCTACCTGTCTCCTGTCTCCACTCACTGACCCCTGGGATCCTGCTCACAGGAGGGCTGTGGTGCTCCTGCCCAGGGCCATGGTGGTGCTGGGCTCCCTGGCCTGCCACAGGTGACACATGGGCTGTGTGGCTGTGCCCATCTCCTCCCTGCATGCCCTTGGAACATCTCTGGCCATCAGCAGCCTCCATGACATCCCAGTGCCCCCAGAATCCTTTGTGGAGCACCAGAGAGAGACATTTCCCTTTCCATTCAGGCCCCATGGACTCAGTGAAATGCTCAGCAAGGGGTTCCCTGTGGATCCATTACAGAATCACAGAATCACAGAATTTCTGGGTTGGAAGAGACCTTTAAGATCATCGAGTCCAACCCAGGTTCTAACACCTCAACTAGATCATGGCGCCAAGTGCCACATCCAGTCTTTTTTTAAACACTGGGATGGTGACTCCATCACCTCCCTGGGTAGATGATTCTAGTATTTGACCACTCTTTCCGTGAAAAACTTCCTGCTTAATTCTAGCCTGTATCTCCCTTGGCGCAGCTTGAGACTGTGTCCTCTTGTTCTGTCTGTTGTTGCCCAGAGAAAGAGAACATTGCAATGCAGCAGGGTGGTATAACTTCTGTATTCCAGTTCTCACTGCTCCCTTGCATCTCCTCCCAGGTATTTCAGACACCATTGCCCCTCATCTTCCTTCTCCTTCCTCTGTGGCTGCTGGGATGTGCTGTGTGCTGGGATCCTGCAGCAGGGGAAGGTGTGCAGCTGGGACAGCCCATCTCACACACCTGGGGCAGGGCCCTGGCCACTCTGCCTTTCACCATTCTGGCTTTTGAAGAGTAACTCTTGCTGCTCAGTGCCTTGCTGAACCAGGGGATATATTCTTGGGGCCAGAATGTACCCCAAATGGTTTGGTGAGCTCAAACACCTTCATTTCCTATGTGTCCTCTCAGTGAAAACTCCCAGCGGAGCATGTGGCCATGACTGGGTGGGAAGGTGAGCAGCAAGTGCAGGAGATCAGGGCTCCTGGTGACCTCACTGTGGAATGAATCTGCACAGCAGATACCAGCTGGGAGCTGCAGCCTGTGGGGGACTCAGCTCTGTCCCCATCACACAGCCCAGCATCTGCAGCTGTCCCTGTCCCCAGTCCCCATCCCATCACCAAGCCCCAGGCTCAGTCCCAGGCCTCTCCAGAGCACATGGCTTTGAGGAACACACATCATGATGGCTTAGCCAAGAGCTTCTGGGCTTGTTTGCATGTGGACTGCTCAGGAGGGAGCAGAGAGAAGAGCTAGAGGTGCCTGATTGCATGTGGGAATGTGGAGAGCTCTTGGGAGGCAATCGCCAGTTGGGGTGAAACATCTGTGATGGAAATAGGTGGGAAGGTGGAGCTCCCAGGAGGCATTCGCCAGTTGGAGTGAAGTGTCTGTGTGGAAGATGGAGATCTCAGTAGGCACTGGTGGGAAGGTGGAGTTCCCAGGAGGCACTGCTCAGTTGGAGTGAAGTGTCTGTGTGATGGAAGCAGGTGGGAAGGTGGAGATCTCAGTAGGCATTGGCCAGTTGGAAATGTCTGTGTGGAAGGTGGAGCTCTCAGAAGACACTGGCCAGTTGGGGTGAAATGTCTGTGTGATTGAAGCAGGTGGGAAGGGGGAACTCTCAAGAGGCAGTGGCCAGTTGGAAGGAAATGTCTGTGATGGAAATAGGTGGGAAGGTGGAGCTCTCAGGAGGCAATGGCCAGTTGGAGTGGAATGTCTGTGTGATGGAAGCAGACCTTGACAGCCTCTTGGGCATCTCCAGCCCACCAGGGATGCCCTGAGCTCAGCTGGGCCCTTCAGTTGGTGCTTTCCCATTCCTGCAGTGCCCAGTTTGTGCTCTCTGCCCAGTGACTCCATTTCAGGCTGGTGGAGTGCCAGGTTCCATATCATGTTTGGTGGATAACAAAGGGCAGGGCTGGCCAGGAAACAAAAATGCAATGAATATTTCTTTTGATTCCACAATGAAACTCTGCAATTCTTGGTGGCAATGAGGATGAGAGGGGAATGTAGGAAGCTGGGAGACATCCACCCAAGAAAGGTGACAGAAACCAAGGACTGAACATGCATTCCAACCTGGGAAGTCTGAGATCTGGTATTTTCTCTAGGAGGGGAAGCATCTGAGCAGGAACAGGAGCTGGGGAGGATGCAGAGATGCAACTTTGTCAAACTTGTGTGAGAATAAATCTTTGGGCTGGAATCAGGTCATGCAATCAGAGCTCTAGAATGGTTTTTGTTGGAAAGGATCTTAAAGCCCATCCAGTTCCACCCCCTGCCATGGCCAGGGACATGTTCCACTAACCCAGGTTGCTCCAAGCCCCATCCAGCTTGGCCTTGGGCACTTCCAGGGATGGGGCAGCCACAACATTTTTTGGCAAACTGTTCATGAATCTGTCCCTGAGGAGCAGGGACCATCCACTGTGGTCAGCAGGAGCTGGGGTACAAGCTGAGCTCTGCTCCCAGAGAAGCATCAAGAGCAGCATGGGGCCATGGGGCTGGGACAGGGCAGCTTCTGCTTTACACCAGGCTGCAGGGAAGATGCCTGGTGTTGAATCAGCAAGTGGCAAACCAGGAGCCAACCATGTGGGAGCTTGGCCCCTGCAGTCCCATCCTGCATGAACAAGCCAAGGATGTCCTGGCACAGCCCCCAGGCTGGAAGCAAGGGGTGAGTGGGGGCACAATTTGAGGTGCTGAGCACAGGGAGAGGGGAAGAGGGCACAGGCAGAGGCATGTGGGGTGTCCCAGGGGTGTCCCTGTTCCCCAGGGGGGTACCCTCGTGCTCTGGGGGTGCTCCTGATGTCACTGGCTCCCTGCTGCCTCTGGTTCCAGGCAGCTGCAGCAGCTTCCCCATTCCTGCAGTGGGAACAGCCATTCTCTTGCTAAACAATCAAACAGCCCAGGGCTGCCAGACGAGCTCCTGGCAGCTGCCCTGGCCGGGCAGGCACCCCTGGCAGCTCTGCTGGAAGTATCCAAGAAACTGCCAGGCAGGGGGAGGGTGTTCTGGAGCCCAGGGAAGTGCCCCCAGGGAGCTGCTGCTGCCCAGGGGACAGGGATGCAGCTCAGGGGTCTGCCCAGCCCTGGGCATGCCAGCCCAGCCCTGGCAGCAGGCTGGGTTGGAGCCTGCCACAGCAGCCTCTGGTAGCACTGTCCTGCCAGCTCCTGTGTGATGTGGCGCCCTGCGCAGCAGCTCTGCCCTCCACATCCGATCTGAGCAGCAGCTCTCCCCTCTGCAGCTTCACTCTCAGAAATGCAGGTGTGTAACAGCACCATCCCTCACAGCCTGGCCCCCCAAGCCTTCCCCTTCCTGCCCCAGCACAGCCCCTGACACTGTATCCCTCAGCGTCAGGATCTTTAGCTGGTCACAGTGACCCCAAGAAAAGTTGGAAAGTCTCTTTTCCCAGCCTGCCACTTGAAGAAGGAGTCAGGGCTCTTCATTTCTCAGTCTCAAGGTTGTTTATTGTATCTTATCTATAAAATTCTTTCTCCTGTCCAGCTGAGGTCAGCTCAGCAGGACAGTCCCAGGCACTCTGCCTGCCCCCAGGGCAATGTTATGTCTTTATACTAAAAACTACCTGTACAATATTTACAATTACTTCCCAATACCTACCACCTATGTTAGACAGTGAGCTTCCACTCTAGACCAATCTGGAAGTGCCACCATCACAGCAGAAGATGGAGGCCAAGAAGGAGAAAGGCTGGACACGCCCAGATCCCTCCGTCTTGCCCCCCTGGATCCCCATTCTAAAACCCCAAAATCTACTTTTTCACTTTGTGATAAATTCACTATCACTCTACTTAATTTGTCATGGCTTGCAGATTTTCATCTAAGGTTGGTAACTTGTTCCAGGGGTCATAGTCGAACCCACAGGGGCATTTTGGGCTCTGTGCCAGGGTCTCTGAGCTCCCTGGCAGGGTCTGGGCTGCTCAGGACAGCCAGAGGGATGTCCTGGCTCCTGACACCTCAGCAGTGGTTCCAGCTGCTCCACACCCTGCTCTGCCATGCTGGGCGCTCCTCTGCACTGTCCCCAAGGTGTGCATGGCTCCCACTGTGCCTTCCCCGCCCTGGCACCCCTGAGCAGAAGGGTCAGGAAGGGTAAAACCAGCAGGGAGCTCGAAGGAGCAGAGATGGTCCCTGTTGTGGTGATTATTCCAACGGGTCCCTGCCTCCCACCAGCTGTCCCCAACCCCACTGCTTTCCCATCTACTCTGATCTGCTCAAGGATGGCCACAGGCTGGCTTGGCTGGAAATTCAGGTCATGCTGTGGTGCTCAGGGGCAGTTCAGGGCTGGCCTGTGGGATATTGGACACCTTTGTGCTGCTCCAGGTGAAACCTCTCCCCTCACCCAATTTCTCTGCTCCCACTCAGCACATTTCAGCCATAATCTGCTTTTGGCCACAGTTCCCAGGGAAGCAGTGTCCAGGGCAAGCTGTTCTCTTCCCTGAGTGGGACCAGGGCTGAGCAATGGCCCGTGTGTCCCTTTGGGGAGTCTTGAGGAAGATAAAACACACTGCAATGCTGAGACTTGCAGGGTGCCCAAGACATTTCCATGAGAACTGTGTGCCTGGGACCACCTGATGGGAAAAGTCTCCCAACAGATCCCAGGGTGAAAGTGTGAGGGGAGGCTGTCCTGGAGGAAAATCCTCTTTTTCTTCAGTTCTTGTCATGGCTTGCCACAGCCATAAAATCCAGGTGCCTCCAAAAATAATAAAATAAACAAATCATCAGTTTTTCCTGCCAGGGGTGGCTCAGTATGGGCTTGGGGGGGGGGGGGGGGGCTGGAGGGGTTACCCCAAGTGTGTGCTGGCTATGCACTTCTGTTGGTGTATGAGTGAGCATTTCTCTAGCCTTGCTCTCTCTCCAGTCCTTCCTGGCTCTTCATCCCACTGACCCACACAGATTTCATGAGAGGCTGCAGGATCTGGTCCCGCTGTCTGCGCCCACACAGCCCTGCCTCCTCCTCCTCCTCTTCCTCCTCTTCCTCCTCCTCCTCGTCGTCCTCCTCCTCCTCCTCATCCTCCTTCTTTTCATCCTCATCCTCATCCTCCTCCTCGTCCTCCTTGTCCTCCTTGTCCTCCTTGTCCTTGCCCTCGTCCTCGTCATCGTCATCCTCCTCCTCCTCCTCCTCTTCCTCCTCCTCTCTCACAAGGTACCCACACAACTGGGGGACCCCAAGGGACAAGGGGAGGTGGCTCCACACAGATAGAGGGTAGGGTTAGATGATATTTTAGGTGGGCATTCTTCCCTGTGAGGGTGGGCAGGCCCTGGCACAGGTGCCCAGAGCAGCTGTGGCTGCCCATGGATCCCTGGCAGTCCCCAAGGCCAGGCTGGATGGGGCAGTGGAAGGTGCCCATGGCCATGGCAGAAGGAGTGGACCATGGTGGTTTATAAATTCCCTTCCAAACCATTTTCTGACTTTATGATGCACAGACCCTGCCTCTGCCCCAAGCTCCTGCCTGCTATGCCACTCACTCAGTGGCAGTGGTGGGCACTGGGGACACTGGGGGCACAGAGGCGAGGCAGACAGGTTCCCTGCTGGTTAAACATTGTCCCAGGCCAGTTAGGTAACACAAACTGCAGCGGGAGAGAAATGAAACTGCTTGAGCAAACAAGGCGCGCTTGGCAGGGCACCAGGCTGCGTGACAAAGTTCTCCCCTCTCCCTGCCAGCCTGCTGGGCTTATCTATTTACAGAGAATAAACACCTCACCCACAGCCCCAAAGCTGAGGGACAGCAGCCAGGAGCACAGCCAGCTCCTGTGAGCCCCAGCCTGGGGTTGGGCTTGCCCCACTGCTCATGGTTGTGTCTGCTCACAAACACAGTGATGGGCACTGGGCACGGCCTGGCATCTCCTGTGTGTGCCCTCCTGCCACTGGCCTGGCACCTCCTGTGTGTGCCCCTGGCCCTCCTGCCACCCCTGTGGCCTGTAGGGGCTCCAGGAGGTCAGGGATGGAGCTGGAGCACCCTGCACTCACTGAAGCCAGCCCACACCAGGCAGGAGAACCTGTTCCCTGGGGAGGGTTATGCAAGGAGCCTGATGGAGGTCTGGCTGCAGCCCAGACCATGGACTGGCTCCAGGGTCACACCCAGGGCCTGGGACCTCTTCTTGCACCACAGGGCAGCCCTGATCTCCTCAGCCCAGCAATACAACTCCAGCCCAGCATACTGGAAGGCAAAGAGGTTTTCCCTATGAGACCAGGCATCCCAGGTGGACCAGCAGTGAAGCTCCATGTAGAAACAGCAGTTCAACCCACAAAAAGGAAGATGAGTCTGGCCCATGGGCACCTTCTGCCCCTCAAAGCAGCTGGGTCATGCCCTTGGTGTTGCTGCAGCATCTCTAGGAGGATGCTGAAGCCACCAACATCCCAGTCAAGCTGAGGCCAGGCAGACTGGCAGAAATTCCTGCTCTGCTCAGGGGCACAGCCCACATGGTGTGTTTGGGAGCTTGCTTTGAAGGGTTACTGCTCTCCTTTGCAGTGTGTCCCACTCCTGAGAGTGCTGGAGGGGGGATGTTGAACTGTGCCATGTCTCTGGCAGTAATGAAGGGCAGCAGGGGAATGTGGGCAGATAGGACAGGGAGGATGGTTTTAAATTAATCAAGGAGAGATTTAGATTAGATATTAGGAAAAAATTCTCTATGGGTGTGGTGAGATCCTGGCACAGGTTACCCAGAGCAGCTGCGGCTGCCCCATCCCTGAAAGTGTTCAAGGCCAGGTTGGACAGAGCTTGGAGCACCCTGGGATAGTGGAAAGTGCCCCTGCTCATGGCAGGGGATGGAATGAAATGATCTTTATGTCCCCAACCAACCCACACTGTTCTAGGATTCTGTGATTCTATGATAATGGCTGGATCCCCCTGCCAAAAATGCATCTCAGGCTGTGCAAAGCACCTTTACTGTCTGGGCAGCAAAACCTCCCCTCACCTTCCTGCTGGTGCTCTGGCTTCTTTCCTCAGTCTCTCCAGGCAGGGGCTGAAACCATTCAGGAGGATGTGGCACAGCTTCTGCCTGGGTATCCCAGACCTTGTCCAGCTCCAAGCTCAGAGAACAGGTCTCAGGGCTTTTCTCTTTGGGGGTGAGCAGGAACTGAGCAGTGCCCAGTGCCCTGTGTGCCCCATTCAGCAGGTGCAGGGTGCCAGCAGAAGGTCAGGGTGGCAGCAAGATCTGGTGTCACTCATTGTGAAATGCAGTGTGTGCCAGCCAGGAGCCACTGCTGCTGGCCATGGTCATGGCAGAAACATCAGAGAGTCTGCTTGGTCTCCAGCATCCCGAACTCTTTCTTGCCACCCCAAGACAGATCCTGTGGGTTGGAGAGATCCTCTTAGCACCCTGAGACAACCTGGTGCCTTCCTCACAGCTGGGCTGGATGGGGAGGCAAAATGGCATTGGGCAAGGAGGGGAACGTGATGTGTTTGGGTTGCCCACACTGCCAGGTTACTGCAGTCCCCCCTCCTGAGATGTGGCCCTTGTGCCACTCAGGTCCTGGCAGAGTGCCAGAAAACAGTCAGGCTCAGAGATGAGCAGGCATCAATCATCCTGTGCTGCCTGTGCTGCTTCTTGGTATCCCTTTGTGTCTCCCTGGCCAGGGAGAGGCTGAAGGTGCTCCCCCAGGCTGTGACTGGGTATTAATGTGAGGGTGTGAGAGAAACCCCTGCCCAGATCAGCCAGGGCTTTGCTTCCCCCCAGCCTGCAGCTGGTGAACTCTGCCTCCAGGAAAGGCTGGAACTCCAGAGGGCTCTCAGAAGGGCCAAGGTTGGGGAGTGGGTGTGAGCTGCCCCTCCCTGGGGGGCTTTGAGCCAGGCTGGGACAAGCCCACCTCACCCTGAGGAACACCCTGTGCCTCTGTGCCAGCATGACCTGGCAGGAGATGGTGGCAGACGAGGTCCATGCCATGGCACATCCCAACTAACACGAGCCTGGTCCTCACTGTGTGTTTAAGAAAAACAAGAGAAATTACAGATAGGTACAAAAACCCCAAACAATTTATTCATCTTATATTCACACTCGAAAAGGAGAAAACCACATGCACCTGGTGGGTGCCTGGCTGGGTGGCACCAGTCTGACGTGGCTGGCACAGCACCAGTCTGTGCCCTGTGACATCAGTCCAGCTGAGCATCACCACCTGCCACCACACACTGTGTGCCCCACAGCACATGCTCTCACACAGGAACATCTCACTCATGAAAAAATAGATCTGTACATTCACTATGTACTTGGTTTGGGTCTCACATAAATTAGAAGCTGCTTCTGGAGAAAATGCCTGTCTCTAGACACGGGCCAGGCAAGAAATGCAGCATGGCCCTACTGTCCCACATCCTCCTCTCACTCACTGAGGGCTTTCTGGGGCCGGGTGAAGCTCCACAATGTTCCCATCTTCTCTCAGCAGGTGCCACACTGAGAAGCTGCTACACAAGGGGGGTCTCACCCAACCCACACACAGTGAAGAGGACAGGGGGCACCTTTGGCACGGTACAAGCAGTGAGAGGGAAGACCCCACAGCTGGGACAAGCTCTGTTCAGTCACAGGTGACACAGATGTGCTGCTCCTCTGCCCAGGCAGGAGGTGGGTGATAGCAGGAGACCTGCTGGGCTCTCACAGTGGGGCTTGAAGTTCTCTTCCCCGTTGCATCTGTTCAGGCTTTGGAACAGCCACAGTCCCCACGGCTCCAGCTGGAGGTATGGATCCAGCAAGGGAAGTTTGCAATAACCTACTGGAGCCAAAACAGGGGCTCTGCACACCTCGGCGCAATTCCACACGCTGCATGGGCCAGCAGCTTCCAGATACAGCTGCAGGCAAAGTTTCCTGTCAAGGAGCCCAGCTCAGGGCTGGCCCTGAGGGGCTGATCAGCCCCTGGCTCATCCAGGACTCCTACAGCTCCTTGTTCCTGTTGAGCACCTCCTCTTCCTTCCAGCCGCTGGAGTTCTTCCCAAACTTGTACACCAGCCGCCGTCCATCGACCCTCTCCAGGATCTCTCGTTTGTAGTAATATCTGTGGGGGACACAGGTGCAATCAGGGCTCTGAGGATTGAGTTTCTGTAGCTGAGATGACCCTGAAGTATTAAAAAGTCTTTTTTTCACAGCCTCGACCAAAGAAGTCGAGATTCCTCGGTTCTGCTTTTCAGGGTTTATTTTCTCTTATCTGTTACATTCTTTCTCTGACCTGCTCAGATCTGTCCAGCAGGTTGGGTTGTGGCACAGTCCCTGCCCTTGGGGTGGTGTTAACTTTTAATACTACAAACAACATGTACTTTATTTACAATAATTTTCCAATATCTATCACCTATGTTAGACAGTCTGTCTCTACTCTAAACCAATACAACAGTGTCACTATCACAGCAGAAGATGGAGGACAAGAAGAAATAGAAGGACAGGACATGCCCAGATTCCTCCATCTTGCCTCTTGAACCCCCATTCTAAATCCCCAAAATTCTACTTTTTCATCTTGTGATAATTAACTATCATTCCACTCAAACTCTTGTGGCTTGTAAATCTTTACACAAAGTCGGTAATTGTTTCCATGGACTAAAAGCAAAGGCACAGGTGTTTTTGACTCCATGCCAAGGTCTCTGAGCCCCTTGCCAGGGTCTCGAATCACCCAGGGCAGCCAGAGGAATGTCCTGGGTCCTGACATTGAGGAGCTGCTGGAGGGCTGAGCCAAGCCCCAGTGGGGCTGAGTCCCCCCAAGACAGGGCAGGGCACTCACCTCATGGCTCTGCTCAGCTTCTCATAGGTCATGCTGCTGTTTTTCTTCTTCTGGCCCCAGAGCTGAGCCACAGCCTCCGAGCGCAGGAACTTGAAGACGCCCTCGCGCCGATCCTCCCACTTCATCAGCCCCTCGTTGAGCTCGGGGTGGATCAGGATGTCCCGGATGAACTCCCACAGGTGGGTGCCTCTTGGGGCTGGAAGAGGACATTGAGCTGTAAAGCAGGGAAGCTCCTGCAGGTCCTTGGACCTCTGGCTCACCCTAAACCCCCCTGCCAAGGCCCTTCCTCCCTCATTCCCCACAAAACCAAGAAGCCAAGAGAGGCAGTCCGTGCTCCTCACGTACAGTGCTTGCTCTTCCTGTTCTCCAGGCAGTCTCTGCTCTCCTTGCTGAGTTTTCGGGGCCGTCCCCGTTTCCTCTTGCCGTGTTTACTGTCGCTTTTTTTGCTGCCTGGAAAGTGCTCTGTGCACACAGAGAGAGGCACACGTCAGGCTGGGCAGCACATGCTGGGCTACAGACCCTCCCTGTCTTCCCACCCTCTTTTCAGGCCCAGGTACCAGGGGAATATCCCCTGAGAGCAAGGTCACCCCATTCTCTCCAGCCTCATCCCCTACACTATGCTTAGGGCAGCATGCTGCTCCTTCCCCAGACCCTACTGATTCCTTGCATTCCTGGTGTTCCCAGTGTCATCACCAGCTGGGATCAACACCAAACACTGACTCCTGTGCCCTAGATCCCTGGCTGCAGCCTTCACCCATCTGCCACCACCCAGCCCTTCCCACAGGATCACACTGCCCTGCCCATCACCCTGCCCAACAGAGAGAAACAGAAGCAGAGCACCCAAAGAAACAGGCCTTTCCCTCCTCTCAGTGTGAGGATGGGGGTTCAGGTGTTGTCCCTAAATCATGGCCAGGCAGGAAGTGCAGAACTGCCCAGGAGCCAGCCCTCCCCTCCCAGCTCCTCTCTGGAAGGAAACAACTCACCATTAGGGAAAAGCTTTGATTCTGCAGGGTCGAGGTCGAGGTCACTTCCACCGGAGTCCTGAGAGTTGGGGCTGTGGGACATCACAGGCCCTGAGAGGCAAAAACGATCAGGGTTCAGACCTCTGAGCATTTGTGGGCTTTTCCCCCTGGTTCCCACCCTTCTCCTGCCACCAGACTGCAGTGAGACCCAAATCCACCCTTGTCAAAACACCGACCTGAGACATCAGAGCTGCCTGGGGACATGGAGCCTGGCAAGCAGGTGAAGTCTGTGAAAGGGTTTGTGGGCTTTAAGTCCTCCAGGGAGTCCTTGGCACAGGGATTTCCCAGCTCTGGAAGGGGCAGAGAAGGGAAGAAGGGGTTAGCCTTGCTGCCATCAGTGTGTGATCCCTGGGGAAAGGGCTTGGCCAGGGCCCCTCTCTTACCCAGCTGGCTGGAGTTCAGGAAGGTCTGGGAAGTCGCATCCTCTTTTTCCAGCAAATCAATGATCCAGTTCAGCTCATCAGAGGCTACATGAAGGGGTGAAGGACTGGGATTAGCAATGCCTGTTCCATATGAAGGGGAATAGTGCAGAGTAGGAGCTGAGCCCAGCCAGGCTTGGTCAGCTCTGTGCCCCCACACCCTCCCACGCAGCCCCTGCAGTGCCCATGAAGCTCTGGCCTCCTGGGCTAGTGGAGGCCTCTCCAGCTCATTCTTCAAGCTGCAGGAGAAGGAGAGCCTGGTGCACTCACTGATCTCGTGCAGGCGGTCGTAGAGCTCGTCCCCCAGGGGCCCGAAGATGCGGCGCATCTGCTCGCGGCTGCAGTGGCACAGCGTGCGCCCGTCCATGTTGCAGCAGGAGAAGTCGATGGAGCTGGCATCGTACTTGTTCTTCTCCACGTGGTAGCTGATCCACTCCAGCACCTGCACCTTGCTCCAGAGGTAGGGGAGCTCACTGAACCACTGGGGCTTGTCTGCAAGGGATGGAGAGCAGGGCTCAGAGCAGGGTGGCTGTGCCAGCACCATGTGCCTCGGGTGGGTGTGCCACTGGGCACCTGGTGTGGGGCAGTGGTGATCCTGAGGGACACACAGTCCCTGCTCTTGAAGAGCTATGGGCCTAAAGGGTCTGTAGTGCCCTGCCCTGCAGACCCCACACTTCCCCCATGGCTGGTTTCGGTGCCATTTGTCCTTTTTGTGCTGTGATCCAGCCTGCTCTGCTGGTTTCTCATGGTGTCTCTCTGAGCACCATCACATAAGCACCCATCACCAGGATTGTACTTCCAAACTGTTTCTGGTGAGCCCTTAGCTCCTGGACAGCCCATAGCCTGTCCCCTATGCTGTGCTGTGGGAGGAGGACAATGATTCCCCCATCTTCTGTATAAATCAGATGTGCTCCCTTGTGCCACCCAGGGTGTCCTCCCACAGCCTTCCCTGGGGAAGCTGCTGACCTGTCCCAGTGGGACAAGGACCTTGCAGTGCTCTTCCCAGCCAGTGGCACTGCCTCACAACTGCCCCAACGTGCCAGCTCCCCAATGCCACCAGTGCCAGTCCCCGGTTCCTACCTGTGCTCTGTGCTGGGGGCTGGCTGGCCGGGAGGCCAAGCCCCAGGGTGCTGTCATCCCCAAGCTGTCCCAGCATGTCCAAGCCTGGCTGCACCTCGTCAGGCTGGTACATGGCGCTGATGTAGTTGGAGAAGATGTTGCTGATCTCACAAGATCCTGCCATGGAGCTCTGTGCCAAGAGATGACAGTGAGCCCAGAGAGCTCTGGGCTCAGCACCTGCAGCACCCCAGAGCCAGGCTGGGTGAGGTTGGGCTGTCTCTCCCTCCGCCCATCGTCACCTCTAGGTCACTTCTGCAGAAATATGCACCCAGCACCTGCTGGCTGGGGCTGGGGCTGACTCACAGCTCCTCGGGGGCCAGCACAGAGGGAGGCTGAGCCACAGCGAGCTGGGGACGTGGCGTCACTGTTTGTGAGCAGCCCTGTCCCAGCAGCCTGGCCTCACCCAGCAAAAGGTGACAGCCAGAGGGTGGCTAGCAGAGAACAGTGACCCTGGCCTCATCCAGCAAGAGGTGACAGCCAGAAGGTGGCTAGCAGAGAACAGTGACCCTCACTCAGCAAGAGGTGACAGCCAGAAGGTGGCTAGCAGAGAACAGTGACCCTCACTCAGCAAGAGGTGACAGCCAGAAGGTGGCTAGCAGAGAACAGTGACCCTCACCCAGTAAAAGGTGACAGCCAGAGGGTGGCTGGCAGAGAACAGTGACCCCCAGCCCCTCTGAGGGCGAGGGGTTTGGGCACTCCTGAGGCCCCTGGCCCAGCCGGCTGCCCCCTGCCCACTGCTGTGCCACAGCTCCAGTCTTCTGCACATCGAGCACATCCCAATCACTGCAGCCAGGAGGACACCAAGCCCTGCCCAGCCCTCACAAAAAGCCAAATCGTGCTGTCCATTTTGGGTGCTGCTGTCCCGCTGCCCCCTCAGGGCCTCACTCCCGGCTGAGGTGGGACAGTCAAGATGGAGCCTGGAGAAAAGGCCAGAGCACATCCCCGCTGAGAGCCAAGGCGCAAGGAGAGAGCAAAGCAGTTGTCCTGGCCTCGGGGACATCAACAGGCCCGGCAAAAAAGCTTTGGTACCTTCTGTAGTGGCAAATCCAGCAGCGGTGGGTAATCCAGAGAGGAGGCAGGGGAGAGGAGAGGAGGCCGGGCCGGCCCTAGGCTCTGCTCATGGGCCCCGGGAGGCTGGTGCCGATGGGCAAGCCCTGCCCGTGCCTCTGCTTTTATAGCTTGGGCGGTGTAACAATCTGGCAGCCTGAGGGGAATTCCAGCCCCAAACGTTCATGCTCCCAGATCCAGGTGATTTGCATAATATGAACCACCGGGTCCCGGCCCTGCGCTGCCTTGCCGGGAAATCTGGGCTGGCCAGTTTAATCATTGTCAGAGCCCGTGCCCCAGCGGTGCCCAGAGTTTCACCCACACTGCCTTCACGGGCTGCTTTCTTGCCAGGCTCGTGTTTGTTTGCTCACAGCAGCAGGTTCACTGCAGCCAAAACCACCCGTGGGGTCGGGTGGGCCCTGTGGGGTTTGCCCAGGCAGTGGAGCCAGGACCTAATCCCAGTCCTTCACTGTGCCCTGGGCACACACCTGGCCAGGTGGGCAGCCAGCCCTGGCACTCAGCAGGTGCCCTGTGCCTGGAGCACAGCCTGGGGTGGCACAGATTTCCCACAGTCTGAACAGGTCTCAGTGACCAAGCAGGACAAATGTTGGGGACATGGCACGTACTAGGAGCGGGGCTCAGGTGGGAGAGGTGGTTTTTGTGGGGGTACAGCAGAGACCAGGCAAGTGCCTGAGAACTGCTGCCAGGCTCGTGTTTGTTTGCTCACAGCAGCAGGTTCACTGCAGCCAAAACCACCCGTGGGGTCAGGGTGGGCCCTGTGGGTCCCTCCTGGTGTTTGCCTGGCGGGCAGAGCCAGGACTGCCCTGGGCACACACCTGGCCAGGTGGGCAGCCAGCCCTGGCACTCAGCAGGTGCAATGGGGGTGCCTTGGGTGGCACAGATTTGCCAGAGCAGGAACAGGTCTCAGTGACCAAGCAGGATAAATGCTGGGGACAGGGCACGTGCTGGTGGGGAGAGGTGTTTTTTGTGGAGGTACAGCGGAGACCAGGGAGGTGCCTGAGAACTGCTGCTCTGTCTGTCAGAATGGGTCGATTTTTGCCTGGGGGAGGTCTGGGTGAGGCTGCAGAGCTGGGACAGCCCCTGCCCAGCCATGTCACACGTGCCTGGCACCGGCAGGCACACATGCTCACCAGGGACGTGTGCCAAGGGACAAGGCAGGGTCGTGGGATGCATTTGGGGAAGTACCTTTGGTGGCTCTTGCCTCTCTGGCCTTGGGCAGGGGTACCTGGGGCCCTTTGAGGTTTATTTGTGCTGGGTTTAGCCCAGCTGGCAAGGGAGGCCTGTGCCAGGCCAGTCCCAGCCAAAGCTGGGGCACCCCTTTGCCTGGTTCTGGTTCTTTGCTGAGCCACCTGCAGACTGAGGCAGTCCTGGGCACCTGGAAGCAGAGCAGACCCTGGCATCACAGAGTCCCTTGTCACTTCAGGTCCTTATCACTCCAAACCTGGCAGCAAACCATCTCCTGTGCTCACAGGCTGTTGCAAACATGGATACTCCAGCCTGGCACATGGACCAACAAGGGCAGGGGGGCTCATGTCCTGTCCCCTGTGTCACATCCCAGTGTGCCAGCCAGGAGGCACCAGGTCCCACCAGCTGATCACCCGCCCCAGCTTCATTCCTCCTCAGCACCCTCACGAGAGCTGGTGCTGCCAGGCCCTTCTGTTTCCTGGGCACAGCATCCCACAGGGACACCCCCATGGCAGGGAGCAGCTCTGTCTGTCACTGCCACAGGGCCACCAGGGAAAGAGACCCAGAGCCAGGGATGGAGCCCAGGGCTGCCCCGTGCCCAGGAGCTGGCTGCCCACTGGGCAGTGCCTGTGCTTGGAAAGCTGCCCCTGGGGAAGGTTTTTCCACCCTCCATTCCACTGCAGGTGTCCCTGGAGCAGGGTGAGATCTGCCAAAATTTCGCCATCCCTTGGGCCACCAGCCAAGGGGTGATGAGGTGGCCCTGTGGCATTTGGGAATCTCCTGCCCAAGCTGTGCACAGCCCACCCACCCACAGCTCTGCCCCTGGCAGGGCTGTGTGGCACAGACCACCCTGGCCAGGTGTCCCTTCCCTGCAGACTGACCTCAGGGAGGCACCACAGCCAGGCCATGCACCCAGGCAGTGCCACCATGGCAGAGGGGCTCCCAGGGGTGACACCCTCAGCCTCCAATGTGTGCCTGGCACAGTGGGAGCCCTCTGTGTCCTCCTGAGCCTGCCCCTTCCTGCCCTGGCCTTTGGCAATCAGGAGGCCAGAGCAGGAGCTCTCCTCTCCACCCCCTGCAGGTACCCTTCACTTTCCTGCCTGCAGGAATGCCCTTCCTGCCCCTTTGCCCACTGAGGTGCCACAGCCTGGGCCCTGTGATGGGTCCTGGGGAGATCACCATGGGTAACCCTCCCCAGAGATGCTGAAACGCTGGGAGTTTGGGAGGGCATAAACCTCTCCTCAGGTGTCCCCTAAAGCCCTGGGGCGCAGCAAGGTGCAGAATGGTGCCCATGAAGCAGCCCCAGCCCTGATGGGCTCAGAGCAATTCCTCCCTCAGCCTGAGGATGGGTGGCACGGGGCTGCCAGCATCTCACTGCCACAGCTCCCAGGGCCGTGTCCCTGCTGTCCCCTTGCTGCTGGCATGAGGGGTGCATGGCACAGCAGCAAGAAAGAGGTGGCCATGAGTGTGACATGGTGACATGATGACTGGCAGGCAATGAAAAGTGTCTGTGGTGCCACAAGTGGCTGAGGCACCAGGTGGGAGCAGGAGCGATGTCACCTGCCCTGCCAGGGAGAGTTGGGCCCATGACACCCCATGTTTGTAACCCAGGGCTGCCACTCACCCTGGCAGCACCACGGAGGCTCAGCCAAGGTGACAGCCATGTCACAGGCTGAGGGTGACACAGGGCATGGTGCTAGGGGCTGGGGCACCTCTGGGCACTGCCAGCCCCCAGAGACACCTCGGAGCTGGGCTGGCATTGCTCGGGATGGGCACTGCAGGCACTTTTGAAGCCGGGCTGTGGCCCCAGGGTGTCGGGGCAGCAGTGCCAGGCAGGGCAGGGGGTGCGGGGGCAGCGGGCACAGCGCGGGGCTGGCAGCCCCCAGAGCTGCTCGCTGTGCCCAGCCCCACAGCGCTGCCTGGCACAGGGGCAATGGGGGCTGCAGGAGCTGAGCCCGGCCCCAGGGGCTGCAGGGGCAGCTCGCTGTCAGCATCTCATTGCCACAGCTCCCAGGACAGCTCGGTGTCCCCCTCCCCACCCTGGAGGCTGCCCAGCGTCCTTGGGCTCCGGCATCGCTCACCTCGGGGGCTCAGCGGGCGCCACACGGTGACACCGTGTCACACATCCCCCACCGCAGCAGCCCGCAGCGGCAGGGTCCTGCCATCTCCCCATCGCCCCCAAAACCTCCTGTCTGCAGGACCCCAAGACCCCCCTTCCCATCCCCCCGGACACTGCATTGCATCTCCCCAGGGAATCCGGGGGCTGCCTGGCAGGGCTGTGTGGCACAGACCACCCTGAGCCCCCCGTAGGACCCCTGTCCCCGGCAGAACTCCGCACCCTCCGCCCCATCCCCGTGTCCCCTCCCGCGCTCCGGGCGCTGCGGTGGCGCAGCCGGCGCTGACCCCTGCCGGCGGCCCCGCGCCACCGCCCTTCCCTTCCCTTCCCTTCCCTTCCCAAACCTTCCCAAACCTTCCCTTCCCTTCCCTTCCCTTCCCTTCCCAAACCTTCCCAAACCTTCCCTTCCCTTCCCTTCCCTTCCCTTCCCTTCCCTTCCCTTCCCTTCCCTTCCCTTCCCTTCCCTTCCCAAACCTTCCCTTCCCAAACCTTCCCTTCCCAAACCTTCCCAAACCTTCCCAAACCTTCCCAAACCTTCCCTTCCCAAACCTTCCCTTCCCTTCCCTTCCCGATGTGATGCTGCAGGGGTGGCACTGCCTGGTGGGCACCGTCCTCCTCCTCCTCCGCAGGAGAGGGGCAGCCCCTCAGCCCCTTCCACCACCTGAGCCCCTGAATCTGCCCCCTAAGATCAGTTCTGCCCCATCTGCCCCAGCACCTGCTGCCTGCAGAGGCAGGGTCACCTGAAAATCCTGGGAATGTTCCTTTGGAAAAGCCCTCTAAGATCATTGAGTCCAACCACTCCCCCAGCTCTGCCATGTTCACCATGGAACCGTGTCCCCAAGTGCCACATCCACAGGTCTTCTGACCACTTCAGGGATGGTGACTCCACCACTGGCCTGGGCAGTTGTGCCAAGGCCTGAGCACCATTTTGATGCAGAAATTTCCCCCCATATCCAGCCTGGAACAACTTGAGGCCATTTCCTCTTGTCCAATCTTCTCCCAACCAAGAGGATTATAGAATCACAGACTGGAATTGACCTTTAAGGGCCACCACGTGTAATCCCTGCCATGGGAAGGGACATTTTCCCCTCCATCCAGAAGAGATGCAGCCACAGTCCCCCCTCCCCATCTATCCCCCAGCCCCTGGGCCAGGCTCATGGGCACAGGAGAGGATGGGAAGCTCCTGGCTGTGCCCTTTCCCTCCTCAAAACCACCTCTGTGCTCATCCCTTCATGTCAAGAACATTTTATTTGCAAAGACAAAAAGGCAAGAAACAAACAGCCATTGAAAAACGTACAGCAGGAGAGCACAATAACTTACAGTATTTACAGGAACACACCAAGGTAGAAAACACACACACACACAAACCCCTCATGCTCTGCCAAACCCAGCCAGGGTCGGGCTGCACAGCCCCCACAGAGACACCACCAGCCTCCAGGGCAGCTGGCCTCTGGGAAAAGCCCCAAAAGTGTGAAAAGGCATCTGCTGTTGTGCTCCTTGTGCAGGGAGGAGTGATGGAGCAGGGGACACAGTGCTGCAGCTGCCCCACACCAGGCTGGGGCAGCACCTGGGGGTGCCAGGCCAGGAGGAGCAGCTGGGAGGAACCAGGGCAGAGCTGTGGAGGGTGAGGGGATGAGCCCTGGGGAGGAGGAGGAGGAAGGTGCAGGGCTGTGCTTTTCTGGGAGCTGGGTCTGTCCCAGTTGGACAGCTGGAGCACCGTGCAGCACCTGGAGGGGCTGGGGGTCCTCGTCCCTTCCCAGAAGGGTGACGGGGTCTCAGGAGGACGAGCAGCCTGCAGGAGACAGTGAAGCTCCAGGGAGAATGTGGAAAGCAAACTGGAGCCCTGTGCTTGGCAGGGGTCGTACCTGGACTCCCTCCAGTGGGGGGCACTGGAAGGACTCGTGAAGGGCACTGGGAGGACTGGTGTGGGTGAGGAGCACTGGAAGGATTGGTGAAGGACCGGTGAGGGGCACTGGGAGGACTGGTGAGGAGCACTGGGAGGACTGGTGAAGGGCACTGGGAGGACTGGTGAGGAGCACTGGGAGGACTGGTGAAGGGCACTGGGAGGACTGGTGAGGAGCACTGGGAGGACTGGTGAAGGGCACTGGGAGGACTGGTGAGGAGCACTGGGAGGACTGGTGAGGGTGAGGAGCACTGGGAGAGCACCATGGGAAGCAGGCACTGGGTTTGCAGCACCAAGGCAGGAGGCAGCAATTCAGACCCCAAAGCAGCTGCTCAGAGGTGGTGAGGAGGGGACCTGGGGGGACAGGATGGGACCCCAGAGCTCCCAGCCCAGCCTGTGTCAGCAGAGCTGTAGGTGACAGGGAGGGGACACTGCTCAGGAGGGCTCACAGTGGTTTGGGGATCCAGTGCTTTCAGGCTCCTGACTCTGGTCCAGCCCTGCTCCCTCCACAGAGGCTGGAGCTGTGTGCTGGGGGTGAGGAGACCCCCAGAGCCAGAGTTGGGCCCTGGGGAAAGAAGCACAACCCAGCAGCCTGAGGGAGGAGTGCAGGTATGAGCACACCCTTGTCACAAATCCAGGTGCCCAAGGGCAGAGGAAAGTGAGGTGTGTGGTACAAAGGCAGCTCCAGTGTCCCTGCCCTGGAGGGGCTCTGAGACCACCAGAGGGGACTCCAGGTGTGCAGCCAGCACAGTGCAGGGATGGAACAGCTCACCCACAGGCAAAGAGCCTTCAGCCCAGTCCTCCTCCTCCTCCTCCTCATGGTCCCATTGGAGCTCTGGAGGGCCAGGACCAAGGGGCCACCCCTCCTAGAGCCACTGCATGTGGGACCTTGTGCTTTAGTGTTTGGGAGGACCTGCACCCCAAACTGGGCCAGAGCCCCCTGACCCCTGTGCCAGGGCAGCTGCCAGCCTGAGCTGGGGCTCCAGGGCTCCCCTGGTTTATGGTCAGTGCCTGGCACTGGATCTAGACACAACTACAGTTTTTGGGAGTGAGAAATCCATCACAGCAGAATCAGGTTCTCACAGACCATGCCAGCCTGGGCAGAGGCTTTCCCAGCACCTGCAGCAGGCTCTGGGCAGAGGTGGCTGGAACCAGCCCACCCAGCCATGTGCTCTGCACAGACATCTCCCAGCCCAGAGCTCCATCACAGCCACAGAGTATCTGGGAGAGCAGAGGGAGAAATATGGGCTGAGCTGAGCCTTTCAGAGCAGCAGGCTCTGGGCAGAGGTGGCTGGAACCACCTCTGCTCTGCTCTGCACAGACATCTCCCAGCCCAGAGCTTCATCACATCCACACAGAGTATCTGTGTGAGCACAGGGAGAAATTTGGGCTGAGCTGAGCCTTTCTGAGCAGCAGGCTCTGGGCAGAGGTGGCTGGAAGCAGCTCACCCCAGCATTGTGCTTTGCACAGACATCCCCCAGCCCAGAGCTCCATCACATCCACAGAGCGTCTGTGAGAGCAGAGGGAGAAATTTGGGCTGAGCTGAGCCTTTCTGAGCCCCCTTTCCAAGGGACCAGATGGAGCCACCCCCAGGCTGCCAACCAAGCCAATCACCAATGAAACACCACAGATCCTCAGAATCCCACAAGGAATGGGAGCAAAATCTCGGTGTTGCAACTGCTCTGGGGGATCCCACTGGGGCAGGGACCCCAGCCCTGCTCCCTGCCCAGGAGGAGCAGGGAGGGGACACAGGAGGTGGCTCAGACATGCGGCAAGGTGGGAGCGAGACCACGTGTCCCCAGGATGAATTCAAGTGTCAAAACCATAACAATAACAATAATTAAAAGAAAAACTAAAAATTCTTACACCACAAACTCCCCATCCCATCCCCAATAGGAAACCAAATGAGAACAGCACCCAGCTTGCACCGTGAGGTAGCTAAACCAGATCAACAGCAAGAAATGCTCTTCTGCATGAGAAACATCAACCCACACAGGAACTAAGAGCTACACACACACACACATACACACACACACAGAGCTATGGGGTCACAGTCACCCCTGGCCTGGTTCCAGCCAGGACAGAGTTAAATTTTTGCAGTAGCCAGGAGGGGACATGGCCAGAGCCCAGAGGTTCTTTTAGGCCACCTCACATCATTGCTGGGCAGGGGGAAGGGATCTCTTCAATCAGGGTAACACTGTGGAGAGCATTTGCAGGTGATTTGCTCTATTTTGTACACTTTTGTTATCAATATTGTTGCACTTTTGTTATTAATATTGTTGCTGTTCATTTTTCTTATCTCATTGCTGTTTCCAGCCAATTGTTCCTATCTCTGCTGTGATTTTTTTACCTTTTGTGCTTCCAATCCTCCTCTCCATCCCACCACAGGGAGGGAAGGAGGCGAGGGTTGTGGCAGCACACAGTTGTAGTGGGAACACCAAATTGTGGAATAGCAGTCCTAAACCACAACAGTTTTTTGTTGGGTTTTTTCGGCATCTAAGGTAGGGCTTGAACAGTTGAGATAACAACAGATCTGCCCAGAGTGGCTTGGAAGCAAATTAGATCTCAGCATTTTCTGTATTGGGTACTGAGCCACTGGTGACAGCATTGCCTGCTCTGCCCATGTGGGTACCCAACCCTGCATATATTTCTGTCTGCTCCCATCACAGCCTCTGCCTCAGAGCAGGGAGGGGATCAGGATTGCTCTGTTTATGACATGATAACATCAAGGGCTGTTTTGAGTGTTGCTCTTCTACCCCTACCTGGGGCACTTCCTTTGGGACTCCATTAATAACAACCATGACCACCCCATGGGGGAACATGGGAAGATGATTTTCCCCAGACTTTCACCCACTTTTCTCCCTTGAGTTCTGTTCAAACAGCTTCTGAAGGTCTGAATTCTCTTGGGATGTTAAGGAAATAATTTTGCCAGGTGTCCTTAGTGCAGTCCACATAATCTTTGGAGTCAAGAAAGAGATTTCTGGGGAGGTTCTTCAGAGATCTGAACAGAACAAACAGTGTTAAAGGTGACTCCCCAACTCTGATGATGAAGATCATTGTTTTTCCTTCCTACCAACCTGTGTCTCAGCTGTGTAAAAAGACTGTCCAAACTGGAGCAGCTCAGTTCCAATTTAGGACTGGACTTATCCTCCAGTCCAGGGCTGTGGAGTGAGGAAATGTCCCATGTCACACCAGTACAGACCAGAGCCTCTGCTGCTGGCAGCAACTGGCACACCACAAGGCATCCTATGGTTTTACCTGCATGAGCACAGAGAGGAAAGGAGAATTGGGAAGGAAAACCCACCTCTGCCCCAGAAACATGGGTGTGTCAGTTGAGAGGGAAAACAACAATTGCAGGAATTCTTCAGGGATAAATGCCAGCCCAGCTTCCAGTGGGCATGTGCTCAGACAGAACAACAGGGCTAATGTCAGTTCTGATCGCCCTGAGTGCACCTCCACAGCTGCAGCAGTGAGCAGTGAGCACCCAGAGGGCCTGCCTGCAGCCAGGGGGGGACAGCAGCACTGGGCTCTGCTGGGCTGTGCATGCAAGGCTGGCCCAGCAGATCCACAGCAGTGTAAGGCTTGGTCACAATGTACTGATGCCATGGAGACACACAGGGGAGGATCCATCTCTTCTCCTCAGAGGAGAGGTCAACTCTGGTCAGTAGAATATGGCTGTGCTCAGGTCAGGGCGAGCACTCTGCATGTGAATCATTCTCTCTTTTCTATGCTTTTGTTATTAACATTGCTGCTGTCTTCCTGTTTGCTTTTTATCTCACTGCTGTTTCCAGCAAATTGCTCTTATCTCAACCTGTGATCTTCACCTTTTGTGCCTCCAATTCGCCTCTCCACCCTGCTGGGGATGGGGGTTTTAGTGGGAGCACTAAATGGGAGAATGCTATTCCTAAATCAGGGCTCTCCTCCCTTCAAACCCCCTGCCTCACAGCAATGCCCCAGCACCGGCTCCCTCCCTCCATGGGCTGTGAGAGCTTGAACACAGCAGCAGGAGAGGCTCAGGACTGGTCACTCAGCCCTGGAGGACTGAACAGGCCCTTTCAGCCTGCACACAGAGAGGTGTTGGGGGCAAAGGCAAGGCAGGTCTGACCCTGGGTGCCCCCTCCAGCCATGGCAGCAGGGAATGCTCAGGGCAGGCACTGGAGATCTCAGAGCACACAGATTCAATACTTACAGCCAAACACTTCCCAGAGACAGCCACACACACACAGAGCCCCTCCAGCCAAACCAGCTGAGGGATGAGTGTAAAAACCCCTCCAAGACAGGCCTGGGGGGTGGGAGACACCTCCTGCAGACCCCCAGGGCTGTGTGCCACTGGGTGCTGAGCTCTCTGTGCACTTCTGGCCTGCACAGGTCACACAGGATGGATGGGAGCCTCTCCTCAGCACAGCCACCAGTCCTGGCTGCGCAGGGCTCAGCCACACTCACAGGGAGCAGGGACTGTCCTGGCAGGGTCACACACACACGCAGACAGACAGACACACAGACACACTCACACACATGTACCATTTACCCTCCAACAAGGCAAGCCAGCAGGATGGAATTTTCCCAAAAAAAGGCAACCCTCCCCTTCCCCCACCAAATCAATACAGAAATTCCTGTCTTTCATGATGCAGAGATGCAGAGGGATCCCCTCACTCCAGCCAGAGTGCTTGGAACAAGGGTTGGTGGCAGATGAGCTGGGGCAGGTCATGGTATCACCGTGGTTGGAGAGAGCAGAGGGGAAATGGTCTGTGCTTGATGGGGCAGGTCCTGGAGCCCCTGGCCTCCAAGATCCCAGTTCAGTGCTGCGGGATCACATGGAGAAATCCTTAAATTTGAGTTCAAGTGCTGCTTCTTCTGTGACAAAGGGGAAAGGAGAGTGTGTGAGGCAGGAACACCCATCCTGGGGTCTCCTCGGCCATTCCACAAGGCAGGACAGAGCAGGGGATGGTCCAGTGGGCCATAGGAGAGATTGAGGGAAGCTCCAGTGTGTGACCAGGGCCTTACCAGCCCCTCTGGAACAGGAGAGACAGAGGAAAGAGCCTGCAGAATGTCCTTGGGGAAACACTCCAGGGTGGAGCCCCCAGACCCTCCAGGAGATGAGATTGTGCGAGATCATCCACTGCAGGATTGTCCTTCCAGCACAGGGGGAGTCAGGGACTTGTGCAAGATCAGTGTGCAACCCTGTCCCCCTCTGCTCCTGCCAGTGACTCTGGCTGCTGCTCCCTGCCTTGCTGGCTCCTCTCCAGCCTTGCATCCATGCAGGCCCAGCCTGAGCAAGCTCCAGTCCAGGCAGAGTCTGAGGGCAGAACCCAAGGGAAGGACAGACAGAGCCACAGCAGTGGGGTGCCAAATCCAGCCTTGGCCTTTCTGCCCTGTAAGCTCCATTCTTGCTTCATTTCTCCATCCCAAGGGGGTTAACTGGTGCAGGAACCCAGCACAAAGCCCTGATGGGGTCAGGATGTCCAGAGCAGGGCTGAGCAGGCTGGGTATGTGGGAAAGAGCCCAGAGCCAGGGGGCAGTTGAGTTTACAAGTGGGGTTTGGAGAATGTCAAAGGAACTGTAGCAGGTCAGTCTGGCAGCTGCCCAATGGAGAACATCCCAGACTTGCTGTAACTCACGAGATGGGACATGGCAAAGGAGCTCAGAGTGCTCCCTCCAACCACTGGGACACGTCCACACAGGAAAGGGAAGGCTGGGAGTACCAGGAAATCCTTCTGCAGTCCGCACAGCAGAGGTGTCTCACAAGTAATGGCTCCAGAGAAGCATCCTCTGTGTGGTGGTCCTGGCCAGCAGACACCAAATGTCCTCGTGGAGTGGAGAAGACTCCTGCAGGAACCAGCCCAGGAGCAGCACAGCACGGCAGAGCCATGGCAGGAGGGAGCTGGGTGTCTCTGAGGAGTCAGGGACCTCTGACCCCCAAAGTCCTTACAGCAGGATGGTGAGAGATGAAACATTTCCTGTTCACTGGAGAACCATCAGAAACCTCAGCAGGAGGGCAGGTGGAGCTGCTGCTGCCCCACAGAGCTGCTTCCTCACAGGAGCTGACCAGAGTACCAGATGCAGCATTGTCCACCCCGTTGGGTCAGGCACAAAGAAACCCCTGTGCTGGGCTGAGCTCCTGTGGGTGGCTGAGTCCTCACTGAGAGCAGGGGAGGTGCCCTGCCCCTCACCCTGCCCACGCCTTGCAGTCTTTGTGCAGTTCCTAGTTTGACCCCGCAGGCAACCTCCTCCCACTCCAGAGCTTCACTGTCAAGTCGCTGAGGAGCAAAGGTGAGAGGGACAGCATGACCCAGGGGTTGGGGCAGGAGCCCCACAGCACTGCCCACAGGGTGCTCACTGCCCTCCCCTCCCCACCACGGCAACATGCAGCCCTCCAAGCTTCCAGGCCCTTCTCCCCTGGCAGGAATTGTCTGGTGCACTTTGGGGAGAAGGCAAACCCAATGGGGCTCAGCCTCCAGCTCACCCCTCTGGCAGCAGCTGGGGACAAAGGGAAAGGGTGACCCCGCACCAGGACTCCTACCCGCCCTGAATGAGCTCCAGCAGTGAAATCCAGGGAGCTGCTTTGCTCCTGGGGCATGGGCTGATTTGGGGGTGGCTGCTGACTCCCAACCCACTATCCATGCAAAGGCACGGGCAGGCCGTGGCTTCCCACTGAGGTGCCAAAGTAGATGTGGGCACTTGGCGAGGAAAAAAAACCAAAAAGTGAAACCAAGGCAGGGGATGACTGGGCCAAGGGGGTGAGTCCATTCTAACAAAGACTAATCAAGTGGAGAAAAACTCAGAATAGTTTCATACCGTGAAGAAGCAGCTCAGACCAGAGAAAAAACGGGGGGGGGGAGGGAAAGAGAGAGAGGAGCAAAAGCAACAGTGAGAGGGACAGAAAGAGGGGAGAGATGGAGAGAAAAGGGAAGGAGAGACAGAAGAGGAGCATATGAGCAAGAGAGTCAAGAGCAGGAGGGTCAAGGCAGACTAGTAGCACGGCCCTTTATGGCAAGGACGCGTCGTGGAAGGCAAGGGGTGAGCCCAGGCACGTAATTCCATAACTTTACCCGGCAGTCACTGTGGCACAGATGGGAGGGGGGGAGAAGGAGAGGCAGAGAGAGACAGAGAAAAAGGAAGGGAGAAAAGGGACAGGGTCGAAAAGAGGATATCAGAGTCTTGCTGCTGAAGAGCTCCCCGAGAGCAGCAGCCAATGCCCAGCCCCGAGGGAGAGGGGTCCCTGCGTGGGGAGTAACCCAGGGCATCACCAGAGCGTGGGCAGGGGGTGGCCAGGGACAGCTCTGGGCACTGCAGTGGGCAGGCCTGGCCGTGGGCAGCTACAGTGGGCACAAGGAGATGAAGGAGGGACTAAAAGCTGCAATTCCCTCCCCGCTCCCTGCTCACCCACCCAGCCCCAGGGGGCACAGCTCACACCCAGGGTCTCCCCATTCCCAGGGGCCACAGGGGCAGACACCAGGGGCTCACCTGGAGGCAGTGAAGATGTGCTTGGAGTTGGTACAGATGGCGTTGATGGGGCTGTCATGGCCCTTGATCTCCCCCACTGGGGTGAAGTTGTCCACGTTCCACACCTTGATGACGCCTCCTCGGCAGGCGCTCAGCACCATGGGGCGCCCGGGGATGAAGGCCAGGGCACACACCCAGTCCTTGTGGGCATTGGGGATTTGCTGGAGGCACAGAGCACAGCCATGAACAACCTCACCTGCACACCACATGCACCCATCCTGGTGGCTGGGTCCTCCCTGTCCCAGGGAGCTCAGCTCCTCACTGACACCCCAGAACTGACTGAACCTACCTGGACGTGCCCAGGTAGGAGCCAAGGGCGTGGGCTCAAAATCATGGCTTGGTTTCTCCCTTGGGCAGGAGACAACAACCCAGAATTCAGGGTGGAACACAAGCCCCCACACTGCAACTGATGCCTCAGCCTGTCTGAAGGAGAGCCAGCAATCCCAAGCACCCTGCTGGACAAATTATGGGGGCACAGCACACCCTCACCCACTCATGGCCCAGGACTGTAAGTGCCCGCTCCACTGGCACCAGGTTCCTGGACAACCCCCAGGCCCCAGCAGCAACCCTCCCCTGCCCTGTGCTCCCCTCCAGACCTGGATAAGCTCCTGCTGCTCCAGATCCCACTTCTTTATGCCGTTGTCCCTGGAGCCACTGAAGAGGACATCTCCCTGGATGGCCAGGCACTCGATGCCATCGTAGTGAGGGGGCTCGAAGTTGTGAGTGGGGCTGATATTGCCCACCATGCCCTCCGTGATCTCAAACACCTGGGGGAGAGCAGCAGGTAACAAACCACAGATGGCACTGGGGACTCCCTCCCCTGGGCAGTTTGGCCACCACCCTCTGTGTCCCAGGCTCAGGGACACAAACAGTGATTTTGGGAATGGGACTGGGCATTGGCTGCTGGAGGCTTTTGGGGCTGAGGGTCCTGCCACAAGCAGAGGAGATCTGCCACCAGGGACAGCCCCACTCTGCTGCATTTTAGTCATGGTGAGCCTGCACACTACTCTGGAGCCATGGTGACAGCTCAGGGGGATCTGTCTCACCATCTCACCACCCCTCCCCACTTCCCTGGGGACAGCTCTAGTGAAACCTGCTAAAACCTGAAAGGAAGGAACAGGCTCCTGCTGTGCTGGAGCTGTGACTGAGCAGGCACAAGACATCTTTATCAATGGGGAATTATTGAGCAGAACAGGGTGAACTGCTCATCTGGGTCAGCCCTCACATGCAAATCACACCCAGAGAGTCTGGAGAAGAAGTTGCATTTCTCTTATGCATCAAAGGTGCACTGTGAACCAAGCAAAAGGCAAGATTTGGGAAGAGGAAACAAGGGAGAACCTCACATGCAGAGGTGAAAACAGAATCTGGGCTCAGCTCTCAGGAGGAGAGAAGAGTGAGGGGTTCTCAACATCTGGGCTTCCCTACAGGACTTTAAAAATGTGAGTGTTAAGGTGGTAGGTGCTGCTGCCTGTCTCTGGTCCCCAGCAAGCCTCTCCTGTTGAAAGGCAGGGCTGAGTTAACACTCAGGCAATGCAGTCAAACCTCCACTCACACTCACCACAGCTGGATCAGCATCAGAGGCAAGAAAGGCTCTTTTGCAAGGGTTTATTCCAGCAGGGTAAATCAGTCCCTGAAGGACAAACCCAGGGAAAGAGGAAGAACCAGGAGGAGCAGGAGCTCATAAAGGGGAAGGGGTGGGGGGCAGAGGGGCCTGGCCTCCAGGGGTAGGGGGGTGGTACCAGGGGTACCAAACCAGTGACAGGGGAAGGAGAAACCAGAGGAAGTTGTGACACCAAGTCCATGGGGGAGACTGTTTTTCCCTTTGGAAGGGATGATCTATAGTAAGTGTTAATGATGTTTCCAGGGCTCTGGGCTTGGGGATTGACCAAGGGGGGAGAGTTCATGGGATGCTACAGGACTGGGGGTGCTGCTCCCCAAGGAGCAGAGTACCTTGACATAGTGATCCTTGGAGCCTGTGACCACCAAGTCGTGGTTGCTGGGTGTCTGGCTCACTGTGAGGCACATCACGGGCCCGATGTGGCCGCTCAGCTTCCCCACGGGCTGCAGCCTGAGGGAAGCAAGGGCACAGCTCAGCCCCTGCGAGGGCAGCAAGGGCACAGCTCAGCCCCTGTGAGGGGAACAAGGGCACAGCTCAGCCCCTGTGAGGGCAGCAAGGGCACAGCTCAGCCCCTGAGGGCAGCAAGGGCACAGCTCAGGCCCTGAGGGCAGCAAGGGCACAGCTCAGCCCCTGTGAGGGGAACAAGGGCACAGCTCAGCCACTGCAAGGGCAGCAAGGGCACAGCTCAGCCCCTGTGAGGGGAACAAGGGCACAGCTCAGCCCCTGAGGGCAGCAAGGGCACAGCTCAGCCCCTGAGGGCAGCAAGGGCACAGCTCAGCCCCTGTGAGGGCAGCAAGGGCACAGCTCAGCCCCTGTGAGGGGAACAAGGGCACAGCTCAGCCCTTGTGAGGGCAGCAAGGGCACAGCTCAGCCCCTGTGAGGGGAACAAGGGCACAGCTCAGCCCCTGCGAGGGCAGCAAGGGCACAGCTCAGCCCCTGTGAGGGGAACAAGGGCACAGCTCAGCCCCTGTGAGGGCAGCAAGGGCACAGCTCAGCCCCTGAGGGCAGCAAGGGCACAGCTCAGGCCCTGAGGGCAGCAAGGGCACAGCTCAGCCCTTGTGAGGGCAGCAAGGGCACAGCTCAGCCCCTGTGAGGGGAACAAGGGCACAGCTCAGCCACTGCAAGGGCAGCAAGGGCACAGCTCAGCCCCTGTGAGGGGAACAAGGGCACAGCTCAGCCCCTGAGGGCAGCAAGGGCACAGCTCAGGCCCTGAGGGCAGCAAGGGCACAGCTCAGCCCCTGTGAGGGGAACAAGGGCACAGCTCAGCCCCTGTGAGGGCAGCAAGGGCACAGCTCAGCCCCTGAGGGCAGCAAGGGCACAGCTCAGCCCCTGAGGGGGCAGCAAGGGCACAGCTCAGCCCCTGAGGGCAGCAAGGGCACAGCTCAGGCCCTGAGGGCAGCAAGGGCACAGCTCAGCCCCTGTGAGGGGAACAAGGGCACAGCTCAGCCCCTGAGGGCAGCAAGGGCACAGCTCAGCCCCTGAGGGCAGCAAGGGCACAGCTCAGCCCTTGCGTGTGCTGGGGCCCATCCTGAGGGCCCTCACACCCCCGCCTCCCCCAGCCCTCCCTGGGTGCCCCAGCTGGGACAGAGCGGGCAGGGAGAGCTGATTGCGCGTGATCCAGGGGAGGAGGGCAGGCTGAGAGTGCCGACGTCTGGCTCTGCATCCTGAGAGTGTGCCAACATGTGGCTGCAGAGCCCAGGCTGCAGCACAGGGTTCACAGCCCTGGGCAGGTAGAAGGACAAGGAGAAACCAGGGCCCTGCTGCTCATCCCATTTTTGTCTTTTCCTTTCTGCTAAGCTCTGCCCAGTGCGCATTTAAGAAGACTTTAAATTTAAATAACAAATAGAAATTAATCTTTAATTCTTAAATTAGGATTAATGATCTTTAAAAAATCTTAAAATTTAAAAAATTTAAAATATAAATCTAAAAATCTTAAATTTCAGAAAATCCTAAATTTAAGTCTTAAATCTTATATTAATCTTTAATTCTTAAATTAAGATTTATTATCTTTAAAAAAATCTTAAATTTTTAAAAATTAAAAATCTTAAATTTAAAAATCTTATATTTAAGAAAATTTAAAAATGTTAAATTTAAGAAAATCCTAAATTTAAATCTTAAAAAATCTTAAATTAATCTTTAATTCTTAAATTAAGATTTATGATCTTAAAAAATCTTAACTTTTTAAAAAAATTAAAATCTTAAATTTTACATAAATGTTAAATTTAAGAAATATTTAAAACCTTAAATTTTAAATCTTAAACTAATCTTTAATTCTTAAACTGAGAGTTATGATCTAAAAAAAATCTTAAATTTTAAAAAATTGAAAATCTTAAATCTTAAATTTAAAAAACTTAAGATTTAAGAAAATCTTACATTTAATAAATAAAAAGATTTAAGAAAATCTTAAACTTAAATCTTAAAAAATATTTAACATTTTTTAAACCAAAACCACTAGGATCTCATAGGAAGGCATCCTGAAAATCCTTATTCCAGGCAATTCCTGCTGTGGAAAAGGCTTTAATTTTGCCCAGGGGATTATTTCATTTCCCCTAGGGGGAAAATTTCATTTCGCCCAAGGGGATAACTTTGTTTTGCCCAGGGGGATCATTTCATTTCCCCCAGGGGCATCATTTCATGCCACTCTGAGCCCCCATCCCTGCCCAGCTCAGCCCCATCCCTGCCCAGCTCAGCCCCCATCCCTGCCCAGCTCAGCCCCATCCCTGCCCAGCCGCCATCCCTGCCCAGCTCAGCCCCATCCCTGCCCAGCTCAGCCCCATCCCTGCCCAGCTCAGCCCCATCCCAGCCCAGCTCAGCCCCATCCCTGCCCTGCTGAGCTCCCATCCCTGCCCTGCTCAGCCCCCATCCCTGCCCAGCTCAGCCCCATCCCTGCCCAGCTCAGCCCCATCCCAGCCCAGCTCAGCCCCATCCCTGCCCTGCTCAGCCCCATCCCTGCCCAGCTCAGCCCCATCCCTGCCCAGCTCATCCCCATCCCTGACCTGCTGAGCTCCCAGACGCGCACGGCGTTGCCGGCGGCCGCGTAGAGCGCGGTGCCCGCAGGGTTGAGCGCGATCTGGTTGATCTGGTGCTCGCCCTGCACGCTGGTGACCGTGCGGCTGCTGGTCCCGGCACACGCGTCCCCAGAGATCACCTGGCCCGACGACCTGAAGGGGCAGAGTTCAAAGGGGTGATGGATTGTACCTGCTGGGGAGTAATTAGCGTTGAGTCTGTGATTGCAGGAGGCTGGGCAATCACAGAATGCACAGAATGACCAGGTTGGAAGAGACCTCAAAGATCATCAAGCCCAACCCAGCCCCAACACCTCAACTCAACCCTGGCACCCAGTGCCACATCCAGCCTTCGTTAAACACATCCTTTTTAAATACCCCCAGGGATGGTGACTCCACCACCTTCCTGGGCAGCCATTCCAGAACTTTATCACCCTTTCCATGAAAAACTTTTTCCTGATATCCAACCTATATTTCCCTTGATGTAGCTTGAGGCTGTGACCTCTGGTTCTGTCAGTGCTGCCTGGAGAAAGAGCCCAGCCACATTTGACTACAACTGACTTCCCACCAACTACAACCCTTCAGGAAGTTGTAGAGAGTGATGAGGGCAGCCCTGAGTCTCCTCTTCTCCAGGCTGAGCATCCCCACTCCCTCAGTGGTTCCTCACAGAGTTTGTGTTCCCAGCCCTTCACGAACCTCATTGCCCTCCTTTAGATGTGCTCAAATGTCCCAATGTCTTTCCCAAACTGAGGGGCCAAAACTGGACACAGCACTCAAGATGTGCCCTCACCTGTCCCAAGTGCAGGGGCAGAATGAGCTCCCTGCTCCTGCTGGCCACACCATTCCTGATCAAGGCCAGGAGCTATTGGCCTTCTTGGCCACCAGGGCACTCTGCTGGCTCATGTTCAGCCTGCTGTCACCAGCACCCCCAGGGCCCTTTCTGGGCACTGTCCAGCCACACCATCCCCCGCCTATACCTTTATTCTACTATCCTATACTGTGTAGCCACATTTCTCTTCACAGAGAAAAGCAAGACACAATTTTTCCCAAGGATTTTCTGGGAACGGCAGAGAGAAGCCTCAGAGAAGAGAAAAACTTATCTCTATTCTCTGCTCCTGTTGTTTTGCACACATGGAATGTGTTAGGATATTGTTTACCTGAAGGAATTTGGTAATTGGATTTTGCTGAGGATGGTTTTGTTTCCTTGGCCAATCACACAAAGCTGCCTGACTCAAGAGACAGTCACAAGTTTTCTTTAGTATTCTTTAGCATTCTTTGTAATATAGATCTAGTACAATACAGTGTAATATAGCAAGTGTTCAGCATTCCAAAGTCTTGGAGTCAGATGTCAATCATTCCTGTGATGGGGGTGCCCTGATATAACTATAATACTATATTATACTATAATACTATATTATCCTATAATACTACATTATCCTATTAGAAAAAAACCCATCTGTGGAGACAGATGGGCATGCCAGCCCTCTCTCTTTGAGAGGTATCCCTTGAATGGGCTCTGATAAGATCTTCTGAAACTCTCACGGATTAAGAAATCCTCCTTGGTCATGGTGAGTTCCCAGCACACTTTGGAACCCCATGTAGATTTGTTGGGACTAATTGGTTTTTCCCCTTTTGTACTACCCCTGCTTTTCCCCATAAACCCCCAGTTTCTGCCCTGTTCAGGTGGGAGCTGCTGTCCCTGGCCTCCTTCACAGGGTGCTGGAATAAAGGAACTCTGTGGAATAACAACACAGAGCTCCTGTCTCTTTGTCCCTGTGTTGGCCTGGGGACACCTTGCAAGGCAGAACTGAAATCACCAAGAGCTGAAATCACTGAGAGCTGAAATCCCTGCTCAGAGCTGAGCTGGCTGTCCTTGCTGAGGTTACCCTGTGGCTGAAGGATTGCCTGAGACCCCTAGAAAGTTGTCTCTTGCAGGACCTCTCTCTGGAAAGGTTGTGGTGTCCAGGTTGAGCCATCAGACCCCCGCTGCCCTTGCAGACAGTCTGATACAGCTTTGACCTAACTGGTCCTTGAATCCAAAACACCATCATCAGTGACCAATTATAAAATCACCCTTTGGTAAACAATCTCCATAACACATTCCACATGTGCACAACGACAGGTGCAGCAAGTGGAGATAAGAATTGTTTCTCATTCTTTTCCCTGAGCTTCTCACAGCTTCCCAGGAAAATCTTGGGAGAGAGTTATGTCTCTCTCTGTTCAGAGGATATGTGATTACCACAGGTGATGCCTTGTCAAGGCTGAACAGAGCCTAGAACAGAGGCTGGACAGAGCTAAAGAATAAAGTAGGGCTTTATTAGAAGGCCTCAATGGATCCACCTTGGGCAGCACAAGAGCCCAGCAATTTACATTTTGTCTGAGGCAAAGCAGCCTTATAAAAATACCACTACTATGGTAGAATTGTGCCTAAAGACAAAAAAGCTTTTGTTCTCTATTGCAGCTTTTTAGATACCCAAGGCACTTAGTATAAGTTTCTACTAAAAGCTAAAATCTATATACTAAATCTATAATTCTATTTCACTTTGTAGCTTTATATATCTCAGTTTCTCCAGGAGTTTCAGTTCAATCCTTGTGCTTAGATTTCCCTCCAGGCCTGTGCCATGAGGGGCTTGTATTCCAACAGCAGCCAGGGCTACACCCCAGGTGAACCAAAATGGCCACAAAATGGATGACAGGTCATGGGGTCTCTCACTTTTATAAGTTTTGGTCCATTTGCATATTGGGGTTAATTGTCCAATTACAGCTTTAACCCATGAAGCCCCATCCTGCTTGTTTTTCTGTCTTTAGTTCATGTCGTTTGTGCTCTTGGGCTGAGGTTTGGATCATTTGTCCTTGGTCCCCAGCTGGAGCAGGAATTGTTTTGTCTCCCTGCTCTGTGAACAGAGCTCACCATCCCATAATGTGAAGCCCAGACCCACACACTAAAGCAGCACAGAACCTGAAAAATAGAAAAGCTAAACCGGAGGCATCAGGAAGGATGAGGAACCACAGGGCTGTCCCCAGGCTGGCACAGCTGGGTCCCACACTGAGGAAAGGCCCTGGAGTGTCCCTGCCCCTCTGGCCACAATGGGACCAACAGGAGCTTTGTCCCACAGGACAGTGCCCAGCCTGTAGAGGCAGCCAAGGATCAGGGTCTGTGCATGACTCAGAGCATCCTGCCCTGGCTTCCAGCTGAGGTTCCCTGCTCTCCTCCTGTGCCTCTCTGCTTGCACAGAAGGGCTGGTGAGTGCTGGCATCCAGCACAGGGAAAGGAGGTCTTGGCCTCTGTGCCAGGAGAGAAGCTAATGCAGGTGAGCTGAGGTTGGATGGAAAAGGAGACCTGTGCCACAGCAAGTGGGTAGCTCTGACCTGCTATAGGAATGTGCCCCGTGCTGACAGAGTGACAAAACTGTCCTTTGTCCCCTTAAAAAGGAAAGGAGCCCAAAAGTTTCTCTCCTCAGTTAGGTGAAAAAGCCACCTCACAGACCTGGGGGACTTCACCTCAAACTTAAGGATAGCCAATTGGACAGAAGCCAAAAAGTCCCACCTGGACAATTTACTAGAAAAAGAAGAGACCAAAGAAACAAATTGCTTTTGTGGGGTGTTTTAGCAGGAGCAACCTCTTGGACTTGGCTCAATTTTTCTGTTTGTTATTTTGCATTTATTAAACCTTTTTGTTTCCAACACTGCCACAGGAGCCATCCTGCTGATTTTATGCCTCCAAAGGTAGCTGAGCTATCTTGGGTGACTAATAGACCTCCAAGAGCTCATGAGACCTGGCTCAAGGAGGCTGCTATTACTCCCTACCATCCTGTCCTAACCTTGGAGCCCTACTCCAGACTGGCAGCCACAGCTACAGTCTGTTCCACGCTCCTTTCTGGTCCTCAAACTCCTCACAGAGCCCCATGATTCCCACTGAAGAGGCTGTGATTTACCCAGACACTGCTGTTTGGGGCTGTGCCCCCCATGGGAGCTGCCAGCTCTCAGAACAGCTGCAAGATCTCTTCAAAGCTCCTGACCCTTAACAGTGCTGGATTCTGCACCTGGGACACAGCAACCCTGCAGGGAACAGAGGCTGGAGAGCAGCTGTGGGAAGGGACCTGGGCATCCTGGTCAATGAATATGAGTCAGCAGTGCCCTGGCAGCCAGGAGGGACATCCATGGCCTGGACACACCCGGCACAGCATTGCCAGCTGGGCAGAGGGGATTGTCCTGCCCTGCTCTGCACTGGGGCAGCCTCACCTCAAGCCCTCAGTTTTGAGCACCACAATATAAAAAAGACATTAAGCCATTGGAGAGCATCCTAAGGAGGGCCATGAGAATGGTGAAGGGTCTGGAGGAGAACGCTCATGAGGGGCAGCTGAGGGCACTTGGTTTGTTCAGCCTAGAGGGGAGACCTCACTGGGGCCTTCAACATCCTCATGAGGGACAGCAGAGGGGCAGGTACTGATCTCTTTCCTCTCATGACAAGTGACAGGACTCACAGGAATGCCTGGAGCTGAGCTGGGAGATGTTTAGGTTGGATGTCAGGAAAAGGTTCTTCCCCCAAAGGGTGCTGGGGCACTGAACAGACTCCCCAGGAAATGGGCACAGCTCCGAGCCTGTCTGAGCTCAAGTGTTTGAACAATGCTCCCAGGCACTGGGTGGGATTGTTGGGGTGTCTGTGCAGGGTCAGGAATTGGATATGATGATCCTGATGGGTCCCTTCCAACTCAGCATATTCTGTGATTTTATGACCACAAGTTTTTCCTGCAGGAGTCCCCATGAACTCCCTCACCCCAAACTCTCCCACCCTCCCTGTTCCCTAGGGGAGCAGCACTCCAAACTGGCACTAAGGAGCTCTATCTGGCCATGTCCCAGCCCCTGTAGGTTCTGTAAAGGCTTCTGCAGAGCCAGAGGAGCCCAGAGTGCCCAGGTGCCCGAGCTGACGTACGTGAGGGTGCGGACGCAGCGCGCGGAGTCGCGGATGTCCCACACCTTGATGTAGGACGTGGACACGGTGAACACCAGCCCCGTGTGGCTGCAGTACTTGATGGAAACCACATTGTTGGGGTGGCCCTTGAGAGAGGCGATTTCCTGGCCTGTCACCAGGTTCCACATCTTGCAGCTGCGGTCTGTGGGAGGAAGAACACGCCCAGGAGTGTTGAGGGTGTCTCCTCCAAGGACATGGGGACAATATTCCCTATGAGGATGTCCCCCCACCCACAGGGCCAGAGGAAAGGGGCCAGGCAGCCCCAGCACAGGGGCAGGGGTCAACACTGAAGAGAGGAACCATCCCTGTAATGCCCACGCTTCCTCTGCATCCTCCCAGCCCATCACCCACCTTTGGAGCCCGTGAAGAGCAGCTCATCGGTGGCATCCAGGCAGAGCACAGGCTTGGTGTGTCCCTCTGCCACTGAGACACACTGCAGAGGGGCTGTCCTGGCATTCTTGGTGCCACCCACCGGGTTGATGATGCCCCTTCACAGGAGAGAGAGAACAGGTACAGTGTGGGGTGGAGGGGCACGGTGCCCTCTGCCCCAGGGCATGGGAGAACATGAGCAGCCTCACACCCAGCCCAGAGTGAGACACTGCTCCACCTGAACCTGGCCTGTCTGAGCTGAGGTCTCTGTGGAAACCCCAGAATGTCCCCATGGGCATCCCCTGCCCACCTCTGCCCCTGCCATCACACAGGGAAAGGGGGAGGCTGCCCAGTGACCTCTGCTCTCCCTCCAAACCTCTCCTGCCTCACCAGCACAGACCCAGGACAGTTCAGGAGACTCAGCCCTTGGCCTCAGGTCCATTTGTGGACTCTCCAGCCTGAAGCTGAAGCTCTGCTGGGATAATGTTTCAGAGTTCCAGTATCAGCACCCCATCCCCTGGAGGCTGTCACCCTCTGGCTGGTGGCATTAGAAGACAGGGCCTTGCTCCTTCACACAGATCCCAAGGGTGACAAAGGGCAGCACCAGCATCTGCCCCCCACATCCCTGCTGCAATGGCTGTTCCTGCCCCCACTGCTGGCTCTGGGCAGGACAGCACCTACCCTGCCAAGGAACACTGCTCTGTGTCCTGGGGGACATCATCTCCCAAACCCTCCACTTCAGACATGCTCAGGGTGCTGAGCACCCCCAGCCTGACCCTCCTGTGTGTGACCTGGTCATCAAGCACAGCCACAACACCCAAAGTTGTGCTAATTTCTTCTTACAGGCAGGGAAACTGATGCATGGGGCTAGAGAAGGGCAAGGTTTGCATTAGTTGTGAGGACAAGCACAGGCTCATTAATTGGGTGTGGAAATCACATGCATGTGATGTTCCTCAGCTCTGCACTTACAAAGCCAAGCCAACAGCCCTCCCCTCGCCCCCAGTGCTTCCAGCAGCCTCAAAGCAACACTGAATCCAAGGGGAAATCCCTGCACTGCATCTTCCATGGACTTTGAGAGGCTGCCTGACCACAAACTGCCCAGGGTGACCCTCTCAGACTGGTCTGGTGTCACCTCCCCTGTCACAGGGGTCTGCAGGAGCTCAGGGCACAAACAGAGGGAGGGGACACCTGAGTGAGGGACAGCTGATCATGGAATCATGGAATGGTTTGGGTTGCAAGGGACTTTAGACACCCTCTCATTCCATGTCCATGCCATGACAGGGACACCTTCCACTACACCAGGGTGCTCCAAGCCCCATCCAACCTGGCCTTGGACACTCCCAGGGATGGGGCAGCCACAGCTGCTCTGGGCACCCTGTGCCAGGGCCTGCCCACCCTCACAGGGAAGAAATCCTTCCTAACATCTAGCCCAATCTCTCCTCTTTCAGTTTTAAACTGCTCCCCCTTGTCCTGTCACTATTTGCCCATGTACAAAGTTGCTCTCCCTCTTTGTTACAAGCCCCTTTAGGCACTGGAAGGCTGAAATGTTCCTAAAGGATGGGGGAAATGTGGCCCCTGTTCTGGGAAACCTCTGTAGTGGTGGATGCAGGGAGAGAAGCCCAGGAGAACATTAACTCCAAGGCTGAGCTGTGCACCACAATCTGACTTGATTTCTTTAGGGACAGACTGACCTTTTCCAACTCAGCACCAGGGCAGCACAACCAGGCACGAGCTGAACCTGAGATAACTGCCTGGAAGAAGCTTGCACAAAGGATGTACTGCAAGCACCCTTCCCCATCATCTCACCATCCTGCTGGAGAGCTGGGGAAGGGCTGGCACATGGTGGCCTCATGCTGGCAAGAACCCACCAGAGCTGGAGGAGAACATGCTGCCAACCCAAAGCAGCCAGCACCCACCAGTGAGCCCAGCACCACGCACCAAGGGCTAATCCAAGCAGGAACAGCCTGAACTGACAGCATCAGGCACCAGAGGTGGCATGCCAGGGGGACAGACACACAGGCTGGGATGGGGGAGAGCAGCAAGCTGCAGGCAGAGCATGCAGGGACAGGGAGAGCAGGCATCTGACAGAGAGAAGGAGGAGCAGAGGAAGGGATAATAAATAGAATTGTCTATACCTCAGCACCTCCGAGACAGAGGAATCGCTGTCATCAGACCTAGGGGCAGAAAATTAGCAGGATTATGGGAGAGAAAACCCAGACTAGAGAAGGCAGCAGTGGAGTCAGAGGTGGAAGATTGTTATTGCATCCAAGCCAGTGTAGGACAGAGAGAAGGAGAGGAGGGAGGGAGAAGGAGAAGCACACATGGAGAACCAGGGGAGAGCAGAAGAGCAGGAGGAACAGACAGCAGGTCTCCATCAGGGAACACCAGCGCTGCTAGCAAGCCCAGAGCAGCACCTGACCTGTTGCCAGGAGAGGCTGGAGCAGCACTTGTGGCTGGATGCCAGTCCATCAGCTTCCTCTGAGCCCTCATCCCCTCACCCATCCTGCTCCCTCATCTTGCCAGGGCTCCAAGTCTGTCTGCAGGCAGAGGCCAGCACTGTGAGCTCAGAGGGCACAGTGGGCAGGAGCACAGCCCTGGCACGGCAGCTGCTCCATCACGGGGAGGAGCAGGGAGGTGAAGAGGTGACAGGACACTGGCTGGAGCCAATCCAAGCCCTGGTGATGCTTTATACCCCCACAGGACTCAGTACAGGCCATGTGCTATCCTAGTCTGGGTTCCCCTCCTCAGACACCCTCACCCCAGCAGGACTCACTTGTCCAAGGCAGATCCCTGGCTCTGGGTGCTCGTGAGACGGGAGAAGACGTTGCGGTCGTTGCGCGGACGGGTGGGTGGGGAGGAGGGCGGTGTGAAGCCAATGTCTGCAGGCCTAAGCCAAAGGATCAGAGGGACACATGACTTGGAACTGCTCACCTGGCACCTGACTGGGCCCAGAAAGAATCCTGGGCCACACAGCCCCCCTGCCCATGTCAGTGTTTGTCCCGAGCTCACCTGGCAGGCTGCCCACGGTCGTAGGATTTCCGCCGGGTCAGGGGCGAGGTGTCCGAGCCCCGGGACTGCCTGGGACTGCAGCAAGTGAACAAAGCAGAGTAGGTGCCTGCCCTGCCCAGGATCCCTCCACAATCAACACCTCTGTCCTCCCCCAGAAGAGCAAACAAGAGATTGGGCTGGAGTCACAATCTCGAGGCAGAGTGCAGAGGCTTTTGCCAGCCCAAGACACCTCCAAAAATGCTGATAACCCAGAGACGGGAGCTGGGGACCCTTGTGGTTGTTCTCCCTGCTTCTGAAGTATCCCCTGTCCATCTCCCCCCCTTCCTTCCCTGCTTTTGAAGCATCCTCCTCTCCATCTGCAAACAACACCAACACATTCCTACACACTCTCCAAGCCCTGCTGAGGAAATTCACCACTGCGTGCTATAACCAAGCATGGACAGATGCAGGATTGGGCTCCCCTACCCCTCTGCACCCCCACAGGCCAGGCACAGCTCCCCAGACCCCCTGAGCCTCCCAGGCACTGGTGGCCCACGCTCACAAGGTGCTGCCCCGGGTGGGCAGGCTGATGGTCCGTGACACCTTCTCCTTGTAATAGGGGTCCCGGATGGAGAAGCCGATCCCGTCCTCCTTGATCTCCATGAGGGACGCCAAGGACTTGGTGATGTTCTTGGTGGACACGTCCAGCGTGGGTCCCAGACACTCAGCTGACACTGCCTTCATCTGCCCCGAAAGCTTGGGCTCCCCCTAGAGCAGGGCAGAGGGCTCAGGGCGGGTACACGGAGGGCAGTGGGAGCAGCCAGCAATGGGGGCTGGAAGAGTTTGTGCTCTCTGGCCACAAACCAGTTCCCCCACGTCCCACTGGGATCCTCATCACAGCAAACATGACAGCCTGTACAGAACAGTGGCTGCTTCCCTCCATGGGGACATCTTCAGTGCCACTCAGATTTGGAAGGCACTGCCTGGTGTGGCGGGTGCTTGCCAAGTCTCTGGTGCCCCAGGACAGGACCACTGCACCAGGAGACCTTGGCTCTGCCCATCCATAAATCAGCCACACTGCCTTATGCCAAGCCTGGCTCACCAAGGTTCAGGCTGCAGAGCAGAGGCCTGAAGCATCACTGAACATCCCTCCTCCCAGGTTCTGTGACCAGTCCACACAAAAAGGCCAACTAACCTTGAACTTGAAGTCATCCTGGCTTGCTGAGCCCTTCATGGTAAAAGACTGGGAGATGCTGCAAGGAGAAAGGAGCAAAGATGGATCTTCAGTGCCAAACTCTCTTCAGAAAGCTGGTGCCACTGCTCCACCAGACTCCTTGGGTCACCCTCTGCCCCCCAGCTCCCTTTCTCCAAGGAATGACCAAGCCTTCACTCCCTGCTCGTGTCCAAGAGACATCCTGCTCCTCCCTCCAAGGGCTGGGCACAACAGAAAAGCTCAGGTGGGGCTTTGTTCATCCATGCCCCTCTACAAGGTCCATGAATGGCATCAGGCAGTGCCAGGCTGGGTGCTCACCTCCCATCTGAGGCCAGGCTGAACTCTGAAACTTCCTCATCTGTGCTGGTGTAGCCATTCTCTGTGAGAGGGAGACAGTGCATCAGCAGGGGGGACCCAGAGGGGACCCCACTGTCACCAGCCCCTCCTCCAAACCCTGCAGCAGAGGGGGCAGCCCAGGAGGGCATGAAGGATAACCCAGTCCTTGTCCCTGTTATCCATGGCCATGGGGAGTGACCCAGTCCTTGTCCCTGTTATCCATGGCCAGAAGGGCATGAGGGATAACCCTGTCCTTGTCCTTGTTGTCCATGGCCAGGGCACACAATCCCAGCCAACAGGGTCCTTGGGCAGGGTCCCAGCCACCTCCAGGTGCTTCCTGCAGGCCCAGTCCAGGTGAGCACCCAGCCCACAGCAGCACACCTGGCCTGAAGCTGCCCCTGCCTCAGGCCCCACCTTGCTGGACGTTGTGGATCAGTGCCTGCAGCTCGGGGTGGGACTCAGCCTTCTCCCTCAGGGCATCCAGCAGGGCGTGGTTCTGAGAGGAGTTGGCCACGTCTGTCTGCCGCAGGCGCCCCTCCAGCAGCCGGATCTGCGCCTCCTTCTGGGCCACCTGCAGCCCCTGCACAGGCAATGCTGGCACTCAGCAAGGTCCTGGCACCAGGTCCCCACCCTGGCACCCAGGAAAAAGCCCTGTCACACATGCACAGCCCTGCCAGCCCCACACCTTGTCGATGGAGGCTTTCAGGAAGTTGTCCAGCAGCAGCCGGGCTTCGGCCAGGGAGCAGGAGCTGATCACCACCGAGGTGTCCGTGGAGTCCAGCTCCTCCTGAAACACACAGGGACAAGGGCTGGATCAACAGGGTAGCTTTGCTGCTGGATGGGCCTCCATGGCAAGCACAGCACTTCCATCACCCTGCAAGCACTGCCCAGTCCAACCCTCACCCTCCCCAGTCTGCCCAGTGGCTTCTGTGTGTCACAGACATCTTTTTATGAAAATCCTTTTCTTGGGATTTTTTCTTCCTGAGAAGTTGAGAGGCCTCAGGAACAAAATGTAAACAATGGTTATCTGCTGCTGTGGAATGCAACAGGTGCATCTGTGATTGGTCTAATGTGCTTGTTTGTAATTAATAGCCAATCACAGCAGAGTTGGCTTGGACAGAGAGTCTGAGGCAGCTGCCTTTGTTATCATTCTTTCTTTTTCTATTCTTAGCTAGCCTTCTGAGATGAAACTTTTCCTTCTATTCTTTAGTATAGTTTTAATGTAATATATATCATAAAATAATAAATCAAGCCTTCTGTTACATGGAGTCAGATCTACGTCTCTTCCCTCATCCTAAGACCCCTGTGAACACCTTCACAACTGGGCAGATCCAGTCATGGGACTGTCCAGTGCTGAAGGGTTTATACACTGCTAAGGAAATTCTGGTTCCAGCACAAAACTAGAACATGAACAGGCACCAGGCTCACCCAAATCCACAACCCAAAGCCTGGTGTGAATTAACAGCAGCCCTTCTCCCCTGCAATCAAGGTGACAGCTGGGGACAAGCCAGGGGCAGCACACAGCCTCCATTTCAGGCTGCAGGCATTGAGGGGAGTTGGGAGCTGCCCAGTGGCATGCCCAGTATCACAACTGGACACAAAACCTAGATGGTTTCTGCTAGAAAAAAGCCAGTCAGTCCTCCTGGGATGTTTCCAGTGCATGAAGCAACAACCATGGGTACAAGTGACCACCAGCCCCGTGGGCAAATGGGGGCTGCAGTCTCTCTACAATTCCAGGGCAGCAGGACACAAGCATGTCCATGGACATGCAAGGATCTGCCAGAACTCCTCTCTGTAATTAATCACCTAATGAGAAGTGACTGTGTGGGTGAAGCCCCACCAAGAGTGACAGCTCACAGGACTCTGGGTCCTCTGAGCAGAGCCCAGCCCCAGCTGGCTGTGCCCAAGGATGCTCTTTCCACAGAGGGATGCTCTCATTTCCTCCCTGCCAGCCAGACCCAGTCCTTGCGCCCACCTTGGTCTCCTCAATCTGCATGATGGTGGCCTGGCAGTCTGAAATGCTGTCGTTGATGTAGTCAATGTTGGCCCCCAGCACCTCAATCTCCTCATTCAGCTCTTGCAGACCCTTCTGCTCCTTGGGGCTCTCTGCCTGCAGCTTTGCCCGCTTGCCCAGCAACGCCTCCTGCAGCAGCGACAGCTCCTCACGTTTCTGGGGGAAAAGGGAAGGGAATTAGCACTGTCCACATGGCCACCTCCCTGTCCTGCAGCCACCAGCCAGCCCTCTGTGTCCCCAGTGCCACAGCCACCTTGATGAGCCTCTCCATGTCTGCCTCGAGGTTGACAATGGTCATTCTCTGCATGACAATGTCGAAGATGCGCCGCTCCAGCGACTGCCACTTGAGGCGGGCAGCTTTGCTGAAGGTCTGGCTCGACCCCTTCTTGGGGAACTTCTTCCTACAGCCAGAGGGAAGAAGAGGCATTTGGGCAGATGGCCACACCGTGCTGGAGAGCCAGGCTTGCCCCAGGATCTGGGATCTGGCTGGCCAGAAACAGAGGATGGATCTGTGCTGTTTCTGCATTGCCCAACTGTAGGAATGTGCTCTCTGTTGAAGGAGTGACAAAACTGTCCTTTGTCTCTTTAAAAAGGAAAAAAGCCCAGAAGTTTCTTCCTTTGAATAGGTAAAAAGACATCTCATAGGACTTGGGGGACTTCCCCTCAAACTTAAGGATACCCAATTGGAAAGGAGCCAAAAAGTCCCGCCTAAGCAATTTACTAAAAAAAAAAATAACAAAGAAACTAATAGCTTTTGTGGGATGTTTTACCAGGAGCAAGAACCTCTTGCACCTGGCTCGGTCCTTTTCTGTAAAGAGTTTTGTTATTTTGCCTCTATTAAAACTTTTGTTTCCAACACTACCACAGAAGCCATCCTGCTGATTTTATACCTTCTAAGGTAGCTGAGCTATCTTGGGTGTGATACAGATCTCCAAGAGCTTATGAGACCTAGCTCGAGGAGACCATATATCACCCAACTTTTCCTCTTAGCAAAGCAGGACAAGAGATGAGTCCAGCAGGGTTTGCGCCACATTTAATCCTCATTGAGGGCCAGCTTTGACCTCAAGCCCAGGTGACAGTCACACTGCCAGCACAGCTTATCACAGGATCAGTGATTTAATATGGCTCAAGTGGACACTAAGCCATCCCTCAATCTCCACCACCTATCAAAAGCCAGGCATGGGATCCCTGGGATGTCTCACCCTCGACCACCCAGCCCCTCCCCTGACCTGGCAGGCCGAGCCCCGTTAATGGAGGCCGAGGAGTCTCCCAGGAAGTTGTTGATTTTCCTGTTCCACTGGCGCACGATGCTGGAGACGGAGCGAGCGCCGCTCTCGGGCTCGGAGGAGGTGGTGCTGGCCGAGACCTCGGCCCCTGAGTCCAGCATGGGCGGCTTGGGGCCCGTCCTGCCCGCCACCCTGTCGGACATGGGCTTGGCCAGACGGCGCAGCGCTGACACCTGCCCCAGGGAGGACAGAGAGGGGGTCTGTGGTGTTGCATTTTAGTTCAATGTATGCTCTGTGTCAACCCTTGAAAATGAGCAGTTTATTCCAAGCCTGTGATCCTCCCCTGAAGTGTCATGGATTTGTAACCCCATTGACCCAAGGCTTATTCCGTGCCTGCTATTAACCTGTGTGAGGGAGACCAGGCTCTCTCTTGGCCCTTTTCCTCCTAGGCTCTCCCTCTCTCTCCTCTTTCCCCCTTTCCCCCCTTCTCCCTCAGAAACCCTGCTGCTCCCAGGGGTGGGATCCCCAATAAACCCTCATCTAATCAGCACCCCCAGAAGGCATCTGGAGTCTCCTTGCCTGCCTGCTGCTACCAGGGAACACACAGCTTAGGGGGGATTCCATCAAAGGAACAGCAAATGGTGTCAGCTGGGCAGCCTCACCCAGCCTAAACCCATTGGTATCATCCCCAGGCCCCACAGGTCTGAGAGAAGCAAAGCAGCAAAGCCCAGGGACATTTGTGCCTCATGGGGCTCCCTCTCCTCCCTCACAGCCCACCCCTGCTATCAGGCTCTGCTGCTGGGGATGGGGAACTCTGCTGCTGCCTACATCCATTTCCCACCCGGTTCCTGAGCCATAAAACCCCTCCCTGCCTTTTGGGGACCCCATTCCCAAAGCCAGCCCTGTCTGAAAGATGGGATTTCTCTGAGCCAAGCACTGGGGCCCAGACCCCCATGGATGCTGGGGGCTATGTGGAGGAAACCCCCTTTCCTCACCTCCTGGGTTTTCCTCCGCAGCACAATTTCCTGCTGTCGCTTCTGAGATTCCAGAGCCCTGATCTGGAACTGCAGTAGTGAGAAAGAAAAAGACACCTCTGAGGTCCAGCCCAGATGTGGTTGCAGTTCCAATGCTCCCTTTGGCACAGTCTCACTCCTGATTTTAACAACCAGCAGGCTCCCAGCTTTGAGCTGGCTCTGGCTGCACGTTCCCCCCTCCCACAGTATCTCCCATAACTCCAACAGGAGCAGTGGGAATGCTTTGGGAGCCATTCATCCAGCTGTGCTCTGCTAGGACCTCCAGTGAGGCTTCACCAAGCTATCTGTGAGCACCTGGAGTGCCAGAGCAGGACAAACACCCCCTCCCCAGCCAGACCAGTCACAATCTTGAGGCAGAGTGCAGAGGCTTTTGGCAGCCCAAGACACCTCCAAAAATGCTGATAACCCAGAGCAGGGAGTTGGGGATCCTTGTGGTCCTTCCCCCTGCTTCTGAAGCATCCCCTCTCCATGCCTCCTGCACATGGTAAGCTGAGCTCTGACCTCCTGCCGGCGCTGCTCCTTCTTGAGCTGCGCGATCTCCCGGTTCCTCTTGGTCTCGGCCAGGCGGCGCCGCTGCTGCTCCTCCCGCATCTGCTTCATCAGCGCCACCTGCAAGGAGGGGCCGCTGTGCCACCGCCCCGGGGCACCCCACGCCCAGCACACAGCGCTCTGCGCTGCCACCAGAGTGCAAAACGCTGCTCCAGGCTCGGCCAGGATCCCTCCCCGCCCCGGCACATCCAGGTACCTTTGCCTTCTTCATCTCGGCCACCTCTGCCTGCAGCTTGCGCAGCTCCCGCTCGTAGCGGCTCTGGTTCTTGAGCAGGCGAGCGTGCTCCTTCTGGGCTGCCTGCAGCTTCTGCAGGTCCCTGTTCATCTCCTTCAGCCGCTTCTCATAGTCTGCCTTGATCTTGTTGGCTTTCTCCTCGGTGTAGCACTCCATGGTGCCTGGTGGGTGGGGACAGAGCTCACAATGCACCCCAGGATCTTCCTGTACCCACAGACCTGCCTGGAGGCACCATGCACTGCATCCCTCCCTGTCCCATCTGAGCCCCCTCACCCACCAGGAAGTGGGGTCTGTCTGGGAATACCCACTGGAAGAGCTCAGCACAGAGTGGAGATACAGGGCTGGGCTGAGCAGAGCTGCAGACTGGGACACACAGCCACACACAGGGGTGACCCTGCCCTGTTTAAGTCTGGAGATCAGCCACACCACTGGCTCTTTTGCCCCTCAGTTTCCCCAGGAGTCCCCTCAGCTCATGAAGTGGTGCTCAAGGCTGGAAGAGGCTTTGCCACCCTCCTGCAGCACCAGCAGGGTGCAGAGCTGTGCAGCTCACTGATGCTGCTCCCATGGCAAGACAAGCAGAGTCTTGGGGGTGCCAGGGATTCAAGGAGAGGCAGGGGGATGGCAAAGCTCTACCAGAGCAAGGGCTGGATGCTTTGACTTAGAGTTAGCTGGGTTTGAGCTGGAACTGGGGTCTGGAATGGGATCCCAAGGGTGAGGCAGCTCTCACTGAGGTTCTGCAGGACCCGGTCCCGCTCCAGCTGCGTGTCCCGAATCTTGTTCTGCAGCAGGATCAGCTTCTCCTCATACTGGTGCTTGAGGGTCTGCAGCCGCCGCTGGCTGTTCTCCAGCTCATCAATCAGCTTCTGCTTGATCTCAATCTCACAGGTCAGATCTGCCAGGTCAGCCTGGAAATTCACAGCTGGAGGCAGAGGAGAAAGTCAGATCACTTGCATGGCCCCACTGAGTCACAGTGTTGAAAATTGCAAGGCAAGATGTTTTCTATTACCATCTGTATGGCAGATTATCTTTTGTCAGTAGACAGTTTGCTTTATCTCTCTCTCTGAGTGATCACAATCACTCCTCCCTCTGGAGGGGACATCTGCTGATAACAGCTATTGAATGTCCCTGCATGGCTGATAAGAACTACAGCATCCCATTGGGAGATGGGAGCCCAGAGGGAGGAGCCAAGCATTCCTACCCGGATATAATCTGGAGATTCTGGAACACCAGCACAGCTTCTCCACTGGATTGCCCACAGGAACAGCAGCTGCCTCTTCTTCCACTGCATCTTCAGAGGCAGAGACTGCACCTTTCTACAGGATCCCTGCTCCTGCAGAGCCACCCCTGACACTGCAGGAGGGCTGAGCCACAATTCCAATGGGACTGCTGCCAACAGGCTGACCCACAGGGTGTCAGGTTGGGTTCTGACTCTGTCAGGGTTGTTCTAGTGTACTGCATTGTTTATTTTATCCTTTTTCTTTCCTTCCCTATTAAAGAACTGTTATTTCCTGCTCCCATATTTTTTGCCTGAGAGCCCCTTAATATAAAATTTGTAGCAATTCAGAGGGGTGGGGAGGGTTTACATTCTCCATTTCAGGGAAGGCTCCTGCCTTCCTTAGCAGAATCCTGTCTTTCCAAACCAAGACACACAGCACATGGAAAGGGCAGAGGAGCTGATGGGAACCCCCACTGCTGGGGAGTAGCAGCACCCACAGAGCACTGCAGCAGCCCTGGGGCTCTCCAAATCCCACAGAGCAGGCATGGCTGGGGCATGGTGAGCTCTGCCTCTCCCAGACCAGAGCTCACTGCCAGAGATGCCAGCAAGTGCCCCTCCATGCCCATGGCTGCACACAGATCTCCACTTTACCCTTCTCCTCTGCATCCGAGTCTGAGTCCACCAGGCTCTCTTCACTGGCCGAGTCCTCATCTTCATCCTCGCGCCCATCCTCTTCCTCACAGCCACTCTCATCCTGTTCTTCCTCTTCCTAAGAGATGAGTGCCTAATCTCAGCCAGCAGGATGGTCTGTCCTTCTCCCCACAGCTTCTCCCTCCTTTAAACCTGAGCCCACCCTACAGCCATGGGCCACAGCCCCCCAGGTGGGACTCAGCCTCCCACACAGCATGCCCAGGGGCTGCAGCACCATTTCTGGACCCCCAGCACATCCTGTTGAGAGGAACAGCAATTTCACCCATATATCCCTTCCTAGCTGACCCTTCTTCATCTATGCTGATTAAATCCAAGCTCCCAAAAACATGGACTCCTCGTTCTACATCCAGACTGACAGGGGAGTACCCAGCTTCTGCCCTGCTCCAGCATTGAGCCCTCAGCAGAGTGACTCTTCCAGCCTGAGCTTGGTCCCTGTCCCACGGATGGCACCTTCAGTGCTCCACCACCCAGACACCCCCACACCATGAACACAATGCCCACTCACCTCTTCCACCTCGTTCTCATCCGTCTCTTCCCCATTGTCCTGCTGCAGTTTCTGCCTCTTCTTAAACGCCTCCTTCTCTGGGCTGGGGGGAACAGAGGGGGGCTGGTGAGTCCCAGCATGAGAGAGGCAGAAACAGCTTCTGCTGGGCCACCCTCCCTCCTGTTTTTGGACTCTTGGGGTAAAACAGCCTCTGGAATTATGAGATGGGGAACAGGAGACCAAGGACCGAGGGAAGGGAAGGGAAGGGAAGGGAAGGGAAGGGAAGGGAAGGGAAGGGAAGGGAAGGGTGCAGGCTCTGGCTGTAGCAGGGCTGGGGGAAACAGGAGACTCAGCCCCACAGGGACAGACTGAGCCTCCCCCTTGCCAACACCTTCTCCTTGCGAACACCTCCCCTCACCTCTTCCTCTGCTGCCGCCGCTCTTTCTTCTTGAGGCGCTCCAGGTCCTGCTTGGCCCTCCGGAGCACGTCGGAGGCCTCGGTGTCCAGGGTGGCCGCGGGGCTGCAGATCCCAGCCAGGCCCGGGCCCGGTGAGGAGCCCACGGGGAACGGGCCTCGAGCAGAGACCCGTGAGAGGCTGCGCCGCAGGGACTCGTTCATGGACTCGCTCTCCAGCAGCTTCGTCCTGGGGAGTGGAAGCAGAGTCCAACAGGGGCCATCCCACTGGCCCTACAGGGGGTCTTGGCTGGGTTTAGAATCGCAGAGTGGTTTGGGCTGGAAGGGACCTTAAACCTCATCTCGTTCCACATTGCTGCTATGGAAGGGGCAGGGGTGCCTTCTACTCGACCAGGTTGCTCCAAGCTCCCTAGACTTGCAGATATGGAATAACCACTGCTGCTTTGGGCAAACTGTGCCACTGCCTCACCACCTCACAGGGAAGAATTTCTTCCTAACTTCTAATTCAAATCTCTCCACTTTTAGTTTAAAGCTATTTTCTCTTGTGCTATCACTATCTGTCCAAATTAAAAAAAAAAAAAATCCAGCTCTCTCCCTCTAACTTATAGCCTCCTTTAGGCAGTGGAAGGGGCTCTAGGGTCTCCGCAGTGTCTTCTACACACTGAACATGATGTGCTCAGATGGTGTGAGCTAGGGACAGAGTCACTACTAAGCCATTCCACCTCATGATGGGTCAGAAAGCCATAATGGTGGCAGACAGGGTATCAGGATCAAGCAGGAGACTGGCATGGACCCACCTTTGGGAGGCAGCAGTCCCTGAAAGACCCCAGGCACTTCAAATAGAACTTCTCCCTCCATTGTTTTGTGGAGATAATAAAAACTCTACAACTTTTGTGAAAGTTGTAAAGCCGGGATGTTTATTACAGCACTGGACGCATGTGGAAATTGTTCCCCTAAAATGACATGTATACCTCTGGGAGCTTCAGGTCCTTTTTTATCTCTCTCTCAGATAAATATGCATACAATTTCACAATAGGTTTATATATATTAATTTTTACAAATTTTGCGTACATTTGCTGGTAGTTCCTCTTTATCAGAAAGAATTCTTAAGTCAAGTTGACTTGCTCGCACAGCAGTCTCTGTCTCTCTCTATCACTCTCTGTCTGCCCCCCTCTTATCTCTGTCTTTCACTGAAGCAGTTTCTCTGAGCCTAGGCTTTTTGCAGCCAGACTACACAACAAGCTACATACTTAAAGATGTACCTTCCACCTAAATCAAAATAGATTTCTACCCTGGAAAATTTCTACTCTGCCTCACCATCAATGCCCATACCAAAGACAACAATAGCCAAAGCACTGCCTGCCACCAAGGCTGGGCCTCCTTCAACCCTGCATAGCAGCAGTGGAAATCACACAGCACTGAGCTGTGTGAGCCCCCCATCCCCAGCCCCTGGCCCCAGGAGCCCAGACCCCCCAGCAGTGTGCCTGCTCACCTCAGCTCCTCAATCTCCCGGATGTAGTTCTGGATCAGGGTGCCGATGGCTTCGTTCCCGTCACCTGCAGCGCAGAGACACCGCTGAGAGAGGCACACCCTGCTGTCCCCCAGCCCCTGGCCCAGCTGCTCCCTGGGCTGGCCCCCCATGCCACGCAGCAGCCCAGCCCCACCTGCTTTGGCCAGCATCATGTTGGCCTCCTGGCTCATGAGGTAGGTGACCCTGCTGTTGATGGCGTCGATGGCCTCCTGCATGGCCTTGACGCGCATGCGCAGCGCGCTGTTCTCCTTCTGCAGCATGGCGTTCTCCCGGAACAGGTCGCTGTAGCCCTCCGTGCCATCCTCCCCGATCACACGCTTGCCCTGGGGGCACAGGAGGGCAGCCCCTGAGGGCAGGGCAGGCTGGGGCACGGAGACCCACTTGGGGCACACAGAGACACACCTGGGACACACAGGCCCAGCTGGGACACACAGACCTACCTGGGGCACCTAGACACACCTGGGGCATGGAGACCCACCTGGGACACACAGACACACCTGGGACCCACAGACCCACCTGGGGCACCCAGACCCACCTGGGACACACAGACACACCTGGGACCCACAGACCCACCTGGGGCACCCAGACCCACCTGGGACACACAGACACACCTGGGACCCACAGACCCACCTGGGGCACCCAGACCCACCTGGGACACACAGACCCACCTGGGACACGCAGAGACACACCTGGGACACACAGACCCACCTGGGGCACCCAGACCCACCTGGGACACACAGAGACTCACCTGGGACACACAGAGACACACCTGGGACACACAGACCCACCTGGGGCACACAGACCCACCACTGCACCCCTGGGGGCAGCCCCACACAGAGAGCAGGGACCAGGAGAGTCTGAGCTGAACATGCCAAGGGTGAGAGAGGCGTTGGGGCTTCTCCCTGCCTTACACCCCCAAAACATGGCCAAGGTCCTGAGCTGAGCTCCTGTTTCTTGAGCCTCCTGACTCCTCCTTGCAGTTTCTCCTAGGGGGCAGGGGATGGGTCTGTCCTACTAAACCTGCCCCAACTCAAACACAAGGAGGGGCCTTTCTGCACCTGTCTCTGCCCCCTCACCAGGGCTGCTCCATCAGCTGGGTTTGCCTTTGGTGGAGTTCATTTTCCTCACAGCAGCTTTTGTGTGGTGCTGTGTTTGGGATCTGTGCTGAGAACAGCACTGATCCCACAGGGATGATTTGGCTCCTGCTGAGCCAGGAGCTGTTCTGCCCCTCATTCTGACCCACCAGCATTGGGCCAGGGGTGCACAAGGAGCTGGGGGGACACAGCCAGGACAGCTGTTCCCCACTCACCACAGGGATATCCCAAACCACAGGATGTCATGCTCAGCATATAAAGCTGGGGGAGGGAAGAAGAAACAGGGGATGCCTGGAGTGTTGCCCCAAGTCACTGTTACACTTGACAGAGCTCTGCTGGGCTGGGCATGGCTGAACACCTCCCTGTGATGGGACACGGGGAATGAGTTCCTTGGTTTGCTTTACTTCTTAAATTGCATCTAAACCAAGGAGTTTTCTCACTGTTACTCTTCCAATTCTCTCCCCCATTGTAGCAGGTCATGGGCTTGCTAGGGCCCTGTCACATACATCTTTTATGAAAAATCATTTTTTTAGGATTTTTCCTCTTGAGAAGCTGAGAAGCCTCAATAACAAAATGTAAACAATGGTTATAGAATGAAACAAGTAAATCTGTGATTAGTCTCATGTGGTTGTTTCTAATTAATGGCTAATCACAGTGAGCTGGCTCAGACAGAGAGCCCGAGCCACGAGCTTTTGTTATCATTCTTTCTTTTTCTATTCTTAGCTAGCCTTTTGATCAAATCCTTTCTTCTACTCTTTTAGGATAGTTTTTATATAATATTTATCATAAAATAATAAATCAAGCCTTCTGAAACTTGGAGTCAAATCCTCATCTCTTCCCTCATCCTAAGACCCCTGTGAACACGGTCACAGGGCCCTGTGGAGAGCATAGGCCTAAAGATAGGAAATGCCAAGTCATGGCAAGCCCTTGTCTTCTGCCTTTCAGACCCCAGCTTATCTCTCTATAATCCCATAGGTCGCTTCTCCTTGACCTCTGCTATTGGACAATTCTGGATACCCCTATACCCTATATAATGGGCTGTTTTAGCTCATGCTGGTCAGAAGAGCCCTGGCTGGAACCCTTCACAGACCCACAATAAAGACATTGCTGTGGAACTCCAGAGCAGCCTTCTCTCTCTCTGCATCTGCCAGCCGGCCTGCAGCACCTTAGCAAGCAAAAGAGCTGAACTCAAAAGAGCTGATAATCACTAAAGAGTTGATGTTCCTTATGCTTGCTAAATGCTGCCAGTGACTGAGAGCTGCTTGGGTTTTGGGCAGTCTGTCCCACAGAGGACTGAGCTATCCGGCCCATGCAGCCTGCTTGGGGGCAAACCTGCTCTCAGCAGGGACACCCCATCCTACTGGGGGCAGTGAACAGCTGGCTGCAGGGCTTCCCTTGCTGGGGACAGCAGGACCTGGCCCCACTCACTGCCTTGTACTCCATGAGCTCCATCTGCAGCCGGGCGATCTCGGCGCGCAGGGCGCTGATCTGCTGGCTCGTCTTGTCCTGGTTCACCACCACCTTGTTCTTGATGTTGCGAGCGCGGTTGGCGTACTTGAGCGTGTTCAGGGTCTCCATGAAATCCCGGTCAGAGGGGCTCACGCAGGCAATCATGATGGTTTGGCTTGGGGATGCAAGGGCAGGGTGAAAGACAGTCCCTGCACAGCTCAGCAATGCAGCAGGTGCAAACTCAGGGCTCAGCACACACCACATGCCCCCCAGACACCCATCCTGGATGGGAGCCCATCCTGGGCCCCTCTGGGTTTGAACTGGGTTCATTCCTCTCAGAGCCAGAGCAGCCAGAGCACCCACAAGACCCCTCAAGCACATCACACAGCACTGGGCAAAAGCAGCCTTTCCTCAATGCCTCCCTCTTTGGAGAAGAGGCAGGGAATTCAATCCCATTCTGGGCACCAACACTTGCCAAGTCCCAGATCTGTCAGGGCTCAGGAGAGCTTTGCATCAGCTGATTCTGCCAAAGCTGCTAATTGCACCTGAGGCTGATGATGCCTTTACATCTGCAAAGTCATGCTGTGCCTGGAAGAAGGCATCTCTCCCTGTCCTGAGACAACTCCTCCATAGCTCCAGAGCCCCCTCAGCCCCATGGGCAGGGGGATAGCCCCTGCAGCCCTCAGCCCAAGCTCAGCCCCCACCTGGGACCCCCTTACCTGTTGCCCCCGAGGGAATCCTGCAGCAGGCGGGTGAGCTTGGAGTCGCGGTAGGGCACGTGCACGACCTTCTTGCTCTGGTCTCCAAGGGCACTGATGACATTCCCCAAGGCCAGCTACCAACACAAAGGGAAGCCCCCCAGATTCAGCCCTGGCTGAGGATACAGCACATCAGGCTTTGGGCATGTACTGTGGCACAGGTTTGGGTTGCACAAGGGGCAGGCGTGGGGCTGTCCTTAGCCTGGGCTGTGCCTCTCTCCATGCTGCACTGAGAAGAAGCACCAAGCCCCAGAGGGGGTTTTTTAGCTCTGATTAGCAGATCTCACCCTTTTGGGAGCTGCACCCCTGTGCCCAGCTGCACCCCTGCCCACAGCACGAGTCTCCTTTGGCAGCAGAGCTGTGCTCCCACCATTGGCACTGTGAGACAGCCCAAACCCCAGCCACGACAGCAGTACCCCAACAGCCCAGGGCAGCTCCAGGCAACACCCAGCAGTGTTAGAGGTTTCTCCTGTCAGGCTTTGCCCTGGCAGCCCCCCTGCCCAGCAGTGCAGCCCTACCAGCCCACAGTTGATGGAGATGCCCTCCTTGGCTCTCTCGCCCGTGGCACCCGTCCGCTTCAGCCTCTCCGAGCCAGCCAGGTCCACAAAGTGAAACTTGGCTGTCAAGGTCTCGTACTCAGCAGCAGGTTGGGATCCATCCAGAAGGCTGCTCACCTCCTCATTCACCTGCAGCCAGGGACACACCAGGGGTCAGCACCCCAGAGGCTCCCTGGCCTTCACTGAGACATCAGCCAGAGTCTGAGCGTTCACCCTCCATATCCAGCCCCCCAAAGATGGGGACAGCATCCCAAGAGCAGCTTGCTCTGAGCCATCCTGCCCAGGATCAGCTCACCCTCAGCTCCCATTAAATCCTAATGCAGGCTATGACTGGAAAGAAAAATCCCTGCTTCTCTTTGCTAGACTTCAAACCCTCTCCCCTTCCCAAGGGAACTCCATGCATCAGCTGGGTATGGAACCCAAGAACACCCTGGCCATGAGGCAGGAGCACATCTCACCAGCTCTGGGCGGGCACACACTCTCGTCTGGCACAGGTAAATAGTGAAGATGGCATGGGATCTGGAGCTCTGCACGTTCATCTGGGTGCTGGCCGTGGTGCGGGAAAGGGCTCCTTGCTTTAGGCACTGGATCAGCTGCAACGACACCAGGCAGGGAAGGAAACCTTAAAGCACCATTCTAGGGAGTCAGGACAGACCCTGTACAGTTCAGTGGACACACTGACCTTTTCCAGAACACCTCCAGCACTGCACTCCCACCCTGGGAGAGATCTCCCCCTCTCGGGAGTTTTGCTGTTAATTGCAGCTCTGAGATTTGTGAAAAGTCTCTGTTTCAGCCTGCGTGTCCAAAGAACGAGCTGGAGTTCTTCAGTTTTCGTTCTTAAAGTTGTTTATTAATTCTTATCTATAAAATTTTTCTCCTGCTCAGCCAAGGTCCGCTCAGCAGGGCAGCCACAGGCACTCTGACTGCCCTCAGGGCAGTGTTGTCTTTTTATACTACAAACTACGTATAACATATTTACACTTAATTCCCAATACCCATCACCTATGTTAGACAGTGCACTTCCACTCTAAACTAATCCCAAAGTGCCAACATCACTGCAGAAAATAGAGGTGAAGAAGAAGAGGAAGAAGAGGAAGAAGGAGAAGGAGAAGGAGGGGAAGGGGAAGGGGAAGAAGGAGAAGGAGAAGGAGAAGGAGAAGGAGAAGGAGAAGGAGAAGGAGAAGGAGGAGAAGGAGAAGGGCTGGACACACCCAAGTCCCTCCATCTTGTCCCCAAACCCCTCATTCTAAAAATCCCAAAATCGACCCTTTCACCTGGTGATAATTTTATTATTACATTATTTAAACTTCTGTGACTTTCAGGTCCTCATACAAAGCTGGTAATTTGCACCAGGGGTCATAATCCAATCCCCAGGTGCTCTGGGCTGTGTGCCAGGGTTTCCAAGTCCCCCTGGCAGGGTCCTCAGGAACTCTGGACACCCAGAGGGATGCACTGAGTTCTGACATCCCCCCACCAAGCTGTCCCCACACAGCCCATCCCTGGCCAGTGGCACCCAGCTGCCACCCCTGCTCTGTGCCTGCCCCACGCTGCACCCACCTCATCCTGGGAGCTGATGAGGCGTGAGGTGACCCCTGTGGTGTAGATGCTCCCGCTGGCATCCTCGTGGATTTTGATGTTGGATTTGCGGTGGCGCGAGTCGGGGTCGCGGGTGCTGTCAAACAGGTCCAGGATCTCCTCGTTGTACAGCTGGGCAGGGCAGCAGTGGGTGTGGGTGAGCAGGGCAAGCACGAGGCCGCTCCAGCCTGGCACTGCAGGAGTGGCAGGAGCAGCCCTGGCACTGCAGGACTGGCAGGAGCTGCCGTGGCACCCTGTTGCCACTCTCCTGTAGCCGTGTGGGCTCACACTGCCTGCAAGGCTGAGCAGGGGAGCTGGGGTGTGTGCACAGGAGGTACAAGCACAGAATTCTGGAACCCTTCAGACTGGAGAAGCCCTCCCAGATCATCAAGTCCAACCATTTACCTCAGCTCTGCCATGCTCACCACTAAACCATGTCCTCAAATGCCACACCCACTCATCTTCTGAACACCTCCAGGGATGGTGACTCTGGTGCATGTGTGTCGCAGACATCCTTTATGAAAAATCCTTTCTTTAGGATATTTCCTCCTGAGAAGCTGAGAAGCCTCAGGAACAAAATGTAAACATTGATTATCTGCTGCTGTGGAATGCAACAGGTGGATCTGTGATTGGCCCATGTTAGATATTTGTAACTAATGGCCAATCACAGTGAGCTGGCTCAGACTCTCTGTCCAAGACACAAGCCTTTGTTATCATTCTTTCTTATTCTATTCTTAGCTAGCCTTCTGATTAAATTCTTTCTTCTATTCTTTTAGTACAGTTTTAATGTAATATATATCATAAAATAATAAATCAAGCCTTCTGAAACATGGAGTCAGATCCTCGTCTCTTCCCTCATCCTCAGACCCCTGTGAACACCATCACACATGTGTACCAGAGAAGGCACAAGCACAGAATCATGGAACCCTTCATACTGGAGAAACCCTCCAAGATCATCAAGTCCAACCATTTACCCTGGCACTGCCCATGTTCACTACTAACCCATGTCCCCACACATCTTCTGACCCCTCCCAGGGATGGTGACTCCACCTCTGCCCAGGGCAGCCTGTGCCAATGCCACACCACAACTTCAGGGAAGTAATTTTTCCTAATATCCAACCTAAACCTCAACTGGCACAACTTGAGGCTGTTTCCTCTCCTCCTGTTCCTTGTCCCTGGGAGCAGAGCTCAACCCCCATCCATCCCCACCCTCCTGTCAGGAAGCCGTAGAGAGAAAGATCCCCCTGAGCCTCCTCTTCTTCAGTCTGAGCCCCTCAATCCCCTCAACCCCTCCTCATCAGACTGGTGCTCCAGAGCTTGCCATGCAAAGCTCTGAGCTTTGGGTTGGTCTCTGCTGCCCAAACCTGTCCAGTTCTGGTGCACACAGGCAGCTCCACTGAGCAGACACCCAGGAGCTCCACATCCCCCTGACCCTCCTGGCTCACCTGGCCACAGGAGCCAGTGAATCCCCACCCTCACCACAGCTCAAGGCATCTCTGTCAGGTGTACAGGGGATAAGGGGGTGCTGAACAAGCAGGAAACCCAGAGCTGATTCCATCCATATCCTCACTCTGCAGCCCCTCTCAGCCTGGGGTTTAGGGACACTCCTGCCCATGTGTCCCCTGCTGCCACCACTCAGTGTCACTCTTGCACCCACATCTCAGTGCACAGGGCTGGGTCACCCAAGGATTGCGGGTTCCTGGCCAGCACAAGGGATCACAGTAATCCATCCCTGCTGCCCCTGGTGCCACCAGGTTCCTCAAGGGTCTAAACCTGCTCCCAGAACCTGTTCCCAGCAGCAAAGTCACAAGACAGGGATCAGCCAGAACAAGTTCTGCACCCCTGCCAGAACAGCAGAGCTGGTGAGCAGTGCCTGACGTGGCCATGTGCTGCTTTAGCCATGCAGGACCTCAGGACAGGCAGGCAACTGTCCCCATTTCCACCCCAGCACAAAGGATCCCTCAAGAGAAGCCCCTGGGCAGAAACCAGGAGCTTGGATGGGCCAAGTGATGGGAATGGGAGGACACAAGAGCACCACAGGGGCTCTGCAGATGGAGACATAAGTGGAAGGAAGTGACTCTGGGCCCTCTCCAAGCCACCAGCATCTGAAGACACCCAGATGTGATGGCCAACAAAGCCACCAGGAGGCAAAATCACAGCACAGGGCCCCTCCCTGCCCATCTCCTCAAAACCTCAACCAGCTTGCTTGGGGCTCAGCTTTGCTCAGCACCACCCTGTGCTTTCTCACTGGGGCTTTAAAAGAGATCCCACTTGCACCTCTTCAATTTTTCAGCCCAGGAGCAACCCCCACGAAAAACACTGCCAACACACAAGGTCCACGTGCTTCCCAGGACAAACTTCTCCAGGGAATGAAGCAGTTAATGGAAGAGGTTTTGAACAGCAGAAGCCTGGGCAGAGGCAGGAGAGGATGAATTCTCAAGGTCAGAGATGCTACAAAGGACATGGAAAATAGCCCAGTCCTTCCCCAAAACTCCCTCCCCACCCAAGAGTGGCACTTCTCCTGTTTCACTGAGAGCTCTGGTCCAGAGTGAAACAGAAGGAGAAGAAAGGGCTATCCTTGACCTCAAACAGGGGTAAGACAGCCCAGAGTCCCAGGATCCCCAGGGGACCAAGCCATAATACCCCTCCCCATGGTGGGAGCTCCCTCCACTCAGTTTGTAGCTGTGTAGGCGCTTCGAGTCCCCACTGCACCAGCACACATGCCCGTGCTTGTCACCGGTCCAGCTCTGCCAGGAGATCTGGAGGAGCCCAAGGCACAGGAGCAAGGGCAGGGCAGGGCCATGGTGTCCCCCAGACTCCCATTACCCTCTCACCTCCAGGAACTGTGTGCTGAGCCACTGCGACCCCCAGTGACACATCAGCCCTACACTCCCAGCCCTGCCACCCCCTCCTCCCACCCAAGGCCACCCCTGCCCCCAAGGCAGAGCAGCAAGGGCAGGGCAGGGCCATGGTGCCCCTCAGACTGCCATTAGCCTCTCACCTCCAGGAACTGGGCGCTGACTTTGAACTCGGGCGCTGCCAGGCCCTGGCTCTGCGCCGCGCGCCGCCGCTCCTCGATGCCGCTGAAGAGGTGGCTGATGGCCCGGGGGATGATGCCCTGCTCCTCCTCGGAGATGCTCATGTCAAAGCCAGTGCCCATGGTGTACGTCTTCCCTGCTCCAGTCTGTGCAGAGACAAGGAGAGCAGCTGGCTCAGCTCTGCCCAATACATCCCATATTCTCCCTCTGCTACTTCAGGCTCCCCAAATGGCACCGTGACCCCCAGTGACACATCAGCTCCCACACTCCCAGCCCTGCCACCCCTGCCCCCAGCTCTCACCCAACCAGGGACAGCTCTGTTCTCTCCACACCCAGGATCTCACCTCCTTACAGGGTACAAATATAAGTTCTGTCTCATCAACCACAATTACCTAAGTAACTTCACTTTTCCCAATTTCCATGGCACTTGCAGAGGCTGAACAAGCAGGAAAGCCCTGCTGTTCCAGAGCTGACTCCATCCATATCCTAACTCTGCAGCCCCTCTCAGCCTGGGCTGGAGGGACACCCCTGCTCATGTGTCCTCACTGCTGCCACCATTCAGTATCACTCTTGCACCCACATCCCAGTGCACAGGGCTGGGTCACCCAAGGACTGCAGGTTCCTGGGTGAGATCCTCACCTGGGTGAGATCCTCCACTGTTGTGTTGTGATTTCAGGGTTTATCTCAGAACCCCGGGTCCCTCCCCTGATCATTCCCTCCCAGGTGTGTCAGTCACCTCTCCTTTCCCCTCCCAGCACTGTCTGTCAGTCCTGCAATTCCAGAAGGGCCTCGAGTAGCAGATTCAAAGGATGCCCTGTACCCCAGGGGGGCATTGGGCCATCCAGGTGTCCTTTGTCCCTTTGTCCCTCCCCTCCTGTCCCTGCTTGGTGGCTCCCTGCCCCTTCCCTGCCCTCTCCCCGGGGTTAAAGGAGCAGCAACCACGGGCCCAGGGAGTTCTGTTGGAGCTGCTGCTGCATTCAGAGGCCTGTGGGCCAGAATAAAGCTCTGCATCCAAACCCTCCCTCAGAACCAACTCCTTTCCTTCACCATCACCTCAAAGCTTCTCTGCCAGAGGAAAACCCGATGAGCAGCCCCTGTTATGGGGGAAGCTCCATCCCAGCACCACCAGAGCTCCTGCAGGCCTGGACTTGTCCCCATGGGCCCAGCTGCAGCACCCAGCCAGCCAAAAGTGTCTGTGGGGTGAAACACCACACACCCAGCCAGCCAAAAGTGTCTGTGGGGTGAAACACCACACACCCAGCCAGCCAAAAGGGTCTGTGGGGTGAAACACCACACACCCAGCCAGCCAAAAGTGTCTGTGGGGTGAAACACCACAGTGCCACTGTTTGGTTCAGCACCAAGGGCCAGACAAGCTCAGGCACATCCCATCTGGCTATATTGGTAATATATCAATACTCCACACCCTCCACCTTGCTCAGCCTCCCAGGTGCCCTCTCAGCCTCCCTGGAGAGCCCACACTGAGGGCAGAGCCCATACCTGCCCATAGGCCAGCACAGTGGCATTGTAGCCCTCGAAGCAGCCCTCGATGAGCTTCCCCATGCACGTGGTGTAGATCCTCTCCTGCCACGTGTCCAGGTCAAAGACAAAGTCATAGGTGAAGGCCTTGTCCTTGCCCAGCAGCACCTGGGGCTCGCCAGGTGTCACTGAGGTACAGATGTGACATCCCTCTATCTTCTCTTTGGGCAGCTGAGGGCGGATCCTGTGGGAAGAGAAGCAGGGTGAGGGCAGCACAGGCTTGGGGGACACCAGTGTGGCCCTGAGGATGAGAGCACAGCCCATCCTCTGAGCCATGTCCCAGTGTGTCTAATCCAGCACAACCAAGGGGAAAAGACTACTTGTCACTGCTCTGCACTGCTGCAGCCTCACCTGGAGTGCTGGGTGCAGTTTGGGGCACCACAGTGTAAGAAGGACAGAAAGGTACCAGAGAGTGTCCAGAGGGGGGCATAAATATGGTGAAGGGCCTTGAGGAACCATAGGAGAAGCAGTTGAGGTCACTTGGCTTGTCCAGACTGGACAAAAGCAGCCTGAGGTCAGACCTGTTGAGGTCTGCAGCTTCCTCACACAGAGCAGCTCTGATCTCTGCTCTCTGTGACAGTGACAGGACCCAACACAACAGCTGGAGCTGTACCAGGGCTGGGTATTAGAAAAAGGTTCTTCCCCCACAGATGCTGGGCATGGCCCTGAGGCTGCCAGAGCTCCAGGAGTGTTTGGACAATGCTGTCAGGCACAGAGTAGCATTGTTGGGGTGTCCTGCACAGATCAGGAGCTGGAGCCAGGGGACCCCGTGGGTCTCTTCCAGCTCAGGACATCCTACAACCCCTGCTGGAAACGTGGCTCATGCAGGCAGGGGACAGGCAGCAGAGAGCATACAGGGCAGGGGATGCTTCAGCTCCTGCAGCCAGCCATAACCCTGACCTGTTTGCAGCTGAGAACAGGGGGTGACACATCCCAGAAACACCACCAGGCACCTCCAGAGTGTGACACATCCCAGAAACACCATCAGGCACCTCCATGAATGGGTGACAGGCAGGGCTGGGCACACAGAGCCTGCACCCAGAACTGCCCCCAGCCCCTCACAGCTGCACTGGCTCATCCTCCCCACTGCTCTGGCAGGGCTGGGCACAGACAGGGGCTGTGGCACCAGATCAGCCCCAGCCTGGCACAGTTAGGGCAGCCAGGCCAGCACAGCCTCGCTCAGTCCGACACAGACACATCAAACCACAGCTACAAAGGCTTGAAATGCAAAATGCAAAACCACGACAAGACAAGACAGTCCTCACCGTTTGAAGCAAAGCACCGCCCAGCCCAAAAGCTGTCCCCAGCCTTGGACTTGCAGATGGGACTGGGACAGGCGAGGCTGAGCTGGCTCCTGGCTTGGGCAGAGCCTGACCCACCCATCCCATCCCATCCCATCCCATCCCATCCCATCCCACCCAGTGCACACAACCCCTGCCTGGGAATGTGGGAGCAGAGCTGGACCTGCACAGACACTGCTCCTCTGCAGGACTCACAGACATTCTGCCCCTCTGCAGGACTCACAGACACTCTGCCCCTCTGCAGGGCTGCCCAGCTCTGCCCGTGCTCATGCACTGGCTGCAGGAAGCCGGGGGCTCCCAGGGGACTCGTGGAAAAGGAGTTTGGAGCCAAAGCCATGCAGATAGCTCTCATTAGTGCTAATGAGTGCTCAGCTCCAGTCCCCGGGTGCTCCATAAACTCAGCTATTAATTCCTTCAAACCACATCCCTGGCAGCCACATCCAGACCTGAGCGGCCACAGTGTGCACTGGGACTCAGAATCAGGAATCTCCTGGGCTGGAAGGACCCACCAGGATCATCCAGTCCAAGCCCTGCCCTGCACACATCCCCCAACAATCCCACCCTGGGCATCCCTGGCAGTGCTGCCCAAACACTCCTGGAGCTCTGGCAGCCTCGGGGCTGTGCCCATTCCCTGGGGAGCCTGGGCTGTGCCAGCACCCTCTGGGGGAAGAACCTTTCCTGAGATCCAACCTAAATCTCCCCTGACACAGCTTTTGCATGAATCTCTGATCCTCACCCACTCAGGAGCAAAGCCCAGGAGGGCCCTGGGCTGTGTTTGGGGGCACAGGGTGGGGCAGGCAGTGCCCAGCACCCTCTGGGGAAGAACCTTTCCCTGATATCCAACCCAAAACCCAAACTGCCCTGGCACAGCTTTGTGCATGAGTGTCTGACCCTCACCCACCCAGGAACAAGGCTCAGGAGGGCCATGGGTTGTGTTGGGGGCACAGGGTGGCCCTGGCAGAGCAGGCAGTGCCAAGCACACTCTGGGGAAGAAGCTTTCCTGATATCCAACCCAACCCTCCCCTGGCAGAGCTTTGTGCATGACTGTATGATCCTCACCCACCCAGGAGGGCCCTGGGCTGTTTTTGGGGCACAGGGGGTCCCTGGCAGGGCAGGCAGTGCCCAGCACCCTCTGGGGGAAGAACCTTTCCTGATATCCAGCATGACCCTGCCCTGACACAGCTTCATGCATGATCCTCACCCAGGAGCAAGGCCCAGGAGGACCCTGGTCTGTTTTTGGGGCACAGGCAGTGCCCAGCACCCTGCACCCCTCACCCCACACAGCAGCAGACACATGGGAACTGCTCTGTGCCTCTGTGGATATATTTAGCTCAGCAGCCACAATAAAAAGCAGCTTCTGATGTGCTCAGTCCCAGACTCGTTCCTGTCGCCTTCCCAGGGTTCCACCCTCCTCCAGAAAGAATTATCCCTGACTTTAATTACTTTTGGAGCAAGATGATGTGCTTCCCTCATCCCCGCCCTAGACATGAACAGCAGCCCCAGGGGATGGGCAGAGGAACCAGCTGGAGCCACAACACATTTGGGAATTTTCTTCCCTCTCAGGAAAAACGAGAGCAGGTTTTCAGCAGAACATTTCTTTGTCTCTCCACTCCTCCCAGGGGGTTTAAATACCTGCAAGGGGGGCTTGGACCAGCATGAGCAGCAGCACTAGAGGGGTGTGCACACATGAATTTTCCACAGGGTATTTAGGAACCCACTTTGAGCCTGGCCATGCTGGGCTGTTCCAGTGCCCATACACCAACACCAACATCTGTCCCATTCCTATTCCCCCAAACCTCATTGTCCAGCCAGCTCCAAGCTCCCCAGAGACCCATCCCTCATCCTGGCTCTCCCCAGGACCTGTGGGGCTGGGGAGGACCCACGTGCCAGTCCCCAGTGTGCTCCCCTGTTGGGGAAGATGAAACAGGAAAGCTTTATAAATATGATTGCCTGGCAAAAGATTTTCAGAATATAGAAACTATAAGTGAGATTGAAATGAAAGCAAGCTTTGAGATACCTCAGTTACTGAACAACTGGAAAACAATGGTGTGGCCAGCTGAAGGTAATCCCCCTTTTGATGGAACAACACCCTCTGCTTGCAGACAGGCCCAAGGGTCAGAGCAGACCCTACAGCTTGGCAGAAGGGGCCCAAAGAGGAGTTTTTAGGGTTTAAAATGTAACACAGTGTGGTAATGTAATGATTCTTATAGGCTGTATGGAAATGCTATAGGATTTGTATCTTGTACTAGATTGTTTAGTGAGAATTAGAATATTCAGCACAGAAGAAGATTTATGGTATTGTAACAAGAACCTCGCTTTCTCACCTTTTTACTCCCTCACCCTCTCATCCTCTCTGCCCCTCTCTTCTCTCAGTCCTGCTCCAGCTGTGGCTGGCAGCTCCCAGCAGGGCCCTGCACCCAGGCCCTTTGCAATAACCCACAAGTTCCCAGCCCTGGCTGCAGAGATCTCTCATCTCCATCCGTCTCAATCCTACAAAGGAGAAATCCAGCAGAAGCAGGAGCACACCAAGCCCTCAGCTCCCTGCCCTGATGGTGACAAGGAACAGAGAGCCAGGCCAGAGATGCACAGTCCCAGCCAAATGCTCCTGCCAATAAAACCTTCCCAGGCAGGCAGGGCAGCAGGCAGGAGGTGGAAGGATGGATGGACAGACACACAGAGGGGCAGGCAGGGGTGCAGGACACCCCTCCCAGCCAGCAGCTCCCACTGGGTGATGACAGGCTCCCAGCAGGAGTCTGATCCAGCAGCAGCATCCAAAGGCACCAGCACGAGCCAGGCAGGGACACACACAAAGGGGAGCCCGGCTGGAGCGTCCCCAGTGCTGTCCCTGCCCTCCCTGCCAGGCTGGCAGGCTCTGAAAGCTCTGTCTCCATGGCAGGGCTGCCATGGGCACCGAGCATCTGCAGGGAGGAGGGACAGGATCCTGCTACTGAGGGGCAGAGCTGAGGCACAGCAGCTCAGACAGGCACAAAGGGGGAGCTGTTCTGCACTGCTGCCCTGTGCCTGCCTTGGGGGGTGCAGGAGGGGCTGGGGGCCAAGTGCCAGGTGGGCACTGAGAGGCAGATCCACAGGCAGGGTCAGCCTGATCCCTCCTGGCAGGGATGTCCCCATTGCAGCATCTCAAGCCCTGCAGGAGGCACAGGGATGGGGTCAACTGGGCACTGCCATATCCCCAGTGAGGGCACACACACCATGGCAGCCCCAGCCTCCTGCACTCTGTCTCCTTGCACGGGAAAGCACAGCCTGGCTGACGTGGATTGCTGGGTTCATGTCCTCCTCACCCTCAGCTTCCTGTCCCACAGCCCAGCACCACGGCAGCCCCAAGGGGCTCAGAGCATCCTTTGGCCCCCAGCACACTCCCACAGCCCTCCAGCACAGAGCTAGAGCTATGAGAGCCCCACCCTGCCCCACCAAAGTGCCCGTGGGCACACAGCAGCCACACCACCCTGCTGGGACACAGCTGGCACCCAGATCCATCACCCAGCATCACCCATGTCACACAGGGGTGCCCCACCTCCCAGGCAGCCTGAGCACACACACCCTACAGCATTTCCCAGTGCTCTCAGGGGGCTGTAGGGCAGCTGCTCACAGATTGGGGGATCACAAAGAGCTCCTGTCCCTGCAAGACCTCTCTGCGGGCTGCCTGCAGACCCTACAAAGAGCTGTTCCACATCCCTCCCAAGGAAGGGCTGGCTGCCCAGGGAGCAGAGCCAGAGAGCTGGAGAGTGATGGCTGGAAGACCTCCATGGGATTTTCCCTCCCTGTGCCAGGCCCCAGAACTCACAGCCACCACCCCTTATCCACCTTGTCTGCAAAGGGGCAAGGCTGCCCATAGCACTGCTGCTGAGGCACTGCCCCTCACCCAGGCACAGCCTCTGTGGGCTGGCAGAGCCCACCAGGGGCACAGCCCAGCCCTGTGAGCCTGTCAGGACAGGTGGGCTGGGCAAGCCCAGACAGCACCTGGCTCCTCTCCTCATGCTGCCTGCACTCATTCTGCTCCTGTCTGTGTTCCCACCTCCCCTGTGCTCACCCCACACCCCTGCATTCACTCCATTTCCCCTCCCCACACGACCCTGCATTCACCCCACTGCCATCCCCACACCCCTGTGCTTGCCCTGCTCCCATCCCCAGTCCCCCCATGGCCCCAGCTCTGCTCCCAGGGCCACCAGCTCCATCAGAGCTGCAGAGCCCAGCCCTGCTGTCCCCTCTGCTCCCCAGCTTCACCCTCCTCTGCCCCAAGCTGTGCTGCTGCCCTGTGAACCCACCAGGGCAGCCAGGAGCAGCTCTCTCATCCTCCAGTGCTCTCCCAGGACATCCCATGGCTCAAGGACAGCCCAGGCACCACAGAGCCAGCACCATCCACCCAGCTGTGTGGGGCTCTCAGCTTGGCCAAGCAGCTCCCCATGGCAAGATCACAAGAAAGTGCTCCAGGTTTTCCCACACCTCGAGCATGGATGGGGCTGCCCAGAGGCTGCCCAGGCTCAGATCCCACAGGAGAATCGTCCCCCTGCCTGGGAAAGGATGTCCCAGCCCTATTCTGCCTGAGCATGGGGACCAGGGAGAGGGCTGGCTGCCAAGGGCTGCCTCTCTGCTCCCAGGTTATATTGGACACAAACCAAGACAAAGTTCAGCATTTAATTACAACGGCAGGGAAGTGGCTTAGCAATCAGAGAAAATTGAATCAGGCTCCCTGGAGACTGCCAGGTCTGGTCAGCAAACAGTCCAATTAAGAGATATAGCCAGGCTATAGCCAGGCACCTCCCAGAGCAGGGAGCACAGCACAGAGCCCCCCGTGCCACTGTGCCCTGACAAACCCTGCCAAGGCAGGGTGCCACAGCCAGCACAGCTGGATCAGCACTGGGCCCAAACAGAGCTCCTGGACACCCCACAGAGCTGGGGTGCACCCAGAGCCCCACCGGGCACAGCCCAAAGGGGGACATGCCTCTACATCATCCCCAAGGAACCCCACAACAACACCCCCCAGCCTGCCCCTGTGCAGGGCAAGCCTGCCTCACACCCCACAGCCCCCTGGGCTCCCCCTAATCCTCCACTCCAGACTTTCCCAGGCTTAGGGAAACCTTTAAATTAGGCCGTGGCAGGCACCATGTGCTGCTCATTAGCTCTGGCAGGAGCACGGGGCTGTGAGCTGCACCATCTGCTCTGTGCTGGGACCATGGCAGGCTGAGGGACATGCATGGGACAGCAGTAGGACACCCAGCCCGTGGGAGAGATACCCAGCCCATGGCAGGGACCAGCAGAACACCCGGCCCATGGCAGGGACACCCAGCAGGACCCAGGGAATGCAGGGGAGAGGGGAGCAGAGCCAATACAGTTTGGGGTGTCCCTGGACTCCAGCTTCACCCCGTAAGTGCCTCAGGCCAGCCTGGGATCAGCACGAGGATGTCTGCACACAACAGAGCCAGCACAGTTTGGTGCAGTGTCACCAAACCCCAGTGGGTGGGAAACACAGTGTGACAGCACATAGGATGTGACACACGCCCCAGCAGGGCCCCAGCTCCCTTCCAGCCATGCAGAACAGCCCCAAAGCAGCCTCAGCAGCAGTATGGCAATGAACAGGGAGTTAAAGGAAACCATCACTCACCAACAGACCCTGCCAGGCCATCAGCCTGACCTGCAAAGCACAGCAACTCCCAGGTCTGATGGGGACAGAGGGACACACCTCCTAACCCTAACCCTAACCCAGCTCTGCACCCCAGCACTGAGCCTCCCAAATCCCACCCACAGGATCTGTCCCTTTCCCAGGAGCCCCTGCAAGGTCCCAGTTCAGCCCAGCACCGCTGTGGTGTGCCCATGCTGGAGATAGGGCTGCCCTAGAGCCAGGGCTGGCACCTCCCAGGGCACCCACAACCTGACCTGGGCATGAGATTCTGCAGCCCCAGAGCCCAGCAGGAACACCAGAGCAAAACTGCCCACAAGACATGGGAGCAGGTGGTACAAAAGAGGTGCCTCTCCAGCCCCTCCCAAAATACAAATAAAGGGATATAAATAAATAAACAAACAAATAAATAAATAAATAAATAAATATCAATAAATGAATAAATATGGATAATATATATTTATATAAAGAAATAAATGGATAAAAATAAATATAAATCATTATATGTAGAATAAATATATAATATATATAAACTACATACATAAATGTAAATAATATAAATAAATAAAAATAAATGCATATAATTATATATAGAATAAATGAAAATATATATAATTTATACAAATAAATAACATGAATAAATAAAAATAAATAGAAATAAATAAATGCCAAGCCCTTGGCCAACAGGACAGGGGATGCTGAACCAGGAGCAAACCCAGCCCATCACCTGGACAAGGAACAGAGAACATTTTGACCCAATGCCTCCCTCAGGCGGGTGCAGCCTGAAATAAAGGATGAGCAGAGACCACAGCACCATGGACCAGCTGGGTTGTGCTTTCCAGCCATGCAACACTGGGCCAGGGAACTCAGTGCTTGAAGGCCTGGGGAAGAGGAGGAGCAGTTCAGCACTCTGCCAGCATCCCAGAGCAGAGCAGGGATGGGAACATCTCCCTGCCAAAGCTGGGCATGGCCAGCGGGCAGGGAGGTGCCCACAGCCCCAGGGGGCACAGACTGGGGAGCTTGGCACCAGGCTCCACCACAGCAAGCTGTGACAAGAAATCTTCCCCACCCACGTCAGGCTCCAAGGAGCTGAAGGGCAGGGAAAGGGAATCCCCCAGTGCTGGGGCTCAGCTCTGAGCTCCCCCACGGCAATGGGGGCAGTGACTGAGTGGCATCCCCATGGAGAGAGCAGAGGGGCAGATCCCGAGCAAGAGGAGGCACCTGCACCCACACAAGCACACACCAGGGCTGCCTCCTGCTCTGCCCAGAGAGGGAAGGGGTGCCAGGCAGGTGCCAGGCACTGTCCCTTCCACCAGGCCACAGTAAAACCCATCAGCAGCTGCCCAGGGTGCAGAGGAAGGCACTGCAGACTGATCTCCTACAGCAGACCCCAGTGGCAGCTGCCCTCACAATCCCAAATCTGGCTGTTTAACCAGTGCCCTCACAATCCACCACATCCCAAACATGCCAGCTGTTTAACCAGGGCCCTCACAATCCAGCACATCCCAAATTTGCTGGCTTTTTAACCAGTGCCCTCACAATCCAGCACATCCCAAGTCTGGCTGTTTAACCAGTGGCATTACCCTCACAATCCAGCACATCCCAAACCTGGCTGTTTAACCAGTGGCATTGCCCTCACAATCCAGCACATCCCAAACCTGGCTGTTTAACCAGTGCCATCGGGTGTTTTGACAGCCTCCAGCAGGAACCAGCCCTGTGGGACCACCAGGGCCACCCCCAGCCCCAGCAGTAACAGCAGCACAGCACTGGCCAGGCCTGGCTCTGTGATTCACAGAGGCCTCACAGAGGATATCGCCTTCCCTCCCCGGGGGCCAGGGCCATGTTTCTGACAGCTTTGTTTGGGGCTTCATCCGCAATTTTCTCCTGCCTCCAATTTCAGTGCTGAGGCAGCAGCTGGCCCCGTCCTCGGGCTGATCCTTGGGAGGCCCTGGGCTCTGCTGAGGCTGCAGGGTGCTCAGCTGACTCCCCTGCCATGGGTGCGGTGTGCGGGCCCCAAACCCTGCCCCAGCTGCTTTCTGTGGGCGCTGGCACATCCGGGGGTGCAGCCCTGCTCCCCCTTCATACATCTTCATCCATTTCTGAACATTTCCGCTGTAAATCCGATTGAGAGCCTGGCTGAAGGCAGGCACAGAGCCCACACCTGTGCTCAGCACCCCCAGAGCCCAGCGTGCTCCCCAAAAGCTCCCTCCAGGCTGGGGAGCCGCTGTGCCCCTGCTCTGGGAACAAACACACAGCCCTGAGTCACAGCAGGCTGCAAAACCCAAAGTGAAAGCAGAGCAGCAGCGTGTCTGGGTGGCTTCACCCAGCAGCAAAACACCCACGGGATGGGGCAGGGCCCTCTGCCATGGCTGAGCTGCCCTCAGCAGATGCAAAAGGTGGAGAGGAAGGGGCTGGGGTGCCCACAGCGGTGGTTTGCCAGACCAGCACCCCGAGGACAGAGCACCCTTCTGAAATCCTTCCCTCCGTGGATCAGGGATCCCCTGACCCTGCAGATGGCAGACAGAGCACCCCAGGGCTGTGCCCAGCACCCTGAGGATAAAACAGGCTTCTGGGATCTTTTCCTGAGGGGATCAGGGCTGTCCCTGACCCTGCAGATGGCAGACAAAGCACCCCAGGGCTGTGCCTGACCCTGTAGATGGCAGACAGAGCACCCCAGGGCTGTGCCCAGCACCACGATGGGCTGCTCCCCTCCCCCCTTCCCCTCCCCCTCCAGGAGACAGTCACATCCCGTGCCTTGGGGTGGAATTGATTGCCTTATCTCTCCCTGCACGCCTCTAACAGCTGAGCAAAGCCAGGACAACACCAGCCAGAGCTGGCAGGAGCCAGGGCCCCCCAGACCACAGCAGAGGGCTCCAAGGCACAGCAGCAGCAGAGAGGGGATGGAGGGCAGCAGGTACCAGGGCTGCACCCTCCCTCTGCCCACTGCAGCCCCTGGACAGTGGCACAAATTGGGTTCACACCACCTTTCCACTAGGCCCAAATCCACCCCAGAACAGCTGATGTGGAAGGGCTCCAGCTTCACTTCCTCAGTGAGTGACCCCAGTTGGCAGCAGACACTCTGGGCTCACAGAGAGCATCCCAGCAGGCAGAGAGCCCCAGCCATGGGGCACCAGAGGTGCCAGCACCCTGGCAGGGCTGGAGCCAGCTGATCCCACCAGCAGGCCTCTGCCAGCTCAGCCTCTTGGCCAAAGCACCCCGAGGGTGGATGAGGATGAGGGCAGGGGGACTCTGAGCTGGGAGTCCCTCCCTGAGGGTGGACGAAGACAAGGGGAGGGGGACTCTGAGGAAGAGCTGGGAGTCCCTTCCTGAAGGTGCACGAGGATGAGGGGAGGGGGACGGAGGGTGGATGAAGATGAGAGCAGGGGGACTCTGAGGAGGAGCTGAGAGTCCCTCCCTGAGTGTGTGTGAGGATGAGGCCAGGGGACTCTGAGGAGATGAGAGTCCCTTCCCGAGGGGTATGAAGATGAGGGGAAGGGGACTCTGAGAAAGAGCTGGGAGTCCCTCCCCGAGGGTGCATGAGGATGAGGGGAAGGTAACCCTGAGGAAGAGCTGGGAGTCCCTCCCCGAGGCACCAGCCCCACACAGGCTCTGGCGAGGGCCAAAGAGCATCGCAGCGGGGCGGCCGCGAGAGCAGCAGAGCACTGGAGGTTGCAGAGTTTAAATAAACTTGAAATACGACTCAACTTCCTTCCCCAATTTCACAAGCTCCGTTTCCTGCGTCTCCTCGGCAGGCCAGGCATGCTCAGTGCCATGGCAGCTCTGGCACAGGGGATGCTCTCTCTCTCAAAGCAGCCCTCAGGAGGTGCCCTGAGGGAGCAGCTTTGCCGCCAGCCAGGCCACTCAGGCCTCCAGCCAAGCAGTTTAATGGCTTGGGGGTCAATAGATGCCATCAGCCCTGCCTGACACTGCAGAACTACTGAGCTCTGCTTCCTGCAAGCAGCACAGTCAGTCCCACGGCCTGGCGCCCTGTGGCTCCCAGAGCTGGCAGCACCTGGAGAGGCTGAGGGGACAGGGGCTGCTGAGGGGCACTGGCCTCAAATTCCTGTGCCAAGCCTCAAACCAAACCTCCTGGACAGGAGTGGGGAGCTGCTGCATTGCAGGCACCCATTTGAAGGTCACCTCCAAGGAGGAAGCAGCGGCTGCTGCCTGAGGAGGGTTGGTCCCCAGGCCCTGCTCTGCACCACCATGGCAGGAGGCAGCTCCCTGCAGGCACTGATACCCCAGCATGGCCTGGCTGAGGCACAGCCCGGCTCTGCCAGCTCCTCCCTGCCTCAGGAGACACAGAGACACACTCAGAACCCGCCCCAGGAGACACCATCACACTCAGAACCCACCCCAGGAGACACCATCACACTCAGAACCTGCCCCAGGAGACACAGGGACACTCAGAACCTGCCCCAGGAGACACAGGGACACTCAGAACCTGCCCCAGGAGACACAGGGACAAACTCACAAGCCACACTCCAGGCTAGGGGACAAGCAAAGCAGACCCTGCTGGCAGGGAGGGCGAGGGCCAGGGCAGGATCCAGCCCTGCCCTTGCAGACACTGCAGCCCTGAGCTGCAGGTACAAGGTACAGGAAGAAATCAGCCCCTGGGTCAGCAGGAGCTGCTGGGCCTGCATCTCCTCCTGCTGACAGCAGCACTGCTGCAGGTACCAGCCATTTCCCTCCCAGCACATGGGAAGCCTAAACCAGGTCCCCACAGCTCAGCTCCCAGGCTCTTTGGAGAGCAAATGGGGCAAGGAGGGTCTCCAGGAGAAGATGGGAGCCTGTGAGGCTGACAGTGAAACACCACAGCATCTCTCCCACCTTCTCCTGCCAGACCAAGGCAATCAGCAGGAACTGGGATGCACAGATCAGTGTCTCTGTCCAACTGTCGCCATCCTCCTATCCTGGGACCACAGAGATGGGTACTGATGGCTGTGGCAGCTCCTGACATCAGCTGGATCACCCCCAGCAACACCACCATCACTTCCCAGGGTCCTTGGCCCTTCCCCAGGTCCCACCTCCCTTCCACCAGCAGCACAGACACAGAGACCCCAAAGAAAGACACAGAGACCCCAAAGAAACAGCACAGCTGGCCCATTCATGTCATTATCAAGGGACAAAAGGAGAGCTTTGATCCGTGTCCTGCTGCATCACAGAAACATTCAATCTCCTCTGTGTTCTGATGGCTGAGAGAGGTGGGATCTGGGGCAGGTTTACTTCAAGGCTTTTAGAGAATCCTGCAGCCTGGCTGCTCCACCGGCAGGGTGTCACCAGCACTGACAAAGGAAAACCTCGCTCTGCTCCAAGCCTGGGGCAGGAGGGAACCCAGCCCCAGCCCCCCGGGGCTGCTGTGGCAGAAAAGGTGGGTGGGTGGTCTGCAGGGAGAGCAGCTCAGCCTCGGCACACCCAGCTGAGCATCAGAGCCACCTTCCTGCACGGCGTCACAACCTGACGGCTTTGTTTGCAGCCTCCTCGCTGCCAGCCCTGCTCCTTTGTCCTCCCGACTCACCTCCAGCAGCACATCGCGCCGTGTGCCCAGCGCTCACCAGCTGCTCTGAGCGGGATGTTGGCTCAAGGAAGGTGTGTGAAAGGGCTGGAGCTCTCCCCCCTGCCTGGATCCTCACCACGATCGCCCCAGCCCCACCGCAATGCTGCACACCCCAGCCGCCTCCCCACTGCGGTCCCCTAGCCAAGCACCAGCCAGCCCAGGAGCCCAGGGCTGGAGGGGACCGGAGGGATCAGGAGAGCCCCGCAGAAAGGACTCCACAGCCGCCATGCCGCGGGGCACCCACCCCATGGCCAGGATGCTGCTAAAAGGCATCATCTGGAGAGAAATGCAGGATGGAGACGGGAAGAGTCCGGCCAGGAGGAAATCTCCACCCCCATGGTCGGCATTAATCGGTTGCCGGGTCAGTGTCCTGGCACAGCCACTCTATCCTGGCACAGCCCCCTGCCCTGTGCAGCCACCCCAGCAGCCGCAGCAGGGGCTGCCCTCACTCCTGCAGCTCCCCCATCCTTCACAGCCAAGCCTGGCCTCGACCCTCGGCCTCTCCAGAGGAGAACGGCAAAAAATCCCCTGGGGCTGCAGCCAGGGCGAGCAGGATGGAGGGGCAGGGGGAGCGGGGAGGTGTCGCGGTGCACACACACACACACACACACGCGTGCACACGCACACAGCCCCGCACAACCGCGTGCACACGCACACACAGCCCCACACCCACCGCTCTCCCTCCATCACTGCGCTGCACCAGCAGCATCTTTTGTGCTCCCGCTCCGAGCGGGCAGGGCGCGGGCAGTGCCCCCCGAGCCCCCGCAGCCGCCAGCCCGCCCTGCCCGTGCCGGCGGGGCTCAGAGCGGGGGGCAGCACGGTGTGTCCGCTGCGGGACGGGCTCCCGCGGGGTCCCATCCGCTCCGCCACCACCACGGCCCGGCAAATGCGGCTGCCGCGGCCGGTCCCTTCCCCCTCGGGACAGAGGGTCTGGTCCCGCTCCGTGGGATCGGGATCCCCTCTTTCGGCGGGGATCCTTCCCCCCGAAGGGCCGGGAGCAGCACAGCCCCGCCGCCCCGCACCGGGCCGGGCATGGCGCTCACAAAGACCGGGTGACACTGGCGGGTGTCACCGCTCCCGCGGGGCTCGGCCTCGCCCGGCCCACGCCCCCCGAGCTCCGCAGCCCCTCGAGCCCCGGCGGGCTCCGAGGCCGCCTGCAGCTCCTCTGAGAGGTGCGGGGCTGCAGGCGCATTGTTCCCAGCACAAAGGACACCGCGATACCGCATCGCTTCCCACCACCCAGGGAGGGGGGCGGGCAGGGAGCCCCCACAATGCCCGGCATCCCGGTGACACCGCGGACGGCCAAAGCCACCCGCGCAGCAGCCGGGAGCTGCCCAGGCTGGGTGGCCGCCGGCTCTGCAGGTGGAGGAGCCGGGGGTCCCGGCCTCGCCCTCCGCCGGCGGTGGGGGCGGGTGGGGGGAAGGCAGAGCCGGAGCCGGTGGGAGAGGGGGGAGACACCCCGAAACGGTGCGGAGGGGGTAGGGAGGGGAGCGGAGGGGTCCGGCACAGACCGGCCCGGCGGGGTCCCACTGCCCCGGGCTGGGGTCGGAGCCGAGCGGGCACCCAGCACCCCCCGCCTCGCTGCCGCCGCTGCCGCGCCCGCCCCGCCTTTCGGAACCGCTGCCGGGCGCACCGAGCTCCGGGACGCGCGGCCCGGCCCGCGGGAAGCGCCGATCCCGCACTCACCTCACGGCCACCTTCACGCAGCTGTCCGGGGCCGCCATGGCCCCGCACGGCACCGCGGCCGCCGCTGCCCCGGAGCATCCGCGGGGCGGGAGGGGCGGGGCCGCGGCGGGGGCGGGGCCGGGCCAGGTGCGGGGCGGGGCCGGGCCGGGACACGCCCACAGGGCCGGACCGCGAGCACGCGGAGCGGGGCGCGGGAACCCGCTCGGAGCCGGGACACGGACACACGGACACAGGGGGACACGGACAGGGACACAGGGACACACGGACACACGGACACAGACACAGGGACACAGACACAGGGACACGCGGACACAGGGACAGGGACACACGGACACATGGACGCACGGACAGGGACACATGGACACAGGGACACACGGGGACACGGACACAGGGACATCGGGACACACGGACAGGGACACATGGACACAGGGACACACGGACAGGGACACATGGACACATGAACACGGACACACGGACAGGGACACACGAACACAGAGACACGCGGACAGGGACATGGGGACACGCAGTCACAGGGACAGGAACACATAACAGACACACTGATACGGACAGACAGGGACATAAGGACACGGACACACTCACAGGGACATGCACACACAGACAGGGTCACAGGGACACATGGACGGGGCATGGACACGGGCATGGACGCAGGGACACATGGACACAGACACACGGACAGAGTCACACTGACACGGACACACAGACAGGGACACACGGACGCTCAAACGGACACGGACACACAGGGGCACAGGGACACACGGACAGGAACATGGACACGGGCATGGACACAGGGACACACAGGCACACGACTACAGGGACGCACGGACACAGGGACACGCGGACAGGGACACAGGGACAGGGAGACAGGGACACATGGACACAGACACGCGGACACACAGACACAGGGAAACACAGACAGGGACAGGGAGACACGGGCACAGGGACACACGGACAGGGACACACAGACACACGAGTACAGGGACACACGGACACAGCTCGCGCTCACTCCCATTCACACTCACACTCGTCAGCCCCTGCTGCCCTCTGCCGGGCCAGCGGCCCCGCTGCCGCCTGCGCCGTTCCGGGATATACCAGGCTGTACCGGGCTGTACCGGGATTTACCAGGGCTGTGCCAGCGCTGCTCGGATGTACTGGGCTGTACCGGGATTTACTGGGATGTACCGCCATGCACCGGGATGCCTCGGCATGTACTGGCACGTACCGGGGCTGTGCCAGCGCCGCTCCGGGCTGTACCGGGGCTGCCCCGGACCGCACGGCGTGTTGGTCGGCATCGCTCCGGCTCCTCCTCGGCTCTGCCGGATCCTGCCCCCTCTGGTGCTGGGGGTGACACCGCGGAGCAGCAGGACACAGGGCAGGGCTGAGCTTGGAGCTCCTGGCAGAGCCCCGGGGCCGGGGCCTGGCAGCCCTTGGGCTGTCCCGGGCTGTGGAGAGTCTATCCTCAGAGAACATGGTGTCGGGTGCCAGCAGAGCTCCCCAGCGTGCTCAGTCCCTGCTGCAGGGCTGGGCACCCACACAGCACAGGGCAGTGCCCACAGAGCTCCATCCTCGGAGCTGCTCTGGGGAGGGAAACACATCCAGAGGCCATCAGAGAGCAGGGCTGGAGAATGACAAGCACTGAGGAGCTGAAGGAGTCCCTGTTATGCCTTTCCTGAGCTGCACTCACATTGCTGGGGCTGAGGGCAGCTGGACACAGCCAGACCCTGGCTCTGCAGAGGAAGAATCTTCCAGCAGAGTGGGACCTGCAGGGCACTCCCAGCTCGGCAGGTTGGGGTTAATGTCAGGAGCACGAGGGCAAACTGAGGCACTCAGAGGTTTCTTTGGAGGAGCCCAGGCTGTATCCTGGGAAAGGGACAGCCAGGACATGCCAGCACTGGTGGCTGATGGCTGGTGAGGCAGGGCTGTGCCCAGCACAGAGCCCAGCACCTGCCCTTGCTCTGCAGTCTGGGTCCCTTCACCCCATCCCCATGTTTGTCCCTCCCAAGGTGCCAGGACCGTGGGCCATGCCCTCACAGGACTCTGCATCCTGCAGGAGCCCCTCAGCTGGCATGGCTAAGTCCCAGGACACCGTGTGCTGGTACAAAACCATGGGGGTGAGCAGGACATGGCCTGTCTGCTTTCCTGCAAGGATGTGAGGAGCTGGTGCTCATTCCTCTTTCCTTGTCCCATGTTTGCAAGGATTCCTGGTGCATGGTGCAGTTCCCAGCCTGAGCTGCTGGTTTTCCTGAGGCTGGACTCTTCCCCACAGAATCTCCAGGCAGAGAGGGGCAGTGACTGTGCCATGGTGTTTCTCTCTTCCTACACCCACCCACATGCCAGCTGCATCACAAACCACATCTGTGCCCCAGTTCAGCCAGGATCAGCTTAAGAAAGACACACCACACACACCTGGGATGGAGCAAATCATCCCCTGGGCAGCCCCAGAAGTGCAGAACCCCCACCACAGTGCTATTGTCTCCATTACAGTGCTATTGTCCCCACTACGGTGCTACTGTCCCCAGCACAGTGTCACCCTTTATGTTTAGAGTCTCCAGTGACCATCCAGGTGTTTTGGCAAGTGATATCTGCAGTCCTGCATCTCCCTAAACCCACCAGGAGACCACAACCACTGACCCCATGGTGTCCTTGGCATTCCCTGGCAGAGCTGAACTGCCAGCCCCTGTGCTCCTCCATCAGTGTGTATGTGTGAGTGTCAGGGGGTGGCTCCTGGCCCAGGGCACAGAAGCAAGAGGAAGGGGTGCAGCAGTGTCCCCACACCACCCATCTCTGCTGCCTGCATGCACTGGGGGAAGCTGCAGGCACCAGCCTGGCTCTACTGCTCAGGTTGCAGCTGGAGCTCTGCAGTTCCCTTGATTGAGTCAATAAAAGCCCTGCTGGGGAGCAGGCTGGCTCATTGATCTGCTCCTCCCCTGGGACCCATCCACTCTCGGCATTTTAATATATATTAATATATATTAGGTGATCAAGAGCCCCCCAGTTCCCAGTTAGGCTGGGCTGGGGGCCCTGGGGAGCCAGATCCCAGTGAGGAGCTGGGCTGGGAGATGGGGCTGCCCCAGGGCTGGGAGATGTGGCTGCCCCCAGGCTCAGCACCCCAATCCCATGGAGGGCACTGTGGGTCCCCTGGGCAGCCCAGAGAGGAGCAGCCTGCTCAGCACCAGCACAGGCAGAGCTGGGAGCACTGCAGGAACAGCTCACACCCTCCTGGCCCCACTGAGCTGTGGGATGGATGGCAAGGGCTGAACGAGACCTTCCCAAGGACAGGGATCATGCCTGACCCCAAGAGCACAGTGTGGAGATGGTGGAAGGGGAAGAAATGGCTTCACAGTGTCCAGCTCTCCTCTTGGCCAGCCCCAGGGCTGCTGCCCCAGAGGCTTTCACACCTCTGCCCCATCCCCAGCTCCACACACAGCTGGGACAGGGAGCCAAGAAGGCCCCAGGCTCCATTTTGCTGCCCAGCCCTGGCACATCTCCTCCTCACAGGCCAGACTTGGCTGCAGGCTCCAGCAGAGACACGAGGATGCAGGGTCCAGCTGCTGGGATTTCAGGAGATCCCCAGAGCTTGGCAACCTCAAAATGAGTGGACTGGAGCTGCCATGTGAATCACTGCCAGCTCTGGTGACACAGCTGGCTGTGCAGGCAGGGTGGCAGAGGAAGGACAGGAGGGCACCCAGAGTCACACACCAGGAACACTTTAATGATCTGTCCAGCTCTTGCAATACCCCACTGGAACAGCACTGTCCTGTTCTGCACCAGCATCCCAGACCTGTCCCAAAAGTGACACCACAGCTGGCCAGAGCAGCTCAGGAGCCCAGGCAGAGGCAGCAACAGGGTGGCTTTGCTCCTGCAGCCCTGAGACAGCCCTGGCACTGCAGGGGCAGCTCAGAGGCGAGTGGCAGTGATGTTCTTCTGGGAGGGAGATCCCCCGAGCCCTGGGGATCTGCCTGGTGCCACAGCTGAGGTGTCCAGAGGGGCAGAGGCAGTTCTTGTGCCCTGCAGTGTTTCTCTTCCCTTCAGCAGCTCCACAGCTGCCTTCTCCACTTCATCCACCTGCAGCTGGCTGCTGGCTGCCATCTCATCCCTGGTCACTGCCAGGAAGGACGAGTCCTGGGCCAGAGCCCCGAGGCCTCCGGAGATCAGAGCCTGGCAGAGGAGGAGAGCACAGCCTGGGTGCTCAGCCTGGGCACTGCCCTGGCTGCAGGCACCCACCCGCCCTCCCTCTTCTCCTCCCTCTGCCCTCTGTGCTGGCACACACCTGCTGCTTTCCTTGTGGCTCAGCTGCGCCCCCCAATCCCTCACCATGGCACAAGCATGGCATCCCTGGAATTCCCTTCCATCCCTGCTGTTCCCTCTGTGTCCTTGCCTTACCTCCTGAATGAGGAAGGTGATGGCTGGGGTGGAGGATGCTCCTGGCTCACTGGTTTCTCTCTGCTGGAACCTGGAGCTGGATCCTGTTCCTGTCACGGTGCCATCCTCTGTGGGCAGCTGGGTGAGAGCAGGACAGAGCTGCAACATGTGCTGGGACACTGCCCAGGGAAGATCCCTCCCATGTCAGTGTGGGGGCTGCAGGGTCTGTCCCTGCCCTGTGCCTGGACAGGCAATGCCATCCTGCTGGAGCTCCTGGCTCCAGGGCACCCCCAAAATAGTGTAGAAGGGTACAGTATGAAGGTGGTTCAGAATGTAATCTTATCCTCCAACAAGTTGCAGCTGGACCAATTACTAAAGATTAGAAGCAGGCCTGATCTTAACAGGCCACACCTGTAGCAAATAAGAACAGTGGTATAAAAGAGTGGATTGGTGGGCTCTGGAGTAAGGGAGTCAGTTGGTTACTGCAAGGACCAAGAAGAGGCGGTGCTTAGAGGAGTTGACTGTGAGAAACCATCAAGGCATGAAACACTGGTGCTATGGAATCCTTGCACTATAATGATAATAGAACTCTTGCTATATATAAGACAACAAAATGGGACCAGCAGGGCCACATGGACAGAGAGCAGAGAACCAGTCCTGGCATATGCCAGGAATGAGGCACTGTGCCCAGCAAAGGGAGCATGGGGCAAATCTGATGCACCCCTTCTGCCTGCCCTGGCTCTGGAGGCTGATGGGCAGCCAGAGGAATGTGCTCCCAGCTGTTCCAGCTGTTTGAGGAGCTCCCCATGGAGCTGTTAGAGCAGCAGGGAGGGAGCCCAGCTCCATCTCCAGGCTGATCAAAGAGAAAAGCTCCAGCAATGCTGGAGGGGGTTTATCATCAATACACTTTCAATTAACCTTCCTCTATATGTCCTGGTATCAAAAACAACAACCAACTGCCATCATCATTCCATAACCACCCCAAAACAAACACAGAACCAACCCCAGAACTAACCCCCCAAAAAAAACCAAACAAAAATATAAACCATGATCACAAATCATCAACCAATCACCCACCAAATTTTATGTTCTTGTACCTTATAAAAAGCATGGCACTGAAGATGTCCAGATGACTGCCACACACACCCAATGAGCCTGGAGAGGGGCTCCTTCCCAGCACAGCTGTGCCAGGATGGCAGGGAGGAGTCCCAGGATGCCAGGGAGGGAGGCTCACCTGTGTCCCCCACATTACACATCCCATCCCCTCTGACATGCACTGCCCCCTTTTACCTGCTGGAGGAGGAGTGGCCCTGGTGATGAGAGACCCCCAGAGGGGCCCCCTCTCCTCCTGCTCAGCCTCTCCATGGGGATGGGGCGGTTCTGCTCTGTGGGAGAGAAGGGTGGGGACATCACTGAATTCACAGAATGATCAGGATGGAACAGACCTCAAAGATCATCGAGTCCAACCCAGCCGCAACACCTCAGCTAAACCCTGGCACCCAGTGCCACATCCAGGCTTTGTTAAACACACCCAGGGATGGTGACTCCACCACCTCCCCAGGCAGCCATTCCAGAACTTTATCACCCTTTCTGTAAAAAACTTTCTCCTGATATCCAACCTAAATTTCCCTTGGTGCAGCTTGAGGCTGTGTGCTCTGGGTGTGTCAGTGCTGCTGGAGAAAGAGCCCAGCCCCAGCTGAGCACAGGCACCTTTCAGGAGTTGTGCAGAGTGATGAGGGCACCCCTGAGTCTCCTTTTCTCCAGGCTGAGCACCCCCAGCTCCCTCAGTGGTTCCTCTCAGGGTTTGTGTACCCAGCCCCTCCAGCCCTGTTGCCCTTTAGCATCTCAACATCCATCATTTGGGTACAAGAGCAAGGACACCACTGCCAGACAGAGATGGAACCAGGCTCACTAGACTGGGGGAAACAGGATTTAGGAGTTCAGCAGTACCCAAAGTCTCTGTTTGAGGAAACCAGCATGGTCTTGTGGTCCTTCTGCCTGGGGATGGCCAGTGCTCCTCAAGCTGAGGCACTGTCTCCATGTTTCATCACCTCAAAGGGCGGAAGGAAGGAGAAGGGTCTCCTGGAGCTCTCCAGAGAGATCCTGCTGTGCTCAGTGCTCTCAGCAAACTTACTAAGGCCTGCACCTCCTCCTTCCACCACCACCATCAGCCCTTTCTCCTTGCCCTGCCCTCGGCTGGCCCCAGTGCCCCAGAAGAAGAACAAAGCCCAGACTCACCCCAGGCCGGGCGCCTGCGTGCTGCTGGCAGCGTCCTCCTCGGCACCTCATCCTCATAGTGCACCCTGGCAAGGGCAGGCAGGAGGGTCAGCCTGGCTGGGGGCACACTCTGAGCCAGCTCCACCTGGGGAAACAGCCCTCCCACCTTCCCCAGCCTGGGGGTGCAGCCCTCCCACCTTCCCCAGCCTCGGGGGACAGACCCATAGGGACAACTGGGATGGATGAACAGGGTGAAGACCCCAAGACCCAGGACTAAGTCCATCCTATTGGTCAGTTTTTTCCCTTCTACCCGTGCCCAGGTCCCCTTGGTCCTCAGAGACTGGCAGGTGAGCAGGAGGGGAGATTCCTACAACCCCTGGAGCCCTGCTGCCACTTCCATGCTCATGGCACTGAGATGAAGGTGGGAGGGGAGCCCTGGCCAGGCCAGGGTGCAGCCAGGACAGCCCCAGGGCAGGCAGTGGCAAGGCCAGCACTGCCCTCCTCACCTGCACACAGAGGCTCAGCCCCTTACCCCTGCAGCCAGCTGCTGCTGTTGGCGTTGTTGATGTTGGTGTTGGCCTCCTGGGGGAAGTCATCGAGGAACACAGGAGAGTCAAGGTCCTCAGTGCCCACCTCGGTGAACTGCAGGGGCCTCTGGCTGGCCACCTGGGGCTGCAGAGGGCTGCTGGGCTCCATGAAGCTGTCCACCTGGCCAAACAAGCCACCTGTTCTCTGCAACCAACAGGGAGGGCATCAGGGGGAGCCTGGAGCTCCAGGCTGCTCTGGGGCCATTCCCAAATTGAAACAGTGATTGTTCTGTACAGGCCTTGCAGAACCACACAGTCCCCAAAGCTTCACTGCCCAGGTGGGGAAACTGAGGCACGGAGGGTTGATGGCTATGCAGCAGTGTCTTAGGTGGGAAATGGGGGTGTGTGTTCTATTCCCATCTGTGGGGCAGTGATCTTCTGTTCATGGGGCAGTTTTTTCTTTATCTCTCCCACAGCCAATACTCCCTCCAGGAGATCTCTGCTGTCCATGGCCACTGAGTGTCCCTGCAGGGCTGATCCAATTCCAGCATCCCATGGGGAGATGCTGCGCCCAGGGCAGGAGCCAAGCATTCCTACCTGGATCCAATCTGAGCCTGGCACAGCACAGCAGCCTTTGCCCGCTGCATTGCCAGAGGAGCAGCTTTCTGCTGCCCTGCATTGCCAGAGGGAGCCCAGGCCCATCTGCAGCAGCCCTGGAGCTGCAGAGGAAAACTCCCCCCTTGTGCAGGATCCCTGCTGCAGCAGAGCCACAGCTGGCACTGCAGGAGGGCTGAGCCCCCATGGGATGGGGCTGGGACACCAGCCTGACACACAGGGGGCACGGCATGGTCTGACTCTGGCAGGGGTTTGTTTTGTATTACTGCATTTTTTATTTTATTTTAATATAATTTTAATTTTAATTATATTATTTATAATTTTTTTTTTTTTTAATTTTCTTCCCTAATAAAAAACTGTTATTTCTATTCCCACACATTTGCCTGGAAGCCCCTTAATTTCATAATTATAATAATTCAGAGGGAGGGGGTTTACATTTTCCATTTCAAGGGAGGCTCCTGTGCTCCTTAGCAGACACCTGTCTGTTCAAACCAAGACAAGCAGCACTGGGATAAGCAGGCCATGACAAATCCTGTCACTGAGATGGTGGCACCTGGGGACACAGAAGGAACTCTGCAACCCCACAGCTGCCCAGGCTGTCTCTGAGGCTCCCAGGGATGGGAAGTGAATCAGTTCCTGTGACACCAGAGCTGTCCCACCTGAGCCTGGCAGAAGGTGTGAGTGGGAACCTCCAAACCAGCAGGTAAATACCCAGCACAGCCCTGTCAGGCACATAGGCTGGCTCCTTTCACAGAGGGGAAACTGAGGCAGAGAGCAGCTTGCCCAAGATGCCACCACCAGGATGTCCTGATGCTCACAAAAAAGGACAGAAGTGCTGCTCATCCTTGTGAGAATGAGCAGCATGTTCTGCAGAATGTCCCCCAGAGCTGGCAGCCAAGCTGAGCCACCAGCACTCTGAAATCAGGGCTGGTGGGACACCAAACTGTGCTGTGCATTCTGAACTCACCCTGTAAATGCCCTCCTCCAGGGCAGCCTCCACCATGGCTCTCTCCAGCTCCTCCTCTGCAGTCAAGTCCCCAGAGATGGCCCGATGGATTTCAGGAGCAGCTTCTTCCTCAATGCTCCTCAGCCCAGCCTGGGGGGGACAGGAAGGCAGGGCTGGGTGAGCCCAGCACCCTCCCCTTGCTCTTTGGAGAGGGGAGCATGGTGAGGCACTCTGCCCCTGCCAGGTGTCCTGCCAAGGACAGGCCATGGGTCACAGCCTGCAGCTGGCTGTGCTTGGTGCCACTGCTCCTGAGCTGCTGCTGTCCCACAGGCTCTGGGAAAGGGAATACCCTGATGGAGGTGACAGCCAAGGGCCGGCTGGGCCTCTGTCCCTGATCTGGGACCTGGCTCTTTTCCTTGCTTTGCACCTTTGGGTCCTGCTCTTTTATCTCCTCGGGTGATTTCCTCCCTACAAAGTCAGGAGAGCCCAGGGACATCCCAGCCTTGGGCCAGGCACAGAAACCCTCTGCCAGCACCCTTGAGCCTGCTGTGCAGGCTTCTGTGACTGCAGGGGTCCCACTCAGGGTCAGCCACATGTATCCCCCTCCCCTGGTGCTCTGTGAGGCTGAGACAACACCAGGAACATGGAGCTGAGGGGAGAGCAGGGACAAGGCCCTGGGACTGGAGCAGAGCAGGTGGGTGAGGGCTGGTGTAGGGGGATAGAATATAAGTAAAAATGAAGATAGTACAGAAAGTAATCTTATCCCCTAAAGAGTTGCAGCCGGGTTATTTATTAATTTTATATTTATATTAATTTATGTTAATTTTATTGATTTTAACAGGCCACAGCTGTAGCTGATAATAAGAAGAGTGTTATAAAAGAGTGGATTGGTTGGTTGAGAAGAACTGGAGTCTGCTGCTCTGAGAAGAAGGAAGAGTCAGTGCTTAGAGGAGATGCCTATGAGAAGCATCAAGGAGGTACAAAACTCTAGCAATATGGAACCCCTGCAAAATAATGACAATACAACCTTTGTAATATAATGACAACAGGCTGGGATGAGCAGCATTTGGCACAGACAATGGTCTGGGGTGGGACTTTCCAGGCGTTAAAACTCCCTGGTGAGGCACCAGGTCCTGCCAAGCCCTCTCTACACTGGTGTTGTATTGAGTGAGAGAAGCAGAGAGTCAAAGCCTTCCTCTGCTTTGGGTCACCTGCAGCCTGCACACCAAGGTCACACTGGGGTCCCCTCAGTGCTGGGGACTCATGGCCAGCTCAGTGCTGGTTCACCTGGGCCACCACACCTCCAGACATGAGGCTCAGGCTCCCTGCAGCTCTCTGAGCCCCCAGGCTGGGGGAAGCCTCCTCCAGGGAGAACCTCCCCTCCAGCATCACCCACACACCATCCTGGATCTCCACAGGGTCCTTCTTGGGCCTGTACCCATACTACACCGCCCACACACCAACCTGGATCTCCACGGGGTTCTTCTTGGGCCTGTACCCATAATACTCCTCCTGGCGCTTCATGAACTTCCTGAAGTGCTCTTGGATCAGGAAAGTGGCATAGAATTTGCCCACTGTCACCTCATCATCTGGAGGGAGGAAACCAACATGATGGTGAACCCAACATGATGGTGAAACCCACATGAAGGTTCTGCCTGTGCCAGGATCCCTGGCTGGAGCAGTGGGACCCTGAGCAGGAGCTGCTGTGTCCCTCTGGGAGGGACACCTGGGGACATACCTCCAATGGGTGGGATGACCTGGTCCAAAAGCTTCATACTGGTTCGCTTCCAGATTTTTTTGATGATAGCTCTGAGCTCCTCATTGGCCTGTTCAAAATTACCTGTGAGGAAATGTTATAATAGCATCCTCGAGCCAGGTCTAAGCTCTTGGAGGCCTATAACACACCCAAAATAACTCAGCTACCCTTAGAAGCATAAAAATCAACAAAATAGCTTCTGTTGCAGTGTTAAAAACAAAAAAGTTTAATAAAAAGCAAAATAACAAACAAAAAACTGAGCCAAAAGCTGAACAGTCTTACTCCTAGTAAAACACTTCACAAAAGCAATTAGTTTCTTTATTCACTTCTTTTTCTACTAAATTGCCCAAGCAAGACTTTTTGACTTCTTTCCAACTATCAATCCTTAAGTTTAAAGTGAAGTCGCCCAAGTCCTATGAAATGTCTTTTCACATAATCAGAGGAAAAAAAACTTCTAAACTTCTTTAAAAGAACAAAGAATAATTTTGTCACTCCGTCAACAAAGAGCACACTCCTACAGGGAAAGCCAGCAGGACAGAGCAGTTCATTCCCAGGGGTGTGAACAGGAGTGAAGACAAAGCCTGTGAACACCTGGCCACCCTCAGGAGGCCGTGACAGCTCCTCTGTCTCCCACCCAACAAAGGTGAGCTTAGTAGGAGCAAGGCTTTGATTTCAGCCAGAACACTTCACAGATTTTGACCTCCCCTTTGGTGCTCCCACAGAATTCACCATTCCTGAAATCCCAGTTTACCTCCAAGGTCTGCTGTGCTCCTCCCAGGTCCCCACCCCAGGCAGAGGGAAGCACCTTGGCACTGCTGCAAGAACTGATCCCAGGAGCCCACCAGAGCCTGCCTTGGCTCTGCCACAGCACAGGCACACGAACAAAGGTTGCAGTAAGGTAAAAATCGTAAAGAAAGGCTTCATAAAATCAAGCTTGCTCTCCTAAAATCAGTGGCTGGCCTTGTTAGGCTAGCCCTTTGCAAGTTCCCATGTGAGAGCAATTCTGGTGTGAGCAGTTTATTAACATAATAATCTATTCCTGAGTAAAAAACAGTTTGCACCTCTATAAACTGTTTTTATACTGTTACATAGAAAAATGAGAACTATCTCTCACAAACACCTTTCCCTGCATGTACACACTGGGGGTTTGAGTGACCTATTAATACAGGGTAACAATTTATTACTAACCAATAAAAGTAATTGGCAAGAAAGCTCCTGACCAATGGGAGTCCCACACAAGGTCTGTAAAACTGTATAAAACCAGTTATGTGAATAAAGAATTGGCTTTTTCCACCATGAAGGAAATGGAGTCCTGCCTGTTTTATTTGCATAACAAGCTGGTGGGACAGACAGCAAAGCTCAGCACACTCTGCTGAAGGAAAGCAGCTCCTCCTCAGCATAGATTAATTCAGAGGACTGGGAGTCCCTGCAATGAGGGCTCTGGGCAGAGCCAGCCCATCCCTGCCACACTTTGAAGCAGGAGGTGAGCACAGGAAAGTCCTGATCTTCAGGAGCTGAACCACCTCAGCTCTGTGCAGGGCAGCAGCTTCTCTCCTAAGCTAAATTAAAATGATGGGAGCTGGAGCAGCCCCACTCCTGAGCTGTTTGGGGTGGCACAGGTGGCACTTTTCTGCCCAATTACAAAATGCCACTCAAAGCCATGGAGAAGAAGGAAGAAAAAGCATGAAGAAACAAGCCAGGACAACACCCTGTGCCCTCCATCTTGCTTCCATCCACAACATACTAAAATCCCAAAGCCCTAAATTTCCAAACGATACACCTACACTACTCTCTATAACCTATTTCACGCTTTTACCCTGTTGAGATTTTCCTGAATCTCAACATCTTCTCTCCCAGTCCTCAGCTGCTGGAAGAATGAAGCATTCTTTTTAGCTCTCTTTTAGCTTAACATCATTAGATTTCCATTAAAAGGCGGCATGTGACTTGCTTTCATGCACAGTGGAAAATTTTCATCATGCTCTACCACTCTATCCTTCTTTTCAAACCTAATGTGCACTTCCTCCTGTTTGAGGCACCACTGCAATGTTGACACTGAATGTCTTCTATTTGAATTTAACGAATGGTTATTTTCCAATTGGTCCTCGACAACAACAAAACTCAATCTGTGTTGTTGAAGATTGCAATGCAAGTTGTTTTCAATTACCATCTGTATGGCAGATTACCTTTGTCAAGTGGGCAGTTTGCCTTATCTCTCTCTGAGTGCTCACAATCACTCCTCCCTTGGGAGGGGACATCTGCTGATAACAGCTATTGAATGTCACTGCATGGCTGATAAGAACTACACCATCCCATTGGGAGATGTGAGCCCAGAGGGAGGAGCCAAGCATTCCTACCCGGATAGAATCTGGGGATTCTGGAACACCAGCACAGCTTCTCCACTGGATTGCCCAGAGGAACAGCAGCTGCCTCTTCTTCCACTGGATCTTCAGAGGCAGAGACTGCACCTTTCTCCAGGATCCCTGCTCCAGCAGAACCAGCCCTGACACTGCAGGAGGGCTGAGCCACAATTCCAATGGGACTGCTGCCAACACCCTGACCCACAGGGTGTCAGGCTGGGTTCTGACTCTGTCAGTGTTGTTCTAGTGTACTGCACTGTTTATCTTTTTTTTTTTTCTTTTCCCTATTAAAGAACTGTTATTTCCTGCTCCCATATTTTTTGCCTGAGAGCCCCTTAATTTAAAATTTATAGCAATTCAGAGGGGTGCGGAGGGTTTACATTTTCCATTTCAGGGAAGGCTCCTGCTTTTCTTAGCAGACTCCTGTCTTTCCAAACCATGACATATGTGCAGGTCAAAGAAGGGGAATTCACAAGGAAGATTCTCTGTCAAGCTGTAGAGGAAACCAGGATCATTGCTTACCTTCTGTCTTGATCTTGAGGGCTGTCCTCACCAGGGCAAAGAGGGTGGCGTTGAAGGTGACGGTGCCGTCGCTGTTCAGGGGCATGTTCATGCACACCAGGCGCTGCACACACAGCAAACCAACCCTATCAGCAGGGCCACAGCAGCCTGGCAGCCCCCAGCCTCCCTGCCTGGCCTGCCCGGGGGCTGTGGCATTCACATTCTCTGAGCTGAGAGAGATATCATTCTCCCTCCCAGGATCTCTCCTGGGGAAGGCAGTGAGAAGCTCAGAGAAGGAGAGAAAACAATTCTTTTCTGAATTCGCTGCTCCTGTTGTTTGGCACATGTGGAATGTGTCATGGAGATTGTTTACTGAGAGTGATTTGTTAATTGGACACTGTGGGGGTACCAGTTGTGGGTTTCTCTGGGGCTGGATTGAAGGCACTGGAGATGATAGTTCATGTTCACACTCAGGTGTTCATTATTTCCTATCAGTAAAACAGTCTCACTGCTGTGAGTTCAGCAGCTTTTCATTAGAAGGCACAAAATGGCCAACAATCTCTTGGTCCCCCGTCCACAGGGGGCACATTCCTACATGTCCCTGGCTCACACACCACCTTGGCTCTTACCTTACAAGCCACACGGTGCGGGCAGAACTTCCCAAAGCCCAGGGGAGGGTTGATCCGCCTCAGCAGAGTCACCACATCCAGGTGTTTGATCCTGCCCCTGCAGAGGAAACAGCAGAGGGGCAGCAGAGCTGCCTGGCAGTGCCCTGGGGAGCTGCTCTGGGGACTGAGCCCTGGCAAATCCCCACCCTTCCCTCTGCTCCTCCTGGTGAAAGCAGCTGCTCCCTGTGGCCCTGGGGAGCAGGTGAAGGGTGCAGTGACATGGGAAGGGTTGGCAGCCGTCGGGATCTCTCACTGCTCAGAGTGACTCCAAGATGTGTTGGAAAGTCTCTTTTCCCAGTCTGGTGCTTGAAGAAGGAGTCAGGGCTCTTCATTTCTCAGTCTCAAGGTTGTTTATTGTTCCTTATCTATAAAATTCTTTCTCCTGCCCTGCTGAGGTCCATCTAGCAGGACAGTTCCAGGCACTCTGCCTGCCCCCAGGGCAGTGTTATGTCTTTATACTAAAAACTACCTGTACAATATTTACAATTACTTTCCAATACCTATCACCTATGTTAGACAGTGAGCGTCTACTCTAAACCAATCTGTAAGTGCCAACATCACAGCAGAAGATGGAGGCCAAGAAGAAGAAGGAGAAAGGCTGGACACACCCAGATCCCTCCATCTTGCTCCCTGAACCCCCATACCAGAAACACTAAAATCTACTTTTCCACCCTGTGATAACTTCACTAATATTCTGCCTAAACTGTTGTGGCTTGCTGGTCTTCATATAAGGTTGGTAATTTGCTCCATGGTCATAATCAAACCCACAGGTGTTTTGGGCTCTGTGCCAGGGTCTCTGAGCCCCCTGGCAGGGGTCCTGGCCATCCTGGACAGCCAGAGGGATGTCCTGGGTTGCCTCTGCTCTGAGGCAGCCTCACCACAGCTAGATGGAGAGGGAACTGAAAATCTTACATTCCCAAATCTCCTGGTGGCTTTTATCAGACCTAGATCAACTCTGGCAAGTTCACATGAACCTCTGAGATGCTGGGAGCTGGCTGGTAGGCAGTGCCACAGCTTACCCTGCCTGCATGTGTCCCCTCCATGGAACACCCCTGCCACTGTCATGTTTTCTGAAAAATCCTCTTTGCCCAGGATTCTTCTCCAGGGAAGCTGAGAAGCCTCAGAGAAAAAGGAAAACAATAATTATCTCATTTGCTTCTCCTGTGTTTTGCTGCTTTGGAATGTGGTTGGAGATTGTATATCCAACATGTGAATTGTTTTAACTTAATGACCAATCATGGTCAGGCTTGTGTCAGACTCTGGAAAGTGTCATGAGTTTTCATTATTATCTTTTAGCCTTCTGTCTGTATTCTCTCTCTGTTCTTTAGTATTGTTTTAGTATAGCATAATATAATGTAATGTAATGTATTAATTACATTATATTACATTTTATTACATCACATTATATATTATATTACATATATTATATTATATTATATTATATTATATTATATTATATTATATATATTATATATGATATTATATTATATTATCATGTAATGTCATATAATGTCATATAATGGAATTAATATAATGTCATATAATGTCATAATATAATATATATAATAAAATAATAAATTAGTCTTCTAAAAACATGAAGTCTGATTCATCATTTCTTCCCTTCAATGGGGCACCCCAGAAAACACCACACACCCCCTCCATGCTGCCCTCCCACCCAGCCTCACTCACTTGGCCTCGGGGTCGTACTCAGCCCAGATCCTCTTGAACTCGTCCAGGTGATGGGGCCCCAGGATGGACCAGTCCCGTGTCAGGTAGTCAAAGTTGTCCATGATGACAGCCACGAAGAGGTTAATGATCTGAGGGCAGAGGAAAGCATGGGAAGGACCCAGCCAGGGGAGAGAGGACAGCACTACAAAAACAAGGCAGATGTGTGGGATGTCCTGCAGTCAGAGGATGCTGAGTGAGGGTGTTCCCATGCAGAGAGGAGCCTCCTGCCCAAGCAGGTCAGGTGAAAGGACAAGAGCATCAGCATCTCATCCCCCTCCATCTCTGCTGAGGCCAGCACAGACACATCTGGAAGGCAGCACACAGAGGCTGTGGGAAGACACTAAAAGGGGATCCTGGGTCCCCCAGGAGGGCAGTGTCAGTTTACAGCATGACTGGGTAGGTGGGTGTCCGAACTCAGTGCATCCCTCTGGGTGTCCAGAGTTGCCAGGACCCTGCCGGGGGGCTCTGAGACCCTGGCACACAGCCCAGAGCACCTGGGGATTTGATTTTGACCTGTGGAGCAAGTTACCAGCTTTGTATGAGGACCTGAAAGTCATAGAAGTTTGAATAGTATAATAATAAAATTTTCACAGGATGAAAATGTAGATTTTAGGATTTTTGGTATGGGGGTTATGGGGACAAGATGGAGAAACTTGTGCATGTCCAGCCTTTCTTCTTCTTCTTCTTCTTCTTGTTCTCCATTTTCTGCAGTGATGGTGGCACTTTGGGATTGGTTTACAGTAGAAGTGCACTGTCTAACATAGGTGATAGGCATTGGGAATTAAGTGTAAATATGTTATACGTAGTTTGTAGTATAAAAGGACAACACAGAGTGCCTGTGGCTGCCCAGCTGAGCAGATCTTGGCTGGGCAGAAAGAAAATTTTATAGATAAGAATTAATAAACAACCTCAAGATCGAAAAGTGAAGAGTCCAGACTCTTTCTTCAGCCACACAGGCTGAAACAGAGACATCCTGCACATCTCGGGGCAGCAATTAACAACCAAAAACCTGAGAGGTGGGCTGGGGGGGATGAACCCAGGGGCAGGTTCAGGGGCTCACCCCATGCACACACAGCCACCAACCCCATGGCTGCCCAGGCAGGACAGGGGTGCCAATGGGAGCCAGCACACTGTGGGAAATGGGTTTGTAGAGAAATCTCAAAGTTTGATAGAAAGCTCACATAGTATGCAAACCTTGAGATAAGAAATGTAAACCTTGAGATAAGAAATGCTGACTGAGAAATGCCATGGAATGGGACAGACATTGCTGACAGAGAAATGGAAACACAAACAAGTTTCAAAGCCTTACAAATAAGACCAGACACTTTGGAGAAACACAACTATGGAAGATGTTTACCAGGAAGGCACAGAGCATGTAGAAGCTGATGAAGTAGAAGTAGGCAAAGCCAGTGCCACAGGTGTACTCCTCTCCCTCGGCGTAGTCGGACTCGGGGTCGCAGCGCCGGCCGTAGCTGCAGTCCAGCAGGATCTCCTGCCACGCCTCCCCCGTGGCACACCTGGGGACAGGGCACACCTGCTGGTCCCTGGGCATGCAGGGAGGGCTCAGCCCAGCCCAGCACACAGGGGAATGGGAAACACAAGCTTTTGTAAGGAAATCCAAACCCTCTGCTGGCATAATACACTGACATTTCCAAAAATCAACAAAATAGGATTCCCACCTTAGCACAACACTAGGTAGAGAGCAGAGCTAATAACCACCAGCTACTTTTGGTGAAACAATGCCTCAGAATGCCAGTTAAAGAGCAGCTTTGGTTTGTAACACTGCCCATAAAATGTTCATGTTATCAGAAGCATGTGGGCAGCCCCTTGGAGCAAACCAATGGCAGATCCACTCCAGAAGAGTGGAGGAAAATCTGCAATCTGCAAGGGCATGAGGTATCAACATAAGAACAGCTAGTGCTGGGTGAAGGCCACCCAGGTTTACATTAGTAATTGGTGTTTTGACTGAATGACTGGCAAAAGACTGTTTGTAAACAAAACAAGGAGCAGTCAGGATTCTGGGCTTGCTGCTATAGGGCCAGTGAAAGCTTCAGAAATGTCTGGAGTCAAGGAAAGCCTTGGGCGGGGCTCCTGCTTCCCATGAGTTCCTCGCAATTCACAAATTAAAATCCAGACTGGGAAGGAAATACTCAGAACAGCAACCCCCAAAATGCCCCTCTGTCCAGCAGCCCCACCAAGAAACCCCACAGCCTCTCCTGAAACACTCCCCTGCTGCAGGAGATCTTCCTGAGGGACAAAAAATAAATCAGCTACTGAAATGCTGGTCCTGCCTCACTGCAAGATGGGCATTCCCACAGGCTCAGAGCCTCCTGGAGCTGCTCACGGCAGGACAACACTGACCTGAAGAGCAGCAGCACAGCCTGTGGGAAGGTCTGGAAGTTGTTGTTTCGGTTGATCTGGGTCCCATCCACCATGGCAATCTTCCCAAACATCTGTAAATGACAGTGGCAGGTCTGCAGTGTGCCATCCTTTCCTTGCCACCAAATATCCTCCAGAGCACCTCTGATGCCTGAACTCCACTTCCTCTGGTTTATTTGGCTTTGGGCATCCCCAAAGGAGACTGAAATTGGATGTGGGTGCTCTTGGCCATTCCTGCCAGTGCTGAAAGCACCCCTGACTACAGCTGCACTTCATGTGGGCCACAGAGACAGGGTCTGAACCAGGACAAGCACTGGTGCCAATTGTGACCGTGTTCACAGGGGTCTGAGGATGAGGGAAGAGACGAGGATCTGACTCCATGTTTCAGAAGGCTTGATTTATTATTTTATGATATATATTATATTAAAACTATACTAAAAGAATAGAAGGAAGGATTTCATCAGAAGGCTAGCTGAGAATAGAAAAGGAAAGAATGATAACAAAGGTTTATGGCTTGGACTCTCTATCTGAGCCAGCTGGGCTGTGATTGGCTATTAATTAGAAACAACTAACATGGGCTAATCAAAGATCTACTTGTTGCATTCCACAGCAGCAGATAACCATTGTTTACATTTTGTTCCTGAGGCTTCTCGGCTTCTCAGGAGGAAAAATCTTAAAGAAAAGATTTTTCCTAAAAGATATCTGTGACAGCCGATGGATTGTGCCAATGGATTGTGCCACTGAGCCCCAAAGTGCTCTGTGCCATGTGCCCCAGCTGCCCTGGCTGCAGCCCAGAGGCAGGAGGAGGCTGCCGGGGTGGCAGACACCCTTGCAGACCAGGGTAAAGAGGTCCCATCATGTGCCAAGTCCCAGAAAGAGCCTAAGGGAGGAACCAGTCCCTCCCTGTCCCCCCTCCCCAGTGCCATCAGGCTCAGGGCACCTGATGAAGATCAGTTCCCACCCCCTGCCCCCGTGCCCCTCACCTGCATCCCAATCACAGCATAGATGAAGAAAAGCATCACAATCAGCAGGGCCACGTATGGCAGAGCCTGTGACAAAAGGACCATGGCTTGGGTGAGACACAGCCCAGGGACAGGGCCTGGGCTCTGCAGGAGCTGTACCTGTCCCTGTGAGGGGAGGGACAGCTCAGCTGTTCCTCTCACACCCTCCTGCCAGCCCCCAGTGCCCTCTGTGCTGGGACAGGGGCTCAGCACAGCCCAGGGCTGAGGGCAGTGCCCAGCTCAGGCTGTGAGCATGCCCTGAATACACCCCTGGTGCAGAGCCCAGATCATTGGGACCAGGACAAATGGACCCAGCAGGTACTGCCAGCACCTGGCCCAGCTCTGACACTCAGAGCTGTCACCTTCCCACCCCCATGGGCCATGATCTGCACACCACAGGCCCCCAGCCCAACCTGAGGCCAGCAGGAACACTGGAGATTTCTCCTCTGCCTGTATAGGAATGTGCCCCTTGCTGACAGAGTGACAAAACTGTCCTTTGTCTCCTTAAAAAGGAAAAAAGCCCAGAAGTTTCTCTCCTCAATTAGGTGGAAAAGCCACCTCATAGGACCTAGGGAACTTCATCTCAAACTTAAGGATAACCAATTGGACAGGAGCTAAAAAGTCCTGCCTAAGCAATTTACTAGAAAAAGAAGAGAACAAAGAAACTAATCACTTTTGTGAGGTGTCTTACCAGGAGCAAGAACCTCTTGCACCTGGCTGGGTTTTTCTCTGTAAATAATTTTTTTAATTTGCCTTTTATTAAAACTTTTCTGTTTCCAACACTACAACAGAAGCCATCCTGCTGATTTTATGCCTTCTAGGATAGCTGAGCTATCTTGGGTGTGATACAGATCTCCAAGAGCTCATGAGACCTGGCTTGAGGAGACCTCTATTTCACACCTGGTGAGGACAAGCTGCTCATGCTACCAGCCAGTGCTGCCAGCCCTGGGCATGTGTGTGTTTGGGAGGGGAGCAGAGCTCCTGACAGACCTGAAAGGACTTGATGAAGGTCCACAGGAGGGTCCTGACCCCTTCGCCCCTGCTCAGCAGCTTCACCAGCCGCATCACCCGGAAGAGCCGGAAAAACGTGATGGAGACGCGGCCGTTGTCATCAGGGTCCTGCAGGACACACAGACAGTGCTGGGGCCCTTCAAGGCAGGGATTCCAGGTCCTGGGGGGAGGAAGGGCAGAGAGATCCCACCCCCAGGCACCAGCCACACACACAGGGTCAGACTGCCGAGTGTGCTGGCACTTCTCCCCTGGCTCCTCTCCCCATCTCCCCAGGCCCCCATGCTCACACTGGGATCATGCAGGAAGGATGGCATGCTGGCACATGGACTGGGAGAGCCCTGAGGGTCACAGGGCCACCACAGACAGCCTTAGACCCACCAGGGTCTTGCCCTATTTGTAGGGTGAGGTATAGGTTGGGCACCAGGCACAGGGAGGGTTAATGAGAGCTGTTATAGCAGGGAAGGGCAGTTTGGGGAATGTCACAGCAGCACTTTAACCAAAGGAGGAACTGAAGAGAGGTGTCTCTGCGGGTGCTGCCCACATCCCCTGGCTGTGCAGGGTGGGAAGTGGTGTCTGTGTGTGTGGTGTCACCCCAATCCCCCTCAGCCCAGAGGGAGGAGCTGGCTGTGGTGGCCTCGGTGGCACACAGGGCACATGCAAAGGCCAGGAGGGAGGGCAGGCACACACAGCTGGTACCTACAGTGCCATCACAGCCCCCACCCAGGCAGTACAAGCCACCACTGGGTGCCAGGATGGTCTGTGGAGAGAGAGAACAAGAGAGTCAGCACAGGGGAGGCAGAGAGGGACACAAGGAGAGAACACAGACACAGAACAAAGAGAAAGATGGAACTGGGAGAAGGGGAAGGGCAGGCAGAGCCCCAGCATCCCTCAGGCTCAGGGACAAGCTGGTGTGACTGGTAACAGGCAGAGGCAGCACCTGGGTGAGCAAGGAACCACACAGACCATGAGAGTCCTCCCAGTGCCTGTGGTGTGCCCTGAGCATCCTCATATGTTGGGGAAGATGAAACAGGAAAGCCTTATAAATATGATTGTCTGGCAAAAGATTTTGAGAATATGGAAATTATAAGCGAAATTGAAACGAAAGCAAGCTTTGAGATACCTCAGTTACTGAACAACTGGAAAACAATGGTATGGCCAGCTGAAGGTGATCCCCTTTCAATGGAACAACACCCTCTGCTTGCAGACAGGCCCAAGGGTCAGAGCAGACCCTACAGCTTGGCAGAAGGGGCCCAAAGAGGAGTTTTTAGGGTTTAAAATGTAACAGTGTGGTGATGTAATGATTCTTACAGGCTGTATGTAAATGCTATAGGATTTGTATCTTGTACTAGATTGGTTAGTGAGAATGAGAATATTCAACACAGAAGAAGATTTATGGTATTGTAATAGGAACCTCGCTCTCTTACCCTTTTATGCTCTTACCCTCCCATCCTCTCTTTCCCTCTCTTCTCTCAGTCCTGCTCCAGCTGTGGCTGGCAGCTCCCAGCAGGGCCCTGCACCCAGGCCCTTTGCAATAACCCACAGGTTCCCAGCCCTGGCTGCAGAGATCTCTCATCTCCATCCATCCCCACTGTCCTGCCCCTGACACTCCTACACCCACAGACCCTCAAGGACACAGACACAGGGAAAGGACCTGGCAAGCTCAGGGCACAGAGAACATTCCCCAAAGTCTTTCTGACCTTCTGCACAGCCCTGCTGCAGCACACAGAGCACAGCACCAGGGAAGCCCCTGCCAGCCCAGTCAGGGCACCAGGATCCTCCTGGGGTCTGTGGTAGTTCCTGGGCATCCCCACCCCAAGCGCAGCCAGGATTTGGGGATGTGTGCCAAGTGGTCTCTTGCTCCAGAGGGACTGAAAACCACTGTGGAGTCCAGGGATCCTGAAATTCTGAGTTCTGAGAACAGGCTGGGGAAGGACAGGCAGTGGGAACCGAGGTGCAGAGAGCTGCTGGGCAAGGATGAGGAGGAGCTGATGGCAGACGAAAGCTGTTGGCACTGGCAGGAAGTCTGGGGGATCGTGAAGGCTGAAAAGGGCAGAGCATGGGTGTACTGATGGGCAGGGCTGTGCAGAGAGGGGCACAGGGGTCTCACAGGAGAGGAAGGTGGGTGGGTTTTGCTCACCCCAGCTCTGTGAGGGCTGAATACCCTACAGAGAAGGCGACTGCTCTCAAGGGTCTCTGAAAACATCACCTTCCTGCACAGAGAACATGGAAGGTGACCCTGTGCAGGGTGCCAGAGGGAGCAGCAGCAGTGCCAGAGCCAGCCCTGCCCCTTGGAGGAGACACTGCCAAGCCACTGGAGAGGGTCAATCCATCATCTCCCCATTCCACAGCTGCCCCTGGAGCCCCACCAGGCTGCTGGAGGAAGCACACACCTCCCACAGCAGAGGGGCATTTCCAGGGCAGGACAGAGGTGAGGATGTGCCAGTGCCAGGGAAGGCAGGGGCATGGTGGCTTCCTGGCCCTGCTTTGGAAATGCTCCCAGCAGAGCACTCCCCAAACAGGCCCTGCCTGAGGCACCATCCCACAGCTTGCAGGGATGGCTGGAACTCACACACACCACAAGTGTGCAGGGGCTGCTGTGTAAAGGGGCACACACAAAGGAAATGTCTGGAAATCTGATGGGTCTGATGGTTCCCCTGGGCCAGCTGAGTCCTGTGGGGACAGGGAGCTGTGGGAGCCCTTTGAGTCCCACCTGCATTGACCTGGATGTGTGGGTGCCTGTGGGGCAGGGGCTGGCACACAGCCTGCTGCTGATGGGTTGGTCCTGAGTTCCTGTTTTCCACAGGATTCCAGTGCCTACAGATCCAGGAGACCAGAGCAGAGGGGTCAACGTGACATGCTGGGCAGCTGGGGACATCTAAATTGTGCTTTAATGCTGAAAGGGCCACAGCTGTGCTCTCCATGTGCTGATCCTTGCTTGTCCCTCCTCAGAACCAAGCAGAGCAGGGAGAGAGGAGAGGACGGCATTCCCCTGCAGGGCTGGGCACACCCAGCACTGCTGCCCTGTGCCAGGGCAGGTGCCAGTGCAGCCCTGGGTGGGAACAGCCCCCTGCCCCTGGACACTTACATCAATCTCACTGAGGATGACATCAATGATGCTGCCAATCACTATGAGGAAGTCAAAGACATTCCAGGGGTCTCCGAAGTAGCCCTGTCAGGAAGGAGGCAAAGAAGAGTGATGTTGAAGATTGCAATGCAAGTTGTTTTCAATTACCATCTGTATGGCAGATTACCTTTGTCAAGTGGGCAGTTTGCCTTATCTCTCTCTTTGAGTGACCACAATCACTCCTCCCTCGGGAGGGGACATCTGCTGATAACAGCTATTGAATGTCACTGCATGGCTGATAAGAACTACAGCATCCCATTGGGAGATGTGAGCCCAGAGGGAGGAGCCAAGCATTCCTACCCGGATATAATCTGGAGATTCTGGAACACCAGCACAGCTTCTCCACTGGATTGCCCAGAGGAACAGCAGCTGCCTCTTCTTCCACTGGATCTTCAGAAGAACAATACATCATCCTCTACAGATCCCCCTTGCTCCAGAAGAACCACACCTGACACTGCAGGAGGGCTGAGCCACAATTCCAATGGGACTGCTGCCAACACCCTGACCCACAGGGTGTCAGGCTGTGTTCTGACTCTGGCAATGTTGTTCTAGTGTACTGCATTGTTTATTTTATCCTTTATTTTTTCTTTTCCCTATTAAAGAACTGTTATTTCCTGTTCCCATATTTTTGCCTGAGAGCCCCTTAATCTAAAAGTTACAGCAATTCAGAGGGGTGAGGAGGGTTTACATTCTCCATTTCAGGGGAGGCTCCTGCCTTCCTTAGCAGACTCCTGTCTTTCCAAACCAAGACAAGTGAACATGCAAGGGTGCAAGTCAAGGAGGACACAGAGGAACCAGAAGGTTCTTCAGTGACTCTGCCCCTCAGAAGAAGGGATGGTGGTCAGAGTTTTGCATCCTCTGCTCGGTTATTTGGTCCTGTCTTGCACTGCAGGGAGATGAGGAGGTGGATCAGGATGGCTGCAGTGGAGCTATGACCCCACTATGGCCCTGACACTGAAGATGGGAATAGTGGCCAACTGGATGGGTGGGATTTGGCCAGCAAGGGTAGCTCTGACAAGCAGTAATCCCCCCAGAAACTCCAAGGTCCTGTGCATGGGGGTCCTTAAGGGTCCTGTAAGGAGAAGTTCTGTGGAGTTGCAGGGCTGGGGGTGCTTGTACTCAAGAGATACCCAGTGCAGGGTAAATGGACCCCCTGGCCTGCCCTGCGTTCCATGCTGATCATGCTCTTCTCTCACCTTGACTTTGAAGGCCATGAGCTTGAGGATCATCTCCAGGGTGAAGAGGATGGTGAAGGCCACATTGAGGATGTCTGAGACGTGGTTCATTTCTTCAGACTGGTTGTAATGCTGAGGATAAGGCAGAAGGAGCCATTAGCTGATGGCAGATCCAGCCTCTATTGTGAGCTCAGAGATCTGCGCTGGATGCAGAGCCCCCTCCCACAACTCAGCACAAAGGAAATTTCCCCCCTGCACCCCCTTCTGTGGGCTCCCCACAAACCACCAGCCCCATTTTGGTCCAGAGGCCCTGACCCAGACATCACACCACAACACACCCCTGTGCAGAGGCTCTCGTGGGGATGGCAGGGCTGAGCCAGCCTGGGCACCCCCTCCCTCCACCAGCCCTGTGCCCTCACCTGCATGCCCAGGCAGATGGTGTTGAGCATGATCAGGAAGAACATGAGGTACTCGAAGTAGGAGGAGGTGACGACGTACCAGATCTGGTACTGGTAGGGGTTCTTGGGGATGTAGCGGCGCAGCGGGCGAGCCTTGAGCGCGTACTGCACACACTGCCGCTGGGGACAGACAGACACACGGACACAGGGACATGGGGACACAGGGACACGGGTGTTGGGGAAGATGAAACAGGAAAGCCTTATAAATATGATTGTCTGGCAAAAGAGTTTGAGAATATGGAAATTATAAGCGAGATTGAAATGAAAGCAAGCTTTGAGATACCTCAATTACTGAACAACTGGAAAGGTTACCAGCTGAAGGTAATCCCCTTTTGATGGAACAACACCCTCTGCTTGCAGACAGGCCCAAGGGTCAGAGCAGACCCTACAGCTTGGCAGAAGGGCCCAAAGAGGAGTTTTTAGGGTTTAAAATGTAACACAGTGTGGTAATGTAATGATTCTTATAGACTGTATGGAAATGCTATAGGATTTGTATCTTGTACTAGATTGGTTAGTGAGAATTAGAATATTCAGCACAGAAGAAGATTTATGGTATTGTAATGGGAACCTCACTCTCTTACCCCTTTTACTCTCTTACCCTTTTACTCCCTCACCCTCTCATCCTTTCTGCCCCTCTCTTCTCTCAGTCCTGCTCCAGCTGTGGCTGGCAGCTCCCAGCAGGGCCCTGCACCCAGGCCCTTTGCAATAACCCACAGGTTCCAAGCCCTGGCTGCAGAGATCTCTCATCTCCATCCATCCCCACCATCCTACCCCTGACACTCCTACACACAGGGACACAGGGAGGGCAGCTGTGAGCCACTGCAGGGCACACTCAGCACCCCCAGCCACGCTGCACACCCCCTGTCTTAGTTTGAAAAGGAAGTGAGTTTTTTGGGAGTTTGTGTTCAAACCAATCAGCACTGAAATTTGAATTTTGGCACCTGGTGTAACCAGTGAAGGCATAGATACGCCTCTGGGAACACAGAAAGTTAAAAGCAAAGAACTGTCAGAAGAAAACTCTCTTAGTTCCAGTTGATGAAAGAGGTCAGAGCTCCCCTGCCCAGCTGTGGGCTGGGTGGGAGAGGGGAAGGCATGTGGCCAGAAAGAGGTAGGTCAGGCCTTGGACAGAGAAAAGAGGTGAAAGCCCCTGCAGGATGGAAGGCAGGAGGAATGTTTTCAGAAAGTTTTCATTCTGAGTTCTGTACGTGTGTTTCTTTTATATATTGTAAGATAATAAAGTGAATTCTGTGAAGACACCACATGAACCAGGGGTGGAGGGGGCACTGAGATGGCTGCACAGGCCTGTCCCTCCCCAGCAGCCCAGGGCCATCTCTGCTGGGTTTCTGTGTGGTTCACATCACCCTGGCACCCCCAGCTCAAGTTGCCCATGCTGCCTCACTGCAGGAGCAGGACAGCACTCTGGGGCCAGCAGCTGACCCTGGTTCCCCAATGTCCCATCCAGTGTGTCCCACATCCTCTGCCAGTGCCTCTGCTGCTTTCAGCCTTGCTGTCCCCCACCAGAGTGACAGCATGACAGCATCACAGAAGCAGCACCTCTGGAGATGTTCTAGTCACAGTGTGCTGCCCAAAGCAGGGCCAGCTGGAGCATGCTGCCCAGGACAGCTGGCTTTTGTAAAGCTCCAGAGATGGAGGATTCACAGCCTCTCTGGGCAGCCTGTTCCAGTCTTCGCCACCATCACCATTAAAAAAAAAAGGGTTTTTTAAAGTTGAAATGGAATTTCTTGTTTTCTTGAGTTTGTGTCCATTACATTTTTCCTGTCACTGGGCACAACTGAAAAGAGCCTGGCTCAGTCTTCTCTGTGCCTTCTCATTGGTGTTTACACCCATAGGTCAGATTTCTATGAGCCTTCTCAGCACCAAACTTGACTCCCAGACCTTCCTTGGATGCTCCAGACCCTCCATCATCTCAGTGGCCCTTTGCTGGACTCACTCCAGTAGATCCATGCTGCTTTGGTACTGGGGAGCCCAGAGCTGGGTACAACCCTCTGCTCCAGCTCCCTCTCAGCACCCCACCTGTCCAGGGAGGCCCAGTCTCAGTTTCTGGTCCCCTCTGTCCTTCCCTCAGGCTTGTTTTGTGCTAGACATGGGTCCAGCTGCCCCTGGCCCTGCCCCAGCAGCAAACAGGCCTAGGGCAGGTTCAACCCATCTGTGTCAGCAGTGTCACCACAAAGAGGGGCTGATCCAAATCAGTCAGCCCCAGCACTGCCAGGTCCAGGGCTGGTCCTCCCTGCCCTGTTCCAGCAGCCCCATTACCTGGTTCTTGTCCAGCTCACAGTTCTTGTACTCATTCTCCCCTTGCTCCTGGAAGGTGACGATGACAAAGCCCACAAAGATGTTCATCATGAAGAAGGCAATGAGGATGATGTAGATGATGAAGAACATTGCAATCTCCACCCGGTAGTTGTAGATAGGGCCTGCATCCTCAGCATTGGTGTCAATGGCCATGTACAGCAGCCTGCAGGAGGGAAATTGAGGCAACAGAAATCCTAATTGGGGTGGAAAGACTATGACTCCACTTGGAAGTTACAGAGAGCTTTGGGGACATCCAACAACAGTGGGACAGGACTGCCTGGTTAACCCTGCCAGCTCCACAGTCACTGCCAGGGGGACTGGTCCTGTTTCTCACCCTGGACAGCTCTTCTTTCTTTACCCTGGCCAAGGCTCATGTGTCTCAGGTTAGAAATGGGGGTGTGAATTCTGTCCCCATCTGTCAGATCTGGGGCAGTTCCCTTCTGTTCATTGGGCAGTTTTCCTTATCTCTCCCACAACCAATCCTCCCTCCAGGAGATCTCTGCTGTCCATGGCCACTGAGTGTCCCTGCAGGGCTGATCCAATTCCAGCATCCCATGGGGAGATGCTCCGCCCAGGGCAGGAGCCAAGCATTCCTACCTGGATCCAATCTGAGCCTGGCACAGCACAGCAGCCTTTGCCCGCTGCATTGCCAGAGGAGCAGCTTTCTGCTGCCCTGCATTGCCAGAGGGAGCCCAGGCCCATCTGCAGCAGCCCTGGAGCTGCAGAGGAAAACTCCCCCCTTGCACAGGATCCCTGCTGCAGCAGAGCCACAGCTGGCACTGCAGGAGGGCTGAGCCCCCATGGGATGGGGCTGGGACACCGCCCTGACACACAGGGGGGCACGGCATGTTCTCACTCTGCCCCTGGGGGGTTTTGCTTTTACTGTTGCATTTGTATTTTAATTTTCTTAGTAAATAACTGTTATTCCTACTCCCATATCTTTGCCTGAGAGCCCCTTAATTTCCAGATTACAATAATTCAGAGGAAGAGGGTTTACATTTTCCATTTCAGGAGAGGCTCCTGCCCTCCTTAGCAGACCCTGTGTTTCCACAGGGGGTCAGCTCCTGTTCTGACTCTGGCAGTGTTTTTCCTTTTTGTACTATTGCATTTGTATTTTAATTTTCCTAGTAAAGAACTGTTCCCATACCTTTGCCTGGAAGTACCTTAATTTCAAAATTATAACAATTCAGAGGGAGGGGGTTTACATTTTCCATTTCAGGGAAGCCTCCTGCCTTCCTTAGCAGACACCTGGCTGTTCAAACCAAGACCCCATGGCAATGCCCTGCTCCCAGCACAGACCTTCCCCCAGGAGGCACTCACTCTGGCCAGCCCTCGAAGGTGGAGACAGTGAACAGAGACATCATGGCTGAGAAGACGTCGTTGAAGTGGAAGTCGCTGTGCAGCCAGACACGATCCTGCACCTCAATCTGCGTGGGGTCTGCGTCCACATAGTTGATGAACTGACCCCTGCAGCAGAGGGGACACAGAGCTCACAGGCAGGGCCCCTCAGCCCCACTGGCCTGGCCCTCCTTGGTCCCTGGGAGGGGAGCACAGCCCTGTGCTTGTTCCTGATCTACCCCAGTTGTTGTGTTGTGATTTCAGGGTTTATCTCAGAACCCCGGGTCCCTCCCCTGATCATTCCCTCCCAGGTGTGTCAGTCACCTCTCCTTTCCCCTCCCAGCACTGTCTGTCAGTCCTGCAATTCCAGAAGGGCCTCGAGTAGCAGATTCAAAGGATGCCCTGTACCCCAGGGGGGCATTGGGCCATCCAGGTGTCCTTTGTCCCTTTGTCCCTCCCCTCCTGTCCCTGCTTGGTGGCTCCCTGCCCCTTCCCTCCCCTCTCCCCGGGGTTAAAGGAGCAGCAACCACGGGCCCAGGGAGTTCTGTTGGAGCTGCTGCTGCATTCAGAGGCCTGTGGGCCAGAATAAAGCTCTGCATCCAAACCCTCCCTCAGAACCAACTCCTTTCCTTCACCATCCCCTTAAAGCTTCTCTGCCAGAGGGAAACGTGAGGAGCAGCCCCTGTTATGGGGGGAAGCTCCATCCCAGCACCACCAGAGCTCCTGCAGGCCTGGACTTGTCCCCATGGGCCCAGCTGCAGCACCCAGCCAGCCAAAAGTGTCTGTGAGGTGAAACACCACACACCCAGCCAGCCAAAAGTGTCCCTGGGGTGAAACACCACACATTGCACAGCCAACAGTGTCTGTGGGGTGAAACACCACACATCCAACAGCCAAAAGTGTCTGTGGGGTGAAACACCACACACCCAGCCAGCCAAAAGTGTCCCTGGGGTGAAACACCACAGTTGCCACTATTTGGTTCAGCATCAAGGGCCAGATAAGCTCAGGCATGTCCTGTCCAGCTATATTGGTAATATTCCAATACCCAGGGTCAGGGAGAAGAGGATGACACCTCAGGTTCACTTTTTGGATGCAGCATTCCCACACAGGAACACAAGCATTCCCCCCCACATCCCCCCAGCTCCCAGCCCTGGCCACTGCCCAGCTGGGAGCTGCAGGGAGCTCTTACCTGCACTCCTTCTCTGTCAGCTTGGATGGGTCTGTGCACCTGTAGAACTTGCCCTGCATTCAACAGACACCAGAAAAGGCCATGGTGTTGCTTTGACTTTAGAAGCCCTGGGGAGTTTTGACTTTTTCCCAGCCCCGGGTCAGTCCCCCCTCACCACCTCAATGCAGACTCTGGCCCTCCCAGTGCGCCTGTCAAACAAACCAGTTCACAAGGCATTTCCAGAGTCATGGCAGACCTGGGGTCAATCCCAGGCTGAGATCAAGAAAGGCTGCCTGGAGATGGGAACAAACCTTCCACAGCCCTGAGCTGGGGCCTGCCTTGCTCACCCTACCTGGGAGTCAACTATCTGGGAAATAGGGGAGAAAGCAGTACCCAGAGAATTAACTAAATCTAAGGTGTGCTGGCAGCTCTGCTCAGTCTGCTGGCTGTCCTGACAGCTCTTCCCACATCAGCTCAGAGTTTAAGCTCAGCTATTAGCACAAAACTGAGCTCAGCCAGGGCCAGCTCTGCCTTAGAGCAGCCAAGGCTCAGAGAGCAGGAGCAGCGCTGTGAGAAAGGAAACCTTTCACAACCAAAGCACAGAGAAAATCAGCCAGAAGGTCCTGCTGCCCTAGAAAGAGGAAATGAAGGGAGGAAAGAGGCACGAAGGGAGGTGAGGCAGCCCTTTAGAGATGCTGTCTGGACCTGACAGTACCCTGGGTGCTTCCTGCCCTCCTCTCTCAGACCATGGAAGCACAGTCTGTGCTGACCCAGCACTGCAGGCACCATCCCCAGGGTGATGTCCAGGAGAGCCTGGCCAGGATGTGCTTGAGCAGAAGGTCCCTCCTGCCCAGCTGAGCTCACCTTGAAGAGCTGAACTCCAATGCAGGCAAACATGAACTGCAGCAGGGTCGTGACAACCACGATGTTACCAATGGTCTTGATGGCCACGAACACGCACTGGACCACATGCTGCAGAGGGAGAGGACAATGCAGATGTGATCACAGCTCTGTGTCCCACACCCTCCCTCTCCAGGAAGAGTGGGAGCCTGCTAGAGCAGAAGGATTGGGCAGAGCCCTCCTACAGATGGGTGGTGGGAATTGGGAACAGGCCTGCCACACAATCTCCAGGTGGGACTGCCATGGGATGGGTCCCCTGTCCCAGCCTCTCACTCACCTTCAGCCCCTTGGCCCTGTTAATGGCTCGCAGAGGCCTCAGCACCCTCAGCACCCGCAGGATCTTCACCACAGAGATGGTGCTGGACCTGGATGGGCAGGAAGGCACAGCTGAGCTGGGGCCACTTCCCTGCCCAGGCTAGGCTGGCACAGCCCCACCAAGCAGCCAAGGAGGGCAGGCTGGGGCCAGCAGCGAGGGACAAGGGATGGCAGAGTGCAGATGTCACCAGCCACCACCCCACATAGGGCCAATGACACTGGCAGCTGGAGAAAGCAGATCCAAAATTAATTTCTACCCACAGACATTTGACACTCAAGGAGTGTCCTTTGACCTCCTTGACCAGTCTGTGGGCATGTCTCCCAGTTGTCCATGTCCCCTAAACATGACATGATGACTGTTGCAGACATGTTTTATGGAAAATCCTTTCCTTAGGATTTTTCCTCCTCAGAAGCTGCGAGGCCTCAGGAACAAAATGTAAACATTGATTATCTGCTACTGTGGAATGCAACAGGTCCATGTTGATTGGCCCATGTTGAATGTTTCTAATTAATGGCAAATCACAGCCCAACTGGCTCGGACAGAGAGCCAAACCACAAACCTTTGTGATCATTCTTTGCTATTCTATTCTCAGCTAGCCTTCGGATGAAATCCTTTCTTCTATTCTTTTAGTATAGTTTAATGTAATATATATCATAAAATAATAAATCAAGCCTTCTGAAACATGGAGTCAGATCCTTGTCTCTTCCCTCAACCAAAAACCCCTGTGAACACCATCACAGATGGGCATGGTCCCAGTTGTCCATGTCCCCCAAACACGACATGATGGACACATGGGCAGCCACTGGGCTGGCTGCTCCTCCTCCTCCCACCATCCCTTGGGCCGGCTGCTCCTCCTGCACCCACCATCCCCAGCTGCCCCACCAGCCTCAACAGCCCAGTGCCCACCCTGTGGCACATGAGGTGCTTACTCAAATCCCATGGAGATGAGGGAGACAGCGACCACCAGTAAGTCAAGGATGTTGAAGGAGTTCCTGCAGAAGGAGCCTTTGTGCAGGAAAGCACCGTAGGTTGTCATCTGGGGAGCAGAAGGAGATAGGAGAGAGGCTGGGCAGGGCTCAGGGGAATGGTTCCTCCAAGGGAATGGGCACAAGGGACCCTGTCCTGCTCAGACCCCTGCAGCCAGGCAGGAACCTGGCTTCAGGTGGGAATCCTCCGTGCAGCACTGGCTGCAGACAAAACCCTCCCAGTCAGTCAGCAAATTAAAGAGGAGAATAGCAAAGACCCTTGGACTGGAACAACATGTGACTTTTGTCCACAGATTTTCACTGGTTTCTTTGTCTCTTTTTCTTAATAAAAATGCTGGTGCCATGGCTGATGTGTCCCCGTGTCACAGCACAGCTGGCTTAGCTGCCTGACCTCAATGGAGAGGACACACGGCCTCTGGGACAGGTCACACACCACCCAGACTGCATGAAGGAACTCTCCAGGAGGATCAGCTGGAAGTTTCTCCTCACTGAGACCTTCAGGAGCATGGATGCCTAAGGAGTGGAGTGTCCATGGCCACAAAAGTCTGGACCTGTCGCCGTTGAGTTAGGAATGTCTCACTTTATACCTTCTAATCATAAGAGTCAATGTTGGCGTTGAAGAAAGGCGATGTTGACTCTTATTGTTAGAAGGTATAAAGTGAGATTTATTAGGAACTTTACATATTTATAGGTAGGATTGTTCACTTAGAACTTGACTGGTTTATAAATAACACTCTTTATACTATTGGTTAGTTAGGAATAACACTTTTTGGTAAAATATTTTTTTATTAACATCATGTATACATATTCTACATGTTCAGAAACACTAGGTGTAGAGATTAGGATAAGAATTGTTTTAATTCTTTCTCTGAGCATTCTCATAACTTTCCTAGGATGTTGCCTGGCAAAATTACCTGTTTCTCTCTTTGACTAACCTGCCACACCACACAGACCTATGTGCCAGGCCATGCTCATGGCAAGACCATGGACTCACCTTCAAGACGATTTCAACTGTGAAGACAGAGGTGAAACCAATGTCAAAGTATCCAAGAATCTGGGGACAGAGACACCAGCACAGGATGAGACTTGGGTGACAAGAGAAATGTTCAGTATGCTCAAACATCCTGAAGCTGTCCACTCTGTGGGCTGGGGAGGCCATCTGTCTCAACAGTCTCTAAACCCAGCACCAAGAACACTCCTGAACTTTTCCCAGTTTTGCTGATTTTCTCCACTTCATGATCCAACCTGCAGCTGGGACAAAGCTCTCCCTGGCCAGGTGAGTTCCACCTGAAAGCATCTGACCCCCAAAAAGCCCAAGTGCCCTGGGGAGTGCCTCATGTGAGATCCCCCAGGCCCTGCCAGACCCACTGGTGCCTTGAAGGACAGGAGCTGTGGCTCCCATGGCTGCATGCCAGCAGCATTCAAGGGCACTGTACACACCAGAGGTCCACTTTGCTGCCTCACAGGATGTCCCCTTCCCCAATAAACCACCACAGTTTCAAACCAAATTAATCCTGCACACTGCGTCAGGTGGATCTTTTCACCCAGAAGTAAACTGAGACATGGAGCAGTAAAACCTTGTCCCAGCTGCATCCTGAATGGGAAGCACATCCAGCATCTCCTGCCAGAGTGCACTTCCCTCCCAGAGGCAGGGTTGGCATCCCAGTCTAGGAACAGCATCTGGCAAGGAAATCCCTGCTGACTGGGGAGCTGGGAGTCTCCATGAGGTCTCCTCTGTTGCATTGTGATTTCAGGGCTTACCCCAGAACCTAATTCCCACCACCACCAGAGCTCCTGCAGGCCTGGACTTGTCCCCACAGGGCCAGGGCAGCACCCAGCCAGCCAAAAGTGTCTGTGGGGTGAAACACCACACATCCCACAGCCAAAAGCGTCTGTGGGGTGAAACACCACACACCCAGCCAGCCAAAAGGGTCTGTGGGGTGAAACACCACACACCCAGCCAGCCAAAAGGGTCTGTGGGGTGAAACACCACACACCCAGCCAGCCAAAAGGGTCTGTGGGGTGAAACACCACAGTGCCACTGTTTGGTTCAGCACCAAGGGCCAGACAAGCTCAGGCACGTCCCATACACAATATTGGCAATAATTCCAATACTTCCCCACCCATCCCAAACCCCCCATCTCTGTGGGCACCTTGTTGCGGAAGGACTCGGCCCGGATGGGATCCTCAGCTGCCAGGGAAATGCTGCTCAGCAGGATGAAGAGCAGGATGAAGTTGGTGAACCAGGTGGCATTAACAGTTCTGTGGCACAGCACTCGGAACCTGCCAGGGACAGAAATGCCAAGGGATGCATCAGACACGGGCATGGCAGCCTGGCAGAGGGATATGGGCAAACCCCGAGGACAGGAAGGCCCTGGGCATGGAAGGATGTCTGTTCCAGTCCTTCCACACAGCTCAAGGCTTTTCCCCATGAGCTGCTTCCCTTCAGAACTGGTTGTCATGCTCAAACAAGACCTTGCTGTGAACAGCTGGTGCCAGAGACACCTGGGCCATGCCTGGGCAGGGACAAGGGGCAGTGCCTACTTGTTGGTTGGGCTGAAGATGAAGAATGAGCTGGCTTCAGGCATGGGCACAGCCTTCTCCTTCAGCTGTAGCTCTGCAAGGGGACGGGGGCGAGGACTCAGGGGGATTTCAGGCTCATCTTCCTCATCATCACCTGTAGGGTGACCATGAAAAGGGAAAAGAAAAGAATCATCCAGAGAGGAAGAGGGAATATGATCTTACGGACAATCTTCCAATGCCATGATCCTGATTTGGCATGCAAGCCAGAAGGACCTCAGCACCCCAAGGCTGGTGGAAGTTCACTGCATCCTTTGCTGCTCACACACCATCCCTCTGCAGTGCCTCCTCAGCCTTCCTGCTGCCCTGCCAGGGACAAACCTTACCTGGGAAGTCTGCAGAAGGGTAGGGGTCTTTGATCTCATTGACATTGGATTCAAATTCGTCCACTTTCAACTGAAACAAGGAGAGACAGAGAGGAGGATGTGCAGCTGCACGTGCCAGCTGGCCAGACCCTCTCATCTTGGAAGCCACAAGCAGCATCTCTGCCTTGGGCCCATACAGCAGCACAGAGTGCTGGCCCAGGCTGGAACCTGGTGAGAGGATGCTGCAAAGAGGATGGGAAATAGGAATGTGTGCTGGAGCCATGCAAATATGCCAGGAGGGAGTAAGATAGAGAGCAACTCCTGAGTGAGCTTTTAAGAGCACCTCTGGAAAGCGGAAAGGAAAGTAGCTGCTGGACAGATGCTCCTCAGGGGCAGCTCGGCACAAACAGCACAGCTGAACAGAGGAGTTTGCACATGGGGGTGCTGGTGTGGACATAAGGGAGATCTGGGATGCTGCTGACTTGCTTTGCTCCACCCCACACTGGTGTGCACCAGCCACTGGAACTGGTTGTGGCCAAGGAAATGAGCTGGAGGAAAAGGAACCCCAGCAATGGAGCTGTTTCAGCACGTCGTGCCTGGCCCCAGAGAGCCCCATCAGTGAGAGCACCCATCACCAGGTGCTACAGCAAGGAGTGATTCTGGACAAGAGGCCAGACCCAGACTGGCTCCAAGCCTTTGTCTCTCCTGGCTGGTGGGAGGGAGCCAGGGCCATCCCCCCAGGAGCCCTCCAAGGCTCACCTCCACCAGAACTGACCTTGGCTGTTGTGGGAATCCCTTCTCCCTTTGCTTTCTGCTCCAGTTTCTTTGCCAGCATCTGCTTGTCCTCTTCAGTCTTCTCTGGGTAACCTCTGAGCAGAGAGGAGGGCAGAGCAGGAACTGAAGTCTGGGCAGGGGCCATGGGAGACCTCATGGTGTCCCCTCAGAGCCAAACAGCTCATTTGGGAGCTCCCAGGGCAGCGATGGCAGCACCCACCTGGACATCTTCCGCCGTTTGCGCTCCTCTGCTTTGGCCTTCTGGGCCAAGGTCAGGCTCTCAGCCTCGGCCAGGTTATCAACTGCAATGGCCAGGAACACATTGAGGAGGATATCTGGGGCACAGTGCTAAGGACACAGACGTGGTTCCTGTCTGGAGCCATCCATGGTCTCCAGGGTGCCTTAGAAACCCTCCTGGAGCATGTGCTAACCCTGGCTGGTGATGCCTCACCAGCATCCATCCCTTGTGAGCACTGAGCTCTGAGCTGGCTGCCCTCTCTGGCTGAATCCCTGCATGCCAGGCATCCAGACCTGCTCCAGATGTGCTGTCCTCCAGTCCCCAGCCCTCAGCCACCACCAGTGCCAGCCCTGAAGCCCATGGTTTGTTCCACTGCTCTTCACATCCAAAAAGCTTCAGGCAAGCACTGAAACTCTGAGGGAAGCCCCTGCTTGCCCCTGCCCAGTCCTAAGCATGATGCTATGGGGCCTGGGGCTGGCTTTGCAGGCAGAGGATACAGTTCCCACAGACAAAGAGGATGATGAAGTAGATGCAGACCAGCATGCCAGGAAAGGACGGGCCCCCGTAGGCCATGATTCCATCATACATGATTGAATTCCAGTCCTCTCCAGTCAGGATCTGGGAGCAGAGCAGTAATAAAGACTTAAGAGCACCCCCAGCAGAGCATGACAGAACCCCACAGACTGATCCCACCCTTCTGGCTCCATGGTCAGGTCCCCCTTTCGTCTCCGCCCTGAACCTGAATTATTGCTCACAACTCCAGCTGCAATTCCCTGTTCCTGCCTCAAACCCCCACAAACCCACATCCCCCTGAGCCCCAACTCCTTCCTGGAGACCCCCAGCCCAGGGGACACCCCCAGCCCCCGCTGCCCTTCCCACTGCCCCAAACCTGAAAGACACTGATGAGGGCCTGGGGAAAGTTGTCAAACGTGCTGCGCCGCACTTTCATGTCCTCGAAATCAAACTTGCCCCCAAAGAGCTGCATGCCCAGCAGGGCAAAAACTATGATGAAGAGGAAGAGAAGGAGGAGCAGAGAGGCAATGGAGCGCACTGAGTTGAGCAGAGAGGCCACGAGGTTGCTCAAAGATGTCCAGTACCTGGGAAGAGCAGAGACAGAGGTATGTGAGAGGTGAAAGATGGGGAAGGCTGTGGGCAGGAGCAGGCAGGCACAGGGAACCCAGCCAAACAGATCAAGGTGATGTGCCAGCAGCCCAAAAAGGGGGACTCTGGACCCAGGCTGGGCTCTGGGACTGCTTCAGGCAGGCTCCAGGAGGCAGAAATGAAGCTGAAGGCATGGTGTGACAAGCAAAATAACACTGCTGCCTGCAGCTGTGGCATTTACATTCTCTGAAAAAATCCCTTCACCCAGGGTTTTTCTCCTGGGAAGCTGAGAAGCCTCAGAGAAAAGGAAAACAATCCTTATCTCATTTGCTTCTCCTGTGTTGTGCTCATGTGGAATGTGTTTGGGGATTGTTTACCCACAGGTGATTGTTCCATTGCTTTCTGCTGTGAGTTGTTTTGACTCTGGCCAATCAGGCCCAAGCTGTGCCAAGATTCTGGAGAGAGTCATGAGTTTTCATTATCAACTTTTTAGCATTGACTAAGTATCCTTTCTGTATTCTTTAGTATAGTATAGTATAGTATAGTATAGTATAGTATAGTATAGTATAGTATTCTTTAATATAACATAGTATTATAAAGTAATAAATTAGCCTTCTGAGAACATGGAGTCAGATTCACTATTTCTGCCTTCATCAGGAAATTTCCCAGCAATACTATATATTTCCATACAATATTTCCATACAATACAGTACACAGCAGCCCCACCCACAACACCCTAGAACCCAGAGCTAGAGTGGGGCCTGAGCTCTGTCCCACTCTCCCCTCCCAGTCAAACCTGGACACAAACCCCAGCCTGGCCTTGTCCTCTGCCCAGCAGCTCCCAGCTCTGTTCACTGCAGCCTCCCCTGGGGACAGCGATGCCCCAGAACTGTGAGGGATGCCCGGGCACCCCAAGCTGCAGCAGCCAGAGTGCTCTGCACACTCGGGCACACACTCACACACACCCTACAGGCACACAGTGCACAGGTGCACACACACACACAGAGCTCACACCCAGAGGAACACAGAGCACAGGTGTGCACACATAGAGCTCTCACTCAGAAGTACACAGAGCACAGGTGCGTGCACACACACAGAGCTCAGCTCCACATACCCACACACATAGCACAGGTGTGCATACACACACAGAGTTCACACACACAGCTCACACCCAGAGGCACACAGAGCACAGGCGTGCACACACAGCTCACACTCAGAAGCACACTGAGCACAGGTGTGCACACACACAGCTCAGCCCCACATACACTCACACTCAGAGGCACACAGAGCACAGGTGTGCACACACACACACAGAGCTCACACCCAGAAGCACACAGAGCACAGGTGTGCACACACACAGCTCAGCCCCACCCACCCAGCTCCCTCCCCGACCTGGTGATCTTGAAGATGCGGAGGAGGCGGATGCAGCGCAGCACGGAGATGCCCAGGGGGGACAGGGTGCCCAGCTCCACCAGGATGAGCTCCAGGATGCCCGAGCACACCACGAAGCAGTCGAAGCGGTTGAAGAGGGACATGAAGTACTGGCGCAGCCCCAGCGCGTACATCTTCAGCAGCATCTCGGCCACAAACAGTGCCAGCAGCAAACGGTTGGCATTGTCTGGGGGGGAGATGAGCCTGTCAGAGCAGGGACCTCAACCTAGCATGGCCGGGCAGCCAGGGAAGGAGGGCAGAGCTGCTCACCCTCCTCTGGCTCACTGAGCCCTGAGCTGATGTTTTTTGGGGACCACACAGGGAGGAAGATGAGAGGGAGATGTGCAGCTGTATTCTTGTATGTGAGCACACACCTGTACAGTGCTCACATACACAACTCCATGCAGGGTGGGCACATGGGCTGTGTGTGGGTATGTGGGGCTGAGCTGTGTGTGTGTGCACACCTGTGCTCTTTGTGCCTCTGGGTGTGAGCTGGGTGTATGCAAACCTGTGCTCTGTGTGCCTTTGAGTGTGAGCTGTGTGTGCACACCTGTGCTTCACATGCCTCTGGGTGTGTGTGTACATTGGGCTGAGCTCTGTGTGTGTGCACACTTGTGCTCCATGTGCCTCTGAGTGTGAGCTGTGTGTGTGCAAACCTGTGCTCTGTGTGCCTCTGTATGTGTGTACATTTGCTGAGCTGTTTGTGCACACCTGTGCTCTGTGTGCCTCTGTGTGTGTGTGTGTATTTACCTGTGCACCATGTGCCTCTCAGTGTGTGTGTGTGTCTGTCTGTCTGTCTGTGTGTGTCTGTGTGTGTGTGTCTGTGTGTGTGTGTCTGTGTGTATGTGCACACCTGTGCTCTGTGTGCCCCTGGGTGTGTGGAGGTGCAGTCGGTGGGGCTGCATGCACAAATGCATGTCGCTGCCTGGCGTGAGTGCATGGACAGAGATGCCAATGGACACACTCTGTGTGTGCTCACCATGCAGGATCGTGTCCCTGAGAGTACAGAGCGTGGTTAGTGTGAGCTGTGTGACAGCAAGGATCACACACACACGCTCAGTGCAGGCTCTGAGTGTGCCTAGAGCCTCTGTGCCCTGCCAGTGTGGCTGTGCACCCACAGCAGGAGCTCATAGAGCTCTGTGGGGCACCAGGGTGTCCCGGGCCCTCCTCCTCCCTCAGGCTCTTTGCTCACCTTGCACCTGTGTCAGCCACTCTGGCTGGAAGTGGTGCTCAGAGGCGATGGACAGGGTGTTCAGTGCCACCAGCAGGATGACAAGCCAGTAGAAGAACTTGGACTTCACCACATCTCTGCACTTCCTACGAAACATTCGGTTCCAACGCCTCCACTGACGGCTGGAGAGACGGCAAAGGATCAGGAGAGATGGCAAAGGATCAGCAGAGCCAGCAGTGGGCCAGACCCAGGCCTGCAGGGCAAAGCCACCCCTGCTCCCTCCCTGAAAAGGGATGAGGACCATACCCTGCCCCTGGAACTCGTTGCAGTCACTCAGGCACCGCAGCTCATTCACCCTCCTGGCTCAGTTTTGGCTCCAGCCCCTCTCACAGGGGGCTTGCAGGCACAGTGTAATTGCAAATTACACTGTAATTGAGGAGAAAATTGCAATTGTAGTGTCCTAAATGACACACTGTGCTGCACAGGCCATGGGAGGATGTTGAGAGCCTGGTCCCACAGCAAAGACAGTGTCCACCTTAAGGAGCTTTTTGCCAGTACCATAGCCAAATTCCCTGTTTGTTATCCCAATGTTTGCATCTCCCCCCAAGCACCAGCCCCTGCCAAAAACTGGGGGCTGACCAGGAAAGCCTGGCCCAGCTGGTGAGAGACAGTGGAAGCCCACATGCAAGCAGATGGTTCAGAGCATACTTACAAGAAGAGAATCCACTTGTTCATGCCCTCAATTTCATACAAGCTCTCTGTCTCTGACCCTCCTTCATCCGATGGCATCATACCTAGAGGGAATGACATCACAGGCTTTCCTTGGAGCCCTTGGGAAGAACATGTGGGAAGGAACCTCTTCCAGAAGTACACCAGGAAGAGCTTCCCCACCAAGCAATGTGAGGGAGTCAGGGAGTCAGCAGTGGGATTATTCAGAAGGGAATAATCTCCGCCAAGCAGTGCCATCCCAGGGAGTCAGAAACAAAAGTTTGGGACAAAGGCTTTGAGGGTGAGGTGCAAACTAAGCATGAGGCATGAGGAACTCCTGCCCTGCAGGAGGAGCAGCAGCAGCCCAGAGAGGGACAGCAGCCAGTATTCCAGCATGGAGAAAACTGGGGCCAGTAGGGATCTGAGCAAAGGATGAACAGAACATGGGCCACAGCTCTGGAAGAGCTGTTTGTCTGTCCCACTGTTTCCCAAAGCTCTTTGCACACATGCATCACTCAGCTTGAGGCATCAAAAGTGCTTTCACCAGGCAGGGTGGCACAGCAAACCCTGTGGCTCTGTGGTAAAACTCCTCAGGCTTTGCTGAGCTTTTGGCTAGATGCCTCTACATCCACCTCCTTCCCTGGGCCACTTTTAATCCCTAGAAATTGTCAAGTGATGGCAAGAAATTAATGCATCTGCTAGTGAGAGCTTGTGGCCCTGATTGTATGACACACTCCTCATGGCCTTTTCAGCCCCTCTTGCCAAAGGAGACTCAGGCCTTGCTTGTGGTCTGCTGTGGCATTCACGTTCTCTGAAAAAATTCATTCACCCAGGATTTTTCTCCTGGGAAGCTGAGAAGCCTCAGAGGAAAGGAAAACAATTGTTATCTCATTTGCTTCTCCTGTGTTTTGCTTATGTGGAATGTGTTGGGGGATTGTTTACCCACAGGTGATTGTTTGATTGGCTTCTGGTGGGAATTGTTTTGACTCTTTGGCCAATCAGGACCCAGCTGTGTCAAGACTCTGGTAAGAGTCACGAGTTTTCATTATTACCTTTTTAGCAATCAGTATCTTTTCTGTATTCTTTAGTATAGTATAGTATTCTTTAATATAACATAGTATCATAAAGTAATATATTAGCCTTCTGAGAACATGGAGTCAGATGCATTGTTTTCTTCCCTTCAACAACAGGTTGCCTGCTTTTATATTAGTCTGCAAGTATTAAACACTGTGGTTGAAATCGATTTACCATCAGGGATAAATTATTGCTAGTTTGGGTCAAATTCAACCAAATTATTCAGGAATGTAAAAAAAGAGGAAGGAAACTGTCCTGCAGAAGTCAAAGCATTTTGTTTTGTGTGTTTTCAGGCAAAATGAGTCCTTGTGATTTCTTCAAAGACTCCCACCTTGCCTCTCTAGGTGGTCAGCAGTAGGAACCCACCCCTCAGGCTGAGGGTGTGTGAGCAAGCAGAGCTGGTACCTTCTCCCCTGGCCCGATCACTGTCCATGACCTCTGCATGGGTGATCCAGTCCATGTAGCCCTTCAGATCCTCCTCCAGCTGCTGCTTCTCCCTCAGCTTCTGGAACGTTCCGCGCGACTTGGCCTTCTCGCGCTCCTTGGTGAACTCGCTGGGACAAGGCAAGCACCAGAGACTCAGGGGATGGCCTGAGGAGCTCAGGAACCCTCAGGAGCTACAGCTCACTGCCAGGCCAGGCCTTGGAAAGCCCTGAAATACCCTGTGCCATGGCTTAGGTTGGAAATGGGGGTGTGTGTCCTATTCCTCTCTGTGGGGCAGTGATCTTCTGTTCATGGGGCAGTTTTCATTATCTCTCCCCCAGCCAATCCTCCCTCCAGGAGATCTCTGCTGTCCATGGCCACTGAGTGTCCCTGCAGGGCTGATCCAATTCCACCATCCCATGGGAGATGCTGCACCCAGGGCAGGAGCCAAGCATTCCTACCTGGATCCAATCTGAGCCTGGCACAGCACAGCAGCCTTTGCCCGCTGCATTCCCAGAGGAGCAGCTTTCTGCTGCCCTGCATTGCCAGAGGGAGCCCAGGCCCCAAGGGAGAAGGTGAGCTCATGACAGGGCAGGTAAACAAGGACACTCTTGCCATGGTCACATGGAAAGGACAGGTCTGCCATTGTCCTTGCCCACTCTTGCTGCTCTCTTTCAATGAATTTCTTTTCTCCACTGTGGTCTGGCAGGACTGTAGACCTGCTGCACCGCCATGCTGGTGTTGCCATGTGTTAGTAACAGTCTCAGACACTATAAATTTTCCTGATCTCAAACACAATTCAGTTGTATTGGTAAAAACATTTCAAAACGTTTCCGTCCCAGCACCTTACTCCAGGATCAGATTACTATAGTCCAGCTTGTCCTGCAGCTACAATCAACTCTAGACAAGCATCAGGTTCCTGTGGTTTATCTTGTGCTTTTAAACTTGTTTAATTCTAGTAACACACAATTTGTTTTAATGTTACACTGGCATGATTCTTGTCATAAAAGAGGCCTAACAAATCCCAGTAATTAGTGTATAACTAACCCTATGAACTAATAGAGGTGATTACTGTGATCCACTTGCACAAACAAGGACTGAAACATATTAAAAGGACCTTGACTCTACACAGACCTGAGGAGAAAAGCCCCCCTCACTCCTCAGGACAACACATATTTCCCAGCAACAAAATTGGCATGGTAACAGTCCCACAGCAATGCATGGTAGGTTGAATGTAACATCTCAGGTTTTAACTGTACTACTGGGGGAATTAACACTAATTGAATTTGGCCTAGATTGTCACAACAGACTGATGACAGCTCATTGCTGTACTTGGACGAGACTGCTGTAGCAGTAATTAGACTAACAATCCTTCCCTTGGATGCCTTGCACTCATCAGAGATGTTCTCCTTGGGCTGGCCATGACAAAACTGTGTGTGCTCACAGCAGGAGGGAGCTGGAGGTGAGGAGTGTCCAGACCCACAGCCATGGGGTGCCTGCCCCTGCTCAGCTCCATCTGCTCTGTGAGCAGGCAGGAGACACCACAGCCCATGTGCTCTGCTTGTGCCTCAGAAAAAAGATTGATGTGTTGGGAGTTGGGCTAAAACCTCAGAAAGCCATGGACACTAACACAAAAAATAACCCACAGATCAGTGTTTCTAAATGTGCAAAAAAAAACCCCAAAACCAACAAAACCAAACCAAACCAAACCAAACCAAACCAAACAACAAACACCCTCTTCCCTCCCCCCCCCCCCCCCAAAAAATAAAAAGATGAAGAATGAGAGAGGGAAAAGAACAGAACTTTTCCAGGCTTTTTTCAGGCTTTTTTCTCGTATAGTTTAAGCCTGTTAAAACTCCTCTGCTGGCAGAAAGGATAGGGTGGCACTTACCCACTGAGCACCCCCAGCACCAGGTTGAGCACAAAGAAGGAGCCAAGCAAGATAAGGCTGACAAAGTAGATCCAGGGCCATTCATTCCCCATGGCATCATTTACCTGGCAAGGAGAGATGCAGGTGAAATATTCTGAAGGCACTGTCCTCCATCTGTTTCCCCTTAGAGCCCCCGAACAGTCTGTGGGATCTTTGCCCCCTCCAAAAGAGTGCTTGGGATGGTGGCACATAAACCTGGCTCCAAGCCCTGGCTGGCTAGAACTCTGTCTCTGGCTTGCATCCAGACCAAAACATTTTGGGGGCAGATTAAAATATCAGCCCCAAGCTTAAGCTTCAGCATAACTGTCTCCCAAGGACTGCAAAACATTGGCTTTGTTGGAGGAGCATCCACCAGTCATCGCTTTGCCTGGCCCATACCCCTTCACAGGGTGGGGGCTGGAGCAATCTCCTGTTGTCTTAGGTTGGAATTGAGGGTGTGTGTTCTATCACCATCTGTCAGAGCTGGAGCAGTTATCTTCTGTTCACGGGGCAGTTTTCTTTGTCTCTCCCACAGCCAATCTTCCCTCCAGGAGATCTCTGCTGTCCATGGCCACTGAGTGTCCCTGCAGGGCTGATCCAATTCCAGCATCCCATGGGGAGATGCTCCGCCCAGGGCAGGAGCCAAGCATTCCTACCTGGATCCAATCTGAGCCTGGCGCAGCACAGCAGCCTTTGCCCGCTGCATGCCCAGAGGAGCAGCTTTCTGCTGCCCTGCATTGCCAGAGGGAGCCCAGGCCCATCTGCAGCAGCCCTGGAGCTGCAGAGGAAAACTCCCCCCTTGTGCAGGATCCCTGCTGCAGCAGAGCCACAGCTGGCACTGCAGGAGGGCTGAGCCCCCATGGGATGGGGCTGGGACACCAGCCTGGCACACAGGGGGCACGGCATGGTCTGACTCTGGCAGTGGTTTTGGTGGTTTTTTTTACTATTATATTTGTATGTTTAGTTTTCCTAGTACAGAACTGTTATTCCTATTCCGATATCTTTGCCTGAGAGCCCCTTAATTTCAAAATTATAATAATTTGGAGGGAGGGGGTTTACATTTTCCATTTCAAGGAAGGCTCCTGCCCTCCTTAGCAGACCCTGTGTTTCCAAGCCCACACGTACCCAGTAGAGGACCTCGGTCCAGCCCTCCATGGTGATGCACTGGTAGACGGTGAGCATGGCGAAGCCGAAGTTGTCGAAGTGGGTGATGCCGTGGTTGGGCCCGGGCCAGCCGCCGCGGCACTCGCTGCCGTTGATGCTGCAGTGCCGCCCGTGGCCCGAGTTGGTGCACGGCGCTGGCTTCTCCGAGCCCACCGTGGCAATCACGTCTGGGGAGAAAAGACATGGGGTGAGCTGCAGGTCAGGTCAAACACAGCAGCCCACACCTTCTCCTCCAAACTGCTCCTCTGTGTCAGAACCCAGAACATTCTTCTGGCTGCCCTGGATGGCTCAAGACTCTGCCAAGAAGCTCAGAGACCTTGGCACAGAGTCAAAAACACCTGTGCCTTCGATTTTAACCCATTTTAACCCACACAACTTTGTGTGAAGATTTACAAGCCACAAAGGTTTGAATAGAATGATAGTGAATTTATCACAAGGTGAAAAGGTAGAATTTTGAAGTTTTTAGAATGAGGATTCAAGAAGCAAGATGGAGGAATCTGGGCGTGTCACGTTTTTCTCCTTCTTCTTCTTCTTGTCCTCCATCTTCTGCTGTGATGGTGACACTTTTGGATTGGTGTAAAGTAGAGACAGACTGTCTAACATAGGTGATAGATATTGGAAAATTATTGTAAATAAAGTACACGTAGTTCTTAGCATTAAAAGACAACACTGCCCCAAGAGCAGTCAGTGTGCCTCAACCCAACCTGCTGGACAGATCTCAGCAGGTCTGAAAAACAATGTATTAAATAAGAGAAAATAAACAACCCTGAAAACCAGAGCCGAGGAATCTCGACTTCTTCTTCAAGCGTGGGGCTAAGAAAAAAGACTTTTTAATACCTTAGGAGCCATTTCAGCAACAAACAAACCCGAGACCTGCTCAGCTCCATCTGCTCTGTGTGCAGGCAGAAGGCACCACAGCCCATGTGCTCCAGGGCTGGGCTTGCTCACAGCTGTTTGTGCCTCAGGGAAAGGATTGATGTGTTGGGAGTTGGGCTAAAACCTTAGAAAGCCATGGACACTAACACAAAAATAACTCACAGATCAGTGCTTCTAAGCACGCAAAACCAAAACATAAAAAAGGGATGAAGAATTAAAGAGGGAAAAGGACAGGACTTTTCCAGGTTTTTTTCTTGCACAGCTCAAACCAGTTAAAGGGCCCTTTCAGCATCCCTCACACCCAGCTGGGTGCTGTTTCCAACACCCCTCAGCCACACTCCCAGGCGTGATGCTGGCCAGGGCACACTTTCTGCCAAACACAGAGTCCCTGAGGTCTCACAGCAGCACACAGAGACAGCCCTGCTGCCCTCCCCAGCACAGCTCCACCTGTCCCGAGGTAGTAGCAGGTCTTGTGCATCCTGCCCTTGAAGAGCTCCTGGCCCACGATGGCGTAGATGATGATCATGAAGAGCACCAGCAGGGCGATGTGCAGCAGCGGCACCATGGCCTTGATGATGGAGTTCAGGACAACCTGAAGGCCTGCACAAAGATGAAGGGAGAGCAGGTCAACCTAAACAGTGTTAGGTGCACCTTGTATCCCTGCCAGCCCACCAACAAGCAGCCTTTGGAATGCCCCTTGCCAAGGGAAAAGGGGCATGGGGAGGACTGAGATCTCTGAAGGAGGAAATCTTTTATTCTGTGTAGGAATGTGCTCCTTGTTGGCAGAGTGACAAAATTATCCTTTGTCTCTTTAAAAAGGAAAAAAAGCCCAGAAGTTTCTGTCCTCAATTAGCAAAAAAACCACCTCATAGGTTCTGGGGGATTTCACCTCAAACATAATTGGACAGGAGCCAAAAAGTCCCACCTGAGCAATTCACTAGAAAAAGAAGAGAACAAAGAAACTAATCATTTTGTGAGGTGTTTTACCAGGAGCAATAACCTCTTGCACCTCCTCGATTTTTCTCTGTAAAGAGTTTTGTTATTTTGCCTTTTATTAAAACTTTTCTGTTTCCAGCACTACCACAGAAGCCATGCTGCTGATTTTATGCCTTCTAAGACAGCTGAGCTATCTTAAGTGTGATATAGATCTCCAAGAGCTTTTGAGACCTGGCTCGAGGAGATCCCTATTTCACTTCTACCCACCAGGAAAGCATGTGAAGAGCACAACAGAGCCAGGCAGTGCTGAAGGCTGCTTCATGCTGCTCCCTTGTTCTGGCACTCTCATCCTGGCTGTATTCGCATGAGTTACAGAAGAAGATTCCTGCTCTGAGATACCAGAGAGAGATCCTGGCCTCCCCAAGGTACTGCCACTGAGCCATGGAGGCAGCCAGGTGTGTGCCACCCTGCAGCTCCCCAGGGCTCACAACTGTCACTGACAATTTTATGAAAATCCTTTCATTAAGATTTTTCTCCTGAGAAGCTGAGAGGCCTCAGAAATGAAATATAAACAATGATTATCTGATGGTTGTGGAATGTGCTCTGGAGATGGTTTACCAACAGGTGCATCTTTGATTGGTTCCATGTGAATTGTTTTATACATGATGACCAATCACAGGTCCAGCTGTGTCAGGACTCTGGTCAGTCACAAGATTTAATTATTCATTCCTTTTTAGCTTTCTGATGTCTCCTTTCTTTTTCTTTAGTATAGTTTTAGTATAGCATTTATGATATGACATGATATGATATGATGTAATATAATGTCATATAATGTAATATAATATAATGTCATATAATGTAATGTAATATCATATATCATACCATATACTATACTATCATATAATATACTATCCTATACTATCCTATCCTATCCTATCCTATCTTATCCTATCCTATACTATCATATCATAAAATAATAAGTCAGCCTTCTGAAACATGGAGTCAAGATTCTCATCTCTTCCCTTGTCAGGGTTGCCTGCAAATTCCAACCACCAGCAAAGCAGGAATAAGCAAGAGCTCGTGCTTCCTCTATACCTTCCTTGTGGCTGGACTCCCCAGCTGTGTTGGGAGTCTGGTCAGTCACAAGATTTAATTATTCATTCCTTTCTAGCTTTCTGATGTCTCCTTTCTTTAGTATAGTTTTAGTATAGCATTTTGATATTATATGATTAATATAATATAATATAATGTCATAAAATAATAAATCAGCCTTCTGAAACATGGAGTCAAGATTTTCATCTCTTCCCTTGTCAGGGTTGCCTGCAAATTCCAACCACCAGCTGCAGGAACAAGCAAGAGCCCATGCCTCCTTTACACCTTCCTCGTGGCTGGGCTCAATCCAGCCACGCCAAGGAGCCTGTCCCATGTCCCCGAGCCTGGCCAGGCCCAGAGGGCCCATCCAGCCCAGCCCTGGGTGGCAGCAGGGCCTGGCACCCACTTGGCACTCCGGACACCAGGCGCAGGGGTCTCAGCACGCGGAACGCTCGCAGCGCCTTCACGTCAAAGCCGCCTTTGCCCCCCGAGGGCCCTGCCTGCTTCAGATTCACCTGCTCCAGGGTCATGGTGATGAGCCTGAAAGAGCCAGGGCACAGGGAGGGGAGGGAGGAGGAGAGGCAGAAAGGAGGAGAAGGAAAAAGAGAAGGGCGTGAGTATGGAGAGTGAAAAATCGGAGCTAAGGGTTCAGAGCTCTGCAGGCAGCAAAGCAAGGTCAGCACTGCCAGCCGTGCTCAGCCTCGCCCAGGGGCAGCTCTTGGCAAGGCCAGCTCCACTGCTGACAGCCAGGGAGCTCCCATCCCATGTGCAAACCCTGCAGGACCCCAGGCCACCCCCTTTCCCCAGGGCAAGGAGGTCTACGAGGCACAAAGGAGTCAAGACAGGAAGAAATCGAAGTTAGAGAGTGAGAGGAATAGCAGATTTGTCTTTGCAAACAAGCTGTGGGGCTGCTGGTAGATAAAACCAGCACTGGAAGATAAAAGAAACCACAGGAAGGATTCCACTGATTGATGAATGGAAAAAGATATTTGCTTTTACAAATAAACTTTAGGTTTGCTGATAAACAAAATTAGAAATTGAGAGGTTAAAGAAACATTGGGGAAGAAAAACCCCTAAATTCCGTAATAATTAAAAATTAAAAGGGAGGGTTATGCATTAGAGGGAAATCTTTGGGAAATCTTTGGTATCAGGTGTTTTGGGAAGTTTGTACCTCTCAAATACCTCAGAAATGGGGGAAGAGAGAAGGGAAATGTGGCTGGGAAATTAGGATATAAAGGAGGCTGTGTCCTCCAAAAACCTGAGAGATCCCAGGGAAATGCCCCATGGCCTCTCCCTTTATTCAAATAAAGCCAAAGGACTCCTCGGTCTCCTTTTTGGACATAAACCTCTGGTGTTTGTAGATTAATTTTCCTAACAGAGACGATCCCAGGGAATGTCAGAGCAGGAACAGGGGGCCCATGAACTTAGTCAACTTAGTCATTGCAATCACCACAAAAACTGGCTGTGGAAGAGGCCTGGCAGCAGCTGAACAGCAGCAGCCTCCCCATTTTCCCTTACCCTAGGGTCACAATGGAGAAGTCGAGCACGTTCCAGCCGTTCCGGAGATAGGCGTCCGTGTGGAAGAGGAAGCCGTAGGCAATGATCTTCAGCATGGCCTCGATGGCAAAGAAGATGAGGAAGGCATATTCAATCTTCTCCTGGGGATTGCAAAGCCAAGCAGGAGAGAATGCTCCATTAGAACACACTGTCACCTCTCCTGGTGACATCCTCATCCTGTCATCCTCACCAGTGACTCTGGTCCAGCCCCTGCTGCCACCCCGACACACACCAAGGGGACCCTGGGGACAAGAGTGGCATGCTGAGCCACCACTACCACCCTCTGACCTGCAGCATGATCCCCCCAGCCCTTTAATGTCCCCTGCCAGGACCCTGAGGCTTTGGTTCCTCCAAACTGCTCCAGCAAATCCACCTGAAGGCACCTGGCCCAGGGCACTGCTCCTCTCTGGATCTCCTCTCTGCTGCTCACCTCTCATTCCCCCCAGAGCCTTCCTCCTACAGGCAGCACTGACACCTCCTCATCCTCTCCAGATGAGGGCTTGCTGGGTCTGTCCCGGAGTCCCCATGGAGTCACCATGGCTCTCCTTTTGCCTGGGATGACAAGGAAGCTCCCAGGGCTCAAGGGCTCCTGCTTAATGCCAGACATTTTCCTGGCAAAGTGATGTTATAAATAAGAAGCCTGACTAGGCCAATATTCAAGCAGCAATCAATGTATTAATTAATATGGTAAAGTATGAGCAATACAGCGCTGGGTACAGTGGGGGAAGTTTTCCCTCCAACTGCACACCCATAGTTGAGGCTTACAGGTATTTATAGGGGTACTCATCAGCTTTCTCAGCAGTTTCTATTCCAATTTTTACTCATCAGCAGTTTCTATTCCCAATTTTTATGTCACAATTCTACACAATATTGTGATTTAGTTTTTCTCAGGATGTATCCCAAAAGGAGCATCCCCAGATGGTGCTGGTCTGGTTTCCAAAAGAAAAAAGATGAATCCCATCTGGTGAGGTCCAGCTCCCTTGGACCTCAGATGTGGGTCCACCTTTTAATTGCAAGGACTATAAATCTCATAACAGTGATGTCCAGCTTCCCTTGGTCAAAACCATAAATCCTTGAGTCGATGTTCATCTTCCTTTCTCAAGCTGTTTTTCTCTGCTTTATTAAGGCATGAGATAAGCATGTTTCCTTTATATATATTCCAAAGCTATAGTTTCAAGTATGCAAGCAATATTTTAAAATTATACTTCAAAAGTTTATAATTGCAGAGCTCTTTAAGGATTAACTACAAGCAAATGCAACATCCTTAACACTTTAATTCAAATGCTCCTAAATCAACTAAGGTTAATTGTGAACAAAGGATGGGTTCAAAGGCCTTCTTCCATGCCTTACTTTCCTCAGTTATTATTAGAATTCATCTTTCTAACTGTCCCATGGTTGGTTTCCACACATATCACAATCACAAATACACACGTGGCCTGTGTGTACCTGACACCAAACACAGCTTTGTATTTCACAGTGACCAGCTGGAAACGGGTCTGGGGCTCACTGGCAGAGGGGCTGCACCCCCTCCCAGGCAGGACCTGGCACCCATGGCAGGGCCTTGGCACAGCCCTGCAGCTGCCGGGCCAGGGCAGCTCATCTGTCCCTGGAGCACAGCCCAGAGCTGCCTGTGCCCAGCTGGCTCTGCCTGTCACTGCCCTCACTGCCCTTGCTGACAATGTCCCTTCCAGACTAAAAGCCTCCCGAAGCAGCCAGGTGGACAGGGATATTGATATTTCTGGTGTTTCCTGGTCCCTCTCCTCTGCTTATACCCCCTGAAGGACAAAGAGCATCACTGCTCAGGATCTCCAGGGAATTGCCCTCAGAAAGGCAGAAACCTCTCTCTGAGACAAAACTGGGAGTGGATCTTCACTGGGCAATACTGCAGTGCTCTGAAGGGTCCCCATGCCCTGCCAAATGGAAAATCCTCTCCTTTTACAAAGCCAGGGCTAGAGCTCAAGAGAGAAGCATTGCTGGCTCAATTAACATCTCCAAAAGCAGTGACTGTGCTGTGTCCCTACATGACTGTCACCCACACAATGCCATTTCTTGTTGGATCTGAGGGCAGCCAGGGTAAGAGCAGAGATCCTGGCATTGCCTCTGTCTTCAAGGTTTTACCTACAGCAACTCAACACTGCTCACCTCCCACCCTGAGGGGACAAATGCCCCCCAGACTGTCCCCCAAAGCCTGTCCTTGCAATCCCATGCAAACACAACTGCCATGAGGATGATTTCAGGCATGGAGGGGCTGCAGAGCCATGCCAGCAGCCACTGGTGTGAGGGAGTTGTCTCCCCAGCTGCAGAAGAAAACCAGAAAAGCCCACTGCAAGCTCCATCAGCCCTGCAGCTGCTCAGGCTGGTGAGTGTCAGGGCCCAGGCCAGAGTGGGATGAAGCTGCTGACCTGCTGATGTCAGAATCTAGCACTGCAAAAGTCAATTCCATGCCCTGATTTTCCAGCAGAACAGATGCAGTCTCTCACTAGAAGGGATTTTCCTCTGAAAACACCTTGCCCAGTATCAAAAGGTAAATTGCTGTTCCCCAGAGGACCCTTTGAGAAGCCCACAGCACATGAACAGTGCTGCTTCAAGGGTATTGTGTGCAGCCAGTGAGAAGCAGCAAGGTTCAAAATTGGGCCAAGGAAGAGGCAGCAGGCAGCTCTCAGCCCGGGAAGGAAATAACAGCAAATTCCCAGCTTCTCTGGGCAACTTGTACCAGGACCTCAACACCATCAATTTATATATATTTTTTTTTATATATATAACTAATCTAAATCTACCCTCTTCCTGTTTAAAACCATCACCCTCTGTCTTACTGCAACAGATTCAATTAAAAAGTTTCTCTCAATCTTTCTTATAAGCCCCTGTCCTAGGTTGCAAGATGAGGGAGTGTGTATACTATTTCCTGTCTGTCACAGGTGGGCCAGTTATCTTTGGTAATTGGGCAGTTTTCTTTATCTCTTCTACAACCAATCCTCCCTCCAGGACATCTCTTCTGTTCATGGGCCATTAATTATTAATTATCTTCTGTCCATGGCCAGTGAGTGTCCCTGCAGGGCTGATCCAATTCCAGCATCCCATGGGGAGATGCTCCGCCCAGGGCAGGAGCCAAGCATTCCTACCTGGATCCAATCTGAGCCTGGCACAGCACAGCAGCCTTTGCCCACTGCATTGCCAGAGGAGCAGCTTTCTGCTGCCCTGCATTGCCAGAGGGAGCCCAGGCCCATCTGCAGCAGCCCTGGAGCTGCAGAGGAAAACTCCCCCCTTGTGCAGGATCCCTGCTGCAGCAGAACCACAGCTGGCACTGCAGGAGGGCTGAGCCCCCATGGGATGGGGCTGGGACACCACCCTGGCACACAGGGGGCACGGCATGACTCTGGCAGGGGTTTGTTTTCTTTTTTGTACTATTAGATTTGTATTTTTAATTTTCCTATTAAAGAACTGTTATTCCTATTCCGATATCTTTGCCTGAGAGCCCCTTAATTTCAAAATTATAATAATTTGCAGGGAGGGGCTTTACACTTTCCATTTCAAGGAAAGCTCCTGCCTTCTTTAGCAGACATCTGGCTTTTCAAACCAAGACAGGGAGGCAGGGGTAGCTCACACAGCTGCATGTGCACCTCTCCAGGTGCCAATACCAGAGCAGCAGCAGTTTCTGCAGTTTTATCGAGTCCGTGCATGCAGACATGCAGGAGTGTTGCCCTTTGCCACAGCTCCTGGAAGACTCCAGGAGATCCAGGGTGAGCCCAAGCTCTAGGAAAGCCACATGCAATCACGACTCTGCTCCATGCCAACCTCCAGGCACAGAGCCCAGCAGCTCCTGAAAACCAGCAATGGACAGCAAACCCTGCTCAGGGTCTGTGGGACACCACTCAGATGCCCAAAAACAGCTGCTCCGGTGCTCCTGAGATGGCACAGCCCTGGGTGACAGACATCACACAGGACTCACAGCTAATTACAGGTAATTACAGCTGGGACTCCCTACAACTGCATCACACACCCACATTCCTGTCACTGATTTGTACCTGAGGCTTTGTCCAGGCTTTGGAAACACAGGAATTCCCCAACCCCGGGGCTGAGATAAACCCAAAATGGGGTTTTCAGAAGCACACTCCTTGCCATCAAACATTTGTTCTGCCTAAAATCCCTAAAGCCATTATGTGTGTCACTGTCATATTCTCTGGAAAAATCCCTTTGCCCAGGATTTCTTCTCCTGGAAAGCTGAGAAGCCTCAGAGAAAAATTAAAACAATAATGATCTGATTGCTTCTCCTGTGTTTGCTGCTTTGGAATGTGGTTAGAGATTGTTTATCCAATAGGTGGTTGTTTGATTGGTTTCATGTGAACTGTTTTTACTTAATGACCAATCACCATCAGCTGTGTTGGGACTCTGGAAGCAGTCACAAGTTTTAATTAGTATCTTGTTAAGCCTTCTGTAAGCATCATTTCTCTATTCTTTACTATAGTTTTAGTATAGCATTCTTTAATATAATATAAGTACATAAAATAATAAATTAAGCCTTCTAACGACATGGAATCAGATTCATCATTTCCTTCCCACCACAGGGGACCCCAAAAGTACCTCAGTGTGTGACACCAGCAGTGTGCCTGCTTAAATTAAATACTTAAATAAGTAGCACATCTGTGCTACCTAAATTCTCTTCTTGACAGTTTGAGCTCCAGCTGTGTCCCCCATTCCCTAGGACTCCCATATCCTACCTGAAATTCCTAAAAAGCCCATAGGGCTGAGGACAGCTGCTTTTGGGTGGTCTGACAGGGTGGCCTCCCTCCAAGCTGTCACCCTTGAGTCCCACTAAAACTGAAAAGAGAGTTGGCTTTAAATTGACAAAAAGTACATTTAAATATTAGGAAGGTGTCCCTGGCCATGAGAGGGGGTAGAATGAGCCTCCTCACCCAAACCATGTCATAATTCTATGTTTCTATGAAAACCAGATATTTCAGTGTGTGCAGCATGTCAAACACCACCCACTGGAGCTGCAGAAATGGCTCAGCTGCCCTGGAGATGAACTGTACTCTAAATTTGACTTTATTTCCTCACTGCTCATAAATGGAGATCAGGCAGCCAGGTCACACACAGCCATCTGTATTTTTTTGGGTGAATCCCTGTGAATAATCTGAATTCTGAAGCTGCTTGCTCCTGGAATAAGGTTTCCAGTGAAAAACAGTGGGATTTGAAACTCTGGAAACTCAAGTAAAAGTGAAAATAAATGGTGTGAATTATTGAACAAGTTGAAATGTCAAAATAATTTCATCAGGGTTGAAGGAAATGTTGTGATTCCATTAGAAAAAGACAAAATCAGATACAAACAGGATTTAAAAAACCCTTCTGGATCAAAAGAAATCTAATGTAGAAAGAATAATAATGAAATGTGTTGAAATTAAACAACTGTACTTCTACCAGGACAAAGTGGATTTTTAAAAAATAATATGGTTATCGTTATTTTATTATTTTCAATGGTTATGGTTATTTCATTATTTTCATTTTTATGGTATTTCATTTTTTGACCCCCCATAAATGAGTTCTGATTAACCAAGCTTTCATGAGACTAATTCTAAGTTTACCTAGTGTAGACTCTGACTGCAACTCTTCCCTAGCTGGAAACTCAGAGTGTGGGTGCTCTGCAGATTTTCCAGTCTTGCAGGAAGGCAGTGGCAGCAGGGCTCTCCTAGGAATCCTCCCCTCCTGAGACTCTCCTTGTGATGCCTTAGAATTTTAGCTTTTAGCCCTAAAACCTCCATCTTGCTTTATCTGTATTCTTGCTGCATTCCAAAACCTTAAACTCTAAGTTTCCCACCCTGTGATATCACACACTTCTATTCAAACTCCACACCCACAATCCCAGTTCTGTCATTCCATTTTGGAAGCTTCTCCACGGCCTCAGGTCAATGCAGTGTTCTCTTGGGGGTCAGTGCCTGTCAGCACAGAAAGTGCTGAAATTCTGAAAGTCTGAAATTCTCAGCATCCAAGGTTCCAGCAGCAGGCCTGTGCTGAGCATAGCCTGATGCCCCAGGTGATGGTGCCTGGCTAAATTCTCAGCTGGCTTTGCTCCTACAGAGCCACCAGAACCTGGTGACAAAGGGACAACAAGCAGGAATGAAAGAGCAGCAGCCTGGAGATACCTGGGTCTTGACACCTATTGCTGTGGCAACAGGCTGAAACATCCCCCAGCAGGGTAAAGCATAAATAATCCAATGGACAAGAAATAAAAATAGATGGAATTTCATTTATGCAGTGAATTTACATCACTTGGTCCCTGCTCATGGGAAAGCTCCTGGTGCAGCATCAGCCCCTCTGATCACCCACACACCCCTTATCCCCACACACACCTGGGCTTGCCCCAGCTCTGCCCCACAGGGCTCAGCCACATCCCAAGCCCTCTCCCAGAGGGAATTTCCATCCCCTCTGCCCCCATGGTCAGCCTTGCTTTGCCCCTTTTTCCTCTCCCCTGAGGTAACAGCACCTCCCAGAGCCTGCTGTGCCCCCCAAACCAGCCCAAAGGGTCAGGGAGGCTGGTCAGACCAGCCAGGAGGCTGAAGGAACACCCCAGCATCTAACCCTCCATGGGCATTCACCCTGAAGAGTCCTGGAACCCCATTTCATTAAAAGGGAGATTTAGATGGTTTATTCAGTCATTATACTCAGTCTCTCAGTGGAAATCTATGTGGATTGAACCACAGCGGGGATCTGAAGAGTAGAAAGGTGTGGCAATCTAAAAATAGTATAAATTGTTGATCTGGGACACATCAAAACATCATATTCCAGGAAAACTAGAGCAGCTGTGGAAGAATATGGAATAATGATTGGAAAGGAGTAACCTTTCTGCCTAACAGAAACAGGTTTTTTCCCCTCTTAAATAAAAATAACAAAATTAAAATAGAGTTTTGAAAGAAAAGGTCAGAAAAATTTATTCCAAAATGCTTAAACAAACCACTTGAGCCTTTCTGGAACAGGATGGGTTTTTTTGAAAGTGTGATAAAAAAACAGAGGAAATTTTTTCTTCATTGGCATCAATTCTTCCTTCATGTCTACTCCATACACAACCTGCTGCCTTTGATCTCTACCCAGAGGTGCTTTCAGCCCCTCTGAAAACCCATTTTGCAGTCACTTCTTTCCAGCCCTGCCTCCCATTGACTGCAGCAGCTTTGGCTGGACCTGCACTGCCTGACTCCCCCTGGGGCAGCAGATGGCCCCAGAGCAGCTCGTGCCACCTTGCAGCCGCGTCACCCCAAGCCACCAGCCCCAGAGAGCCCTCAGGGCGGCAGGAAGGGCTCCAGGGGCTCCTTACCAGGCTGGAGTTGGCAATGTTGGTGTCATCCTCGGGCATGGGCAGGTAGATGGCCAGAGCAACACAGTTGGCAAAGATGGTGAGGAGGATGATGATCTCGAAGGGTCTAAGAGGAAGCGTTAAGGAGTGCAGACAGGAAAGAAAAAGCACAATAACCCCACCCCTGTCCTGTCCTATTCAGGGATATTTAAAGAGGGTACAGCTCCTTTAAAAAAGAATACAATCTCTACGAGCGGATAAATATTGATTTCCCAATTATACTGTGGGCCCTCAAGCAGCCATCAACAAAGAGAGTGTTAAAGCTCCACACTACAAAAATATAAGAACTTTATGGCTCCCTCCCCATTAACAGGCTAACCTATATTTAAATAGGAGAATTAATGCTAGAATGAGTAACCAGGCTCCTCCCTCTACCATGCAAGTTTGCATCCATACATTATTAACAAATCACCAATATATGACAAATCAAACAAGCAGAGTATTAAATATCTAGGTAACCTGACAGAGCATCCATTAAGAAAGATTAAAACCTGTAAAAGGAAGTAGGCAAACCCGTTAAGGCCTGACTGTTTACCAAAAACACAGCCTTCAGCACACCAAAAACAAGTTTTGAAGGTGATGCCTGCCTGGTGTGGAGAACCAGCCCCACCATGGGGGCAGAGCACAGAGAGAGCAGCCAGAGCTCAGCCTCAGCACGTCCTCAGGGCTGCAGGACACTGAGGTCAGCTTTGACACAGAACAACGGGAAGGGAGAGCTGGCAGCTTCCCCCTCCACATCCTTCAGTGAACCACCCTGGAGGACCAGGAGCCTTTTGCAGAATTTAGGCACTGAACCTGTGAAAGAGGTTTTACAGCAACTTCTGTGAGCCAGAGGGAAGTTTGAGAAGAGAATCCACATTTACACCTAAAAGAATTTTCTACCATAGAAACCAAGAAAGAAAGAAGGATCCCCACTCTCTGTTTCCCCCAGCATTCTCCCCTGAGGGCTGCCTTGGGCTCTGGTGGCCACACCACTGTGCAGCCCAGGATTACAGAGCAAGGGGCACCGCACTATCCACAGCAGCCTGAGTGCTGTCTGTGTGTCCTGTGCCCATCACAGCCTTTGCTTCCTTTTCTGAACCTTTCTATCCATCAGCCTGATGACACTTTAAAAACTGAACTCAGCTGGGAAAGCTGCTCCCCTTTGTGTGCAGGTAATGAGGCAGAGCCCAGGGCCTGGAGCTTCCCTGCCTGCTTGGGCAGGGTAAGACAAGCCCTCCTTGAAGGGTGACCTCCACTGCAGCTCCTGTAACTGGAGCTGAAATCCACTTGCTGCCTGTGCTCCTGGCACAGTTATGAGGCAGAAATGCAGTGGGAACCAAAACCAGGCATGTGGATAACTGGGCACAGTGTCTCTGCCTCCTGCCGCAGAGCCTCAGCATCCTCCTCATCTCCTTGTCTTGCAATCTGACTTCTTTCTGTCCAGCATGCTCCCACCACACAGCATCCAAAGGTCCCCACATCTGCCTTGCAGCAGGAATTAGGCCTCTGTGGTCCTCCAGGGTCCCCAGAATCCTGCCCCATCTGCCTTGAGGTTCTCCTGGCTACAGAATGACCTGAAATACCAGGGTGGTGTCACAAAGTGAGACATGTCCCAACAACCATCAGGCTGTTGGACTGCCTTGCACACAACACCCAGTAAGCTGCAGAACATTCAATTCCCTTGTTCTAATGAACATATTTCCTGAGATGTGAGCAAATTTCAGCACAAAACACCCTCTCCCTCAAGTCAGCCTTTCACCCACCCTGGGCTGTGTGGAGTGATGCTCCCCTCCCTTCAATTGCTTGAAAAAGACCCCAGCCCACCCCTGTGGCTCAGTTTTGTGCTCTGACAGCAGCAGCCACACAGCAGTGCTGTGCCCAGGGAACAGGAGCACATACTGCCACACAGAACCAGCAGCCCAGGTGTGGCAGTCAGATTTTCTGGAAAAATCCCTTTACCCAGGATTTCTCTCCTGGGAAGCTGAGGAGCCTCAGAGAAAAAGGAAAACAATATTATCTCATTTGCTTCTCCTGTGTTTTGCTGCTTTGGAATGTGGTTGGAGATTGGTTTCTTCTGTGAATTGTTTTGACTCATGGGCCAATTGGGGCCAAGCTGTGTCAGACTCTGAAGAGTGTCACAAGTTTTCCATTAGTATCTTTTTAGCCTTCTGCCTGTATCCTTACTGTATTCTTTAGTATAGTTTAGTTTAGTATTCTCTCATATAATATAGTATCATAAAACAATAAATTAGCCTTCTAAGAACACAGAATCAGATGCATCATTCCTTCCAACAACAGGGTCTCAGAAAATACCACACCCAGGTACCCCCACAGCAGAGGGCCACAGCTAATCTCCCCTTGGCAGCCTGCATGGCCCTGCAGACCATAATAACCCAGAGGAACTGGAACGACCCGACCCTGTCACATACCCTGAGCCCTGAGTGAGGGCAGCCAGGTGCAGCTGGGTATAAATACAGGCAGGCACTGCAGAAACCTGATTCCCTGGATCGTTTGTCCTGCACAGGTCAGAGCCACCTGCACATGCCACCCTGCTGGGTGGCACCCACTCTGTGTCCCCTGTGGTGTTGTGAGGTCCCCAGGATGAGGTGAGAGAGGAGAATTTGACTCCATGTTCTCAGAAGGCTGATTTATATTATATTATATTATATTATATTATATTATATTATATTATATTGTATTGTATTGTATTATATCGTATCGTATCATATTGTATCATATCATACTAAAGAAAGAGAAAGGAGACATCAGAAGCCTAGAAAAGAATGAATAATAAAAACCTGTAACTGACTCAGAGAGTCTGACACAGCTGGCTGTGATTGGCCATTAATTAAAAACAATTCACATGTTTGGATAAACAATCTCCAGATCATATTCCAAAGGAGCAAAACATGGAGAAGCTGAGGCTTCTCATCTTCCCAGGAGAAGAAATCCTGGCAAAGGGATTTTTTAGACAATATCATGGTGACAGTCCCCCTCCAGAGCACTGAGGTAGGAATGACCCTCCCTGTGTTGTGCACTTGCTCTGGCACGTGCTGGCCCAGCAGGAAGGATGTGTTTGAGCATGCTGCAAGATGTAAGTCCTATTTCCAGCTCCTCCCTATGGTATTTAGGGAGCCCCTGATGTAAGGAAATTATTGGTATTTAATTCTATTGATTTAGAAGGTTGAATAATTGTTTTATTAAAAAATTATATTATATTATATTATATTATATTATATTACATTAATACTATACTAAAGATATATTAAAAGAATATTATATTATACTATATAAAAGATATATATTAAAGAAAATCTCGTGACTGTCTCTAGACAGTCAGGTACAGGGGTTTTTTTAATTGGTTAAGGAAATAAAATAATCTTTAGTAGAATTTAGTTACTAATTCTCTTTAGGTCAACAATCTTCTTAACACATTTTACATGTGTAAAAACAACAAGAGCAGAGAATAGAGATAAGAATCGTTTTCTCTTTTTCTCTCTGCGTTTCTCCAGGAAAAATCCTGTGAGAGCATGATGTCTCTCTCTGTTCAGAGCATGTGAATGCCACACCTCCCCTGCCACTCAGGCACTCACACAAGTTTCCTCCTTTCTCAGTGCCCGTTTAGGACACAGGCACAGTTCCCTTCTGTGCCCACAGAGCCATCATTTCTCTTGCCAGAGGCACAGAAAATGAGAACTGCCCAATTTTGGCCCTGCTCCCACTCCTGGAGGACAGAGAGTCCCCTTGCAGTAAAGGAATGAGGTCTCAACCTCCAGCAGCACCAGAGCTGTGAGCATGCCCTCGTGCCTGCCAACAGGGCTTTGGACAAAGCAGCATCTCTGGACATGGTTTTGTATCCCCACAGCAGCACAGCCAGCCTAAGGTGACCAAGCCACCTCCCAGAGTGAAGCCTGGCCAGGGGTGGGATCATCCTGCCAAGGCCAGGAGCACTCAGATCAAGTTCAGCATCTAAAATGAGAAAAAATGTGGTGGAAGAACTCAGTTTTGTTGTCCAGTCCATCATTTTTGCTACAGCCCAAATGTTTTGCTGAAATCAAAGTGAAAAATTTCATCTCCCACTCTCCTCCTTTACATAAAATATGGGTGAACAAAGTTCTAGTTCCTGGATGCATGGCAGAAACATGACATCTTGGTATTTCTGAGCTGCAATGCCCCAGTGAAAAGGTCAAAAAGCAACACCCAAACTACAACTCTAAGCCAAAGGCACAAAGAAAGACTACCCCTCTGAACAGTATCACCCACAAAAAGCCTTCACCTGTGACAGCACTACCAGGGAGGGATGGGAAGGGGAGCTGAGAGGACAATGGAGTCAGCGAGGATTTGGGGGAGGCCCCCACCAGGGCAGAGCACAGCTGTGGGATCAGATTGTGATACACACAAAGAGCCATCCCAAACAACTCACCAGGGTCTTGCTACCATCCCCAAACCTCCAGAGTATCACATTGTCCCCGGCCTGACCCCACCCCCACCCCTGGATGGGCACTGTGCCCCTCCTGCCACACCAAACACCCTCCCCTCTCAGCAGTCTGTCCCCCATTGCTCCCCAGCACACAACACACACAACACATTCACTCCCTCCAGTCCCTTGGCCCAGGCTGTCCCTGCCTGTCCCTGTCCCACCCCACCCAAGGCCTGACCCACTCCCCAGCCCAGCTTTCCCCAGCCAGCACAGCCTTTGCCTTTGCCATGCATCCTGCAGGGCTCCCTGGGTGCCTCACTGCCTGATGAGACAGCACAAGCTGGAACAGGCTGCCAGCTCTCCGCAGCAGCCCACCACGCTCACAGGCACACACACACACTGCTGCCAGCCCCTGCAGCCACAGGATACTTCCATTCCACGATGCTGATGCAGGCCTTCCTCAGGGGGTTCTCCAGGGTGAGGCAGAACAGAGCCCTGGGTGGACGAGGAGCTATGGGTGGTACCGGCTTCTTGGACTTCTCCTTCTGCTGCCTCTTCTTCACGTCCCCCTGGGGAGAAGAGGGCTCCATGGTGTTGCTCCCCTAGCTGTCTGCTCCCCTCCTGGCCTGCAGTGGAGCCCCCTTTCCCCAGGTCCCAGCCAGCTGGAGCTCCTCTGGCTCTGTCCCCTCCGTGCAGCAGGGGAGCTGCTGGGGGAGTGGGGGCTGGAGCCTGCACTCGCATGTACAAACACACAAAGCATGAGTTTAAATTTAGATCCCGGCCTGGCTCTGGGTGCTGTCCCGCTCCTGAGGGCCCCTGCAGCTGTTCCATCTTTACTCAGCACATGGGGAGCTGGGCGAGTGCTTGGCATGCCACGGGCTGGGCTGGGGGTGGGACAGGCTGCCCGGGCTGGCCACTGTCTCTGACAGAGGAGCACCCGTGTCCGAGGTCAGTTCTGCCCCCAGGTCCTCACCTGCACCGTGTCCCCAGGTCAGTTCTGTCCCCAGGTCCCCACCTGCACCATGTCCTGGCTCAGCTCTGTCCCCAGAAACCACCTGCACCCTGTCCCAGTTCAGCTCTGTCCCCAGGTCCTCACCTACACCATGTCCCTGATCAGCTCTGTCCCCAGGTCGCCACTGTGCTGTGTCCCAGGTCGGCTCCATCCCCAGGTCCCCACCTGCTCCCTGTCCTGGCTCAGCTCTGTCCCCAGCTCCCCACCTGCACCATTTCCCTGGTCAGCTCTGTCCTCATTCCCCACCTGCACCATGTCCCAGGTCAGCTCTGTCCCCAGGTCAGCTCTGTCCCCAGGTCCCCACCTGCACCAGGAAGCAGCCAGGCTGCCCAGGGCAATGTGCATTTGCTGAATCACATCCTGCAGGGTGAGATGGAGAAGCCAGCTCTGGCCAGCTCCCAAGGACAGTTTCCCCCCTCATCCCATCAACCCCTCCACTGCAGGATGTCACCTGTGCACACCTGGACCATGTGATGCTGGGGCTGTAGGGCCTTCCAAGCTGGGTCCATTTCACTTAGGACACCCCAATCTCAGAGCTCCAGGGAATCATGGCAAGCCCAAAAAGTGCTCAGATTTGTGATATATGGTCTCCCCAAGCCAGGTCTCATAAGCTCTTGGAGATCTATATCACACCCAAGATAGCTCAGCTACATTAGAAAGCATAAAATCAGCAGGATGGCTTCTGTGGCAGTGTTGGAAACAGAAGAGTTTTAATAAAAGGCAAAATAACAAAACTCTTTACAGAGAAAAACTGAGCTAAGTACAAGAAGTTCTTGCTCCTGGTAAAACAAAACACCTCACAAAAGTGATTATTTTCTTTGTTCTCTTCTTTTTCTAGTAAATTGTTTAGGTGGGACTTTTTAGCTCCTGTCCAATTGGTTATCCCTAAGTTTGAGGTGAAGTCCCCAAAGTCTTGTGAGGTGTCTTTTTACCTAACTGAAGAAACAAACTTCTAGGGGTTTTTTTCCTTTTTAAAGAGACAAAAGATAGTTTTATCACTCTGTGAACAAAAGGCACAAGGCACATTACTTTAGGCTTGCTTTTCTGGAGGCACAGAGGAAACCCTTTGCTGGCACTGGACACTTAAACAACCACTTGCTCAGCCTTACAGAGGTAAGTCCTGCATGCAGGGTGTGGAGGATGTCTGGGGATGCAGGAACCCAACCAGCCTGGTGATGTCTTGTGAAGGCTGACCTAGAACAGAGAATCCCTAAAAAAGTAGGGATTTATTAAGAGGTCTCAAATAGATCCACCTTAGGCAGTAAACCCAAAATGGTCACAAAATGGATGACAGGTCATGGGGTCTCAAACTTTTATAAGTTCTGGTCCATTGGCATGTTGGAGTTAATTGTCCAATTACTGCTTTACCTCATGCAGTCCCATCCTTCTTGCTTTTCTCTCTTCAGCCCACGTTGTTTAGGCTCTTGGGCCTGAGATTTGGATCAGGTGTCCTTGGGTCCCCAGCTAGAGAAGGAATTGTTTTGTCTACCTATTCTATGGAGACATCTCAACATCCCCCAATATGAAGCCCAGACCCACACACTGAAGCAGCTCAGAATCTGAAAAATATAAAAGTTAAAACCTGAGGCATCACTAGGCTGGATTGTGTCCTGCCAAGCCCGGCCAAGCCTTTTGTTGAAGAAGTGACAAAACTACCTTTTGTCTCTTTTTAAAGGAAAACAAGCCTAGATGTTTGTTTCTTCAATTAGGTAAAAAGACATCTCTCAAGACTTTGGAGACTTCACCTCAAACTTAAGCATAGACAATTGGACAGGAGCTAAAAAGTCCTGCCTAAACAATCCATAAAGATTATCCTATCCTAAGCCCCCTGCCATTTTATCCTAACCTGCCCCTGCCAAGAGCAGCTTCCACTAGGGTTAAATCAGCAATCTGCCCCCTTCTACACCACCCTGCCGTGCAAATCAGAGTCAAATCATTTCTGCTGCGGGGTCCAGCCCTGTTTCCATGTGAGGCAGGTCCCTCTTCTCACTCAGCCGTCATTTTCCCCTAAACCCCAAGCGCAAGGTAGGAGCCCTATTCCCCTGCTGCCGGTGCAGGGACCGCAAGGCCTCGGGGCCCATCTAGCGGGGATCTCCGGGACGAACATGTGCCTGGGACACCCTGGAACCCGAGGGGAGGGCAGGGCATCCCCGCAGCTCCCTAGGCTCGCACAACCAGCCCCGAGCCGCCCTGGGCCCCGCCGGGAGCTGTTGGCACATGTTGGATGTTGGCACATGTCAGATTAACCCCTTTTCTGACCCACAGATGGGGTAACTGAGAGGCGTTTTAAAACCTTTTATTCTATTTTCAGTCTCATGTGAAGGGTGAGACAATACAGATGTTATAATTCACATCATCACAATCAGAAACCAACTATTTCTTAATTACAATACATTATAAGCGTTTCTTGGCTTATCAGCTTTTGCCACACCATACTGTAAATGCCTTAAAGCCAGGCATTTAAAATTACCCGTTGTGGGTCCCACTACAATGCATCTTTCATAGTTCTATTTCTCCAGAGTATCTAGTCTTTTTTTGTAAGGCCATCCCTTGAAACTTGTTTCTAGTTCCATTTTTCTCTCAACCATGTCTGTCCTATTCCACGGCATTTCTCAGCCAGCATTTCTTATCTCAAGGTTTGCATACAGATGCACTGTGTGAGCCTTCTGGCAGGTTTTCTAATTTCTGATTGGCACAGGGCACCAAACCCGAGCCGGGACGGCTCCAGCACACACGAACAGCGCTCTGCCCGATGGAGCCACTCCCTACCTGCCCGGCAGAGAGAGACTCCTTCCTCATGGAACCCCCTCACAGCCGTTCTCCTCTTCCTCACACACTTCTGGGCTTGCACGTCCCTCTCCCGCTCCATCACCGCACGGACACGGCCTGGGGAGGGTCCCAGAGAGATGGGCTGGGATGGGGGTCTGAGTCCCGCAGGTGCATCTCCTGCCGCCGTGCCGTGCCGAGCCGAGCCGTGCCGAGCCAAAAGCTGCTCCCCGGCCCGTTGTGCCGCTCGCCCGCCGCCGCTGGCGGCCCCACTCCCGCCCCTCTCCGGCCCCGCAGCTCCGCCCGCCCCCGGTCCCGGAGCTGCTGCGGTACCGAGCGGTTCCGTCCCCGCACCGGGACTCGCTCCCGGAGCGGAGCAGCGCCTCGGGCCGCCTCTGGGTGCGAGGTGAGGGGACACCGAGTGCCCGCAGCTGGGGAGATGCTGGGAGAGCGGCCGGGCGGGCAGAGGCGCTGGGCTGGCTCTGCAGCCGTGTGTGCGCATGGATCGGCTCGTGTGTGTGTGTGTGTGGGTCTGTGTCTGTGTGTTTGTGTCTCAGTGTTTTTCCACCCAAGGACTGAGGCATGATTAGCCAGAGGGGAGCAGGATGAGGCTTTGGTGCCGCTGGTGCTCCTGTCGTCATCTCTATGGCCAGACACAAGTGTGGGTGTGATAGGTGAGGAATGCAATGGGCGACTCTCACAATTAAAGGAAAATATTATGTAAATATGTTAGGAGAAGTTTTACAGTTATGTTTTACACCACCCTTGCGTTGTTATCAGGGAGTGACCTAGGTTTGGGACATTTGGGAGAGTTGGATCGTTACTGTGGCAACAGCTGACCTCTAATCAAGATTTAAGGAAGTGACTTCCACCACTGGACAGAGAAGGAAGAGTCGATGGACAGAACTTGGCAGGGGCTAAAGGGTTAAAAGGCAAAACCTCCATTGTGTGGGTGAGCACATGGTGGGAAAAATCCTTTGCTCCCAACACTGTAATATTTTCTCCATTCAGTCTTCTGTTGTATTTTTGATAAGGTTTTAATAAACCTTTTAAATGTTTTGGAAGTGAGTATCCTTTCTCACATGGGTATGTCCATGTGTCTGTACGTGCACACACATATGTACAGTTGTGTGTGCCCACTGGTGTCACCAGTGAATGGTTTGGGCACTCAAAGGTACTGGCAAAAAGCAGATTTTAATGCAAATTTGTGAAAATGCAACTTAAGGGAGTTGAATTATGATGTTCAGCCTGTTGCTGGCTACATGGCTGAAGTATGTGTAGGAAAAACAGATTGGAATTCATTTAGGATAATTTACATGGAGGGGATTTTACATTTACTGAGGATGAAAAAGGGTGAGAGTACAAAAAAGATAATGGTGCAAAAGGGTTTAGCAGCACTCAATCATGGACTGCTTTAACAATTAAACATTCAATAGCATTTTTTACCCTTTAACAGTGACAGTAATAGACTCACGATAAAAAGCATTCATAGCAGAATCAAATCACGCACATTCAGAGATGTGTACATCTGTACTGATCTGTGCAGAGGAACCTGTCAAAAATTCCCCTTAGGTTCAGTGAAATGTGTCACATCCTTCAGTGATTCTCAAAGATGGGGATTGCACCTTGAGGGGTGTCAGAGGTGGGGGATTGATAAGGGAACAAAAGAATGAAGAACAAATCAGCATTTAAGGCAAAGGGATCAACAACCAATAGGAGATCAAATACTAAGAATTGTGTCATTTAAGACCAATGAACAAGGATTTCTTTGGGGCTTTGTATGTATAAATATGTGAAAATCTGCTAAAGAGGCATGTGTGACAGAATGAATCTCACTGCACAACCTGGGTGTGTGTGGATGAAATAATTTCTGTTGCACATCCTGGCCAGAATAAAGTAATGACTAAATTCTCTTTCCTATCACATCTTTCCTATCAATTCCAAGTTTTCATCCTGGCCATAGCCCAAGTTGGGAACAATGGTACCATTATACTCAAGTTAGAACTCAGGTAAATTATTTACCAAGGCTAACAGGGATAACTGTTAGCAGTTATCCTTTGTTATCCTTTGTTATCCATCTTGGTTGGCCACTGAAGACTTCTGCTGGTGGAACCCTGGTTGCTGAGAATTTCAGAGACTTTCTGTGCTGACAGGCACTGACCCCCAGGAGAACACTGCATTTGACCTTTGGAGAAGGCTTCCAAAATGCAATGATATAACTGGGATTGTGAGTGTGGAGTTTGAGTAGAAGTGTGTCACATCACAGAGTGGAAAACTTAGAGTTTAAGGCTTTGGAATACAGTAATATAGATAAAGCAAGATGGAGGTTTTAGGGCAGAGGCTGCTCCTTCTTCTTCACCTTCTTCTCCATGGGTTTGGGTGGTTTTGAGTCATTGGATAAAAAAGTCCACATTGCAGGGCATGGGTGGGTGGTTATTGGGTTAAAAATAAAAGTTATTTAGGTGTCATTTCTTAATTGGACAGTTTATCCTTAAAAGGCCTTGTAGAGAGAGAGACAGGGCTCCATTTTTAGTTTGTTAGAGTGAAGTGCTGTAGAACTCAGGGTTTGTGAGACTGTGACAGAGATAAGTGATAAACATCTGAGTCTCAGCAAGAAATACCATCTCACACATTTAATCCTGACCTTGGCAGAGAAAAGCAGCAAAGAATCAGCATCCTGTTGCAGTCAGAATTATTCCCACTTTTACCATGCTCTAGTACAGTCAGGGACACTTTACCACTCAACTGGTACAGTCAAGGGGATGCTTTAAGAACCTATAAATGAAAAAACACATACTTTTGAGATAATTTTAGTTGAGGAGGTAATAAAAAGCTGGTCTTTATTGGAGGCCTTCAGGGGCAGTTATGAAAAAATATCCATGAAAGCCCACGTCCCACGGGGTGAACACAGTTTTATAAGTTTAGCAAATTATCATAATTGACTAGAATTCCCAATTAGAAGCACAGGTGATGAGGTAATTCCCCCTTGTGGTTCTACTCTGTGATGGGTTTTCACTGGCTAAATGCTGGCAGCAACAACAAAGAGAACCACAGACCCAGTGACAGCCGGAACTACAGACCCAGTGACCCAGACCCAGACCCAGTGACCCAGAACCACAGATCCAGAACCACAGACTCAGTGACAGCCAGAACTGCAGGCCCAGTGACCCAGAATCACTGACTGACCCAGTGACCCAGTGACCCAGCACCACAGACCTACAGCCCCAGAACTACAGCCCCAGTGACCCAGCCCCACAGACCCAGACCCACAGTCTGACAGTCCCAGCCCCACAAACCTAGTGCCAGTGCCAGTCCCAGTCCCACAAACCCAGTCCCAGTCCCAATCCCAGTCCCAGCCCCAGCTCATCTCCCTCAGGCAGTGATGGTAGGCAGGGGAGAGGCAGAAGGGGCTTCCTCACAAACAAACCCACAGGACAGCCAGGCCCAGTGCCCCTCAGGGTGGAAAGGAACATGGAGAAGGGGCTCCCTCACAAACAAACCCATGGGGCAGAGCCTGTCCTCACTACCCTGAAGGGCCTGGTGTCCTTCAGGGTAGTGAGGACATGGAGAAGGGGCTCCCTCAAACACCCATGGGGCAGCCGGGCCCGGTGCCCCTCAGGGTAGCAGGGAACATGGAGAAGGGGCTCCCTCACACCACAGTGCAGCCGGGCCTGGTGCCCCTCAGAGGGGCTGTATCAGGAGCCTCGGAGCAGCAGCTGGAGCAGCAGAGGCACACCCGGGGTAGCAAACAGAATGAGGCAGAAACTCTGAGCTGTAGCAGAGCCGCAGGTGTCCCGGCAGGCATGGGATACTGGGTTAGAGTGTAGGGAAGAAGCCCTGAGGAACGGCGGAAAACAGCGGGGCTGGGCAGCAGCAGACAGGCTTTGCAAACAGCTGCCACATGAAGGCAGGAGATGCTAAGTGTTATAAATGAATGCTCCAATTTAATAATTAAGGAAATTTATTAAAAAAATCAAAGTATAAATTTGGAAAAAGCCACAAGTGGTTCAACTCTGAGCGAGACGATCAGGGTTGGGGACACTCAGGATTTGGCCTCTATTGCACCAAAGTCCCTGTGGGTCTCCAAAATGTCATTTCTGGGGTCTGTTTTATACAGGCTTTTGGGCTCTGGAAGGGGCTCCTCTGTGGCATATTTTAGCTTATTGTCATAGTTTTTTCTTTCTTGCTGCTACATTTCCCAGAACCAGTGGATAATTCCTGGAATCCTGTCAGGTGAAAACTTTCTGGGACAAACTTCTGATGGTGCCTATCAAATGCCTCCTGCTGGGGACTTGTCAAATGGAAAGAAATCCCTTGAAATATCCATCCCTGGGGACAGTGTCCTCCTGGTGTTGCAATCTCCATTCTTATCATGTACCCTTTTACTGCAACAAGCCTTTTATTGCTTGTTGCTCAACACTGGCTTTGTACACAAAATGCTGTGGTTTTCACTTCCTTTAGCACGAATTATTTTATAACATATATCACACTAAGGGAGATAGGGTTGGGGTCACCTTCCCAGTGAGGCTGGGTGTTGGAAAGGTCCCAGTTCTTGCAAACAAAGTCTCATCCACAGTAGGAGAAGCAGTGCAGGAAAAAATTTGCACAGAGGCAGCAAATCCTCTGGGCAGCAAATCCAGCACCAAACCCCCATCTTGTCTCCACTGCGATCCCAAGAGAGCAGGAGAGAGCTGAGCTTCACCCCAATCCCCCAGCCAAAATCTTCCAGCATCCTTGCCCTTCCCAAGAGAAACCCCCCCGCTAAGAGACTGCAAACTGCACCCCTTCCCTGGCCACTTTGTCCACATCTTTTGTCTCTCTTGAGTATCTGTGTCTCAGTTTGAGAGTTACCCCAGGACAATCTGTGCTCCCATCTCTTAGGCAACAAACGGGAGAAAAATTCCATGAGAGAGAGAAAATAAAAAGGAAAAATTCTAACTTCCAGCACTGGGGAAAAGGGGAAGAAGGACTTCAGACAAGGCTTACTTTGAGCTTTTATTTTTTAAGATGCAGCCGTCTAAACAAACATACTTTAATGGTTGATTTATACAGTCACACAAGACATGAGTTTAAGCATCCCTTTATTTCATAAGCACCAAAGAAGTCATTGCTGCCCTAGCAGCAGCAGAAAGCACATGAAGCAGCAAACAGGTTTTTTCAGTGTTAGCACCTTTCATTCATGCACTGTTTCTAAATGCAGCTTTCATTTGGAAAAAGGGCTTGTAAACTAAACAGCAAAATATTTCCCTTCCCTAACAGCCTTTCCAACCCATCGTTTCCTCACAGAGATGCTGCCTGCACTCTGGGCTGTGTTTGATTGACTTCCTCAAAAAATGATAAGAAATGCTGTATTCCCTCAGGCCAGATGCCCAAATGTTTCAGTGCCTATCCCTCATACCAGCCAGGGGCAGATGCTCAGATAAATTTAAGGAGTAAATTTTCTCTCTCTATCAGGGGTCTGTCTCAATCAATGACTGTCTTGGTTATAACACAACATAATTCTGCACATTTTACACAATGCTAATGAAATTTTTGTATTTCCTCACTACAGACACTCCAATAAGAATGGGCAAAAAAATAAAGGGGAAGGAGAGGAAGAAGGGAGGGGTGAAGGAGAACAGAGAAAGAAGCAAAAGGAGAGAGGAACCCTAAATATTGCTAAACCCTGTGAGGGCAACAAAATCTCGAGTCAGGATTATGCAAGTAAATCAAGGCTGAAACTCTGTAGTGGCTTGTTGCTATGCCTGTTTTTATTAAGCTGTGAGCTGTAAGCTCTCTGTTTGCATTGCAGCAGTGTGAAAACCTCCAGAGTTAGCACTAGCCAGTACCCACTCTATCTTAATGATATACTGCTTTTAATTCCCCACACCCATGCATTTCCCTGGCCCTCTCTCCAAACGCTGTCACTCTCCATCTCTGGTGGTCTTGAGGAAACAATCAACACCTGTGCAGCAATTTAGCAACCCCTGACAAAGGAACTCAGGTCTCTGCCCCGGCAATGGTTTTTCCAGCCATACCTGAAAAAACAAATACATTCTGTAATTTGAGGAGTTAGGTTATGATTGAATTGGTTATGACAACAGAGTTGGGTAATCTTTGAGAGTCTTGGGTGAAGACTCTCAATGATCCCTCTGAAAGTTACAAATAAATGGAAATTATTTGTATAATTAATAAATGGAGCTCAATCTAAGTGAGCTGGGGGAAGGGGAAGAGAACAAAAAGCAGAGCTCTGGGAGAGGAGGGAAATTCAGGGAATTAGAGCAGATGCTGCAAGGCAGGATTCCTATCTTCTCCTTTCAGCTTTAGGAGAAGGACTGTGCCAAACTCCACCAAATCCAGCTTCCCATCCATTGATCCCCCTGCCTCCCTCAGTCAGGAGCAGGACTGGCTTTGATCTGTTCTGCCCCACTGTCCACTGCAAATATCCTTACCAGGGGCTGAGGCCATGAGCCTCCCGGGCAATCTTCTTGGCACACCGAATGTCATCCTCAATGTTATCATCTTGCAGTTCTGTGGAGAAGGGAGAAAACATCAGTGTGGAGGAAAGCAGGGCAGAGGGAGAGCAGGGACAGACTGGCAGAAGGAAAGGTGTCCATCAGGAAGGAAGGGTGGGTGGGGCATTGAGAAGATGGATGGAGGAAGCACAGACAGAAATGCCCAGAGCATCTGTTGGCAGGTGCCATGGACAGAGCAGGTGCTTTCATGGAATGAACAAATAAAGGTTCTTTGTTCTGTCCTACCACTTACTTGAGCAACTGATGTGGCAGGCATTCTTGGAGCCAGGGGTCCTGCCATCGTTGCACCAGTACTTGCTGTTGATCTGGAAGATGCCATAGTCCCTGCTTGGACCATTGTTATTGTATGCTTTTGTGTTATAATCACTCTCATATTTCACCAGGCACATCCCTGCAGGAGGAAGAGAGATCCCAGAAGAGAACATTAAGGAATGCTGAGGGTAAATAAGAGGAAAGATATGAAAGTATCCAGGATGAATGAAGTGCTGGAGGAGTAATTAAAGTGGTGATATCATAACCTTGAGAATTGGATGGGTAAATTCTTGGAAGGACACAGCTCTCGATGGGTATTTGCTGTATATAGAAGGGAGCAAGGAAGGGGAGGAGGAAAATATGAAATCAAAGAAATGGAGGGACAGAATTGTACTGCTGGAAGATGAAAAAGAAGGGACGGACAAAGGTGGCACAGGCAGAAAGGTGCTGTGGCAGCTCATTGTACTCACAGTCAGCAACAGTTGTGCCCTCGAAGCCCTGAAAGCCATTCCGACGTAGGATCCTCACCATCTCACATTTGGGAATTATTTTTCCCTGGGTGCCTGGCAGAGCCAGGCTAAGGAAAACAAGAAGAAAACCAAGGAAGAGTGTTGACTTGCTCATCTTGCAGTCCACAGCAAGATGTGCCAAAGCAGCTTGAGCTGCCTGTCTGCCAGGACTGCTGGCAATGCCAGCCTTTTATTCGTGCTCTCAGGGGGAGGGATCAGCTGGTTGAGCAAGCATATCTGGGAAGTCTGGGCAGTCTTTACAGTAAGAAGCCAATAAGGAAGTGGGCCAAACTCCAAAACAAAGTCCAAAACAACTCCAAAATTCCTGGAAGGTGCCAGTACCTATTTCACTGATCCTTCAAGGCTGGGGCATATGTTTTCCCCAGACACCCCAGCAATCCTCAGTTGGATATTATTCCAAGTGTCCTGGCTGTAGTTCCCTTGTGTGAGTGTCATGGTTTAATCCCAGCAGTCTGATAAATCACTCAATCTCTCCCACCCTGGTGGGATGGGAAAGGTAAAAGTTAGAAAACTTTTGGGTTGGGATACAGGCAGATTAATGAGGAAAGAAAAAGCCACACGTGCAAGAAAAAGCAAAATAAAGAGGAAACACTCCTTCTCATCAGCAGGGAGATGTTCAGCCACCTCCAGGAAACCAGGCTCCACCACATTAGCAGTGGTTCACGAAGACAAATCCCATCACTCCAAACATCCCCCTCCTTCCTTCTTCTTCCCTCAGGTTTATACTTCAAGCAAGACACTACTCATGATCTGGGGTATGCCATGGTCAGTGGGGGTCAGCTGTCTTGGCTGCATCCCCCATCATGGTCTAGGAATAATATTCCCCAATTTAGCACTCCCATTAAAAAGTCTACAAGCTGCTCTTCTCACATTCTCCAATCCCAAATTGAGATAAAAAGAATTTACTGGGAATGGCAGTGAGTTAAGAATCAACCATGAAAAATGTCCTTGAATAGAACCTCCTGCAAAGGAGGTGAAGAAGGAGTAGCCAGCTTTATATTTTCAATTCATCTCCCTATTATCCCTTGTAAAATATTTCTGAACAATGAACTACATACAACAGAAAGAAACCTGATTTATTATGTTTTTGTTTGCACGGACTGTATATTACAAGCCATGGCTGATCACTGGACATTAACTTAATTGGTCACTACCTCAAGATTGTCACTACCTCAAGATTGTCACTACCACTACATTGGCTGCCTTCGACATCAGTTTTATTTCTCCTACTCTATGCATCAAAAAGCTCAAGAAAATAAGGATAAGAAAAGATCTTAAAAGGTAAAAATAAAAAGAGGCAATGGTTATTAAAGACATAAAGCTAAGAAGATATGGCACAACTGAATAGCAAGATCTCTCATATTGTTGTGTCTAATGAAGAAATAGCAAAAGATGACTGTGCTGGGTGTGGCTGAGGTAATTTCCCTCCCAGTGGCTGGCATGGGGCTGTATTCTGGATTTGTGCTGAATGCAGGGATGATGATGGAGATGTTTTTGTTATTGCTGAGCAGTGCTCACACTGAGCCAAGGCCTTTTCTGCTTTTCACACTGCCAGGCTGGCAAGGGGGCTGGGGGAGTGTGGGGAGCTGGGACAGGTGACCCAAAGTGACCAAAGGCACGTCCAGGCCATTGACACCATGCTCAGCACATAGAGTGGGGGCAGAAGGAAGGAGGGCAGGGATGTTTGCAGTGATGGTGTTTGCCTTCCCAAGTCACTGCTGTGTGTCCTGGAGCCCTGCTCTCCATGGGATGGCTGAACACCTGCCTGCCCATGGGAAACAGGGAGTGAATTCCTGGGTCTGCTTTGTTTGCACATGTGACTTTTGCTTTCCATATTAAATTGTCTTTATCTCAACCCATGAATTTTCCAGCTTTAACCTTTCTGGTTCTCTCCCTGATCCTTCTGGCAGGGCAGTGAGGGAGCAGCTGTGTGGGGCTCGGCAGCTAAACCACCATTGGCTGACAAACTCAGGATGCAGGAATTATATTCCTCTACATGTTTTCAAGTTCACAATCCTTGAAAGGGTCCTCTATGCTTTATTTCCTCCTCTAGCTCCAAAGCAAGCTCATTATCCTTTCATGCTAACAATGCCGCACAGCTTTGAAGAAGGAAGGATTGAGGGTTAACAGAGTATTTTGGGAGGGGATTGTGGGTGAGATGTTGAATATAAGAGCTTCTTTTTTCTTCTCTAGCAGTCACAGAGGACACTGGCAGGAGAAATAATTTCACTGGTTTCTTTATATATTATTACATCAACTGCCATCACACCTAAGTTGGAGGGAATTGTGCAAAGGCTTCACATTTGCCATGAGTTCCAGGTAAGGAATCCATGCCTCTACAACCCTCTAGCTCAGTGAGGAGCTTATGGGGGTTCCTCTTGTTGGAAATTATACCAAGTTTAAAATTTCTTGTATAACATTAGTCAGGGGTTTTGTTTGCCTTTGCCCAAATGGAAAGGAATTGAAGTTTATTTTCAAATGTTTTACCACTCCAGGCCTGATGAGCTTAACATCTCAGCAGGCTGGAGGTAGCACAGAAGATACACAAAAGGTAATAACAATCAAGAATTGTCTTAACAACCATCAACTCCAAACATCACCCTCCATCAACCATCAACTCCAAACATGGTCAGAGACACCTGGTCTGAGAAAAGATAGATAAGAATAAGGACCTAATTAGCATCAGTCAGAGAGATCTGTAACCAATAAGAAACCAAATACTACAAACTGTGTGACATGGAACCAATGAACCTTGAACCAATGGGTTTTGACTGTATAAAGTTTGTGAAAAATCTGGCAAAATTCATGTGTCATGGATTTTCTCTGCACAACCCAGGCTGTGTGGATGAAATTATTTCTATTGCACATCCTGGCCAGAGCAACATCCTGGCCAGAGGAAATAATGCATTGATTCTGTAACACTAAAAATTTTGTTGGAGAATTTTGTTTTTCCCACATTTTCAGTAACAACTGTGGTTTATTCCAGGCAAGTTTTTATTGTTTCTGGGAAAGGGATCTCCTTTACTAAGGCACTTTTAGAATGTGTTTCCTGGAGACAGTTTGTTTAGTGTAAAATTTCAGTGCTTGGCTTTACACTTGAGTAAATGGTTCTTAAAGGAGTGACAGGTATTACAAAATTTGTAAATAACTGTGAAATATGTATTTGTTATTTTATTTACCCTTGCATAGTCCAGAATTTGTTTCCAAGACCCACTTTGTATAGAAGGTTGGACTTTTTAAACAAAGTTTTGCACAACTTGAGATTCAACTGTCAGATAAGAATTAAAATGGAAAAAAGGAGCCTAACGTTCACAACAATAGCTTTCCTACATTATTTGAAGGAACAGTGGCAATTCTTTGTGGAAATGTAACACCTGAATAGCTTTTATTTGCAGCAAGGTTCACTGCTCAGCTGTTCACTGCTCTTTCTGTGCCACAGTTTGAAGTTGGCTTCCTTACTAGTCACTGGTGCTTTTCAGGATTGCTTTACTTGTCTGATTCATAAGGGAGGTGACAGTGACACTTGTTAGAGCTTTTGCTGCCAGGGGATTCCCCAGCAACTTAGACTTGAAGCTCAGCTGAGTAGAGTGAGCTACTTCCATAAATTGGTCATGTGGAAAAATATTTTTTCTCTGATTTTTTTTTTTTTTTTTTTTTTTTTTTTTGCATGGGAGTATTAAAAATGTAATTACGTCACTTTAAAGTCCTGCCTTATTAATTTGAGTCTGTGGGTTAACGGGAAGGATGAAGATAATGCTATAAATAAAATTGTTAGCAGATGATAAATGGCCTACACCTGGTGAGCTAACACAAAGATTGTTCCAGAATGACTGGCCTATGGAAACTGCACAATGCCCATTGTGTAAGGAGACTGGAAATTCACCAGCCTCAGTGTCCTGCCAGCTCAGCAAGGTCACCTGGAACATTGGGGTCCACAACCACCAGGGACCACCAGAGACACTCCCCAGGACAGAAGAAATGGGGAAATATGTTAATGATTTTGGGGAAATCATATGAATGTATGAAAAAATATATGTATAAAAATCATATATATAATCATATATATCATATGTATGTTTAGTCTGGGACAATCAATGAATATGTATAAAAAATACGGAATATAAACAGAAACTTTCCTGCACTCAGCATGCACAGCTTTGGGAGGAATTATCCCCCTGTGCATCTGGCTGAATAAAGAATGCTGCTTTTTAATGCTACATCGGTGTTAAGGAGGTTTTTTATTTTACTGAATTTTTGGTAACAAAAAAAATTAAATCCCTGTCCTGGATTAACTTAAGTGACAGTAAACCAGCATGAGGTTGTTACAAAGGGGTTTGCAGAGAATTCCTAGCTAAAAGTCTTATGCCATAATCTGATGAAGAGCCGCTGAGGGAGCGGGGAAAGGGGCTCAGCCTGGAGAAAAGGAGGCTCAGGGGGGACTTTGTGGCTCTGCACTGCTCCTGACAGGAGGGGACAGCCAGGGGGGTCAGGCTCTGCTCCCAGGGACAGGGACAGGAGGAGAGGGAAGGGCCTCAAGCTTGCTAGGGCAGGTTCAGGTTGGACATCAGCAGGAATTTCCCCATGGAAAGGCTGCTCAGGCCTTGGAAGGACTGCCCATGGAGGTGATGGAATCCCCATCCTTTGCTTTCTTATTTACTGTTTACAGCTCTACTGATCAAACAAAGGTTGAAGTTCAATTCCCAGGATCGATGGCTTTATTTGTTTGAGTCAGTACTGCTAGGCTCTGGCACAAATTAGTGTGTCATGGGCAAGGAGTAGAGGTTTCCATGCATTCTGCCATTGTCTTAAACCTTGGACCTGTGGCTTCCACTCTGCTTCTGGGATAGGACACACACATACAGCACTGTGGCAGGGGTTTACACGAGACGGGTTGGAAACAACTGGTCACAGAACCATAGAATCATAGAATCATAGAATCATAGAATCATAGAATCATGGAATCATGGAATCATAGAATCATGGAGCCATGGAACCCCTGACATGGAAGGGACCCCTGCAACTCTTCTGTCCTGAAGAGCCTGTAACTGTCCAGAAGAAACAGGTGAGGAACCTTGGGTAAAGAACCTTCTCCTTCTGAGTGAAGAACCTTCTGGGTGAAGAACCAGAACCCAGAACGTGGTCAGGTACTGGTCAGGTTCCCCAGTGAATTGGCTACAGCACCAAGCCAGCTGTCAGACACATGGGGTGGTTGTTGGGGTGGTCTTATGCAGGGCCAGGAGTTGCAGGATTTACTCCTGATGATCCTTGTGGGTCCCCTCTAACTCAGCAGATTCTGATTTATCCAGAAGGTTCTTCACACAGAAGGTTTTTCACCCAAATGGTTCTTCACTCAGAAGATGGTTGGGCACTGGAACAGGCTTCCCAGAGAACTGGTCACAGCACTAAGCCAGCTGCCAGACACATGGTGTGGTTGTTGGAGTTGTCCTGTGCAGGGCCAGGACTTGGACTTGATGATCCTTGTGGGTCCCTTTCAACAGAGGAGATTAAATGATTCTATAATTCCTTATATCTTACCTAAAACTCACCTGACACAGTCCCACATGCAGAGTCTAAAATCAACATTGGGATGCCACATCATTCCCCCCATTTCCCTTCCTCCCCATGCCCTTTCTTCTTCTTTTGTCTTTTCTTATTTATCTTGGCCCTGGGTTGAGGCTTTCTGGTTTTCCATCTTTCCGTGAACCTTCACTCGGTAAATGCAGGTATACCACGGGTTTCCCCAGTTGCTTTTCACAAGAAGTTTGACATGTGAAAAGGCTCTGGGGAGCAGCATGTTCTGTGAAGAGGGAAAAGGGGGGTGTTAAAATCAACAATGAAATCAGTGTCACCCTGCCAGCCCTGTTTCTGCTCAGGAACAAGCTCCCAAAAGAAGCTGGGAGGAGCAATAGAGATCTGAAGCTGCTACTAGGGCTGCTGGGGAGGGTGGGGGCAAGGGAAGGCACTTGGCATCCTCTGCATGCTGGCCCAGCTCCTGCATTCCCTCTGTCCCTTGCTCTGTGCTGACAGAGGGGCTGGGGACATGCTCCTGTGCATGGGGCTGGTGTGTCACCCCAACTGTGTGTCACCCCACTGTGTGTCACCCCACTGTGTGTCACCCCAACTGTGTGTTACCCCACTGCTGTGTTACCCCAACTATGTGTTACCCCACTGTGTGTTACCCCACTGTGTGTCACCCCAACTGTGTGTTACCCCACTGCTGTGTCACCCCACTGTGTGTCACCCCACTGCTGTGTCACCCCACAGAGCCCCTGCCATGCCCTCTGCCTGCCTGCCTCCTGGCAGACTGAGAGCAAAGGGAAAGAAGGGGTGTTCTGTGCAGGGTGACACTGTCCAGCTTGTCAGTAGGGCACAGAGTGGAACAACAGTGATGCCTGACAGCTTTTGTCACCACTTGTCCCTGTTTCTCCATGGCACAAGGTCTGTTTGGGTGCTGTGGCTGTATGTGCATCTGGCTTTCCTGAAGGCAGTGCCTGCAGCCAGGGATCTCTCAGGGGCTGTGTTGCCATGGGCCTGACCCTGTCCTTCAGCCACCACAACCCATGCTGCTCTGCCCTCCAAGCCCCCCAGATCTCCTTCAGCAGCAACCCAGGACCCTCTGCCCAAGGAGGGAACATTTGCACCTTCCCAGCATCAGACTTGCAAGCAAACCTGTTTTGCTCCCTGACGCCCACAAGTGGGACATACCTCCAGAGGGAAAGTCTGTGTGGGGTTTTTTTCCACATTGAAGATGAACATCCCCAGGAGAGTTTCCTCTTCTCTGTCTGTATCCTCCACTCCCTTGGCAGCAAAGCACAAGGAGAGTGAGTCAGGCTCATCCCCACAAAGAGGGAATGTACAGACTTGGGTCAGCCTCTCCCAGGGCTCTGGCACTTGGTTAGGGAAGTTCTCAGGGTAGAGCTCAGTCTCTGCCTTGCATTTTGGTCAAGAACTCATAGCTGCTTGTCCAGAAGGAGTCTTACAAAGAATGGACCTCTTGTGTCAGAACTCAGGACATCTCTCTGTCTGTCCTGGATGGCTCAAGCCCCTGCCAGGGGGCTCAGAGACCTCAGCACAGAGCCCAAGACCCTGAGACTTTGATTTTGACCCATGGAGCAAATTACCACCTTCATATGAAGAATAAAAGTCAAGAGATTTTAAGTAGAATAATAATTTGTCATGGGGTGAAAAATAGAATTTTGGGGTTTTTAGAATGGGGGTTCAGGGGGCAAGATGGAGGAATCTGGGTGTGTCCAGCCTTTCTCCTTCTTCTTGGCCTCCATCTTCTGCTGTGATGGTGGCACTTTTGGATTGGTTTAAGGTAGAAACTCACTGTCTAACATACGTGATAGGTGTTGGGAAGTTATTGTAAATATTGTACAGGTAGTTTTTAGTATAAAAGACAACACCACCTCCAAGGGCGGTCAGTGAACCTCTGTCTGACCTGCTGGACAGCCCTCAGCAGGCCAGGTTATAGGTAAGAAATAATAAACAAGCTTGAGAATGAGAACAGAAGAATCCTGACTCCTTTGACTGCCAGGCTGGGAAAAGAGACTTGTGCACATCTTGGGGTCACTCTGACCAGCAGAAATCCCAAGACTCTTGAGCCCTTGAAGTGTTGAACTGAGCACAGCAGTGCTCAGGGGAGTGCAGGTCACAAAGGTCAGAGGATGCACAAAAGCAAGCAAGACTTCACTCTGAGCTCCCACTAGGGCCAGACCCCCAGCAGAAGGGCCCAGCAGACTTACAAACACAGCAATGTCTTTGGGGGCACTGATGGTGGTCCCACTTGGAGAGTCGTCTTTGGAGATGTGCTGCAGTGTGATGGCAGTCAGGTAGACTCGTGCTGGCAGCTTGATGACAACCTGGCCTTGATGGCTTTTGAAAGCCCAGCAGTTTCCTGGGAAAACCTTTGGCTGCAACAGAAAGCAAGAGCAGTGATGTGTGGGCCACCCTGGGTTGAAGCACTGGGGCTGACATGTCTGTGGGCTCTATTTCAGCTTGGAAATAAGGAGCTGCGAGGAAATGGGCAGAAGCAGAACTTCCCTGCCTGTCAAGGTGGCCTCATCATGGCAGAACAGAGAATATTGGTTATGAAACCATCCTACTCAGCAGAAACACATCTGCTGCCCAGGGACTCTGCAGGGCATCCCTCCTCCCATCTCCTACCCTGGAAAGCACTTCTTAGGGCTGACAGTGGAGACAGGGTCAGCAGGTAGAAAGAAGCCCTTTCAGCAGCTGTGGCCAGGGAGTGTGGGCAGAATGCAGCAGCAGAGCTCAGTTTGGCTCCACTCCCCTCTGCAGAGGAACCACTGCTCCTCAGCAAGCCCAACCCTGTGCTCCAGCTTTGGTTTCAGGAATCCAATCTTCTGTGGGCTTCATCAGTACCACTGGGCTGAGGGGAGAGCCCCCAGGAATGGTTCCCAAACTCACAGGAGAGAAGAAAAGTGGTGATTTCTGATAAGATACCTGCAGGATAGTATCAGGAGGGCTGGCAGCCCAGAAGAAGCGTAAAATCCTGCAGAGAAAACTCTCTTTGCAGTCATAGGTCTGGGAAGTTCTTTGTGTGTCAATGGTGGCTCCTGGAAGGGAGGGAGGGCAAATGGCAGCAAGCAGCTGCACACTGGCAGGGCTTGGTGCTCAGACAGCATTTCTGGGCAGCTCCATGTCCATCTGTCCTGCCTGCACCACCCTGCCCTGGGGGACAATGGCAGCAGCCACTGCCTCTCCCACAGGGCTGAGAGTGCAGGGAGGAAGCAAAGCATAAGCCAGCCATTCCTCGTCCAGGTGCAATGGAGAGGAAGAGAGCCCCTCCATCCACACAGGAACCTTGTCATTTCTGTGCCATCCCCCCAGAACAGCCCCAGACATCCCTCCCTCCCTGTGGAGGCTGTGGCAGGACACAGACAGGCACAGGGCAGGGAGACTGGGCTGCTTGTGTCCTTACCAGTGCTCTTGAGGGCCCAGTTTGTCCTGACACAGGGTTCCAAAGCTATCTGGCTCAGCTCCTGGGAAAGCCATGAGCAAACAGGAGGGGACAGTTCAGCAGGCTGCCAGCACCCACAGAGGCAGAGCTCAGTGCCAGCTGTGCATGGCCAGCTGTGCTCACAGAGCTGGCAAACTGTGCTGCTGATGGAGCCACAAGGGCTGAGGAACAGGGTCTGAGGCCACAATGTTCTGACCCCACCAACAATACCAAGGAGAGCTTTCTTGGGGGCTCTGCCCAGCCCCAAAATGTCTCTTTCGGTTCTCTTTCCCCAAAATGGCAGGGTCACCTTCAAAGTACTGATCTCCACCCTCAGCTGAGTGACCTCTTCCAGCAGATTCTGCAGCTTTTGGGTTTCAATAAAAGTGTGTGAATTCCTGCAGGAACAGAAAAGCAGATCTTGCCAAAGCAGCCCATTCCTTCTGTGAAGCATCTGAGCTCAGTGAACAGACACATGGGCTTTCCCTGCTTTGCTGTGCTTCTTTCCAGCCCAAGCTGAGCAAAAGGCAAAGGTAGGACAGAAGTACAGGAGCCTTTTGTGTTTGGAAACTGAGCACAGGTAGCACAAGGTCAGCTGACATTCTGCACAGACACAGTTCCAGTTCAGGAAATCTCTCTTACCAGAAAGCTGTCAGTCCTGATGGAAATACACTTTGCATCTTCTGAAAGACAAAAATCTTCATTAGAACATTTCCTGCCAGAGCCACCAAAATCTCGATTAGAACATTTACTGCCAGAGCCACCAAAATCTTGATTAGAACATCCACTGCCAGAGCCACCAAAATCACGATTAGAACATCTACTGACAGAGCCACCAAAATCTCAATTAGAACATTTACTACCAAACCACCAAAATCTCAATTAGAACATCTACTGATAGAGCCACCAAAATCTCGATTAGAACATCCACTGCCAGAGCCACCATGGCTGCCAGGGCAGGCTACACAATCTGCTTCTTCTTTGGGTGGTGGTGTGTAGGAGCAGAAGAGCCTCAGATTTATCCAGCCACCATCAGCAACATCCCGTGCAGGAGGTGCCTGTCCCACCACAGTCACTCACCTCCACGAGTTCCTTTGTCCACGGTGACCATTCTGACAGGGCAGTCCCACAGAAACCACCTGCAATTCACAGCGCCAGGCACTGGGGTGGGGTTTGCAGCCACCCCCAGGGCCCATTGTCCGCTCCCTGCTGCCCTGGGGGTCAGCGGCAGGTGAGCTCAGGGGTGAGGAGTGAGGGTGCAGAGAGAGGATGTGCCTCTGGCTGCGAGCCTTCAGGGACATGGCAGAGTGGTCTGCAGTGCCTGTGGCCCCAGTTCCACTCCCTGTTTCCCCTCATTTCAGTCAGCACCAGGACCAGGCTGTAGGGGCTGGGGAAGGACCTGCCCACCCCTTTCCTTGCACTGTAACTCCCTTCTGGGCATCTCCAGTTCAGCTCTGGAAATACCTACGCCCTTCTCTCTCAACCTTGCAGCAACCTGCTCAGTCCAGCAGCCAGAGCGTGGCTGTGAGACTGCCTGGGGTCTTGCTGGTGCTCCCAAAGCCACTCAAGGGCACCCTCTGGGCCACAGGAGCTTCCATACATGATGGCCCTGAAGGAAAGCTGGGATCCAGCACAGCCAGGCTGTCACTGTCAGTTGTTTGCCCATGAAAACTCACCAAGAGCCACTGAGAGCAACAAGATGACTTTAATGCTCTTCTTCAGCTGCAGCATCTTTTGCCTGAAAGAGAGGGAGCCCTGGGGCTGTCAATTACCCAGCCTCAGGCAAACCCCTTCACAGCAAAGAAGTGTTATTGTTATATTTTATATATTCCTTTGTTATTGTTATGTTTTATATATATATTTCTTTGCCAGGATTTTTCTCCTAAGAAGCTTCAGGAACAAAATGTAAACAACAATTATCTGCTTGCTTAGAATGTGGTTTGGAAGTTTCTTAGCAACAAGTACATCTTTGATTGGTTCCATGTGAATTGTTTTTGATTAATGACCAATCTCAGTCCAGCTGTGTCAGGACTCTGGTCAGTCACAGGTTTTTATTATTCATTCTTTGCTAGCCTTCTGATGTGTCCTTTTTCTTTAGTGTAGTTTTAGTAATGTAATGTAATATAATATAATATAATATAATATAATATAATATAATATAATATATTATAATATATCAGCCTTCTGAGAACTTGGGGTCAATTCTCTTCTCTCACCTCATCCTGGAGACCACCAAAACAATTAATAACCACAAGGAAGCACAGGAGCTTTGCCTGATTTTGGTCCCAGAGCTCTCCCCCACCTGCACAGTCTCTTGCCAGAGGTGGGAAATCCCTTCCCCTGCAGATGCTTGGCTGTTCCCTGAGTGTGTGGCTCCACAGCAGTTTGTCCTTCTGCAGCCAAAGCTGGAGGCTCAGGCTCTGGTGTGCCAGGGCACTGCCAGGGGGCTTTGCCCTTGGCTCTGCCTGAGCCTGCCCACAGCACAAGCAGTGCTCAAGCTTCATCACCCAAGTGAGAGCCCAGAGCTGCTGATTATGGACACCCCATGCTCTCCCCTGTGCTTGCACTGCCCCTCAGACATCCCCATCCTGCCCCCTGCCCACAGCAGAAACAGGGAGTGTGCACTCTGTGAGGATGGCATGGGCTCAGAAAATTTCTGCCCAGGAGGCAAAGGCACCTGCCAGATAAGCCTGAACAACATCCCTTGGAAAAGAAACCAGAGAAGATTATGCCTGTCTCCTGAGCCTCTTCTCTTCTTCCATCCCCACAGAAAGGGGATTTCACACCTCACAGGTTGGTCTTCAGCAAACCTGTCAGCTTCCCCATGCTGCTCCAACCCCAGTGACAGCCACATCCACCCTGCTGCTCCAGCCTGACACCCCGGGCAGGAGCAGCCACTTCATACCAGCTCATGGTGCAGTTGCTGAGCTCCAGTCTCCTCTGCCCGTGCTTTGGATGATTCCAGTGGTTTTCCTGGTGAGCTTTTCTCCTCCCTGTCCCCCTGGGCTCAGCTGCCTGCCCAGCTGCAGCAGGAGGTGGTGTGTGCCCAGTGTGACAGCCACACAGCCCCTCTGGGTTCTGTCCTGTGCCACAGGGCTGGGCAGGCAGCTGCTCTGACCTCACAGCTGTGCTGCCTCTGCTTTCACAATTGGGGTGCCCAGGGTGGAACTGTGCCTTTGCATACCCCCATTGTGGTTTGCAAAAGGCAGTGCTGGGAGGTCTGCCTGAAGGTGAGATGGTTCATCCCACCACCAACTGTCACTGATGTATTTTCTGAAAAATCCCTTTGTCAGGATTTTTTCTCCTGAGAAGCTGGGAGGCCTCAGGAACAAAATGTAAAGAACGGTTATCTGCTGCTGTGGAATGCAACAGGTGCATCTGTGATTGGTCTCATGTGGTTGTTTCTAATTGATGGCCAATCACAGTCAGCTGTCTCAGACTCTTGGTCAGACACGAGCTTTTGTTATTCATTCCATTCTTTCTCCTTTGCTTGCAAGCATTCTGATGAAATCCTTTCTTCTATTCTTTTAGTATAGTTTTAATATAATATATATATCATAAAATAATAAATCAAGCCTTCTAAACATGGAGTCAGATCCTTGTCTCTTCCCTCATCCTGGGACCCCTGTGAACACCATCACACCTGTGTGAGAAAGTGAGAGCACCAAGCTTTGCCAAATACAACCACAGCAGCTGGAACAGACCCAGCTGGCATTTCTGATGGGCCATCCAACAAAACACCTCATGTGTGCACCACAGTCCCACACAACTGAGAAAAGGACCAAAAAAGCCAGGTGGGAACACAAGTCCTGTGCCTAAAGCCACTGAGAGCTGTCACTTCTGCTGAGTAACTGCAGCTGCTGCTTGGAAACCAGGCAGGACTGGACTTGTGGCAGGACTTTGCTGCACCACAGAAGAGCTGATCTGTTCTGTCCATCAGCATTGTCCTCCCATCACATGGATGATGAGATAACCCAGGCTGGCCTGGCTGGTGAGCTGTCTCTGGCTGGTCAGTTCTCTCTCTCTCTCTGGCACCAGGGATGGAGCTCACAGTGGACAACTGTCAGAGCATCAGGGGGTAGGATGGGCAGGGCGGATGGAGATGAGAGATCTCTGCAGCCAGGGCTGGGAACTTGTGGGTTACTGCAAAGGGCCTGGGTGCAGGGCCCTGCTGGGAGCTGCCAGCCACAGCTGGAGCAGGACTGAGAGAAGAGAGGGGCAGAGAGGATGGGAGGGTAACAGAGTAAAAGGGTAAGAGAGCGAGGTTATCATTATAATACCATAAATCTTCTGTGTTGAATATTCTAATTCTCACTAACCAATCCAGTCCAAGATACAAATCCTATAGCATTTCCATACAGCCTATAAGAATCATTACATTACCACGCTGTGTTACATTTTAAACCCTAAAAACTCCTCTTTGGGCCCCTTCTGCCAAGCTGTAGGGTCTGCTCTGACCCTTGGGCCTGTCTGCAAGCAGAGGGTGTTGTTCCATCAAAAGGGGGTCATCTTCAGCTGGCCACACCATTGTTTTCCAGTTGTTCAGTAACTGAGGCATCTCAAAGCTTGCTTTCATTTCAATCTCACTTATAGTTTCCATATTCTCAAAATCTTTTGCCAGATAATCACATTTATAAGGCTTTCCTGTTTCATCTTCCCCAACAGACAACAAACAACTGACCTTGAGAACAAGGTGTGGGGATATGAGCTGGAATTTCTGACTGACAGACAATTCACTTTACAAACTATAAAAGCTGCACAAACTTTCATGGAGGCAGAAATCTCCTCCACACACCTTGGAAATGTGAAGGATTTCTCCCCAGAATTTGGGGGAATTTGGCAAATTCCACAGATATTTTCCCAGTAATTGTGTTGAAAGGATCTTATGTGTACTCCATCATCAATTCCATGCTAAGTTACTTTGACTCCTGATCTATACTATTTCTTCACTAGCTGTAATGTAGGTACCTTTTCATCTACTAGCAGTTGGTTTTGTTTCATCCTGTGTAGTAAGCAGTCTGTTAAAAGTCCTAAGTCTGTTAATCTTGTGTCTATTCACAAAATAATTCATTTTGTAATAACCCTAATTGCCCATTCTTAAGAACTTGCAAATGAGAGGTATTTGGGGTGCAGACCACCTCAAACAGAGCTACTGCCAGAAATCTGAGTCAAGGCAGGACTTGTCTCAGCTCTCATCTCCATTTGTAAACCAGTCATGTGCTGACACTGAATTTTGTCATTAGAAGAAAACTCTCCTGTCTATTAAAAAAAAAATTGGAAATACAGGAACATAACCAGTGACAGAGAGAGAGATGGCAAGAGGCCCCAAGACAATTTTATAAATATTATGGTGCCTCTCATGGATACACCTGACCCTCACCTGTACTTTGCATCAGATCAGCTATGAAGCAACGGGCCCCACACCCTGTGGTGGATTTGTGAGCTGGAATGCTCCTGGCTCAGGTACAAGGAAGTGAAGCAAAAATATTTTTAAAGGTGGTTTCAAAGCCCCAAAGTGGAAAATAACTAAAGTACAGAAGGAGATAACAGAGCTAAAACAAAGACATCTATCTTCTCTAAACTACTGACTAGCAGCCAACTACTTCACTCCAATAAATATTGCCACCAGGATATGCCAAATTTGAGCTGTCCCTGAGTGGCAGCTGGGCTGCATAGCAGTGACTGCCCTTGAACTGGAGCACCACTCAAGGTTTCAGATCCCTCACCTGAAATTAAGAGGTCCTTCCAGGCCCAGGAAAGATTTCTTAGTTCCAAAAGATCCTCAGTAAGTGACTGATGGAATGCTGAATTAATAAAAATTCCATGTAGCTGTTCAGTATTAACTGTTATAAATTTTGTATAGATAATTCCATTAAACATAAGCCATTGTCATAATCTGAGGCTAAGATTAGACCTAGCTGAATCCAGGATTTGTGTGGAGGTTAGAAAGTGAGGAGGTCCACTCTGAACCTCATTGGGATGGTCTTCCTCACCCTCTAAACCTTCCTTAGGGAGCTGAGCTCTTGTGCTTCTCTTTCTTCTTCTTCCTCCTCAGTTATGGCCTGTTGAAAAACATAAACTAGAAGCCCAGAAGAGTTTGGGTTGGAAGAGACCAGGGAGACTGATGAATTATGCCTTTTCTGACCCAGAGATGGGGTAACTGAGAGGTGTTTTAAAAGCTTTTCTTCCATTTTCAGTCTCATGTGAAGGGTGAGACAATACAGGTGTTATAATTCACACTATCACAATTAGAAGCCAACCATTACAATATATTATACAGCATATAAAGCTGTAAATGCTTAAAAGCAAATAATCTAAAATTATCCTTCATGGGTCCTACTACAATGCATCTTTCATAGTTCTATTTCTCCAAAGTATCCAGTCTCATTTGCAAGGCCGTCCTTTGAAATTAGTTCCATTTCTCTCTCAGCAATGTCTGTGCTATTCCATGTGAGCCTTCTGTCAGGCTTTGAGAATTCTCTACAAATTCATTTCCCACAGGAGATCATCTTGTGGGATGATGCCATGGACAGGGACACCTTCCACTGTCCCAGGATGTTCCAAACCCCATCCAGCCTGGCCTTGGGCACTGCCAGGGATCCAGGGGCAGCCGCAGCTGCTCTGGGCACCTGTGCCAGGGCCCCAGCACCCTCACAGGGCAGGATTTTTTCCTAAAATCTAATCTAACCTCACTACATTTCATTATTTGAAAGAGGTATTTAATATCTCTTTTATAATTTGGTGTTTCAGAGGATTTTCTTTGGCTGGGCCCACACAGGAGGGAGCAGCAGCAGTGGCCAGGCCCCAAATTCTGCTCCCCTCACTCAGGTGTGAATCCTTCAGCTGCCCCTTCAGTGTGAGGGTGCTCAGGGCTGGTGCTGAGCCCTGGGACACTCGGGGAGCCCAGAGGCAGCCCTGGGCTCAGGGGACACCACAGCCCTGGGCACAGCAGTTCCCCTGCCAGGGGAGCCAGGAGCAGCCCTGGCCTGATGGGCTGAGCTGGGCTCAGCCAGCTCTGAGATATTGCAGATATTTGCATTTATTACAGAATGGTTTGGCTTGGAAGGGACCTTCAAGCCCTTCTCATTCCACCCACCATGGGGGACACCTTCCACTGTCCCAGGTTGGTTCCAGCCCTGTCCAGCCTGGCCTTGGGCACCTCCAGGGATCCAGGGGCAGCCAGAGCTGCTCTGGGCACCTGTGCCAGGGCCTGCCCACCCTCCCAGGGAGGAATTTCTTACTAATATCAATTTAAATCTACCATATTTCAGCTTAAATCTGCTCCCCCTTGTCCACTCAGTCCTTGTCCAAAGTCCAGCTCTCCTGGAGGCCTCCTGCTCCTCACAGATTTCTTGATCATCTCAGCTTTCTCCTTCTCAGATAAGCAGATTATCTTAACAGGATAAACACGGCACTGCTAAGCAAATATTTAAACTGTCATTTTAAAGATAAGATTAAAGAGGAGGAGGCAAATGACAGCTAAATGGAAAGTAAAGTTTAATTTAGTGCTTAAACAATTTGAGTCCTTGTGCTGTAGCAGAGGACTGACAGTTGTACACCTGATCATCATAAATCCAAAAAATCTTTCCATTAAGCTTTGAAATGAAGAGATAACTTCATCTGAAGGAAAACAAAATCTATATATGCAAACATTGACATATCTTTATAGGGCCTTCTCAGCATAAAGTTTCTCTTATGGCTGGTATGGAAAATTACACATTTTAAGTGCTATTTTAAAGCATATATGGTATGGAAAATTACACATTTTAAGTGCTATTTTAAAGTAATTTACAGCTGAATCAACAGTAGTGAGAAAACAGTCAAGAATTTGACTTGCAGAATGGGATATGATTCATGACTTTTTCAGCAGCTTTTGCTCTGGTTGAAGTTTCCACCTGTTTGGGAATGACACCTTGTATTGGGCTGGTCTGGCACCCTGGCTGGGTCAGCCTGGCAGTTCTTCAGCTAGAGGGGAGAAAGAACTGAGGAAGAATTGAGGAGAAGAAGGCCAGCAGGTGTGACTTCCAGCTGACTTTCACCTCAGTGCAGAATTAAGCTTCTAAAAAAAAAACAAACAAAAAACCCAAAAAACCCCCCAAAACCTAAAAAAAAAAGCCACCAAAACCTAAATTTAAAATAAAATTAAAATTAAAAAAAACTAAATTTAAAATAAAATTTAAAAAAATAAAATTACATCTCTAGCAAGATATTTCTTCCACCCTTTGCTTCACCAAAAAGCCCTTTGGCCCCAGTGGTTTTCTGGTTTTCTCCTGATGCAGAAACAGGAAATATTGGGAATCTTGCACAGTTGCAGAGGAAAGCTGCTGCCCCTGAGCCCTGCAGCTGTGAGGGAGATGCTGCAATGCCACATTCACCTGGACCTGCAGCTGTCCCTGGTCACTCCCAACAGATCGCAGCCATGGCAGGAGAAACATTTTCCAGTGAGGTTCTCCTCTATTTTGTAACTATACAGCAAAAATTCCTACATAAAGGACATTTCACTGCTCCCTCAGAGCCAGGAGGGATTTCATTGCTGGAATTTTCATACCACCCAACAGGGAAAAGAGAAACCCTTTTATTGCTTTTTATTCTTTCACATTTGTTCCATTAAATCTTTTTTCCACTCCAGCTCAACATCTCTCTAAGTGGAAGAGTCTCTTCTGCCACACACTTGTCATAAACCAGGAAGGATATGACTTGAGTTTCAAATACATCTGTGTTTATTAAATTACAAACTTTTAAATGCAAAAATGAAATTAAAAATATGTGGTAGTACCTGAGTTTCAAATACATCTGTATTTATTAAATTACACACATTTAAATGCAAAAATAAAATAAAATAAATGTGTTAGTGAAGAAAATTATTCTCCATCTTGACTGCTGGGTTCTTGAGCTGCCTGTGTTTAATATTAATGTCTCTGTATTTCTAGGTTTGATTGCAACAGCTCTGCTAATTGTGGATATCAGTGAGAGATTATCTGACTTTCACCAGCTCAGGTGCTCCACCTACACTTAGTCACAGTCAAAGATTTGTTTTGCTTTTTTTTTTTTATTGTTTAAAAGGTTAGAATCCACTGCTCCAAGCTATAATGGGCAGAAGAGCACATTTTAAGTGAAATTAAACAATGCTTCTCTCAATTTAAATAGAAAAAGCTCTGCTGGTACATTCCTCCACAAGAATGGAAGCACCTGCAACTTCACACATCCATAAAATATTTTTGTAAACACCAAATTACTGAACATAGTACAACACTCTATGCAATCAATCAACATCTGTGACCGTGTTCACAGGGGTCTGAGGATGAGGGAAGAGATGAGGATCTGACTCCACGTTTCAGAAGGCTTGATTTATTATTTTATGATATATATTACATTAAAACTATACTAAAAGAATTGAAGAAAGGATTTCATCAGAAGGCCAGCTAAGAATAGAAAAAGAAAGAATGATAACAAAGGCTTCTGTCTCAGACAGAGAGTCCGAGCCAGCTGACTGTGATCGGCCATTAATTAAAAACAACCACATGAGACCAATCACAGATGCACCTGTTGCATTCCACAGCAGCAGATAACCGTTCTTTACATTTTGTTCCTGAGGCCTCCCAGCTTCTCAGGAGGAAAAATCCTAAGGAAAGGATTTTTCAGAAAATATCATAGCTACAAAAATTCCTCTTTTTTACTACAAAATTTATGTCTCGTAAACCTGAACTAATAATCAATTCTGGAGCCCAGGTTGTGCTCCCAGGGAATGGGCACAGCCCCGAGGTGCCAGGGCCCCAGGAGGGTTTGGACAATGCTCTCAGGGTGCCCAGGATGGGATTTGGGGGTGTCTGTGCAGGGCAGGGGTTGCACTGGATGATCCCAGTGGGTCCCATCCTGTTGGGACCCAGGACATTCCTCTGGCTGCCCTGGGTGATTCGAGACCCTGGCAAGGGGCTCAGAGACCTTGGCACCGAGTCAAAAACACCTGTGCCTTTGCTTTTAGTCCATGGAAACAATTACCGACTTTGTGTAAAGCTTTACAAGCCACAAGAGTTTGAGTAGAATGATAGTTAGTTTGCCACAGGGTGAAAAAGTAGAATTTTGAAGTTTTTACAATGGGGGTTCAAGAGACAAGATGGAGGAATCTGGGCGTGTCCTGTCCTTCTTCTCCTCCATCTTGTCCTCCATCTTCTGCTGAGATGTTGACACTTTTGGACTGGTTTAGAGTAGAGACAGACTGTCTAACATAGGTGATAGGTATTGGAAAATTATTGTAAATAAAGTACAGGTAGTTTTTAGTTTAAAAAGTTAACACCGTCCCAAGGGCAGGGACTGTCCCACAACCCGACCTGCTGGACAGATCTCAGCAGGTCAGAGAAGGAATGTAACAGATAAGAGAAAATAAACCTGAAAACCTGAGCCGAGGAATCTCAATTTCTTCTGTCGTGGTGCTGGGAAAAAAGAGACTTTACAACACCTCAGAGTCATGCCAACCACAGAGACTCTGAGACTTCCAACTCAGCAGATTCCATGATTTTATCATTTCCTTCTCAAGCTATCAGCTGGCACTTGCCACGTAGCAAGAATAAAAACAATTCCATTTAAAAGAAGCACAGCACTGAGTGAATCTTCTCTGTGAAGTCCTGCATTCACAGAAACAGCTGTAGATAATAACAACCTTCAGGGCCTGCAGCCCTGGGGACATGCTGTGATTTCTGCACAGGGCTTTTGGATTGTGAGAAATGCTGACTAAATTGTAATTATGTCAATATTTTGGGAAAATAATTGGAAAAATACATATATATGTGATTGTGATAAATGGATGTTATTCATGCTAACTAAAGTGCAATTATATCAATATTTTGGGAAAATAATTGGAAAAATATATGTGATTGTGAGAAAAGGATGTGATTCATGCTAAGTAAATTGTAATAATATCAATGTTTTGTGAAAATAATTGGAAAAATATATGTGATTGTGAGAAATGGATGTGATTCGTGCTGAGGAAATTGTAATTATACCAATATTTGGAGAAAATAATTGGAAAAGTTTATGTGATTGTGAGAAAAGGATGTGATTTGTGCTAAGTAAATTGTAATTATATCAATATTTTGGGAAAATAATTGGAAAAGTACATGTGATTGTGAGAAATGGATGTGATTCATGCTAAGTAAATTGTAATTATCAATATTTTGGGAAAATGATTGGAAAAGTACATGTGATTGGTGTTATGAAGCAAATGGGTTTCTTCGTAGATGTTGCATGTGAGAAACAGGATACATGGAATTGGAATCAACCTTGGGATGAAAAAAGTTAGGGAGACTCCCAAACCAGAATTGGCATCAAGATGAAATTAAGACAACTCCAAGGGCAGGATTTACCTTGAAATTAATAAAGCTGGGACAATTCCAGCCAGGGGGTCTAAAATAGTGGGGTTGTATATGAAATAATGGGCTTAAATGGAACATAGGGATTACTTACATAACACCAAGCTTAATGCACACATGCCACCTGCCAGACATTGATGAGAGAGAAATGGAACTAGAAATAAGTTTCAAAGGATGGTTTTGTAAATAAGACTGGATACTTTGGAGAAATAGAACTGTGAAAGATGCATTGTAGTGGGGTAATTTTAGGTGACCAAAATTGAGGGGTAATTTTAGGTGACTAGTTTTAAGGTATGGTGTGGCAAAGGCTGATAGGCCAAGAAACTCTTATGATGTATTGTAATTAGGAAATGGTTGGCTTCTGATTGTGATGCTGTGAATTATAACATCTGTATTGTCTCACCCTTCTCATGAGACTGAAAACGGAATGAAAGTTCTTAAAACACCTCTCAGTTGCCCCATCTGTGGGTCAGAAAAGTGTTTAATCAAACACCTTATTTACCAAAAACCTTACATATTCATATAATTTCCCAGCATGCCTATACATATTCATTACCTAGCCCCTCCTACCCCTGCTTCATATTAAAATGTACTTAAATGAGTTCAAGGTTCCTTCACGCTTGCACAGTCCTTCATTCAAATGGGTGGGTGGGGTTTGAAATGGGGAATGGTCTTATTAAGATGAAGGCAAAGATGTTTTCCTGGATTTGACCTTTTTACTCTTGTTTGTTGTCAGGCTCTCTGACCCCTGGCTGCAGTCCAAGCTCCCCACCTGCCCTTGGCTGCTTTCAGGGCACAGGTACAAGCCACGGTTGCTTCATTTCCACAATAGCTCCACATTTTTATTCTGCTTCTTCAAACACAGTCAGACAAGCAAGTGATTTATATCTTAGCTTAACTACTCCACCTGCCAATAATTAACTATTCCCCATCACTTCTACTCTTCTCAGTACACTTTTAATTATTATAAATAGTTTCTATCCTCCTAACTAAATCTAGCTAAACTTTCGACTCTTTCAGTTTCTTCAAAGCCTTGATTCAATACCAGCATCACTGAGTTTCAAACACATCTGTATTTATTAAATAAATAAATGTATTCATTAAAGCATCACTGTGTAATTTGTGTAATTTTGGGTTCTGGAGAGGGATTTGACAAACCCAGGCTGCTCATGCAGTGAGAAGCAGATGCCACCTGCAAGGTCAGGCAGCAGGAAGCTTTTTATTGGTTTGCAACAAGAGCAGTGCAAGTCTGGTGGGGTGTTAGTGGCATTTCTCCTCTGCAAAGCCAAGAAGCAAATATTAACACAGCCCAGAAAGGAGGGAGGACAACCCCTATCAGAGATTCAACACTCAAGATAAATGGAGATGAGAAAAAGTAAATATAAACAGTGGCCAGAAGCAGTTTTATAAATGCATAGAGGGGCCTGAGCCAAACCTCAGAAAGACTTTGTGTTGATATTCATGATTATTAGACCAAAGCCTGAAATTAAGTGATAGATTCTGCTTGCCATACTGTGAGAATATAACTTAAATGGGATACACAGGAATGAGAAAACAGCAGAGGAAATAGAGGAGGTGCTGTTTTCCTCAGCCAGCCTTAGGGTGGCTCCAAAGTCACTTAAAAAACCCAAAATCTTTATCCTGGAATGTAAAGACACCAGCGTGGCTCCCACACAGAGCAGCAGAGGTGGCCCAGCAGGATCAAGTGCTGCCATTGCAGGTCAAGGAAAGGTGCAGGATGTTTATGGTTTGATGGATCCCTTCCATGTGTGACAGCCTGGGAAAGGATGTAGGGGCAGCTGAATTAAACCAGGTGCTGAACATCAGTGTGACTCCTGAGCTGCTTTCATCACTAAATTAAATTTAAAAAAATACATTGCTTTCTCCATTGTGGAGGGAGCAGGAGCTCCAGATGGATTCCAGCCACACCTCAGGAGGGCAAAGCTTTAAATGTTGCTTAAATCCTGCCAAGGGGCTGTGACAGGGTGTGTAAATCCGAGATCCAACAAAGGAAAATCTCCAGGAAACACTGCACTCCCTTTCTCACTCCTGAGGGGCACCACATCCACATCTCACACTGGGGCAGTGTGGATGGGCTTAGCAGCTGCTCTGCAGGGCAAACTACTGAGCTAACAACAATAAATATATAAAATACAAGTTCATCCATAGCAAGGAAGAAGGCAAGGCCATTAGCACAGAAACTGATAAAAATAAACACATAAGGGACATTTTCAGTTAGAGGATCTGTGCCTGAATAATTTGTTGTAAACTTTTGCCAATGTTGTATTGGTTAGAGCTGTTTGTTAGGAAAATTAATCCACAAACACCAAAAAGGAGACAGAGGAGTCCTTTGGCTTTATTCCAATAAAGGGAGAAGCCATGGGGCACTCCCCTGAGATCTCACATTTTTGGAGGATGCAGCCTCCTGTTTATCCCAATATCCCAGCTGCATTTCCCTTCTCTCATTCCCCGTTTCTGAGGTACTTGAGAAGTTCAAACTTCCCAAAACACCTGATACCAAAGATTTCCCGAAGATTTCCCTCTAATGTACAACCCCCCCTTTTAAATTTTAATTCATACAAAATTTAGGGGCTCTTCTTCCCCATTATTTCTTTCATCTTTCAATGTCTAATATCATTTACCAGCAAACCTAAAATTTATTTGTAAAAGCAAATGTCTTTTCCCATTTATCAATCAGTGGAATCCTTCCCATTGTTTATCTCCCAGTGCTGGTTTTATCTACCAGCAGACCCACAGCTTGCTTGTAAAGACAAATCCACTCTTCCACTCATGTTGAACCATTACACTGAGAATGCAAAATCCAAAATTATTGAGCTTTTTGTCCTGCTACCTTTAGTGTCTGAGCAGTCAGGGGTGGCGCTCAGTTTTGGATCCTGTCAGACAAAAAGATTATGATGGTAAACACTTTGGTGAGCTAGGTTTTTGACAAATATTTTCAAGTTCATAGCATCACTCAGCAAGAATGAAAAAATTTATGAGCATGTGAAAAATGTGTATTATATGATTGGCTTTTTGCAAATATTAAAATAAATACTATATGTGTCATGTTAGAAAGTTATGCTGTATTAATCCTCTTAAGTACTGTGTTAAATATAGTTTTAGGTTATAACATAATATTAAAATAGAAACTGTGCTATGTAAGATACTTTTTTTAACTAGCTCAAGAAAGGGATGAGATCATCAAGAAATTCTTTGCACAGAGATAACAGCAACAAGACACTGAGATCCCAGAGATAAAAATCATTACCTTCTTATTGTGAAGAATCAGTCCTTGCAGACTCCATGGAGTCTGACCATGATTTACAAGATGAAGGGGGGAAGTTGACAATCACCAGAGAACACCCTTTGTTTGGAAAGAATTTTTGAATCATGTATGAGATGAATGAATATGCAGCAGGCTGTTGCTTTTAAGAGTTAATCCTTTGTTAGCAAGCCATAGTTTTCAGGAGGAAAGCATCCCAACATTCCTAATTCTTTGCTTTTATTGTCCTAACTCTGATTGTCCAAATTCTTATTGCTCTAATTTCTATTACATTTTTATAACCATTTTATCACTATTGAACTTTTAAAATTTTAAACCAAGCAATTTTTCACAAGCAGAAATAAGTTTGTGTTGCCATTTGAATGTGGTGCATAGAAAGAATTTGCACTTGGAAGGGGAATATCAGTGAAATATTTTTGTTCTGGCAGAACAGATTTGAGAGCATCTTGGCTGTGCCCTGGGGTGTTTCTGGGCTGGGCTGGGAGCTCAGCTCGGGCGGCAGCGGCACCGTGTGGTTGCTGTGATGAGCTCTGGCAGTGCCCAGGAAAGGGGAAGAGCTCTCCTGGCCCTGCCCCATTCCTGTGGGGGAGCAGCTCTGCTGTGGGTCCTGGATCTTGGGCACTGCCAGGGTGGGATGGGGCTCTATCTTGGTTTGGAAAGCCAGGTGTCTGCTAAGGAAGGCAGGAGCCTCCCCTGAAATGGAGAATTTAAACCCCCCTCCCTCTGAAATGCTATAAATTTTAAATTAAGGGGCTCTCAGGTAAAAATATGGGAGCAGGAATAACAGTTCTTTACTAGGGAAGAAAATAAAAGGATAAAATAATCAATGCAGTACACTAGAACAACACTGACAGAGTCAGAACCCAACCTGACACCCTGTGGGTCAGGCTGTTGGCAGCAGTCCCATTGGAATTGTGGCTCAGCCCTCCTGCAGGGTCAGGGCTGGTTCTGCTGGAGCAGGGATCCTGGAGAAAGGTGCAGTCTCTGCCTCTGAAGATCCAGGGGAAGAAGAGGCAGCTGCTGTTCCTCTGGGCAATCCAGTGGAGAAGCTGTGCTGGTGTTCCAGAATCTCCAGATTATATCCGGGTAGGAATGCTTGGCTCCTCCCTCTGGGCTCACATCTCCCAATGGGATGCTGTATTTCTTATCAGCCAGGCAGGGACATTCAATGGCTGTTATCAGCAGATGTCCCCTCAGAGGGAGGAGTGGGTGTGGAAGAGATAAGGCAAACTGCCCACTGAGCAGAAACCAGCTGCAATTCAACTGCAATCACTTTCACACAGAGTTCAGGCAGCTGTGTCCCACAGAGAAATGTCAGGACTGCTGGAACCCGGAGAATTTCAGACTTTCTGTGCTGTTAAAAGAGTGGTGCCAGATAAGCCCAGAGAAGTCTGTCTGTCCTTGGAGATGCAGAGGGGATGTCAGTCTGTGTGTCCATCCTGGGGGATGCAGAGGGAACAGCTGTCTGTCTGTCCATCCCAGGGGATGTCTGTCTATCAGTCTGTGTGTCCATCCCGGGGGATGCAGAGGGGATGTCTGTCTGTGTGTCCATCCCAGGGGATGCAGAGGGAGTGTCAGTCTGTGTGTGCATCCCAGGGGATGCAGGCAGGGGTATCTATCTCTCTGTCAGTCCCAGGAGTTGCAAGGAGGGATGTCTTTCTGTCCGTACCCCTCCATGGGCTGGCGCTGTGCGGGCACGGGGCGGGGATCTTTGTCGATTCATCTGTCGCGCTTTCTGTCCGTCCGTCTGTCGTTCTGTCTATCGGCCTGTCCTACCGTCCATCCGCCTATCGCTGTCCGTCTATCGGGGGGCGTGTCCCGCTGTCCCAGCCGGGGCGGCGAGGATTGGCTGGAGGAGCTGTCGCTCAGAATGCGGTCACGCCTCCTCACCGAAGGCACACCTGCGCCAGCTGATTGGCTCGCTCATCTGTCAATCACCACCCACCTCCTCTTGTGACTGGCTGGCAGCCCTTGAGCCCGCCCCTCCACACTCCGATCTCTAATCTACCCAGCGACAGCTTCTGATTGGCGGGAAGCGCCGGAGCGATTTTTTGATTGGCTGAGGCCATAGGGGGCCCGCCTGACCCATTCACAAAGGGTGGGCGGGGTCGGGGGCCGGGGGTCCCGGGTCGGGGACAGCGCTGTGACCTCCGGGGGCGGACAGGGCACAGCGGGGATGAGGAGCGGCACAGCACCGTGCCCGAGCCAGGCTGAGTCCCCACGCCCGGCCCTGAGGAATTATTTAATTTTTAAATAATTTTTAATTATTTTTAAATCATTTAAATTAATTTAATAATTAAATAATTTAATTTTTAATTATTTAAATCTTTCTTTCTTTAATGTCGTTTCTTTTCCTTCCTTCTCTACCTCTGCCAAGGTCAGGATTGAGATGGAATTTCATGTTCAGGCTAAAACCTCCATCTTGCTTTATATCTATCGCTATATTCCAAAATTTTCAACTCTAAGTTTTACACCCTGTGATATCACACACTTCTATTCAAACTCCACACCCAATCCCAGATAGAACAATCCCAGTTCTATCAATCAATTTTGGAAGCTTCTCCACAGCCTCAGGTCAATGCAGTGTTCTCCTGGGGGTTAGTGCCTGTCAGCACAGAAAGTCTGGAATTCTCAGCATCCAGAACTCCCAACATCTCCCCAAAGGAGAAAAGGCCATGAACAGGCAATTTAGGTGATTTGGTTCTACCTGCAGGGCAGGTGTTGGATCCCACTCCTAAGGGCAGCACCTGAGCCAATTTGTTCCCTTTAAACAGCTCTGGAAGAGGAGTCAGGAATTCTCCCAGGAGTTCCAGGAGAGAACTGGGCTATGCTAAAACTGAGGTTATCCAAAAACTGATTTTCCAGAATTGCTTCCCCTCCTGAATCCATCTGAAAGTGGCAAAAGAGGGGAAAACCAGCAGGAGAGGGATTCTTCCTTCTGGAAAAGGCAGAGCTGGAGGTGGGGGGAGATTTTGTAAAACACATTTCCTCATTTCCACCATTCCTATTTCCTAGGGGAACCCCTGTCCCAGCTCTTCTCAGCTCTTCCACACCAGCCACTCCTGCTTGGTTCAGGGTGATACCCTGATTTATCCTGAAATTGTAATTTTAAATTGTAATTTATCCTGGAATTTGATTTCCAGCCCTCTGCCCTGCTCAGAGCCAGCTGCCAGGATTGAGGCAGAGCTGGCTTTCCCCACAACCATGATTTTATAGGAAAATACTCTTTTAATCTGAATTTATTCCCTTATCAGACCCAGCTTTGATTCCCAGACCCTGCTTTGAGGACACACAGAGAGATTTTTGCTGGAGAATAAAAAACCTAAGTGGGATAAGCAGGAATTTTCTGGTGTAAGATAGAGTTAACTCAAACCCCAGTGGTACCTGCAGGATTTCAGTGGTGAGGGGTTATCTCAGCCCATGATTCCTGTTTCTGCTTGGGGGGCTCTGATCAGTTGTTCTGGATTTTTTTCAAACACAAACCCCAAGGCTGAGCGTAGATTTCTTTGCAGGGAAGCAGATGGAGCTCCAGGGACTCTTTTACAGATAAAAAACACTGGAGAAAGAGGGAGGAATGCACTGAACAGATTTAAAACTCTCTATTTTTTTAAAATAAGTGAGGAATGACACCTGCATTTCCCCATGGACAGCACCACAAGAGGGAGACTCACTCCTGCAGCAAGCCTGGCAGTGCCCTTGGCACAGCTGCTGTCCCAATCCACCACCCCCAGTTTGGGCTCCAAATCCCTCCCTTCCCACCTTTCCCCCCCTTGCTGAGGAGCCCAGTGAGAGTAACAAAATGATTTATTTCATTCCCTCCTGGGGCAAAGCTCAGTTCTGTCCAGAAAAGGTAAAAAAACCTCTGGAGTTGGCAGAGCAGCAGATGCAGGTGCTGTGGGGAGGGAAATCCCAGGAGCTGGGTGAGCTGCACCAGGTCCTTTGGTCAGGGCAGGGCTTTGAGCTTTTGGGGGGTTTCTCCCTCTTTTTCAAATATCCTTGATGACCTCCTCCAGCTCCTCCTTTGTGTACATGTGGAATTTCATGCCAGGCTCCACCGTGGCAAGCTGCAAGAGAAGGAACAAGGGGTTAAATGTGGCAGAGGAGAGCAGGGAGCAGCTGTTCCTTGTGCTGATCTGCCAGGCCAGCAGGATCATTCCAGCTCCATGGTGCCCTAAAATAGCTGCCTGCTGCACAAATAGCTTTGCATTGACTCAGCCTCCTCAAGAGGAGCAGCAGCAGGGAATTTTAGTGGGAACAGCTCCCACTCCATGGGGGAAAAACCTGCAAAAACCTCCCAGGAGAGAATTCCTGCCCCTGTAAAGGATTCTGCTCCACTAGGAAAATAGGGCACAAATTCTGTCTGTGATGAAACTGAGGCAGAGATCCCAAAGGAAAAGAGGGACAGCACAGAGTCAGAGTCAGAAAAGCCATCAAACCCCTCCAGGAGAGAATTTCTGCCTCTGCAAAGGATTCTGCTCCCTCAGGAACCAAGGGGACAAATCCTGGCCTGTGTGGGAGCTGAGGGGACTCAGAAAAACTGGGGAAACTGAGGCAGAGAAACTGAGGGAGGGATCTCTAAGGAAAAGAGGGACAGCACAGAGTCAGAGTCAGAAAAGCCATCAAACCCCTCCAGGAGAGAATTCCTGCCTCTGCAAAGGATTCTGCTCCTCCAGAAACCAAGGGGACAAATCCTGTCTAGGAGCTGAGGGAACTCAGGGAAACTGAGGCAGGGATCTCTAAGGAAAAGAGGGACAGCACAGAGTCAGGAAAAGCCATCAAGGAGGGAATTCCTTTCTCTCCAAAGGATTCTGCTTCTCCAGGAACCAATCCTGGCCTGTCTGGGAGCTGAGGGGGCTCAGAAAAACTGGGAAACTGAGGCAGAGATCTCTAAGGAAAAGAGGGACAGCTCAGAGTCAGGAAAAGCCATCAAAAACATTCCAGAGAGAATTCCTTCCTCTGCAAAGGAGTCTGCTCCTCCAGGAACCAGAGAGACAAATGTTTCTCTAAGGAAAAGAGGAACAGCACAGAGTCAGAGTCAGGAAAAGCCATCAAAAACCTCCCAGGAGAGAATTCCTGCCTCTGCAAAGGATTCTGCTCCTCCAGGAGCCAAGAGGACAAATCCTGACCTGTGTGGGAGCTGAGGGGGTTCAGAAAAGCTGGGAAACTGAGGCAGAGAAACTGAGGGAGGGGTCTCTAAGGAAAACAAAGGCAGCACAGAGTCAGGGCAGACAGAAACATTCCAGAGGCAGCACCAGGGATGAGTGACAGTTGAATGAAAGCCTGAAGGAGAAACACGAGCAGAAATATTCACAGCTGGCTCAGGGATGGGAGCCCAAAGCAGGCACAGCTGTGCCAGTGGAAATGCCAGGGCTCCAGAGAGAGCTGGGATGGCATAGAATGAGCTGGGATATCCCATAATAGGCTGGGATGGGGCAGGACAGTGTGGTGGTGTTTGCAGAGGTCCCAGGATGAGGGAAGAGATGAGAATCTTGACTCCATGTTTCAGAAGGCTGATTTATTATTTTATTATATATATATATATCATATTAAATATAATATAATATATACAATAAAATAATAAATATAGTATATTAAATAAATATAGTATATTAATTAATTAAATAATATAAAATAAAATTATTATATAAAATAATATCTAAACATAATACATATAATAATATACCATTTTCTTCAAAAGAAAATTACATTAAAACTATGCTAAAGAACAGAAGAAAGGATTTCATCAAAAGGCCAGGAAGGAATGGAAAATAATAAAATCTTGTGGCTGCTCACAGCTTTGACACAGGTGGCTGTCGTTGGTCATCAAGTAAAAACACTTTCACAGGCTGGGTAAACAATTCTCTAAATCACATTCCAAAGCAGCAAAACATGGAGAAGCTGAAGCTTTTTCATAAAAATTTTCATAAAATATGTCTGTGACAGGACAGGGCTTGGATGGGAGTAGGGATGGGATGGGATGGGATGGGATGGGATGGGATGGGATGGGATGGGATGGGAGTAGGGATGGGATGGGAGCAGGGATCAGGGCTGGGAGCAGGGATCAGGGCTGGGATGGGAGCAGGGATCAGGGCTGGGACACCCCTGAACTCAGGCACTGGGCACATGGTTTGGCTTCAGGATCAAAGTATGGATGCAACCAAAAACCTGAAGGAAAGTTCTGGAGCATCCCAGCAGATCCCAGAGCTTTCCCAGAGTGATTTCTCACAATCTCCCCCTTCACCAGCACAAGGAACCCCTGATCCAGGGCAGGCAGGTACCATGAGGTGTTTTCCAGGTGTTTTTCCCCACACTCAGCCTGAGAGCTGCTGCCAGCCCAGGTTTCACCCAGACCTCTCAGACAAGGTGGAGACTCTTGGAGATGCCACTTTGTGCCCCTCAATCATGGAGTAGTTTGAAAGGGACCTCAAAGCCCATCCAGTGCCACCCCAGGGACACCTCCCATCATCCCAGGGGGCTGGGATGACTGAGCAGTCAGTCATGAGTTATTATTCATTCTTGTTAAACCTTCTGTCTGTATCCTTTCTCTATTCTTTAGTATAGTTTTAGTATAGCATTCTTTAATATAATATAATGATATTTATAATCATAAAATTATTTATAAACAGCCCTGTCCAGCCTGGACTTGGACATTTCCAGGGATCCAGGGGCAGCCCCAGCTGCTGTGGGCACCAAAACACCCTGGACTGATCCTGGGCCCAACCAGAGCCAGATTTATGCACCAAAATCAGCTCTAAATACCAAAAAACCCTTAATGAACACTACAACCAGCAGAGACACCAATTCCTTTGCTTCTCCACACCTGTCCCTCACCTTCTCCCCATCAAAGCTTCACCATTCCCTGACAGGCTTCACAGGGAAGTCATTAATCTAAAGTTGTCAAGTCCTTTCAGGCTCCTGACCTTTGCCACCAATGGATTTAACTCTTGCACAGCCACACTTTCCCTCTTCTCTTTGTTCCTGGATGGAAAATGCCACAGCAGCACGGCCAGAGCCAAGGAATGGGAGAGGCACACACTTCTAGGAAGCAAAGAGCTCTTCAGGTGGCACATTTTCAGCCAGGGGGTGCCTTGAGTCAATAGAAACCTTTTAATCCTCAGCACATTCCTGCTGTCCTTCCCCCCTGCACCATGCCACCCCACTGCAGGGCTGTGCCAAGCACAGTTAAGCCCTGTTAAACAGGGACATGACATCAGGATACTGTACACATTCCTCTGCCTGCACTGTACCAGGAAAAAATGTATGGCCAAGGGCTGGGAGAGCACCTGGGGAGGAGATTCCAGCCCCAAGGAATGATTTTGGGACAGAGTATCCAAGTTTCCATGTGCTGTTGGCCTTCCCCTCCAAAGGAAGTTGAATCCCATCAGGAATGGTCCCCCCACAGCAAAATTTAACACAAAAATGGGGTGAATAGCTTGGGGCTGTTTGGGAAAAGGTTTCCCAGCACTCAGAGGGAAGGAAGGGGAGGAGAGAGCAGCTCAGGAGCTGGAATGCCACACTTTGCAAAGGTCTGGTGTCTCATAACCCACCCAAAATAGAAGCAAACTCTATACACCAGCCTGGCTTCTCACCTCCCTCTTACCCCACCCAGTGCACGGGGTTTGGAGCTTTCCCACCCAAAAAGGAGCCTGAGGAGCAGCTCTGGGGGTCTGTGGGTGCTGCCTGCCCCCAGGGCACAGGGCACAGCCATTCCTGGAGGATCCTTGCTGCTCCCACTGCCCAGGGGATTTTTGGCACTGCCCCAGGACCAATATAGCAGCCCAGGAGCTGGGTGATTTTCATTCCTTCTAATATTACAAGCAGCAAGGCAAAAAAGAATGGTTGGATGCAGGGGAAGCAGTCTGGGTGGCATGTTGGGTTCTGCTGACTGGAGAAGGTCAGAGAATCCCTTCTACTCATCCTGGATCTCTGAAAAATCCTCTTGGCCCAGGATTCTTCTCCTGGGAAGCTGAGAAGCCTCAGAGAGAAATGAAAACAATAATTATCTGATTGCTGCTCCTGTGTTTGCTGCTCTGGAATGTGGTTTGGACACTGTTTATCAACTGATTATTGTTTGATTGGTTTCATGTGAATTGTTTTTAATTAATAACCAATCACCATCAGCTGTGTCAAACTGAGGAGTCAGTCATGAGTTTTTATTATTCATTCTTGTTAAACCTTCTGTCTGTATCCTTTCTCTATTCTTTAGTATAGTTTTAGTATAGCATTCTTTAATATAATATGATATTTATAATCATAAAATTATTTACAATCATAAAATAATCAATTAGCCTTCTAAGAACATGGAGTCAGGCTCATCTCATCCTGAGGAGGTGCAAATACCACATGGACCAGCCATGAAAACAGACCAGGCTCTGCTCCTCTGGAAGGGAAAAGCTTCAACTTTTCCAGAAAGCCCCAGAGGATGTGATGAAAAGGGCAGGAACACATGCAGGACTTGGCTCAGGAAGCCCTGAGCTCCCCCATTCCTTGCTCCAGGGGCAATCCTGACTCCAGCAGGACTCACCTCAATGTTGGTGGCATTTAGCTTCTCCTCCATGACCTGCTTCAGGATGACCAGGGAAGATTTGATGGCTTCCTTTAATGTCATGGACTGCAAAACAAATGGCTGATGGATGACAAGCTGCAGGCTCAGCCCCTGGCCCTCCCCTCTCCCAAATCCCCTGAGCCAGGCAGCCAAAGGAGCAGCTTAGCAAGGGATCTGCAGCATCCCTGGGAGCCTGGAGCAGGCAAGGCAGGGATATCCACAGGGACAGTGAAATCCTGCCTTTGTGAGGTTTAAAAATGGTTCATTTGGGCACACAAATCTGGTAAATTTAAAATGGTTTATCTGGGATAGGAGGGGCTGTTTCTCTTCACCAATTCCCTCTCAAAAAGCCAGATTCCCTCCAGGCAAAATCCTCCATGCTGCATTTAATCTGCTAAATCCCAGGCATCCCTAGAGCCAAAGGGATGTGCAGCACAGCTGTGTTTCACTAACTCTGCACTTGAAAAAGGGGTGACAATCCAGAGAGTCCAGGATTTTGGTAATTTGGAGAATTCTAGTGAACAAATGAGTCTTCCCAGCCACCACCACTAATTGTGCTTTTCATCAGGGTTTGGTTTCTTACCACCCAAAATGGGCAATTCTCTCATCATGGGGGAAAAAAATCCTATTTAATATCAAACATGAGCAGAACTTCCAGCACAAGAGCTGCTCCCTTCTCTGAAGGTGCTGCTGTGAGCTCAGGATGCTTCCAGCTGTACCCACACAGAGCCTGATGCTGACAGCAGCACCCAGAGCTCAGGTTTTATTTACAGAGAACTTCCTGACATGGCCTTAATTATCTCACAGGCAGAGAGCAGCTGCTGGTAGCAGCTCTCAGTAGTAGAGATCCTCAGCACCTACTCACAGAGTGATCCCGCTCTGAGCAGCTCAGGCCCCTCCTCTCCAACCCAGCCCTAAATCCTCACTGGGGAGGGAATGAGGGGATCCTGGGAGGTGGTGAGGTACCCCAGACCCACAGAGGTGACCCCCAACTCCAAATGCAGCCCTTACCTTGTGGTAAACCTCCTGCAGGGAGCTCTGGGCTCCCTCAGAGGCGGAGCCGATGGCTCTGGCATCGCACTGCACGAACGTCCCTGAGGGATCCATGTGGAACCTGTGGGGACATGGGGTCACTGCCTGCACCCCATCTGCACCCCATCCCACCCCAGGGCACCCCAGGGACTCTCCCACCAACCCCCAGAGTTCCCTGAACAGCTGGAGCTGGGATTCATTCCCAAGAGCTTCTGAGCTCTTTCCTCAGAGAACCATTTCCCTTTGGATTCCTCATCTTATCCTCATTTTTTTAAAATAAATTCAGCAAGTTTTTTTCCCTGACTGGTCTGGCTCTGCCAAGCCTTTCCCACTTCCAGTGGGGCCATTTGAAGCACTGAGTTCAGGTTACAGCTGCTCCAACACCTCCCCCAAGGAATGTCACATGGATTAAGTTACTGGTGGCTCTGCCGGTCCTTTAGGGAAAGGTACAAATACACTCAAGATAAGGAGAGCTTTAACACTTCCCTCCTCCCCTGGAAACCACATTTTTCATTAAAAAAGGCAAGGTTTTGGGGCAAATATGATGATTTTCCATGCCAAACAAGCAGGTGGGGCTCTGGAAAGCGTTTAACAGGATTAACAAACTTATCAGGGACATAATGGGATAAACCCAAGGAAAATCCAAGAATCGAGTCCTTAAAACAGCCTGGGAATTTTGCAGTGGAGGTTTGGTCTTTTCCCTGGATTAAGAGCAGAACTCACAGCTGGGGTCCCTTCTCATCCACCCCTCCGAAGAGCAGAGCGACACCGAACGGGCGGGACTGCAGGACAGAGGAAGGAATGCGTCAGACAAGGGGGGGACAGGGGGGTTCCCCAGCACCCCCCAATTCCTCCCAATCCCACCATGGCTCCTGGGTCAGCATCTTCCTCCCCAAACTGCAGGGCCAGGTTGGACACAGCCTGTGTGACACTCTCCACTGTCATGGTCTCGTTGTAGGTGAACCAGTGATTCTGCAGGAAAATCCAAATAAAAATTCCCATTAGCCCCATGTGCCCAAAATATCCCACCCCTGCATGGCTGAGGAGGGGGGACACAAGGATAAATTCCCTGTGGAACTCAGGGCACAGCCAGCTCCCCCATGGAAGCATCAGGGAGAGTGGGATGTACAAAAATCCACAGAAAATTGGATACCAAGGCTTGGGGTGCCAAGAGGGAAATGCAAGGCTGAAGGGATTTATCCCAATATCTGCTTTGGAAAGAATGTCTTACAGCTCTCCAGAGCATGGAAAAGTGCTGATAGGCAGGAGAAAAACCCAGGAAAATCCTTTGCAGCAGCACAGATTTGTACCTGGGACCTCCAAGCACCTGATGCATCCAGGAAATTTAAGGGGATAAAAAGAAAACCAATATATCCAATATTTTACCAGAACACTCAGACAGTCCCTACACTCCCAACAAGCCTCCAGCTCCCCACCAGCTTCTCTGATGGAATGATCTTCCCTTTCCCAGGATTTCCAGGAGTTCCTGGGATTTGTGCTGCTAATTTAAGAACAGAGATGTCAGATCTTACCTGAGTCTCCACTCTGGCCTTGTCAATTAAAGTCTTTGCATCAGCTATTAGGCCACTCATGGCACATCCTGCAAGGGAAAGGACAACCAGGAATCATTCCTGTCCCATTCCTGAGTCATTCCATCCATTATTTGGGATGTGTTTTCCTCCGAAATGCCCAAAACCACCAAGGGCTGCAGGGAGGAGCTGGTCCCTGAGTGGGAAGGTGGGGAAGGGATTTGTCCCCCTGTGCTGGGCACTGCTGAGGCCACACCTGGGAACAGTTCTGGGTTTCTCACAAGAAGGACAATGAGGAGCTGGAGCATGTACAGAGAGGGGAACAGGGCTGGGGAAGGGACTGGAGCACCAGGAATGGCTGAGGGAGCTGGGAAAGGGGCTCAGCCTGGAGAAAAGGAGGCTCAGGGGGAATTTCTTGCTGTGCACAACTCCTGACAGGAGGGGACAGCTGGGGGGTCAGGCTCTGCTCCCAGGACAAGATGGAACAGCCCCAGGCTGCACCAGGGCAGGCTCAGGTCAGATATTACATTATTTTTCCATGGTCAGACCCTGGCAAAGCTGCCCTGTGAACACTGGGGGAGTTCCCATCCCTGGAAGGGCTCAAAAAGTGAGGATGTGGCACTTTGGGGACATGATCAGTGGTGGCCTTGGCATGGTTGGACTCCATGACCTTAGAGGGCTTTTCCAGCCTTGAGGACTCTGTGGGATTGAACCAGATTTGCTCCAGAACAACCTGCTGGGAAGGACCCAGAGGCTGCAGGAATCCCAGCACAGATCCCATTCTGGGAGGAAGGGATTGCATCACAAGCTCTTGGGAGGAAGAAATTGGACTCTTGCCCATGGAGCAGCAACACAGGAATTTTGGAGGTTGCTCCTCCCATGCCCATGGAGCAGTGACACAGGAATTTTGGAGGTTTCCTGCCCTTCAGGGTGATATTTGGTCATGAGCTCATTGTGGGCTGCTCAGGGCATGGGTGGCACCAGTGATCCTGGAGAAACTGGCCCCAGCCAGGCCCACCACAATTCCCTGCCCTCCCAGCAGTAAATTTGGGATGAGTTTTCATAAGGAGGTTAGTGAGGAACGGGCAGTGCTTCAGCTGCCTCTTTCTGCTTCCTGGACTTCCCTTCTGCTGGCTTGGAGCCTGCAAAACCAGTGAGCAGGAGCTGGTGTGCACTGGGAGGGATGAGCATTCCTGGCAGCAACACAGCAATTTTGGAGGTTGCTCCTCCCATGCCCATGGAGCAGCAACACAGCAATTTTGGAGGTTTCCTGCCCTTCAGGGTGACATATTTGGTCATGAGCCCACTGTGGGCTACTCATGGCTCCAGGGTGGCATCAGTGGTCCTGGAGAAACTGGTTCCAGCCAAGCTCACAATTCCCTGCCCTCACAGCAGTAAATTTGGGATGAGTTTTCATGGGCAGGTTACTGAGGCAGGGGGATGGAGCTTCAGCTGCCCCTTTCTGCTTCCTGGAGCTCCTTCTGCTGCTTTGGAGCCTGCAAAACCAGTGAGCAGGAGCTGGTGTGCACTGGGAGGGATGAGCATTCCTGGCAGGGAGGGCTCATCCCAACACACAACTCCCCAGGTTGCCAAGGGATGGACTCTTCTCATAAATAATTCACAATTTAGGGGTGATCTGATGCACAGGGGTGAGTCCCTGCTCCATACCAATGTGGGAGTCGATCTCCACAATCTTCTCAATGCTGCTGGGCTCCATCAGGGGGGATGTGATCCTCTTCTCCACAGCCAGGCAAACTCCCTCTGAGGTCTGGATCCCAATGGCTGTGGAGCCAAGCTGCAAAACACCACCACAGGCTCCAGCTCACACCCATCTCACTGCTAACTCTGACTTATTTGCAGGTGTGTTAGTTTGGATTCAATTGTCACCCACACACAAACCCACTCAGGCTTGGCAAGGTGGATTTTCAAGCTTGTGGGGAGGGTGAAATCCATGGGATTCCCATGAGAACCCAGTGAGTCCCAGAAGGTCCCCCCTGAGCCTCCTTTTCCCCAGGCTGAGCCCCTTTCCCAGCTCCCTCAGCCCCTTCCCCAGCTGCACATCCTTCAAGCAACAGCACTTTGTGGAGCCTGCTGAGTGTAAAAGGCCCTGGGAATTCTCCTGTGCCAGAGGGAAAAGAGTTTTAAATTCTTTAAAACCTTCAAAGGTGAGAGAATTTCCCACATCAGTACAAATCCCTCTGCAGCTCTGGCTTGGGCACGTGGCTTTCCATAATCTCCTGTTCTCCCCTGAGTCCCAGGCAGCAATCCCACCCCAGGACTGCAGGACACCTCAGTGTCACCAGGGCCACAAGCACAGGGACAGACCCCAGGGGCTCCTGGCAGCCCTTGTCTGGATCCTGCTGTGATCCCACCTCAACTGCACCAACTCTCACCCTGAGCCCACAAATCCCTGCCTTGATCCCAACAGCCCCTACTTTGATCCTATCTTGGGCACACCAAGAGCTGCCTGGATCCCACCTTGATCCCACCAGCCCTGCCTGGATCCCACCATAGTCCTACCAATGCTCTTCTGGATTTTACCAGCCCCTAATCTGGATCTTACCAGCCCCTAATCTGCATCCTATTTAATCCCACCAGCCCCCACACTGGTCCTACTTTAACCCCACCAACTCCTAAACTCAATCCAGCCTTCATCTCACCAACAATTACCTTCATCCCACCTTGATCCCAACAGCCCTGTCTTGATCCCACCATGATCCTACCAATGCTTTTTGGATCTTACCAGCCCCTAATCTGCATCCCACTAGCCTTTATCTCAATCCTATTTAATCCCACCAATCCCTACACTGGTTCTACCTTAATCCCACCAACTCCTAAAGTCAATCCAGTCCTGATCCCACCAACAATTACCTTCATCCCACCTTGATCCTACCAATTCAGCCCCTAATCTGGATCCCACCAGCCCTTACCTCAATCATATTTAATCCCACTAACCCCTACATTGGTCCTACCTTAACCCCACCAGCTCTGCCTTGATCCCACCATGATCTTACTCATGCTTTTTGGATTCCACCAGACCCTAATATGGATTTTACCAGCCTTTACCTCAATCCTATTTAATCCCACCAAACCCCACACTGGTCCTACCTTAACCTCACCAACTCCTAAACCTGACTCGGCCTTAATCCCACCAACAATTACCTTCATCCCACCAGCCTTGCCTTGATCCTACCAAGTTTTTCTGGATCTTACCAGCCCCTAATCTGCATTTTACCAGCCCCAATCTGGATCCCACCAGCCCTTACCTCAATCCTATTTAATTCCACCAACCTCCACACTGGTCCTACCATAACCCCACCAACTCCTAAACTCAATCTAGTCTTGATCCCACCAACAATTAATTACCTTGATCGCACCATGATCCTACCAATGATTTTGTGGATTTTATCAGCCCCCAATCTGGATTTTACCAGCCCCTAATCTGGATTCTATTTAATCCCACCAACCTCCACACTGATCCTACCTTAACCCCAAACCCCACCAGCTCCTAAACTCGACCCAGCCTTGATCCCACCCACAATTACCTTGATCCCACCTTCATCCCACCCTGCTCCCACCAGCCCTGCCTGGATCCCAGCCTGCTCCCAGCCCTCCCACCCCAGGGAATTTTCTGGCACAACTGTCCCAGCTGCAGTGTGCAATGCTCCCTCCCAACACCCACTTCAAGGCATGGGGTTTAATTTTAACCCCAAGATTCCCTGGAAAGCTGCACCTACAGCCACAGGCATGGCAGGAGATCTGTTTCAATTAATCAAGCCAGCATGGCCACCAACATCCCCCTGGGAGCTTTAATTCCCAAGTCCTTGATACTTGTATTACTTTTTCTGTTACATTATTACCTTATTCTCCTTTTTAGTGCTCCAAGGAGCCAAAGGAACACAAGCAATATGAAGTCAGGACTCTTCTCCTTGATTTAAACACCTCAGAGCTTTTTTCCCTCCTCTTCTCGCCCTGTTCAAACACCTCAGAGCTTTTTCCCCCTCATCACCTGACCTTTTTTTCCAAATTTAAACTTATTGCAAATCAACACTCACATTCTGTCACTGTAACAAACAGGAATATTTATCAATTAAGGACATTTATCAATTAAGGATGTTTAATCCCCAAAGGCCATTTGGCCCTGCAAAGGTGGGTTTGCTCCTAACAATCTTCAGTTTACATTTAAATCCACCCAAGAAGTGGTTTGGGTTTGATTTGGGGATAAACAGCTTTGGATTGCATTTTTGGGGGAGTAAATCACTTGGTAGGACAGGGGAGGGAACATTCAACTGAATTTTGGGGGAAATCAATGGGTTTTGGTCCTTCCTGACCCATAAAAGAGCAGAACTGTGGGATGTTTGGCTGGAGGAAACAGACCCAGTCTGGATTAGTCCTTGTGGGTTCTTTGTTTCTTTTTCGTTTAATTTTTTTTGCGGATGGGATTGAAGGTACTTGAGATGATAGTTTGTGTTCAGATTTAGGAATTCATTGTTTCTTATCAATGTTACAGTCTCACAGCTGTGAGTTTTGTAGTTTTTCATTAGTAAGGTACAAAATGGTTAACTATCTCTTGTTGTAAGGTCTTTTAAGGTTAAACTATCTAATTAAGAAATTATACTTAAATTAATTTCTCTTGCAACTTAATAATTGATTTCTTGAAGCCTGCAGTGTGGGCTTTTCTGTTTAATTAAAAAATACCACTCAAATCTATGAAGAAGAAGGAAGAAGGTAAAGGAGAACAATTTTTTCCACTCTAAAACTTCTATTTTGCTTTATATTTATTACTATATTTTAAAACCCCAAACTTTAAGTTTTCTATTCTGTGATATTACACACTTCTAATTAACTACACCCTCATAATTCCAGTGCTATTAATCCATTTTGGAAACCTGCTTTACAGCCTCAGGTCAAATACAGTGTTCTCTTGTGGATCTGCGCCTTTCAGCACAAAAAATTTAAAATTCTCAGCATCCAGGGTTCCAACAAGTCCTGAGCAATCCCTGCATGGGGTTGGAAGGAGATTTGGAAAGGAAATTTTGAAGGAAATTTTTGAGGGAAACTCGGGAAATCTCTGAGGGAAATCTCTGAGGGGAAACTTGGGAAATCCCTGAGGGGGGAAAAATTGGGAAATCCCTGAGGGGGGAAAAATTGGGAAATCCCTGAGGGGGGAAAAATTGGGAAATCCCTGAGGGGGGAAAAATCGGGAAAATCCCTGAGGGGGAAAAAATCGGGAAAATCCTTGAGGGGGAAAAAATCGGGAAAATCCTTGAGGGGGAAAAAATCGGGAAAATCCTTGAGGGGGGGAAACTCGGGAAAATCCTTGAGGTTGGAGAAACTCGGGGAAAATCCTGAGGGGGGAAACTCGGGGAAAATCCTGAGGGGGGAAACTCGGGGAAAATCCTGAGGGGGGGAAACTCGGGAAAATCCTGAGGGGGGGGAAACTCGGGAAAATCCTGAGGGGGGGGAAACTCGGGAAATCCCTGAGGGGGAAACTTGGGAAATCCCTGAGGGGGAAACTTGGGAAATCCCTCAGGGGGAAACTTGGGAAATCCCTGAGGGGAACTCTGAAGGAAACTTTTTAAAAATACCTTTATGGCCTCGATGGCATATTCCACCTGGAAGAGCCTCCCCTCTGGAGAGAAGGTGTTCACACCCCTGCAAGAAGAACACACAGTGAGAAGGTCAGGAAACCAAAATCTTGCTCAGGGGTGAGGCCACCGGGGCACAGGTGGGGCGGGGGACACAGGGACATGTCCACAGCCCCGGGGTGGTCATGGACCCAAGGAGAGCCAGCAGGTCAAGGCACAGGTGAGAAGCAGGTGGGGTGTCCTGGAACACTTTGGAATGAAAAGGGTGAACCAGGAGCCAGACAGGTCCTGTTTGAGCATGGGATCCTGGAATCTTTGAGAGTGGAAAAGTCCTTGGAGAGTGGAAAAGCCCCTTGAGAGTGGAAAAGTTTTTTGTAATCACGGAGTCCAGCCTCTCCCCCAGCCCTGCCAAGGACACCCCGCACCCCTGTCCCCAGGTGCCACCTCCACGTGGTTTTTGAGCCATTCCAGGAATAAGGACTCCGCCACCACCTCAGGCAGTCTGTGTGAGGGCTGGACAGCCCTTTCCATGAAAATATTCCCAACATCCAAACTAAATAACCCTGGCCCAGTCTGAGGCCGTTCCTCTCCTCCTGTCCCGGTTCCCTGGAGCACAACCCGACCCCCCCCGGCTGTGCCCTCCTGTCAGGAGCTGTGCAGAGCCACAAGGTCTCCCCTGAGCCTCCTTTTCTCCCGGCTGAGCCCCTTTCCTGCTCCCTCAGCCGCTCCCGGTGCTCCGTTCCCTTCCCAGCCCCGCCGCTCCCCACCGGGTACGCTCCCATCCCCGGGTACCGCATCCCCGCACACCACGAGCTCCCCTCGCCCTCAGTCTGTCCCATCCCGGCATCCCCGGTCCCGCGGCAGGGCTCGGCAGCTCCCGGTGCGATCCCAGCGCGGGAGCCGCCGGTGGGGGCGGCCCGGACCGCTCGGGCCCAGGCCCGTGACTCAGCCGCGGCCTGGGCGGCACTCACCGGTCGTACTCGGAGCGCGTGAGGAACATGGCGACAGCAGGGCCGGGCGGTGCCGGCGGATCCCGGGGGCTCCGGAGGGGCCGGGAGGGCTCGAGGGGTCCGGGGGCACCGGGAGCGCCGCGGCCTCACCGGGGGCTGCAACGCCGCTTCCGGCCCCGAGCGGCACTTCCGCCCGCGCCGCCCGCTCATTGGACAGCGGCGCTGCGGGCCGGCCAATGGGAGCGTGGGGAGGACGGGATCAGTGCGCAAGGGAGGGGCGGGGCCGGGATTGGGCGGTGGGCGGGGCTAGCGCGCGATGGGCGTGGCCTGAGCTTCTGGGGCGTGGTCAAATCTCTAGGGCGTCGATGGGGGCGTGGTCTGAGGGGAGGGGGCTAGGCCAGAGCGGGAGCCGGGCGAGCTCTGAGGGGCGTAGTCATAGAGGGGGCGTGGTTATAGTGCCAGGGGCGGGGCCAGAGCAGCAGGGGGCGGGGCCTGCGGCGGGCACGGCGCGGTGCCGGGAGGGCTTCCCGGGAATGGGGAACCGGGACTGGGGGTTCGGGAAGGGGTCGGGGAGGCGGCACCAGGAATGGGATACTGAGAAGGGGGCACCGGCAAGAAGCTTCGGGAGGCGGTGTGGGGAAGGGGCTCCGGGACGGACGGGAATACGGGGAGGAGGTACCGGGAGGGGCTGTACGCCCCTGCTCCCCGGGCCATACCGGCACCCCGATGCCCGGTACACGGTGCCACGCCGCCAGCCTTCTTGCCGGCCCCGGTAGCGTTCCCCAGCGGAATTCCCGCCGCGTTCCAGCGCTCCCCGTTCCCGGTCCGATGCACGGCCGGACCCCCCCCGGGGGGCGCTGCGCTGCCCGGCGGGCCCGGGGGCGGCCCGGGGCAGGGGGCTGGCCCGGGCCCGGCCCAGGGGCGCTGCCGGGGGCGGGGCTGTGCTGCCCGCCCCGGGGGCGCTGCGCTGCCCGGTGGCGGCTCCCCCAGCGGAGCCGTCCCAGCGGGCGGCGGAGGCAGCACCGACCGCCCCCGGCCCGGCCATGTCGGAGCCCGGCGCCCCCGCGGCCGGTGATAAACCGCCCCGGCTCCAGGTAGGGCTCCGGTGCGTTCCCCCCTCCCGGTGACCGCGGCAGGCTCCCGGTGCAGCCCCTCGGTGTCCCGGCACTGTTGCTCGAGGCACCTCCCGGTGCCCCGCGGTGTCCCGGAGGAGTCCGTGGTGTTCCAGTGCCGATCCCCGGAGCAGCGCACACTGTCCCGTTGTAGCCGCCGGTGCGAGCTCCGGTGCCGCGGTGCACCCTCCGCTGCTCTGGTGCCGCGGCCGATGCCGTTCCCCGGTCCCCCAGGGCAGCCCCTGCCCGAGGCAGTCCCGTTGCATCCCCCTCGTTTCCCCGGGGCAGCTCCCCGGTTCCCCGGTGCGGCCCCTCCGGTTCTGCGGGGCAATCCCCCCGGTTTCCCGGAGTAGACCCCACTCCACCGAGACAACCCCCAGCCCGGAGCAGGGCCCTTTGCAGTCTCCTGATCTCCTCCCGTGCCGGGGCAATCCCGCTATGGCAAAGCGGGGTGGCGCCCCATCCCCCGGTGCTGTCCCGATGTTGTCCCGGTATTGACCCGGTGCCGTCCCGGTGCTCCCGCCGCTCTCTCCTGCAGGACCGCGTCCTTCGAGGGCTGCGCTGGGGCCGCCTCCAGGAGCCGCTGGGTTTCATCAAGGTGCTGGAATGGGTGAGTGACCCCCGTGTGTCCCCCCAGACCCCCCGTCACAGCCCCTTCCCAGCACTGCTGCTCCCCACAGCCCGCAGTCCCCCCACATTTGGGGGGCTCCATTCCTTCCTGAAGGAATCCCAGAGCCCCCAGAGCTTCCTGCACCCCATCAGCAGCGGGGGGGAGGCCTCATTTTGGGGGCTCCGGGGGAAGGGGGGAGCAGGGCCACACGGGTTCGGGCCGCCAGCCCCTCCCGGTGACCTTGAGCAGGTGGCTGTGCCCAGCCATGCCAAGGGGACGGTGACATCGGGGTGCCGGGTCCCTGCCGCTGCTAGGGGCTCAGGGGGCACTGGGGGGGGTGTGGGGGTGTGTGGGGAGGGGACTGAGGGTCAGTGAGCCCCAGCAAGGGGGACCCTGGGGACAGGGGGGCAGCCAAGCGCCCGCGGCTCTGTCCTGTGCTGGCGGTGCCATGAATGGCTCCTGGCAGATTGGGTTTCAGGGTGGCATTTCTGCAGCTCGGCCTCGCCAGGGCCGGGGGGCTCCCGGAGGGAACTGAGGTACAGGGGGGGCTCAGCTCTCTTTGGGCATCTCCCACCTGGAGAAGGCAGCTTGAGGGGCTTTCCCCAATCCTACAGCTCTTTGGTTGGCACAATCCCACCCACGGGGGCTCTGGGCTCCCCCTGCCATTGGGGCCACCATATGGGATCAGACCCCATGTGCAAAGACAGCCCAAAAACAAAAATGAGAAAATCCCTGGAGGATCCACTGAAATCCCTGCTTACACCCTCAGTGCCACACACGGGCTGCCCATCCCTGCAGGGGATTATTCATCAGTATTTCTGAATCAATTCCATTTAAAACTCCCAGTCTCATCCCTAATATCCCAGTTAGATCCTTTCTTATTCTGCTCCTGAGGTGTACCTGTCTTTGTAACTACATTGTCCAGCCCTCAAAGGATGTTCTTAGGAAGGAGGAGCAGGCTGGTTGGATTTTTGAGATGTTAATTTGCATTAACAACGTTTGAGAGACCATTCTGGATTGAACAATAGGTGTTGTTCACTCACATTCCTCACTACATAGGGGCTTATTTCATACACCTCAGGTTCAAGTTTGGGTTGAGTTGAACTATTTGAGTCCTGGTGATGGTTGTATAAAGTCCTGCTGTTGTAAAAAGTGCAGTGTCTATTTTAAATTTCAATGATCCCCCATTTCACCTGGGAGGATTGGGAGCTCAGCCAGGAGGAGCTGTGGGAAAACCCTTTGGGAATGGTGTTTCCCAGCACCCTCATCCAAGAGATGAAAGCAGTGGGACTCCAACGGCAAGGGAGGGCGGTGCTGGCTCCTGGGGAGGGGACAGCTCTGGGGGTGCCACCATGGGGATTATCCCAGCTGGCTGGACACCCACTCTGGCACTCAGTATCTGCCCAGAATTAAAGGGGGATGGGGGTGGGATTGGCCTTGGTGTCCCCACCCCCCCAAACATGACCCCACCCTCAAATCCCAGTGCCATTGGAATCCCAGTGCTGGAGGGAAGCCCTGAGGCCAGCCCCTGGGGGGGGCAGCTTGCCCATTACTGAGTGCCAGGGGATGCAGCCTGCTCCCCAAGGATGAAAGGGCCCCCAGAGCTCACCCTCTGACCCATCACCGTCTCCTGTAGCTCTTTGCCATCTTCGCCTTCGGCTCCTGCGGCTCCTTCAGCGGCGAGACCGGAGCCACAGTGAAATGTGAAGGTGGAGGGATGACAGCCATCAGCATCCAGTTCGGGTACCCCTTCAGGTGAGGGGTGCTGAGCCCCCCAGGCTGCCCCACACAGGCTGGGGGTGCTGGGCTGGGTTAGATTCCCTTCCTGCTGGCAGGACCTCCATGGGACCACAGCCGTGGTCTCTGCAGTGCCGTGTTCAGCTGGGAACCACCCACACCCTGACCCCATGGGACATCCCCTGGCATCCCTGCCACTTCCTGACACCACCCAGGGGGATTCTTGTTAATCACAAAGGACTGGGTGGGGAAGGAGGGAAATTCTCAGTACTCGGGGAAGTCCACGGGAATCCTGATTTATGTGGGAAGGCAATGATGGAGTTGGGCCAGATGAGAGTCACAGTTCCAACCCCTTTCCTCTGCTGCCAGCCCCATGCCAGGGCACTAGATCATGGAAAAGAATCCAGGTTATGGCAGTGGATCTGTGCCCTTCATTCCCAGGGGACCACCCCATGCTGGTGATTCTGGACATCCCTGTCACCATCTCCATTCCCAGGGGACCACCTCATGCTGGTTATTCTGGACATCCCTGTCACCATCTCCATTCCCAGGGGACCACCTCATGCTGGTTATTCTATCCATCCCCATCATACCTTCCATTCCCAGGGGACCACCCCATCCTGGTTATTCTGGACATCCCTGTCACTATCTCCAGTCCCAGGGGACCGCCTCAGCCTGGTTATTGTAGCCATCACCATCAAACCTTCCATTCCCAGGGGGTCACTGCAGCACTTACTCCATCCATCCCTCCCATCCCAGGGGTCTAGCCCATCTTGATTATTCTAGCCATCCTTGTCACCATCTCCATTCCCAGGGGACCGCCCCAGCACTTCATCCATCCATCCATCCATCCATCCATCCATCATCCATCCGTCCATCCATCCATCCATCCATCCATCCATCCATCCATCATCCATCCGTCCATCCATCCATGCATCCATCCATCCATCCATCCATCATCCATCCATCCATCCATCCATCCATCCATCCATCCATCCATCATCCCTCCGTCCATCCATCCATCCATCCATCCATCCATCCATCCATCATCCGTCCATCCATCCATCCATCCATCCATCCATCCATCCATCCATCTCTCCATTCCCAGGGGACACCCTATCCTGGTTATTCTATCCATCCCTGTCACCACCACCATTCCCAAAAAACCACCCCAGCACTTACTCCATCCATCCCTAGATTCCCAGGGGACCACCCCAGCCTGGTTATTCTATCCATCCCCATCATCATCTCCATCCCCCCCTGACCCCCTCCCTGTCCCCCAGGTTATACCAGATTCCCTTTGGGATGCCCAACTGTGAGGATGAATCAGAAGCCCGCACCCTGTACCTCGTGGGCGATTTCTCCGCTCCCGCCGAGTTTTTCGTGACCCTGGGGGTCTTCTCCTTCCTCTACTCCATGGCTGCTCTGGTGCTCTACCTCCGCTTCCATTCCCTGTACACGGAGAACACGAAGCTCCCGTTCACAGTAAGGCAGGCTCACCCCGGGGCACGCGAGCCCAGCGCCGTGCCAGGGTGCCAGCTGATGCCAGGCTCTCGTCCTGGCAGGATTTCTGTGTCACCGTCTGCTTTGCCTTCTTCTGGCTGGTGGCGGCGGCGGCGTGGGGCAAGGGGCTGAGCGACGTGAAGGCGGCCACGCGCCCCTCGGCCCTCATCGCTGCCATGGCCGTGTGCCAGGCCGATGGTGTGCTCTGCAACGCTGGCACCACGCCCGCCATGGGGCTGGCCAACATCTCGGTGGTGAGGGCACGGGGGCACGCACAGGGGCATAGACATGGGCACACGTGGGCACACACAGGGGCATAGACATGGGCAGACATGGGCACACACAGGTACGCACCCCGGCATAGACATGGGCACACACATGGGGGCACACAGGAGCACACACATGGGCACACACAGGGGCATACACACAGGCACACATGGGCACACACACATGGGCACACACACACAGGCATATACATGGGCACACACGGGCATGCAGGAGGGGGCACATATGGGCACACAGGGGCACACACACACAGGCACACACACGGGCATGCTCAGGGACACACAGGGGCACACAGGCACTCACAGGCACACAGGGGCACACACAGGGGCACACACATGGGCATGCACATGGACACACATACATGGGCACACACACATGGGCACATACATGGGACACAGCCACACATACATGGGCACACATGGGCACACAGGAGCACACACATGGGCACATGCACAGACAAACACATGGGCACACACAGGCACACACAGGCACAAACGTGCGCAGAGGGACACACGCAGAGACACACACATGGGCACACACATGGGCACACACGGACACACACATGGGCACATACATGGGCACACATATGGGCACACCCAGGTGCACACAAGTATACACTCACACATTCAGCCACACCTGTGCCAGATTCCTGAGCTCAGCCAGGAGAGGGCAGTGGCAGTGCGGGCACACAGCTGAAAATATGGGCACAGCATGGAAATGTGGGTGAAAACATTACACAGTCACCTGCCTTGGTCCCATGGGATGGGGGATCCACACTGCATCCCCCACACTGGGATCCTGGTACTGGAAATGGGCACTCTGCACTGGGAATGGGCACTCTGCACTGGGATCCTGGCACTGGGATTGGGGCACCTTGTACTGGGATCCTGGCACTGGAAACGGGCACCCAGCCATCAGGGAGTGCCAGGATGGGGTGGGAGGTGGTGGTGCAGTCCCTGGCATTGGGGTTTGGGATGTGTGGGGTGCATGATGTCCATGGAGGCATGGGGTATATGAGGTGCTTGAGGGGCTTATGGGGTGAAGTGGGGTGCATGGGGTGCATCTGCATGGGGGTTGCACGGTGCACATGGGGTGCATGGGGCATACAGGGCCCATGGGGTGCACAGCTTGCATGGCACATTGGGGCACATGGGGTGCATAAAGTACCTGGGGTGCGTGGGTGGGGAGTATGGGGTGTGTGGGGCACAGGGCATGGGTTACACTTGGGGCATGTGGGGTGCCTGGAGCACAGTGGGGGGCATGGGATGTATGGGAATTATGGCAGGTATGGGGTGTGTGGGGCACACACCATGCATGCAGTGTATGGAATTTATGGGAAGTATAGGGTGTATGGGGTGTATGGAATGCATGGGAAGTTTGGGGTGCATGGGGTGTATAGGGCACACACTATATACAGGCTGCATGCAGTGTATGGAATGTATGGGAAGTTTGGGGTGTATGGGGGGCACAGGGCCCACACGATGCACAGGGTTCATGGTGTGTATGGAATGTATGGAAAGTTTGGGGTTCATGGGGTGCACAGGGCACACACGATGCACAAGGTTCCTGGGGTGCTCGGAGCTCATGGGGCGCACAGGGTGTGTGTGGGGTGCTGTGCTCCCCTAAGGCCGCCCTGTGGGACCCTCTCCCTTTTTCTCTGTCCTCTCCCCTCTCCCCTTTCCTCTCCTGCAGCTCTTCGGGTTCCTCAACTTCCTGCTGTGGGCCGGGAACTGCTGGTTCGTGCTGCGGGAGACGCCGTGGCTGCGGCCGCCCGCGTCCCGCGACAGCGCGGCCGAGCAGGGCGCCATCGACAAGCAGTGACCGGGGGGACCCAGCCCGGGGGGACCCAGCCCGGGACCCCGCCCGGCCCCCGGGACCTCGCGCCGGCCGCCAGCCCGGGGACCGGGTGTCGCTGTCCCCGCGTTGGAGCCGCCGGGGGTTCGGATGCTGCAGGGGGACACGGAGTCCCGGGGGTCCCGCTCGGTGTCGGGGGCTCCGTGTGTCACCCCGGGGTCCGTGTCTGTGTGGGGCGCATAAAGTCCTGGCTACCAGCTGCGCACTGGGGCTCCTGTGTCTGCCTCGATGGGGAGCTGAGCGCACCCCCGGGTGGGGCACGACCCCCAGTCAACACAGGGATAAACCTGTCCCATCTCTGGTATAGGGTGAGCTGTGGGTCCCAGATCAGTATTGGGCTGATAGAGGGTGCCAGACAGGTCACAGAGGACCCCAGACCAGTAAAAGGATAATCAGGAAATCCAGTCTGGTATTGGGATAATATTGGGAGCACCAGTCCAGTATAGGGACAATCAGGAACCCCAGTCCAGTGTTGGGATAATATTGGGAGCACCAGTCCTGTATAGGAATAATCAGGAACCCTAGTCCAGTAAAAGGATAATCAGAAACCCCAGTGCAGTATTGGGATAACATTGGGAGCACCACTTCAGTATAGGGATAATCAGGAACCCCAGTTCAGTATAGGGACAATCAGGAGCCCCAGTCCGGTATTAGGATAATATTGGGAGCACTAGTCCAGTATAGGGATAATCAGGAACCCCAGTCCGGTATTAGGATAATATTGGGAGCACCACTCCAGTATAGGGACAATCAGGAACCCCAGTTTGGTATTGGGATAATATTGGGAGCACCAGTCCTGTATAGGGATCACCTGAAACCCCAGTCTGGAATGGGAATAATGGCAGGGAGTCCCAGCTCCATACAGGGATAATAGGGAACCCCACACCAGTGGTACAGGCATAACGGGGGTCCCCAGCCCCACGCAGGAATAACCTGGAACCTCAGCCTTGTATGGCAATACCCTGGGCTCATAGCCCAGTATAGAAGTAATTGTACCAGATCCCAGGCCCTTATAGGAATAACTGGTGTTCTAAGTCTGTTATGGGGACAACAGGGAACCACAAATGAGTATAGGGATACCGAGTGCCCTTAACCTGTTATAGGGAAGCCCCATCCCCGTACATGGGTGATAGGAGACCCCAGACCCTTATGGGAATAACTGGGATTCTGGGTCTGGTATGGAGACAAGAGGGAACCCCAACTGAGTATAGGGATACTGAGTGCCCCTAACCTGCTATAGGGATAACAGGTACCCCCATCCCCGTACAGGGAGAACAGGAGACCCCAGCCCGTTTTAGGAATAACTGGGGTTCTGGGTCTGTTGTGGGGTCAACAGAGAACTCCAACCCAGTATAAGGATGCTGAATGTTCCCAACTTGTTATAGGGATACTGGGTACCCCCAAGCTGTTATAGGGATACCGAGTGCCCCTAACCTGTTATAGGGATACCGGGTACCCCTAAACTGTTACAGGGATACCAGGTACCCCTAACCTGTTATAGGGATACTGGGTACCCCCATCCACATATAGGGATAACAAGAGATTCCAGCCCCTTTTAGGAATAACTGGGATTCTGGGTCCTGTATGGGGACAACAGGGAACCCCAACTGAATACAGGGATACTGAGTGCCCCTAACCTGTTATGGGGAAACTGGGTACCCCCATCCCAGTATAGGGATACCAAGTGCCCCCATCTCTGTATAGGGATAACAGGACACCCCAGCCCCTTATAGGAATAACTGGGGTTCTGGGTCTGATATGGGGACAACAGGGAACTCCAACCTCTAATAGGGATACTGAGTGCCCCTAACCTGTTAGAGGGATACCAGCTACCCCCAGCACGTTATAGGGATACCGGGAAACCCCATCCCCGTACAGGGGTGACAGGAGACTCCAGCCCCTTAAGGGAATAAATGGGATTCTGGGTCTGGTATGCGGATAACAGGGAACCCCAATTGAGTATAGGGACACTGAGTGCCCCTAATCTGTTACAGGGATGATGAGTGCCCATAACCTGTTATAGGGATACAGGGTACACCCATGCCCATATATCCCCCACCCCCATCTCCATCCAGGGATAACAGGAGACCTTAGCCCCTTATAGGAATAACTGGAGTTCTGGGTCTGGTATGTTGACAAGAGGGAACTCCAACTGAGTATAGGGATAACGAGTGCCCCTAACCTGTTATAGGAATACTGAGTGCCCTGAACTGTTATAGGGATACCGGTTACCCCTAACCTGTTATAGGGATACCGGGTACCCCCACCCCCGTACAGGGGCACCGGGTGCCCCTAACCTGTTATAGGGATACCGGGTACCCCAATCCCCATGCAGGGACACCGGGTACCCCCATTCCCGTACAGAGATCCCGGGTACCCCATCCGCGTGCAGGGATAACAGCAGACCCCAGCCCGGTGCAGGGCTCACTGGGGACCCTCGGCAGTGCCGGTACCGGCTGTCCCCAGCTCGGGGGGGTATAGCGGGTCGGCAGCCGGGGTCGGGCCGGGCGGGGGTCGCTCCGGGACTACCGTGCCCGTGGTGCCGCGGGGCGGGCGGGGCGCGCGGCGCATGCGCGGGGCGGGGGCGGCGCGGGGGGGGGCGGCGGTGCCGCGGCGGCGGCGGCGGCGATGGCGGCGGAGCGGCGGCCGGTGCCCGGCCTGGACGAGTTCGCGGGGCAGAGCTGGAGCGCCTGGCTGGAGCGGGCCGGGCCGCCCGCCGACACCGGTGAGGGCGGCGGCGGCGGGGGGGGCTTCGCGACCGGGGCCGCGCCCGCCGACCCCCGGTCCGAGCGCCGCCGCGCGGCGGGCGGGCAACGGCACCGGGAGAGGGGAGTCCGGCACCGGGAAGCGGCAGCAGGGCATCCCGCACCGGGCAATGGGAACGGGGCATCCTGCGCTGGGAACCGCCAACGGAGCATCCTCCACCGGGCGCTGGGAACCGAGAGGCGCAGGTTCTGCACCGGCTCGTTCTGCTCTGGGAACGGGGCATCGGGAACGGGGCATCCTGCGCTGGACAGTGGGAAACGGGGCACTGGGAACCCGGTAACTGGGCATCGAGACCTGGCAGCCTGACCTCCAGTGCCGGGAGCTGGACGCACAGCAGAGGGTGCCGGGTCTGGGTGCCCAGGGCAGGATTCCCAGTGCCCAGTTTGTGGTGCAGGTTGTCCTGGCATGTCCTAGGATGCTCCTGGCACTGGGAACTGGACACCTGGAATGAAGCATCCTGTACCAGCACCTGGCACTGGGAACAGGGCAGCCAGACCTGGCACCCTGCGCTGGGAATCAGATAGTGGGAATGGGCACCTTGTACTGGGATCCTGGCACTGGGAATGGGCACCCTGCACTGGGAATCGGACACTGGGAATGGGCACCCTGCACTGGGATCCTGGCACTGGGAACAGGGCACTCTGTGGGAAACTGGCACTGGGAATGGGCACCTTGTACCGGGATTCTGGCACTGGGAATGGGCACTCTGCACTGGGAAACTGGCACTGGGAATGGGCACCCTGCACTGGGAATCAGACACTGGGAAGGGGCACCCTGCACTGGGATCCTGGCACTGGGAATGGGCACCCTGCACTGGGAATGGGCACCCTGAATTGGGAATGGGCACCCTGCACTGGTAAACAGACACTGTGAATGGGCACCTTGTACTGGGATCCTGGTACTGGAAATGGGCACCCTGCACTGGGAAACTGGCACTGGGAATGGGCACCTTGTACTGGAAACTGGTACTGGGAATGAGCACCCTGCAGTGGGATCCTGGCACTGGGAATGGGCACCCTGCACTGGGAACCAGACACTGGGAATGGGCACCTTGTACTGGGAACCAGACACTGGGAGTGGGCACCCTGCACTGGAAGCCTGGCACTGGGAATGGGGCACCTTGTCCTGGGCATCTGGAATCTGTTACTGGGATCCAGATCTGACAGCCAGCACTGGGAACTGGGCACCCAGCACTGGTGACCACACACTGGGAATGTGGCACCCTGCACTGGCATCCTGGCACTGGGAATGGGCACCCTGCATTGGGAATGTGGCATCCTGCACCAGAACATGCAGAAACAGGAATGGGGCACCCAGCCCTGGGCACCAGACAGTGGGAATAGGATATCCTGCAATGGGTACCTGGCACCAGGAACTGGGCACTGGGAACCTTATAATGGGCATCCAGACCTGGCACCCAGTACTGAGCTCTGGGAACTGGGAATGGGCACTTCCCGCACTGGGAATGTGGCACCAGGAACTGGGACTGGGAACCTGGCACTGCACAGCCAGACATAGCACCTGGTACCAGGAACTGGGCACTCAGCAGTGGGCACAGGGCATCCTGTACTGGGCACTCAGCTCTGAGAACTGTCATGGGGCATCCTACAAAAGTTCCCTAAACACTAGGAACCTTGCACTGGACACTGGGCACCAGGAACTGGGCACCTGGAACTGGGCACCCTGTGCTTGCACTGGGAACTGGGCACTAGGGAGTCACACTGGGCACACTGGGGATTCAGGAACTGGGCAGCAGGACCTCTGCTCTAGGAACTGGGCACCAACGTGGCACCAGGCAGCCCAGGCAGCCCACTGGGAGTCCTGTGCCCGTTACTGGGTGCCCCATCTTGGATTCCAGTGGAGTCCAGTGGGCACTGGTGGGAGCAGAGCAGTAACTGGAGAGCCTGGACTGGGAATTAGTTGCCATCATTACTCCAGACCAGACTGGAGGTACTGGGAGCCCCAGGTGGGGCACTGGGATATCCTGCTCTGGGAACTGGGCAGGGCACACTGGGAGCCAGGTGCTCCTTACTGGGAGGGTACCAGTGAGCTCTGAGCACTGGGACTGGCTGGGCACCAGTCATGGTGCATCTGAATGGGTCTGGGTGCCCAGCATGGCACAGCTAGATGGCACTGGGCACCCAGTATGGCATGGCCAGGCAGGCAGGGCTGGTTACCCAGTATGGCACAGCTAGATGGCACTGGGGGCCCAGTATGGTATGGCCAGGCAGGACTGGGGATGGACTGGGCACCCAGCTTGGCACAGTTGGCCAGGTCACCATTGCCACTTTCTCAGTGGCCACCAGTGCCCCCAGAACAGAGCCCAGGCAGAGCCAGTGGGGCCACGACTGTATGGGAACCAAGGTGACCCAAGAGTGTGACATCCTGGGACCAGGACATTCCCAGGGGTGCCATGTGCCAGGACTGAGATGTTACATCCATCCAGGATGGGGCTGTCCCCAGGGGTGTCCCATCCCAGCACCAGGGTGTCCTCAGGGATGTCCCATCCCAGGGGAAACATGTGCCAGGAATGTCCCATCCCATACTGGGATGTCCCCAGGAACATCCTGCTGGCACTGGGCTGTCAGGATGGGGACCCTGGAGATGGTGACACACCACAGGGCGACGTCACTCACAGGATGCTCTGTCTCTCTGGGCTAATTTTGTCTGGTTTAATTGTTCCAGGAGCAGGGATGCCAGCACCACCCCTGTGTGGGAGCACCGGGACCGTCCGTGTGCCAGCCACTGACAGGTTTTTGTCTCTGGCAGGATCGGGGTCAGAGCTGGAGGAGAATGGCAAGAATGGCAGCAAGAAACTGGACACCATGACCCTGATTAAGGAAGGTGAGCTCCTCTCTGGGGTGAAACCCAGCATTTTGGGGCTGTGTGAGCTGGGATCCTTGTCTGCAGTGCTCCCAGCAGCAGCAGGTGTGTGCCAGCTCACTGAGCCCTCCCCACAGACATGGACATCTTCGGGCACTGCCCTGCGCACGACGAGTTCTACCTGGTGGTGTGCAACCACTGCAGCCAGGTGGTGAAGCCCCAGGCCTTCCAGAAGCACTGTGGTGAGCCAGGGAGTTTGGGGAATGGCTGTTCCACCCCCTGGTGCTGGGAACAGCACTGGGAGTGCCACCAGGGCTGGCTGGGGGGTACAGGGGCAGGGAGGGAGCTCGCAGCAGTGTGAGCTCTGGTGTGGGTTAACAGTGGGGTTATCCCATTTCATGCCATGCCATGCCATCCCATGGATCCCATCCCATCCTATCCCATGGATCACATCCCATGGATCCCATCCCATGTCATGGATCCCATCCCACTGCATCCCATGGATCCCATCTCATCCCATCCCACCCCATCCCACCCCATCTCATGGATCCCATCCCACCCCACCCACCCCACGGATCCATCCCACCCCATCCCATCCCATGGATCCCATGCCATGCCATCCCATCCCATGGATTCCATCCCAATCCCATCCCATGGATCCCACCCCATCCCATCCCATGGATCCCATTCCATGGATCCCATCCCATGCCATGGATCCCATCCCATCCCATGGATCCCATCCCACCCCACCCCATCCCATGGATCCCACCCCATCCCATCCCATGGATCCCATCCCATCCCATGGATCCCATCCCACCCCATCCCATGGATTCCACCCCATCCCATGGATCCCATCTCACCCCATCCCATCCCATGGATCCCATGCCATGCCATGCCATGCCATGGATCCTATCCCATGGATTCCATCCCATCCCACCCCATCCCCTCCCATCCCTGTGGCAGAACGCCGGCACGGCCCGCTCAGCAAACTCTATGCCCGTGCCACCGCGTGCCACGTGGCCGTGAACGGGCAGCCGGTGCCCGCCAGGACGCCCGGAGCAGCCAAAGCCCTGCAGGAGAAGCTCCCTGGTGGCCGAGGGAGAGCCCAGCCCCTCCCTGAGCACACGGACAAGGACAACAACCTCTGGTGAGCACCGGCACGGGCAACACTCATGCCCTTATGGGGTCACTTTGATGCCACCCCCTCCTCCCCACAACTCTCTCTCCACAGCTTGTTTGTGCCCGTGGTGAACCTGGAGAAGATCCCCAGCATTCCCAAACCGGACGGGCACGGGATCAAGGTGCCCCCCAAAGCCGTCCCCACCAACTCCAAGGAATCCCTGGGGAAAGCCGCGGCTGCCGCGGTGCCCAAAGAGCCCCCGGTGCCCGCCGGGGTCGGGGGGGATTCGGCCATGCCGGAGAGCGTCCCTGCTCCGGGGGACAAGGATGTGGGGGCCCCCAAAGCGCCCCCCAGGTCCCACAGGAAGCTGGCGCGTGAGTCCCCCCTTTCCTTGCCGGCCATAGGGGGGGGGCGGATGATCCCAGCGGGACTTCCTGGGGCCGCAATTCCGGGGCCAGGTCTAGCACTAGGGTAGGTACCAGGGGAGTGGCTCCCCCCTCTCCTCTGGAGGGATGTTGGGGGGTCCCTGCCCTCCCCCCAGTTGTGGTCATCCTGGAGGTTTAGGGCCCCCACTTGGCTGATCCCAAGGAATGGGCACAGCTCGGTTTGGATCCTCAAATTCGCACGTGTTCCTGCAAAAATGGGGGTCAAACGTCCCACATAAAAAGACAGAGGTGGAAGAAGTGCCTCCCCCACAATATGGGGATTGAAGTTGTGTCCCCCAGAAAATGGTGAGAATTGGATATGTGACCCCCAAAAATATAGGGGTCAAATATGCATTCCCCCCAAAATATGGGGGTCAAAGGTGTCACCCCAAAATATGGGTGGTAAATGCGTGGTCCCCCAAGATATAGGGGTTAAACACATGTTCCCCCCACAATATGGGGGTCAAATGTGCATTCCCCCCAAAATACAGGGGTTGAATACGGGTCCTCCAGAATAGAGGGTTTGAATATATTTCCCTCCAAAAATATGGGGTTTGGATGTGTATCCCTCCAAAATAGGGGGGTCAAATGTGTCACCCCAAAATATGGGTGTTAAATGTGTGGTCCCCCAAGATATGGGGGTTGAACACATGTTCCCCCCACAATATGGGGGTTGAAGTTGTGTCCCCCAGAAAATGGTGAGAATTGGATATGTGACCCCAAAAATATAGGGGTCAAATGTGCATTCCCCCCAAAATATGGGGGTTAAATACGTGTTCTCCAGAATAGAGGGGTTGAATATATTTCCCCCCAAAAATATGGGGGTCAAATCTTCATTCCCCCCAAAATATGGGGTTTGGATGTGTATGGGGGTCAAATGTGTCACCCCAAAATATGAGCGTTAAATGCATGGTCCCCCAAGATATGGGGTCCCCCCACAATATGGGGGTTGAACTTGTGTCCCCCACAAAAATGTGAGAATTAGATATGTGACCCCCAAAAATATGGGGGTCAAATGTGCATTCCCCCCAAAATATGGGGGGTTGAATACGTGTTCTCCAGAATTGAGGGGTTGAATATATGTCCCTCCAAAAATGTGGGGTTTGGATGTGTATTGTAACCCCAAAATATGGGTGGTAAATGCTTGGTCCCCCAAGATATGAGGGTTAAACATGTGTTCCCCCCAAAATACATGGGTGAAACATGTGTCCCCCCAAAATACAGGGTCAAATGTATATCCTCTGAAAATGTAAGGGTTGAACACATATTCCCCCAAAAAATATGGGGATTGGGCATGTGTCACCCCAAAACACGGGGTTTGGACATGTGTCACCCCAAAATATGGAGGCTGGACCCATATCCCCCCAAAATATGGGGGCCAGATGTGTGGTCCCTCCCAAAATATGGGGGTATAACACATGCCCCACTCCAAATATGAGGGTCAAATGTGTATCACCCCAAAATATGCGTGTCAAATGTGTGTGTGACCCCAAAATATGGAGTTTGGATGTGTGCCCCCCACAAGATACAGGGTTTGGACATATGTCACCCCAAAAGATGAGTGTTGGACACATACCCCAAAATATGGGAGTCAAATGTGCCCCCATGCCCCCAAAATCCCAGAGCCAATTGCTGTTGTGCCCACAGACTCTCCTCTCCCAGGTGATGGCAATGCCATCAGCAGGCCCCAGGTGAAAATGGGGGGTCACTCCAGAGAAGGGGCAAAATAGGGGGGGCCTCATCCTGCAGAGGAGCAAAAAGGGGAGGGAGCAGCACATGGTGAGTCCCTACCCCTTCAGAACCTCTCAGGGCTGTGTCCCTGCTCAGAGCTGCTCCAAGGAGGGGCTGCTCCATGCCCAGCCCCAGTGGGGGGTGTTGGGGTGCCCCCCCAGCACTCCCCAGCACCCTGTGCCTCCGTGTCCCCCCAGGTAAGGAGTGTGACCTGAACCGGCAGTGTGGGGTGCGGAACCCCGACACCAACAAGCTCTGCACCCGTCTGCTGACCTGCAAGGTAGTGGGAAACGGGGAGGGGACACCCCAATATCCCAGCCTGGGTGTTTTGGGGGGTCCTGAGCCCCCTCCCTGCTGTCTCTCCCCCAGATCCACTCGGTGCACCAGCGGCGGGAGGTGCAGGGTCGGGCCAAGGATTTCGATGTGCTGGTGGCCGAGCTCAAGGCCAGCACCCGCCGAGGGGACCCCCCAAAGGACAGGAACCCCCCTGAGAAGGAGCCACTGCACCCTGCCCTGCAGGACCCCCCCTCACTGCTGCAGCCCCCCAGTACCCCTCCCTGCCGAGCCAGGCTGCCCCACTGCTTGCACCCCCCCAGGTGAGTGCCCCATGGGTTTGGGGAGGGGTCTCCTCTCAGCTTTCCCCACCTGAACTGGGGGAGGATGCATGGAAAGGGCAGGAATGGGAGTGGGGATCTGGGGGGGATCCATCTCACCAGTTGAATTTGGGGGGATGTTGGTGGGAGCAGGAATTTGGGGGGTCCTGTTCACCAGCTGAATTTGGGGGGATGTGGATGGGAGCAGGGATTTGACGGGGGTTGTGTCTCACCAGCTGAATTTGGGGAATGTGGATGGGAGCAGGGATTTGGGGGGTCTTGTCTCACCAGCTGAATTTGGGAGGATGTGGATGGGAGCAGGAATTTGGGGGATATGTGAATGGGAGCAGGGATTTGGGGGGTCCCATCTCACCAGCTGAATTTGGGGGATGTGGTTTGGAGCAGAGATTTGGGGGGTTGTGTCTCACTAGCTGAATTGGGGGGATGTGGATGGGAGTAGGGATTTGGGGGGTTGTGTCTCACCAGCTGAATGTGGGGGGATGTGGATGGGAGTAGGGATTTAGGGGGTCCTGTTTCACCACCTGAACTGGAGAGATGTTGGTGGGAGCTGGGATTGGAGGGGTTGTGTCTCACCAGCTGAATTTGGGGGATGTGATTTGGAGCTGGGTTTTGGGGGGGTCCTGTTCATCAGCTGAATTTGGGGGGATGTGGATGGGAGCACCGATTTTGGGGGTCCCGTCTCACCCCCTTCCCACCTGAATTAGGGGAAGATGTGGCTGGGAGCTGGGTTTTGGGGGTTCCATCTCACCAGCTGAATTTAGGGGGATGTGGATGAGAGCTGGGATTTGGGGGGTTGTGTCTCACCATCTGAATTTGAGGGGATATGGTTTGGAGCACGGACTCCTGTTCACCAGCTGAATTTGGGGGGATGTGGTTTGGAGCAGGGATTTAGGGGTCCTGTTCACCAGCTGAATTTGGGGAGATGTGGTTTGGAGCAGAGATTTGGGGGCTTGTGTCTCACCAGCTGAATTTGGGGGGATGTGGATGAGAGCAGGGATTTGGGGGGTCCCATCTCACCTGCTGAATTTGTGGGGATGTGGATGAGAGCAGGGATTTGGGGGGTCCTGTCTCACCCCCTCACCACCTGAATTAGGGCAAGATGTGGCTGGGAGCTGGGTTTTGGGGGTCCCATCTTTCCCCCCCTGCACTGGGGGTGTGGCAGGGCAGCAGGAATGCGAGTGCAGAATTGTGGGGTCCAGTCTCGGCCCCTCTGCACCTGCGTTGGGAGGGGAAGTGGATGGAAGCGGGGATTTGGGGTGGGGGGGTCCCATCTCTCCCCACCTGGATTGGGGGGCACATTGTAGGGATTAGGAGTGGGGATTTGGGGGGGCTGGATATTGTCTCACAGTGACCCCCCAGTATCAGGCACCCCAAAAGTTCCTCTCTGGTGCAGGGCCCGCCTTTCCTCTGCCAGTGACCCTGAGGATGCTCCAGCCACCTCTGGGGAGGGGGGCACAGGAGGCCTCCCCCTCCCCCTGCCCCTGCCCAAGGGGGGCAGCCGCGTGTCCAGCGAGGAGAGCGAGGAGGAGGGGGCTGAGGACCCCCCCCGGGCCCCCCTGCGCCCACCCCGGCCTCAGGCGGTGAGTGAGGGGACCCCAGAGTGGGGCAGGGACCCCCAAAGCCACCAGTGACCAGAGTGGGGCAGGGATCCCCAAATCCACCTGCCCGAGTGAGATGAGACCCCCAACTCCACCAGTGACCCATCCATGTGAGACCCCAGAGTGGGGCAGGGACCCCCAACTCCACCAGTGACCCATCCATGTGAGACCCCAGAGTGGGGCAGGGACTCCCAGCTGCACCAGTGACCTGTCCATGTGAGACCCCAGAGTGGGGTGAGACCCCAGAGCTGGACAGGGACCCCCAAATCCACCAGTGACCAAACCATGTGAGACCCCAGAGCAAGGCAGGGACCACCAGAATGGTGCAGGGACCCCCAGCTCCACCAGCAACCCATCCATGTGGGAACCCAGAGTAGGGCAGAGACCCCCAAATCCACCAGCAGCCCATCTATGTCAGACCCCAGAGTGGGACAGGGACCCCCAGCTCCACCAGCAATCCATGCCAGACCCCAGAGTGGGCTAGGGACCCCCAAATCCACCAGTGGCCCATCCATGTCAGACCCCAGAGCAGGGCTGGGACCCCCAAATCCACCAGTGACCCATCCATGTCAGACCCCAGAGCGGGACAGGGACCCCCAAATCCATCAGCAGCCCATCCTTGTGATACCCCAGAGTGGGGTAGGGACCCCCAGCTCCCCCAGTGACCCATCCCCGTGTCCTGTTCTGGCTCTGTGCCAGGTGGGTGGCTGAGGCAGGGTTGTGGGGGGGGCTGCAGTGACCCTGGCACGGTGCCCCCCCAGTTCTGCACCTTTGGCAGCCGCCTGGTGACCCCGGGCTGTTACGTGTTCGACCGGCGGCTGGACCGGTTCTGCGCCGCGCTGGGCTCCATGCTGGAGCAGCACCTCAGCGCACACAGGTGGAGGTGAGGGGGGCCCAGGGGACCAGGCCTGGACTTTGGGGTCCCCGGGCTCCCAGCATGCTGTTTAGACTGAGGGGGAGGAAGGGAGTGGGGATTTGGGGGGTCTTGTTGTACCCCCCCCTCATTCAAAGTGTGCAGGGTCAGGTGGGGGTGCAGGGATGTGAGGGGAAATGAGGGGGTCTCATTTCATCCCATTCTGATCCATACTGAGGAGGATAAGGTGGGGATGGAGGGATGGGAGCAGGGATTTGGGACCCCCTCCCTACCTGAATTAGGAAGGATTTGGGGGACAGAGATGGGAGTGGGGATTTCAGTGGTCCCATTTCATCACCTCCTCACCCAGATTGGGAAGGACAAGATGAGGATGCAGGACTGAGAGCAGAGATTGGGGTAGGGGGGTTCTGTTCACCCTCTCCTCACCAGAATTGGGGTGTAATGGAGATTTGAGGAGATGTCCTGTTTCACTCCTTCTCATCCAAGCTCGGGGGGACAAGGTGGAGATGCAGGGCTGGGAGTGTGGATTTGTGGGGGTTCCCATCTCACCTTTCCACACCTGAACTGGGGAGCACAGGGTGGGACTGCAGGGATGGGAATGGGGATTTGGAGAGGTCTGGAATGGGGATTTGTGGGGGCTCCCATCTCACCTTTCCACACCTGAACTGGGGAGCACAGTGTAGGGCTGGAGGAATGGGAATGGGGATTTGGAGAGGTCCCATCTCACCTCTCTCTCCTGAATTGGGGGGATGCGGTTGGGAGCAGGAGGTTTGGGGGTTCATCTCACCCGCCCCCTCCCTTCCCACAGGAAGATCCCTCCAGCCGTCGTTCCCCCTCTTCACCTCCCCGCAGCCCCCCCCAGCCCCGCTGCGCCCCTTTACGGCCCCGCAGCCCCTTCCCCGCCGCTCCGGAGCCTGTCTGCGGCCGGGGGCTGCCGGCTCCCCACCAGCCTCACCTACACCGTGGGGTCCCCGCCGGCGGCGGCCGCCTGCAGCCAGCCCGAGTGCGGCGGAGGGGGCTCGCAGTCCATCACCTCCCCGCTCCCCGCCAACACCCCCTCGCCCTCCTTCAGCAAGCTGCCCCCCGGCAAGGCCAGCAGATCCCCCCGGGCACGGGACGCGGAGCCCCGGCCCTGGCAGCCCCCGCCCAGGGCCGGCAGCCCGCCCTACAAACGGACCTGTTTGGGGGACAGCGTCAAGGGCAAAAATCAGGGCTTAGCCCCCCCCGGCAAGACGAAACTCACCCCGCCGGCTTCGCCCTCCATCGCCATCCTCAACGGGACCCCGCGGGTGCGGCGGCCGCCCCCCGGCCAGCCCTGCCGGGCCCCCCCCGCCGCCCGCGACCCCCAAACGCCGCCGCTGCCGCCCGGGCTGGGGCTGGGGGCGCCGCCCCGGGGGCTCTCCGAGGATGAGGTGAAGAAGCGCAAGAACGCGGCCACCTACTGCCGGGCCCTGAAGGGCAAGGCCGCGCCCGGCCTGCCCGGGCCCCCGGGCCCGCCCGGCCCCGGCAGCTCCGGCTCGGGGGGCTCTGTCCGCAGGAAGAAGCCGGGGACGCCCCTCGGGTTCGAGGAGAAGAGGAGCGCCCTGAAGGTAGGGCTGGGGGGTGGAGAGCCAAGGGGACCTCCCTGAGGGACCTGCAGGGATTGGGGACACTGGGATTGGGGTCACTGTGCCCTGAGGGATGGCCTGTGGCGGGGAGACACTGTGGGACGGCGGGGGAAAAGCACCGGGACATGCTGGGCTGTGAGGGGGACATCCTGTCCTGTGGGGGGGGACATCCTGTCCTGTGAGGGGGACACCCTGTCCTGTGAGGGGGACACCCTGTCCTGTGGGGCCACATTGTCCTGGGGGGACACCCTGTGATGTGGGGCTGTGGGGGACAGTGTCCTGTAGGGACACCCTGTCCTGTGCGGCTGTGGGGGGACACCCTGTGCTCTGGGATCACCCTGTCCTGTAGGGGGACACCCTGTGCTGTGAGGGGACATCCTGTGCAGTGGGGGCACTCTGTGCTGTGGGGACACCCTGACGACCTCCCCACCCCTGGGGACACCGTGGGGCTCCCCTAAGCCTGTGGAGAGTCCCCGTGGGTCCCCTGTCCCCTCTGACTCGTCCCCTGTCCCCCCTGCAGTCCAAAGCCCATTAACAGAGGGGTCACCGGGGGCCCCCCCTGTGTCCTCCCCACCTGGAAACGCCAGAAAACCGATGAAGGGGGAAAAAAGAAAAAAATCCCAAGGAAACACGAAGGAAAAAATCCCAAACTTCCAGAAAATACCTCAAAACTCTCAGTTCTGTTCTCTTGCTGCTAAACCAGCCCCGGGAGGGGGGGGCGGCACTGGGGACCCCCCCGGACCTCCCGGGGCCCCGTCGGCCGCGGATATTTATAAGAAACGGTTGTTGCTGTTTTTGTTCTTTTTGTAAAAAAAAACAAACAATGAGGAAAAAAAAAAAAAAGAGTTGTGTGGTGGGGGATGGGGGAAAGGAGGTTCTGTGGGTTTGGGGGTGGGGGGCTCAGTGGGGCAGGGGGATAGAATTATTGGGGGGCTGGGGGAGTGTCATTGGGGAGCTGGAAGGGGTCACTGGAGTTGTTCGGAGTGTTGGGGAGGCAGTGGGGTCCTGGGGGGCTCGTTGTGGGGGCTGTGGAGGAGCAAAGGGGGTCTTTGGGGTGCTGGGAGGGCTGTGGGGCTGGGCAGGGGTTCATAAAAGTCTCTGTGAGGCTGAGGGGGTCATTGGAATGCTCGGGGGGCTGTGGGGCTGGGCAGGGGTTCATAGGGGTCTCTGGGAGGCTCAGGGTGTCATTGGGCTTTCTGGGGACTACAAGGGGTCTTCGGGGTGCTGCAGGGTGGGCAGGGCCCCATAAGGGTCTTTGGGATGCTGGGGGACTTTCTGGGGACTATAGGGGATCTTCGGGGTGCTGCTGACCCTGCTCCTAAGGGTCTCTGAGGGGCTGGGAGATGGTCAATGGGGTCATTGAGGTTCTGGGAGTTCTCTGGGGTGCTGGGTGGTGGTAAATGGGGTCACTGGGGTGCTGAGTAGGCTCAGTGGATGGATGGGGGCATGCTGGGGACCACAGGAGGTTTTTGGGGTGCTCCAGGGACAAGTGGGGTTCATTGGGGTGCTAGGAGGGTACAAGGGACCATAAAGGGTGTTTGGGGACTTGGGGGGCAGTGGGGACATTAAGGGGCTGGGGAGATCAATGAATTTCTCAGTACAGAGGGGGGTCCTGGGGACCGTGGAGTCATTAGGGTGCAGTGGGGTCATCAGGGTGCTGGGGGGGGGGGGGGTACAGGGGAGGTACTGAGGACCATAGGGGGGTTTTGGGGTGCTGGGGGGACAGGTGGGGGACCATAGGGATCATTAAAGTGCTGGGGGTGAGCAGGGGCTGGCCACAGTGGGTCTTTGGGGTGCTGGGGGGACAGGCGGGGGACCCTAAGGGTCATTGAGGTGCTAGGGGTGTCAGTGGGGTCATTGGGGTGCTGGGGGCTGCCACAGGGGGGTGCTCAGAGCCTCATCCCAGCACAGCGTGTCGGGGTTGGGGTCACACTGGGATGGGCACACTGGGGTGACTGGAGTGCCTCCCCCTGCCCCCCCTACTTCACCCCCCTGCACCCCAGATGGGGTGGGCAGGGCAGCAGGGCCCCCCACCCCGAGGGGGTCCCCCAGCAGTGTCACCCTGTCCCCAACCCACCCTCATCCCAGCAAGGGGACACCCCTGGGAGCCCCCCAGAAGGGTGAAGGTTGCACAGCACGAGGGAAACACGTTTATTTTGGCCAAGGCATCGCTGGGCATTGCCCAGGGCAGGGGGGAACATCCGGGGTGGGGGCACGGGGGACACAGGCTGGGATGGCATGGGGACACCCATGGGAGGGGGCACCCCCTTTTTGGGGTGCAGGAGCCCCCGGGTCCCACCCCTGCAGGGGAGGGGGCTCTGCTTGCAGCTGTGGGTTGCAGGGGGGTCAGGAGGTGTTGGGGTTCCCCAGGGGGTTGACACAGCCCCGGTATCCCCATGGGGGTGGCACATGCTCCCCGGGGGACTCATGCTTGGCCATGCACATGCCAAGGGGGGCGGGGGGAATGGGGGGGCTGCAGGAGGGGGGTTCTGCCCGGTGCTGCCGCTCCTGGGGGCTCACAGCTGTCACTGTCACTGTCCCTCAGTCCTGCAGAGCCTGGTGGGGCTGATGCCCTGCAGTTGGTGGCCACGCTGTCCTCACAGACGTGTCCCTGTGGTAACCTCGGCGGGGCCAGCAGCGATGCTCAGTCCTGAGGGGCAATGGCGGGACCCCCAAAAACGAGGGACATGGTGGTGGGAGTCTGGTCATCCCTCCTGCACAGGGACAGGTCACAGCAGCAGATTGTCCCCTTGGTGTGTCCCCTCACACCCTTGTCCACTGCAGTCCCCCTTGGCAGGGGCCAGGGATGATGCTCAGTCCTGGGGGTGGTGGTGGAGTCCCCAAAAACTGGGGACACGGTGATGGGGGTCCAGCCACCCCTCCTGCCTGAGGACAGCTGGCAGTGGCACTGGGGACACGGGCTGTCCCTGGGGACTCCTCACAGTGTCCCCTCACACCCTTGTCCCTCGCAGTCCCTCAGGGATCTCGGCAGGGGCCAGGGATGATGCTCAGTCCTGGGGGTGATGGTGGAACCCCCAAAAGCTGGGACACGGTGGTGGGGGTCTGGCCACCCTTCCTGCCCGGTGACAGGTGACAGTGGGGGACTGCCCCATGGTGTCACATCCTTGTCCCTTGTGGCACAGTGACCTCGGTGGGGGCCAGCAGTGATGCTCTGTTCTGGGGGGCAATGGTGTTGCCCCCCAAGTTGGGGACATGACAGCAGGGGTGCAGCCACCCCTTCTGCCCATGGCATGTCCATGGGGAACAGGTGACAGCAGCAGTAGGAACACTGTAGGGGTGTCCTGGTGGACAGTAGGAACACTGTAGGGGTGTCCTGGTGGACTGTCCCCATGGTGTGTCTCCTCACACCTGTGTGTCCCTCACGGTCCCTCTGTGGTCCCAGTGGGGGTGTGGGACAATGCTCAGTCCTGGGGGTGATGATGGGACCCCCAAATGCTGGGGCCATGGTGGTGGGGGTCTGGCCAACTCTCCCGCCCAGAGTCAGGTCACGGTGGGAGACTGTCCCCAAAGTGTGTGTCCCATCTTTGTCCCTCACTGTCCCATGGTGTCAGTGGCCTCGGCAGGGCCAGCAGCGATGCTCAGTCCTGGGGTGTGACGGCGTGACCCCCCAAGCTGGGGACACGGCACTGGGGGTCTGGCCACCCCTCCTGCCCAGGGACAGCTTGCAGTGGCTGACACGGGGTGTCCCTGGGGACTGTCCCCACAGTGTCCCCTCACACCACGATGGGCGTGTCGGAGAAGACGGAACTCACCGAGTCTGGGTCCGACACCTTCCTCTGCGCCTTGGGGCCCTGCCGGGCGGGCACCGGGGGGGTCCCCCCGCCCTTGAACCGGCCGTTCTGCCCCGTGCCAGCACCGGCGGCCGCGTGGGACCCGCAGGGCTCCCCGGTGCCCCCGGCGTGGTTGGGGGTGGTGCTCAGCACCGAGGAGTTGATGCTGTCGTCGCGCGGCGCCGGCGGCTTCTCGGTGCCGCGGCAGCAGCAGCAGCGGCACGGGGTGAGGTACAGGTAGATGAGCACCAGCACCACGCTCAGGATGCAGCCCACCAGCGTGGTGTAGGCCGTGTTCAGCGTGTCGTGGGGGCCGTGCAGGGTGAAGTTGTGCACCAGCAGCTCCACGTAGAGGGTCTCGTTGAGGAGGGGCCCGGCCACCCAGCAGGAGTAAGTGCCGCCATCCTCGGGGCGCAGCGCCCGCAGCTGCAGGCTGCCGTTGGCCAGCAGGACCACGCTGCCGTTGCCCCCGTCCCCCAGCACCCGCTCCCCGCCCGGTGTCACCCAGTGCCGGCTGCGCACGCCCTGCCAGCGGCTGTCGCAGCCCAGCGTCACGCTGTCCCCGAGGTGCGCCTCCAGCACGGCCTCCCGCGCCTTGCTGCAGTTGAGAGGCGGCTTGCCCGCCAGCTCCAGGATCTTGACGAGAGCCGTGGCTCCGGGCGGGACGCAGCGCAGCTCATCCTGGAAATCCTCCACGGCGCTGAGGTGGCGGCGGCGGCCGCGGTCCAGCAGCTGGAAGAGCGGGCAGTCGCAGGCCAGGGGGTTGTTGTGCAGGTAGAGGCGGTCGCGCAGCCAGGCGGGCAACGCCTGCAGCTCCCCCGCGGGCACGGCCCGCAGCCGGTTGGCCGACAGGTCCAGCAGCGCCAGCTGCGGCAGCCGGGTGCCCTCCCGCAGCAGCTCCAGCGGGAAGCGGGCGATGCGGTTCTGCCCCAGGTAGAGCTTGCGCAGCCGGCCCAGGTTCTCGAAGGCCGTGCGATCCACCGTGGAGATCTCGTTGTTGTAGAGCAGCAGCACCTCCAGCTCGCCCAGGTCGCTGAACAGGTTCTCGTCCAGCGCGCGCAGGCGGTTGGAGGACAGGTCGAGGTGGCGCAGGCGCGGCACGTGGGCGAAGGCCTCGGTGGACACGAAGGCCAGCCCGTTGTGGCTCAGCAGCAGCGCGTGCAGGTGCGGCAGCCGCGCCGGGGCCCAGTCCGCGCGCAGCCGCGTCACGTTGTTGTGGCTCAGGTCCAGCACGGCCGTGAAGCGCGGCAGCGGCGTCGGCACCGTGCTCAGGTTGGCCTGCGAGCAGCTCAGCAGGTTGGAGGCGCAGACGCAGCGCGGGGGGCAGCTCCCTGCTGCAGACCCCCATAGCACAGGGGACAGCAGGGACAGAGCCAGCAGCAGGGACGGTGGCACCATGGAGACAGGCATGGCCACACGCTGACGGGATGGTGGCATGATGAGGACAATGCAGAGTGGAAGGGGGCTTCAGTCACATGGTGTCACGATGTGGGGTGGCTTGGTCACCCAGTGGCACTGCACAGGGTGGCTTTCAGTCATACGGTGTCACAGCAGGCGGCAGGCTGAGGGTTCAGCAGG